>NC_090802.1:31306874-32506874 GCF_036512215.1 Solanum lycopersicum | reverse complement strand
AGATAATGATGACACAAATTTTATAAAGGTAAAATTTTCAAGGACAACCGAGAATGAACTAAAATATTTAAGCTTGCTTCTTCGAATAAAGATCAAACACTCAAATATGTGAAAAATTCTAAAGATGTGTATTGTTCCAGATGCATCGATCAAAATTGTGATTGGTGATTGCGAGCAATAATGCTTTAAAGTCGTAATAAATTTGAATTTAAACAATATCGCAAACATTCACTCATGTGGGAGCAATATCTTAATAGTGATCATCCACATGCTTTAGCGAAGGTCGTCGGATAATACATGCTACTTAGTTTTTTGAAGGGAAAAGACCTTTCACAAAACATATAAAAAATATTGTTCAAGCAGATTTGGGCTGGAAGATTAGCTTTTTGGAGTGTTTGAAAAATAGTGAAATTGCAAAGCCTATAATAAAAAGGACAGTGGAGCATGAATATGCAATTTTAGATGGGTATCTTCATATGCTTATAAATGCAAATGAAGGAAACAAGACATCACTAAAGCTTGCTGACAAGGAAAGATTCAAATATTTTGGTATCTTATGGAGCTTGGATTAAAATATTTGTACATATGAAAAAATCTTAGCTCTTGATGGTACATTTTTAAGAGGCCGTTATGATGAAATTTTGTTATCTCCTGTCGCACCGAATAAAGAAAATCATATTTTTTTTCTTGTGTATTTTTTGTAGTAGATAAGGAATGTGATGATGCATGTAAATATTTTTTAAGAAACTGTTAGACCTAGTCCCTGATACTTCAGAGGTGTGCATAATTTCTGATAGACATCCTAGCATAGAAAATGCGGTATCAAAATTTTACTCTGAAGCACATCAAGAATGTTGCACGAGACATCTTAGTGAAAATGCTCGTAAAAAAATTATTGCTTAGATTTTCTTGGACATGATAATCATGCAACAAAAGCATATCAGAGAAATGTATTTCATGTCATTTTGAATAAATCAAAATTATCAATGCGAAAATTACACATTATCTTGAGAATATTGGATTTAACAAATGGAGTAAACCTTATTTTTCCGCAAATAAGTAAATTTTCTTAGTAGTTAAAAGACAAGTATTGCTGGTCTCCAACAATTAATGTAGTTGTTGAAACATTGTTGGGATGATTTTATAGTTGTTGAAACATATTCCACAGTTGTTTATGCAACTACAGTAGTTGTGGAACATCAAAATAGTAATTTTAAATCTACAACCCTTAATTAAAATAAAAAATTCTTTGATTTTAGCTTGTTGATATTTTTATACTTCAGGTATGATGTATTGACTTCAAATGTTGTGGAGTCTATTAATACAATGGTTAATGAAGTAAGAGAACTGCATTAGTTGTCCAACGATATTGAAGATTTGTCTAATAATAACTAAAGATCGATCTAGTCATTTTTGAATTTTTCAATATAAATTGAGTCTTTTAATAATAATAATTGAAGATTGATCTAGTCACTTTTTTTTAATTATTAAGTATAAACTACAATAAATATGATATATAGCTACGAATTATTAGCTACGGCATCAAATTCGTCACTAATTGTACGCTTTTAGTGACAAAATTTACTTTTCGTGCTTAAATGTTTGAGACACATACTTTTTGGGACGATACATAGAAAATTCGTAGCAAACTTTCGTCTACTAATTTTTTTTTCTCCAAAAAATTAATTGGGGCCATTTGTTAAGTAATGTTAGTCACAAATTTAAAGTTATCGATGACACATTATTTCGTCACTAATAATGTATGACAAATTACTTTTTGCCTTAAAATTTATTGATTTTTTTACCCAAAAAAATTTGATCGAAGAAAATATGTTGTTACAATATCAACAAACTAGAATTCACAGTTAAATAATATACGTTTTAGCTATATGAATTTAGGTTTAATTATGATATTTATTTTCATCTCTAACAGTATAAATAATTGGTGACAAAGATTTTATCGTCTCTAATCAATCTGTGATTTAGTGACAACAAAATAATTGTCACAAAATATGTAAGGTGTTAAATAGCGACGACTTAAAATTTTTAGTGAATAATTCAACTATTTGCCACGAAAAAAATCATAGCTAAATACAATTTCTTTTGCTACAATTATTCATAATTACAAGTGACAACTTACAAAAATAATAATATAAGTGCTTCATAAGAAATAGACAGAGTCCTTTCGTTAATCCATGAAGGGAAATGTTGAAACCAACGAATTCGATCCATTTTGTAATAATGAAAAAGTTCAATTCATGAATTTTCTTAATTACGCAACTATTAAATGCATGATTTCAAAAATACAATCCAGGATATATGAATTGTGAGTTAGGTACGATTCTGCCACTAGATCGCTAATATTTGTTGGTTTAACACTTTTGTTTTTTATTTATACACTTTCATCATTAAAGACGATAGAAAAATAATTTCTCAAGTCTTGTGCTAATTTTTGTGCGTGTCTATTGATTTGTGATTGACAAACTGCATAAACTAAGTCGATCTATTTGCTTCTGTCTAAAAATATGTAGATATTTAATAGTAATTTTACACACACACGTAGATCAACTATATATAGATAACATCAACTTACAAATTTAGACTTTGCAAAGGCGTGAAATATTTCATGAATTTCTCTTAAATTTTTCATTAGTGTGAAAATCGAAATAAACTTAAAAATGAAAGCACAAATGTAAGAAATGAACAACCTAGGATTTCAAAAATATTATGATGAAGTACTATATTTATGGTTATCAATGTTTTTTTACAAAAAATTTTTTTTACTCACCGAATTAAACCGATTATTCAATTTTTAAATAAAAGCGAAAGTTTAATTTTATATAAATTTATAATTTTACTAAATAATTTTTAAAAATTAAAAAAATAACATTAATAAATTACATAATTGTACTAAGTATATTTAAGATATGTTGAAATATATACAATTTGATTAAAATATAATCTTCATTTGAATGAATTCTGGGTGATAAATTCCATGCACTTGTGTATGCGTATAAATAATCATATAATATATTATATCTACAAAAGTTAAATTTGAAAGAAGTGAATGAAGTAAAAAGAAATTAAATATAGGAGACAAGAGAGTGTTGGTCGGATGGTAAACACTCCTCACTTGCAACCTTAAGGTTGTGAGTTTGAATACCCAAGAAAGCATGATGTGTGGGAGCTCCTAGGGAGGAATTTAAAATAAATTTGAGATTGCGAAAATAACCTTTTTTATAATAATAAAATTGTCCCTAATTAATACATTTAATAACAAAATAATTTTTTGTGTATATAATATGTATTCATTAGTGACGAAATTAGATTTTGTTCAACTACAAAATGCATATAACTTTAGAGACAACTGATATCTTCACTGACTGAAGTAAAATAATTAGCGACGATACAATTTTGTAGGTAGTAATAACATTTTTAGTGACAAAACGTACTATTATCTACAAAAATATACTTTTTACGACAAATGAATTTGTCACAAACGTTTAAGCATTTGGGGACGATTTTTCTTTTTGTAGTTAATATAATGCTATTAGTGACGAAGCACTAAATCATCTTTGTATACTTTTAGCGACATACTAAATCACCTAGTCATTTTGTGAATTATTACGTATAAACTAAGTCGTTTAATAATAACTGAAGACCGACCTAGTCATGTTGTATATTATTAAGTATAAACTTAGTCATTTAATAATAATTGAAGACTGATTTAGTTATTTGTGAATTATTAAATATAAATTAAGTGTAATAATTATTGAACATCGATCTAGTCATTTTTTAAATTAAGTATAAACTAAGTCGTTTAATAACAATTGAAGATCGATCTAGTCATTTTGTGAATTATTAAGTATAAACTAAGTCGTTTAATAATAATTGAAGATCAGTCTAGTTATTTTGTAAATTATAAGTATAAATTTTGTGGTTTAATAATAGATGAATATTGATATAGTTATTTTATGAATTATTAAGTATAGAATAGTTCGTTTAATAATAATTGAAGATCAATCTAGTTAATTTGTAAATTATTAAGTATGAACTAAGTTATTTAATAATAATTGAAGATCGATCCAGTTCTTTTGTAAATTATTACGTATGAACTATGTCGTTTCATAATAATTGAAGATCGATCTTGTAATACCTTAGATTCGAAATGACAAGAAAAGATCAGTTTCCAAAAATTTGGTGTCAGTTCCTACGTGCCATCCACGACCCGCGGAAAGAACCACATACTATAAGTGGTATCTTTGGTTGGCCAGATCATTTTCCCCAAAATGGATCTAGATCCACGCAAGGATAAATGACCTATTGATGGACCCACGATCTATAGATGAGGTCCGTCGATTGAGGCCTCAAATTTAAATTTTTGATGCGAAATGACAGGATAAAGGGATGGAATATCGGTTGAACCATGGTGCGTCGGTCATCATCATCGTTGGTATCGACTTATCGACTGTTTAATTGTTAGAGACTTTAGGTTCTTTTCCTAATTATTGTAGCCTAACACTATTTCGTTTTGTCCTACACTTAAAGACCTATACAAATGTTTTAACCCCCAAATTTCCTAATTGAAATCATTCTCTCAAATTTACGAAGAAGAACAAGTCTTCCTCTCAAAATATTCTCTCTCTAAAAAGCTTGATGAAGAAACAATCAACCTAGGATTTCAATCCAGCTAGGGCCCCATAAGAATTGCTAGGTGCACTCACACACAAACAAACAAGAATCCGACCAGACTCCCATAAGCTTGACAGGTAGACATAGAAGACACAACTACAGAACCCAACCAACACAATCAACAACTCCAACCAGTCAACAAGTATGACTTCCATACCGGGCCCGCCAAGAACTCTGAGGCATTACCTAGCCAGGCGGGTGTTGCGCAGGGGTATATAAATCTTTTTCAAAAGCCCTAATCCAATTTCTTAGTAGGCTAACACTCTAGGGACACTGCCCAAGCCAGCCAAGTGTGCACTCTATCACTCCCGGGGTCGTGCCCTTGCCCGACAAAGTTTGCAGACATGTCAACTCCATAGAGGACCTCAGTAACTTATATCCAACTACCCATCTAGGTTATCACCCCGGGGTCCCTACCCAATGACAACCAGGTGGGTCGACTATCACTTTCGGGGGACCTACCCAATGCAAGAGTGTGTAGATAAAATCAACTCTGTAGAAGATCTCAAATTCCAAGCTATCATGGATCGACGTCCACTACAACCATGTCAAAACGAGTGAATCAACTCCAAAGCATTATGGATCGACGTCCACTGTTAACTGCTTACTCCAAAACCTATTGCGAAACACCCACACAAGGAAAATACTACGCCTCCAATAACGCACCGACATCACAGAAATGGAGAGAGAAGCTTGAAGTATCACAAGAAATAAAAAGCCTAAAATTTAGGCTCAACTATTAGACCCAAGTCTTCTATGTCGGTTTACAAGGACCTAGGCTATTCAAATCAATGTTGGATACATATCACAGTCAATTAGGTGCATGGGTCTAAGGCAACAATAGTCAATCTTAGACTAAGGCCAAAGATAATTATCGACATAAATAAATAACCAACTAGATACTATACATACAGCGACAAAAAGAACGGGCCAACATGTAATTTACAAATAACCGCAGTTAAACAACCCATCCAACAAGATAGTACTAACCCCGAAACAGCCTGAACCCTACAACATCATTTCTGAGCAGAATATAAGAAATACTAGTAGTCCACCCCAGTTTCACACCATTCAACATATAATTACAAAATCATGCTCAATCTAAAGGAAATGAAGTTTTTGCTTACTAGAAGGCTGGCCATGCGCATTCTAAATCACTCTACCATAAATTTTCCCTTTCGAATGGCCTTAGATTGTTGACATACTATCAAAAATAGAATGACAAAATCATCACAATCATTTAGACACTAAAATTATCAAAATCGAAGACAAACTAATATAGGAGTCAAACTCATGAAATGTGGGATCCGCTCCCCCCATCTTGTGTTCCAAAACGGAGCATCTCTCTGAGCTTGTAACTGCTCTTGCAACAATAAACCAAAAATGCAAAACTTTACAAAAAAAACTCGAAACAACCACTCACAACACATATACACCATAATTGGAGACTTCATGACACGCTCTAGTACAATCACCCACACATGCAACGCAACCCCGAACATTCAAATCACCCAATAAAGATCTCTAGAAGTCAAGATATCAAAGTTCCAAAATGAGGTTGAATCTGACTTTTTGCTATATAAATAGCAACAATTTCTATATGTAAAAGATAAATCTGGTGGCCAAAAAACAAAATTCTTGTTGTTAAAAGGTCTGCACCGGCAACACCAGATTTTGCTATTTTTAGTGTAACATATTGCAAATTTAAAAATTGAAACAACTAGGAAGAAGCTTTTAAGTTGAAATAGACACTTTTGGAAATAATGAAGAATCTAGAAAAATTGTTTAAGTTAGGAAAAGTGAGTTTTTGGTCAACTTCAAACGACCATAACTCGTAGCTCAGGATGAGTTAGGTGTATTTCCAGATAACATTAGAAAGCTCTTGGAATGATATTTTCAACTTTGCTTAGTTTGCGCGATTCTGAGTTCTTATCAGTAAGTTATGCCTTTGGAAGTTGCATTGTTGGATTAGGGAAAGTTTAAATCCATAAATTGAAAGGGTTAATTCAGATTATTGTCAGTTTTAGAAAAGTTAACTTCACGCTAGGGCTTAAAGAAAAGAGGAAGGAGAAGAGGAAGCAAGAATGTTCAAGATTCATTGAGAATAACTTGTGGATTTTATCGAGGGTGATCCCTACAAGGTATGTGAGATCACATAGTGTTGTGTTAGTTCACCCATGCGTCAATCATGATTCATTTTCAGCAATGTTATTAGATTTGAAAGCAAATCCTTTTTTTTCTTGATAAATTTTCGTCTGAATTCTTGTGGGTTTTGTTGATTGGATTTTCTTGAGGTTGATCCATGTTTAGCAGTGTTTTCGCGTATAATCTGATGCATATTGAGGATGCGTTTGGGAAAAGAACCCATGGAGTTTGGGGGTTTAAAGATGAAAAACGAAAAAGAAATTTTGTGAGTCAAAATTTGGACATGCCTCCGCGTCGCGCTCCCACTTCCCAGATTTAAAAATTTATGTTTCGTGTCACGAAGCTAACACAGTGTGTCCTGCCTCAAAAGTCATTTTTGAAACCAAATTTTTAATGTTTCTCCACATTACGGGCCGACCCTCAGATTTTGATTTTTCAGTCTTTTCTCATGATTAGTTATCTAAAATTATTTCTAAACAACATGATATCTTTCCAATCAAAAATCACAATCCTTGAATCCATAATTGAATTCAAGTATATGTTAATAATCAAGTCAAGAGAAGTTAAGATCAAAGTCAAGAGAAATCAAGAGTCAAGATAAGAGAAGTTCAGAAAGCTTTCCAAAAGTCTTTTACATAGTTTTAACTGTGTTTTAAGACTTTTGGTGTGATTTTGTAAAGAGTAAAGTTTAAGTTCATTTAATCAAAAGTATATGGGGACTAAGTACTCCCAAAGATATCTAAAATGTTTTCATATTTAAAGTAAGAACGGAAAATGAGATTTCTTAAGAGCCTTCCGGCTAGTTTTCAAAAAGAGTAATTGCTTGTTAAATGAAGAAAGAGGGGAAACCTTGATTTCCAAGATAGCCTTTAAGCTATGTTTTGAGCACTGATTTCAAATAACAAAAAAGTATGTTTTAAACATAAGAGATAATATAATTATAATATTTTTGGGAGTAGTATAGCACCAATATGAGGATGAACTTGAGTTCAGGCCCCATGGGTAGAGAGGGTCATAATTTTTAGATGATTCTTTAATGCCTTGTAGCATAGACTAGTGGATCGACTTAGTAGTTCAAGTTTTATACTGATGGAAAGGTATATGACGGTCCTTGGCAGCGTGAGGTAAACGTTATATCATTAGTATAGATGTTAAGTGATGGTTGTTGGTTAGAGAAACTCTCATTTTGTATTTTTATATACATCAGTTTATTTGTATTTTTATGTACAAATGGACTTATCATTGTATTTCTAAATACACAGAGTTGAAAACCATGATTTAAAGCTTTTCTTTATACTGCATTTATTTAAATTGCTTTATATTGAGATGAGTTCAGCCATCTAGAGTTGAGTTGAGCCAGGTTAGTTCTTCAGATTTTCTTTCAAGCCCAATTGTCCTGCATCGTATTATAATGTAGATGCAGGTAACTAGGATAGGCATCCAACGCACCGTTGATCTAGTGAGCAATTCAGAGTCAGTTGGTGAATCTCCTTGCGTTCCACAAGATCCATTTTCATTTCGGTGTTTGGCGTGAGGGCTACACTGGTTGTTTCATGTGCGGTCAGACAGGGAATTTCATGAGGGAGTGTCCAAAGAACAAGCAAGGAATTGGTAATGGGGGCAATAGATCTTAATCTTTAGTTACTCCACCAGACAAGGTTGCACCTAGGTGAGCTACTTTCGAATTAGCAGAGGAACAAATTCTATGCTCTCAACAATTGCCAGGAGCATGAAAATTCGCCAGACGTATCACTGGTATGATTTTCAAGTCTTTGACTTTACTCTTTATGCATTACTAGACCAAAGAGTGAGTTTGTCTTTTATAAATCCAGATGTTGCAATGAACTTTGATATTATTCCTGAGCAACCTAGTGAGCCATTCCGTGTTTCCATACCTGTTGATGAATCCATTCTAGCAAAAAGTGTCCATGGTGATTTTCCCATTTTCGTCAGTCATAAGAGTATCATGGATGATTTAGTTTAGTTAGACATGGTAGATTATGATGTCATTCTTGGTATGGACTGGCTTCATGCCTGCTATGCCTCAGTTGATTGTAGAACTAGAGTAGTCAAGTTTCAGTTTCCAAATGAACCAGTCTTAGAGTGGAAAAGCAGTTCAGTAGTGTCTAAGGGTCAATTCATTTCGTACCTTAAGGCAGGACGTTAGTTTCTAAGGGGTGTATCTATCACTTAGTCCAAGTTAATGATCAAGTGCTGAGGTACCTTCCCTTAAGTCAGTTTTTATAATAAAAGAGTTTCCCAAAGTTTTTGCTGATGATCTACCTAGAGTCCTTCTTGAGAAATAAATAGACTTCGGCATAAACATCATTCAATATACTCGTCCTATCTCTATTCCTCCATATAGAATGATACCAGTAGAGTTAAAAGAGTTGAAAGAACATCTAAAAGATTTGTTAGATAACAATTTTATTAGACCAAGTGTTTCACCCTGGGACACTCTGGTCTTGTTTGTAAGAAAGAAAATGGTTCCCTTAGGATGTGTATAGTTTACCGCCAACTAAACAAGGTTACCATCAAGAATAATATCCTCCTCCAAGAATTGATGATCTTTTCGACCAGCTTCAGGGTGCTTCTTGTTAGGATCGAATTCACGCACACACACTAGATGAATGAAGAACACAAGAACTTTCAAGAGAAAGAGATGAGAGATCTAGAGAGAGAAAGAGAAAACCCAATATTTCATGGTAACACCTCGTTAGTAAACTTCCACGGCGGTGAGGTATATTTATATGAATAAATCAGAGTATTTTTGGTTACAGAGAATAAATAGGAAAACCTAAAATAGAGAATAAATAGGAAAACCTAAAATTAATCAGGTTCCACTACTTAACAATTCTCCCACTTGGAGACTGACTCAGTCATCCAAAAAATACATTCTCAAAAAAATCTCTTCATTATCAACATCTTTACCGAACCGCAACATCTGTAGCAACAACTACAGAAGACCAACCGAGGTTTTACATAAGCTTAGTTTCCCAACATCAACACATTTCGTCAACATGTCTGCCGGGTTCTTTGCACCCTCTATCTTCTCCAAGAAAATATCACAATCCTCCACTGCCCTGCGAGTGAAATGGTATCGCCTTCTGATGTGCTTTGTCTTCGAATGATAGACTGGATTTTTCACCAACCGTATGACACTCTGCCTATACGACTAAAGAATCTTCTCGCCTGCTTCTTGCCCAATTCCTCAAGATAATCTGCCATCCATATCATCTCTTTCCCAGCTTCAGCTATTGCCACAAACTCAGCTTTAGTAGATGAAAGAGAAACATACTTCTAAAGTCTGGACATCCAACTTACTGCTTTTCCACCTATGGTGTAAATGTACCCGGACGTACTCTTGCTCGAGTCAACATCCCCACCAAGATCAGCATCCAAAAAAACCTGTAGAGTCACCTTGACTTTGCCAAAACAAAGTGAAGTACTGGATGTACCTCTTAGATATCTCAGAAGCCACTTCACAGCTTCCCAATGCTCTTTCCCAGGGTTCGCCATGTACCTGCTAACAACTCCCACTGCATGTGCTATATCAGGTCTAGTACAGACCATAGCATACATCAAACTACCAATTGCTGAAGCATATGGAACAAGTGTCATGTGATCACGCTCCTCGACAGTCTTGGGTGACTGCTCCTTTGACAATTTAAAGTGATTTGCCAATGGAGTAGTCCTGGGTTTAACATCATTAACCCTGAATCTTCTCAAAACCTTCTCAATGTAAAACTCCTGAGATAGATTTAAAGTGCCAGCAAATCTATCCTGAGAAATCTTCATCCCCAAAATCTGTTTTGCTGGACCCAAATCTTTCATCACAAATGTTGCAGACAACCTTGTCTTCAGATTGTTAATCTCCCTCATACTAGATCCTACAATCAACATATCATCCACATACAAGAGTAGAAAGACATATGAATCAGTGTATTTGTTGAAGTAACAACAAGGATCCTTTTCAGCTTTGCAGAATCCACTCTTGGTCATGAAGGAGTCAAACTTCTTGTACCACTTCCTTGGTGCTTACTTTAGTCCATACAAGCTCCTGGTGAGCTTGCACACCATGTGTTCCTTGCCTGGAACCACAAATCCTTCCGGATGCTGAATATAGATCTCTTTGTCCAGATCTCCATGTAAAAATGCTGTTTTTACATCCATTTGGTCTAGATGAAAATTCTCTGATGCAACAACACTCAACAGAATTCGAATAGAGGTTAACTTCACAATAGGAGAGAGTATTTAAGCATAATCAATACCTTTCCTTTGTGAATATCCTTCAACCACTAAACGAGCCTTGAACCTTCTTTTGCCATCTGGTTCAGTCTTGATTCTGAACACCCACTTGTTCAGCAAAGCTCTCTTCCTTGCAGGTAACTCAGTCAACACCCATGTGTCGTTCTTCTCAAGTGACCTCATCTCATCATCCATGGCTTGCTCCCACTTGATCGAGTCCTCCACCTGTAGGGCCTCATCAAAAGACTCTGGTTCCCCCTCATCAGTCAGCAATAGATAGTGTAATGAAGGTGAATACCTATCTGGTGCCATGATGGATCTGGATGATCTCCTTAACACCTGCTCAGGTGTAACTTGCTCCACTTCAGATTCTTCACTAGGAGTTGGTTGAGTATTTGCTTCTACATCTCTGGGATTACTCTTCTACAACTCAACCTCAACTCCCACTTGCTTTTCGATCTCTAGAACCTTTTGCTCTCTGTCCTTGTATAGGACAGACTCATCAAATGTCACATCACAATGTCTCAGGATCTTTCTGTTCTTGTCATCCCAAAACCTGTAACCAAACAAATCAGAACCATAGCCTATGAAGTAACACTTCACAGCTTTGGCATCAATCTTGTCTCTCTTTTCTGGATCAACATGAACATAAGCAGTGCAACCAAAAGTCCTCAAGTGTGAGTACTTGAGTTCTTTTCCTGTCCACACCTCCTCTGGAATCTTTAACCCTAAAGGAACTGATTGTCCCCTGTTGATCAAGTATGCAGCTGTGCTCATAGCATCAGCCCACAGTGTAACCTCATACTCCTTGCACGCTTATTCAATGTTCTGTTCATCCTCTCAGCAATTTCATTCTGCCTTGCCTTACCAGGAACTGTTCTCATCAATCTTATTCCCTCAGCTGCACAGAATGCCTCGAACTCTGATTTGTCATACTCTCCTCCATTGTCATACCTTAGGCATTTGACTTTCAAACCGGTCTGATTCTCAACTTCAGCTTTCCACTTCTTGAAAGTTGCAAACACATCTGACTTATTCTTCAAGAAGTAAACCCATACCTTCCTGCTGAAATCATCTATGAAGGTAACATAGAATCTGGATCCTCCAAGTGATGATACTGGAGATGGTCCCCAAACATCTGTATGGACCATTTCCAACCGCACTTTCTTTGGCTCTCTAGGAGTCTTTGTGAAGCTTACTCTTTTCTGTTTGCCCATAACACAGCTCTCGCAAAGACCCATATCAACAGACTTCAGACCCTCTAATGCTCCTTTTACAACCAGCATCTTCATTCCTTTAGTACTCTTGTGTCCAAGTCTGTTGTGCCACAGACATGAACCGGAAGCACCTTTAGCAACAGCGACCATGTTTATACACCCTGCAGTGGTGTACAAGGTTCCAGATTTGGTGCCACGAGCTACTACCATAGCACCTTTCAAGATCTTCCACGAACCTTTCCCATACTCTGCTGCATATCCCGTGCTATCCAACTGACCAACAGAGATCAGATTTTTCTTGATCCCAGGAATATATCTGACATTCTCCAATGTCCACTGGTTTCCCGAGGTGGTCTTTATGCAAACATCCCCCTTTCATTCAATCTCTAAGGCTTTATTGTCAGCAAGATATACTTTTCCAAAATTTCTAGATTTGAAGTTTTGGAACAACTCCTTGCTTGGAGACGAATGGAAAGATGCACCAGAATCCAAAATCCATGATTCAACCGGGCTGTTCACACTAAGGATTAGAGCATCCCCAATATCCTCTGCTGAATTTACAGAATCATTGTCATCTCCAAATTTCTGATTATGTTTCTTCTTTGTCTTTGTACAGTTCGTCCGAAAGTGCCTTTTTTCTCCACAGTTCCAATAAGTCACGTTTGATCTGTTCAGTGATTTTCCCCAACTCTTTGATTTTGATCGACCATGTTGATTGTGGCCTTTCATCTTACTTCTCCCCCTTCGATCAACGCTGAGAGCACTGCCTGATGAATATCTCCCACTTCTTGTTTGCGAATACTTTCGCTAAGAACAACATCACGGATTTCATCAAGCTTCAGTTTCTCAGATCCACGGGAACTGCTAATCGCAGCAACAACAGTATCCCAAGATTCGGGCAGAGATGACATCAAAATCAATGCCTTAATTTCATCTTCAAAATTAATATCCACAGAATTGAGTTGACTCACAATCATATTGAACTCGTTTATATGATCAGAAACCGATCTAGTTTTAGACATCTGTAAATTGAACAATCTACGCATCAAATATACCTAATTCATAGCCGATGGTTTTTCATAAATGTTTGACAGTGCCTTCAACAGACCGGACGTAATCTTCTCCTTCACGATGTTGAACACCACGCTTCTTGACAAAGTCAACCGGATCAACCTTAGAGCCTGGCGATCCTTGAGTTTCCACTTCTCCTCCGTCATGGATTCACCCCGGTCAACGGTTCGTGAAGATCTTTCTGGTACAGATAATCTTCGATTTGCATCTTCCAGAAACTGAAATCAGATCCATCAAATTTCTTGGTTCCAAGCTTCGAACTATCCATCTTCTGTGATCGTGTTGAATCTCCTTAGCTCTGATACTAGTTGTTAGGATCGAATTCACGCACACACACTAGATGAATGAAGAACACAAGAACTTTCAAGAGAAAGAGATTAGAGATTGAGAGAGAGAAAGAGAAAACCCAATATTTCGTGGTAACACCCCATGAGTAAACTTTCACGTCGGTGAGGTATATTTATATTAATAAATCAGAGTATTTTTGGTTACAGAGAATAAATAGGAAAACCTAAAATAGAGAATAAATAGGAAAACCTAAAATTAATCAGGCTCCACTACTTAACGATTCTCCCACTTGGAGACTGACTCAGTCATCCAAATAATACATTCTCAAAAAAAATCTCTTCATCATCATCCAAAAAATGCTTCTCAAAAATTAATCTTAGGCTAGGGTACCACTAGTTGAAAGTTAGGGAGCATGATATTCCAAAGACATCATTTAGAACCAGACATGGACATTATTAATTTTGTTCATGTCATTTGGTTTAATTAATGCACCAACAACGTTCATGGATCTTATGAACAGAGTCTTCAAGCCTTATTTAGATATGTTTGTTATCGTATTCATTGATGACATACTAATCTATTCAAAGAATAAAGAAGATCATGCTAGTCACCTGAGGATAGTCCTTCAGACTTTGAAGAATAAAGAGTTGTATGCTAAGTTCTTCAAGTGTGAGTTTTGGCTTGAGTGCATGACATTCTTAGGCCACATAGTTTTTAGTGATGGAATTAGAGTGGATACCCAAAAGATAGAAGCAATTCAGAGTTGACCTAGGCCCACGTCTCAAACCGAGGAGTTTCTTGGGTTTGGCTGGATACAACAGAAAGTTTGTTGAGGGGTTTTCATCAATTTCATATCCTTTGAAGAAGTTGACTCAGAAGAAAATTAAGTTTTAATGGTGTGAATAATGTGAGAAAAACTTTTAGGAATTGAAAAAGAGGTTGACTACTGTCCCAATTTTGACCTCACTAGAAGATACTCAAGGCTTTGTGGTGTATTGTGATTCATCTAGAGTTGGGTTGGGACGTGTGTTAATGCAAAATAGCAAGGTTATAGCTTATGCCTCCAGACAGTTGAAGGTTCATGAGAGGAATTACCCAACCCATTACTTGGAGTTGGCTTCTATGGTATTCTCCTTGAAGATATGTCATCACTACTAGTATGACGTTCATGTTGATATATTCACTGATCACAAGAGCCTACAATGTGTTAACCTAGAAGGTTCTCAATCTTAGACAAGAAAGGTGGTTAGAATTACTCAAGGATTTTGACATGAGTATTTATTACCACCCAGGTAAGGCTAATGTGGTTGTTGATGGCTTAAGCAGGTTGTCTGTGGGTAGTACCACCCATCTTGAAAAAGAGAAGAAAGAACTAGAAAAAGATGTGCATAGACTTGCACGCCTGGGAATTAAACTTATGGATTCCACAAAAGGAGGTATAGTGGTGACCAACGGGGCTGAGTCATCGTTAGTGTCAGAAGTAAGACCAAGACCCCATTTTGCTTGATTTGAAGGCGAATTTTCATAAGCAAATAGTATTGTCTTTTGAACATGGGGGGTTGGTGTGATGAAGTACCAAGGTAGATTGTGTGTACCTAGGGTGGATGGGCTTGAAGAGCGAATTATGGAGGAAGCTCATAGCTCCATATATTTCATTCATACGGGTTCCACAAAGATGTACCGCGATTTGAGAGAGGTATATTTGTGGGAAGGTATGAAGAAGGGAATTGTTGAGTTTGTTGCCAAATGCCCGAATTTCCAACAAGTGAAAGTAGAACACAAAAGGCCTAGAGGTTTGGCTCAGAAAATAAAACTTCCGGAATGGAAGTGGGAGATGATTACTAGGGACTTCTCACAGTGTTACCAAGGTCTCGTAGGCAGTATGATTCAATTTGGGTGATTGTAGATAGAATGACAAAATCAACCCACTTCTTTTCGGTAAAGACCACTCATTCGGCAGAGGATTATACAAAGTTATATATTGAAGAGGTGGTGAGGCTTCATGGGATCCAATTTCGATCATTTTAGATAAAGGTTCCCAATTTACTACTCACTTCTGGAAGTCTTTCCAGAAAGGTTTTGGGTTCAGAGGTGAACTTAAGCACTGCTTTTCATCCATTGACGGATGGTCACGCGGAACATACGATCCATACCTTAGAAGACATGTTGAGAGCTTACGTTATTGATTTCAAGAGGAATTAGGATAATCACCTACCTCTCATTGAACTTGCCTACAACAATAGTTATCATTCGAGCATCCAAATGGCTCCATATAGATGATTATGGGAGATGATGTAGATATCCTATTGTGTGGTTCGCAGTTGGTGAAGCATGGTTGAACTAAGCCTTAATTCATTTTTGGAAAATCAATTTACTTTTAAGGCTTGGGAGAAAGAAAAGAGAAGAAGGAGAAGAGAGAATGATCAATGTTTCACCAAGAACGCTAATATTGTCAAGTTCCATAATGTTGGGTTCGTTCCCCACGTGCCAAGCATGTCTGATTCAATGTGATTTGGCCTAAAAAGTCATTTTGAATGTTCTCGAATGTTGTTCTTGAATTGCTCTCGTTCTTGAACATGAGGGGAGATTTGGGACTTCTTTGATGATCTAGGTGTTGTTTTTGAATACACTGGGTTAGATCCTTGTATATATATGATGTGGGTACATTAATCTAAAGTCAATTTGTGAAAAAGTATCAAATTGAAATGATTTAAGGTAAGAAAACGATAGGAAAAAATTGGCAGATTTTTGCCTATGGAACAGGTGGCATAAAGTGCCCCTATAGAGCCAAGAGGGCTGGGGCTGCGCCTGTTGCGCCAGCAGTGTGCCAGAATGGTGCCTTACTCAAGTGAGGCTGGCGCGGCACGCCCCGAGCGAGCCTAAAACATCATTTTCACCCATTTTTTATTATTCCGTCCATTTAAGTTTTTTAAAGTGTTTTAACAATTCCTATTAATTCTAGCTACTCTAAATGACTTCTAAACATATAGAAATCATTCAAAAACATAAACTACAACCTTGAATCCATAACTTCAAATTCAAGAAAGTTCTTAGAGTTCTTTTAAGAAGTCTTTTACAAATACTTTAAACTTGTGTTAAGACTCAAAGATTAGCTTGAGTAAGGAGTAAAGATAAGAATAAGAAGAAGTTCATTTCAGATTTTCATAAGTCTTTTAAAAACATGTTAACTTCTATTAAGACTTAAGTTGAATTCATTTAAGAGTAAAGTGAAGTCTTTTCTTTTAAAAACAGTATATGGAGACTAAGTATTCCTAGAGTAGTATTAAAATGTTATCACATTTAAAGAAATATAAATTGAGATTTCCAAGGATACTTAGGGCTAATTTTTAGAAAAGAACTATAGCTTTTTAAATGAATCAAGTAGGGAAACTAAGATTTCCAAGATAGTCCTTGAGCTAAATATATTTTGAGCACTAATCTCAAACCACAGAATCAATATGTTTTAAAAACATAAAAGCAGTATATTTTGAGAGCAGTATTGAGCACCGATATGAGGAAGAGTTCAGACAACTCTTAGCCTCCATAAACCATGTAGCCAACATGGGTAGAAAAGGTTCATACTTTTTAGATGAACCCTTTTCACTATAGACTAGTGGATCCATTATGCAGTTTTGGTCTTATACCTTTGGCCAGGTACAGGACGCGCTGACAGCGTGAGGTAGATAAGTGTATCATCACTATAGCTCTTAAGTGATGGTTGTCAGTTAGAAAAACTCCCACAGAAGTTATTGTATTTTTATATACATTAGTTTTTCTATTTATATTATTACATATATCTCAAAGTTAATTGTATCCTTGTATACATTTAGAGTATACAACATGTTTTCAGATAGCTTTTATTTATATTGCACTTACTTTTTAATTATTTTATAATGAAATGATTTAGTCATTCATGAGTTGAGCAAAGACAAGGTAAGTTTTCCTTCTTACTCCTTTTCATGCTTAAGTTGTCGTTTAGTATTCCAACTCGCATACTCGTACATTCAATATACTGATGTCAGTTAGCCTGCATCGTATCATTATGCAGACGCAGGTAACCAGGATCAACACCATCCAACGTCCCGTTGATCCATCTGACCACCTGGAGTCAGTGGTGAGCCGCCTTGAATTCTAAAGGACACATTAATTGATTTTCAGTAATTTCATTATTAGAATGTTATGGGGTCTGTCTTAACATCCATCTCAGTTTTAGAGGCTTCATAGATAGACAGTTAATGTTAGTCCTTTGAGTCTTTTCAATATTATTCCTTTTGTTAAGACTTGAGTTGCTAGCTTTTGCTAAGTTTGAGTCTTTTAGTTTTATAAAGATTCTCAGTTATGATATTTTTTTAGTTAAGTTATTATTATTATCTTCTGCTAAGTTAAGTGGGCTAGGCAAAGGGTTCACTTGAGGCTAACAATGGTCATCGAGTGCCGGCGATGTCCAGGGTGTAGGCTCGGGGCGTGACAATCTTGGTATTAAAGCACAAAGTTCAAGAGTCTTAGGGAGTCTATGAAGTCGTGTCTATAGGCTTATGGTGGAGAGTTCCTTCATGAGTCATTTCTTTCCTCATGATCTAAGAGAAATAAAAAAGTGGTTGTTGACATGGGGAGTAGGATGAGTTTATCCGTTGTTGGGTTGAATCATATGCCAAGTAAGGAAAGTAAGGATGCCATGCCAATAGGTGACATGGTCACAACAAGGTCGATGATCCACGTGCAACAAGTTGAGCAGGATCAGTTGAAGGAAAAAGAAGAGTTTAAGAATAATAAGGCTAAGACATAAGGGAATGAATTCAGACAACGAAAGAGTAAAGTGAACCGATCTTCTTTCAAACATGAGTAGAAAGGATCTGTGAAAGTCAAGAGCATGGATAATTAAAATATTACTCCAGTCGACTGTCTAAGTGAGATTGTTGACTAACCTTGAAAGTTAGCTTAACAGAATAATATAAAGTAATTAACTAAAGGTAAATGGACACATGAAGTTTTATACTATTTCGGATCACCAATGTTGTGCCTAGTCCAGTCCCCTTGGGTTTCAAGGTATCTTCCAGAGCTTGTTCAAACTTAGTTGTACAGATGAGTTGTCTTCTAATTCTTCTCTGATATGCAAGTCAGAGTTTATACATTTGACATTTCCTCTACTTGTATAACCTACTCTCATAATCTTTCCTTCTATTTTTCTATTACAATTGTTCACTCACATGTACAAAGCTTTATCAAAGATGAAAGAGGATTATAAATAAATTAATGTGAAGTTGCGTGCTTCACACTAATGGCAGAGGAGGTTTATATAGTGTAAGCTCTTTGAAAGAAGACAAAAGGGTGTTCGAATCAAGGATCTTTGAATTTATCCTTGATTTCATTTTGTGATTCATCTGCTGAATCATGTCCATATTAGATATGTGCATGATAGATCATTCATTTCCTTGAATGACAATCTTGAATTTTGTCTTGATTTGATTCTTTCCTTAGGTTGACGACTGGTCTTAGATCTTGGCTTGATTGGATTCTTTCCTTATGTTGACTTTTCGTGTGCTCTGCTGGTTTGATAACCTTTGCTTAATTAATACCTTGATTTTATCCTTGATTGATTTGCTTGCTCTTTTATCATAGATTTTAGAGGTAGTGAGATTTGATCTAGATTGATCAAATGTCCAATTTCCACTCCCATCATCAGCGTGATGACTAAAACCCATCTAGATAGTTTTTTTTGCTTTGAATTAAGTTTTGTTCATTTCCTGCAACGAGAACTTGTTAGTATTATCATTATTAACAACAATTCAAATTTGCAATTAACAATCTCCCCCTTTATGATATGCTAATATTAGTATAATGTAAGTAACTTTACTATAAGTACTGTAAAGATACTTCCCTGAGTTAGTGAGTTCTATGTGAAGTCTCCCTCTGAAGGTGGGCTCTCCCTAAGTTTAAGCTTATTCTGAGTCAGTGTACCTGAACTTGGATATAGACTGATCCTCCCACTTTGGCATATAAAAAAGGCACCAAATAATATACTATATAATAATAAACAATTAAAAAAGCAGTAGGAAGGCTATCAACCTTCAATATACAGTCCAAAATTCGCAGGGACATATCCCTATAGAAACTGGTCAAAAGATAGAGTAGACAAGATGAACACCAAGAGTCTATTTCTTGGAACCCCAGAAATATTTCAGAGTGTTGATTATCCTATCATTGAAGGAGTTGTAGGAGCGCTCCACATTCTTGGAGAAATTTGAATAGGATGTCTGAACTGAGATGGAAATATTAGTGCTAGAGGATTCGACTCCTCTGAGTGAGTCGACTTGCCTGATAAGTCAATTGAATGTGGCAATTCCTTTTTGCTTAATTCCTGTCATTGCAATACGAAGTTTACCATTATCAGTGGTGGATTCCTTCTGAAGGAGAAATACCTTTTCAATGGCATCTTGAAGAGTCTCTAGTCCACATTCTATAGCCACAATACGAGTTTTGAGTTCCTCTGAATATTTAAGCAACAGTACTGTTGAATCTGTAGAGATTTTTGTTGGTTTAGCTGCTTCTGCCCGTTCTTGGACAAAATTCTTCTTCACCCACTTATTTCCTACTTCCAAATAGCCCATGCTGGAGAATGAGAGAGAGTTCTAGGAAGCATTGATTACAGTAGGTCTGTATTTTGATAGATTAAGACGGTCTACCAGAATTTGAGATATGAGCAGCCCATAAGGTAGACTTATTGTACGGTTAGATTCCTCAGCACTTTCCCACATATATGCCCTAATCTAGTTTTCCAGTTAATTCTGTACCGTTTAAGCAGACAATAGAGAACGAATACATCTTTATTCGAGATGTTGCTGAGAGATCCCTTTATGGGTAACAGAGTATTTGAAATAATATTAGCCATAATACGGTTTTAAAAACACAACGACAAGGGGCTAAAGTCAGTCAAATGTGCGCCAGGTTTAGTCACGATGGCTTTAGCACCATCTAGAGTGAGTTCAAAGTCATCAAGCTATATACCATTCATACACGGAATAACACCAAAGAATTTCGTGTCAAACACATCCACAAACAAAGGTTCACTAAAAATAAGGCGGTTTCCCAAAAAGAGAGTTTCTAATTCACCACTATCGTTAGAAACACGATGATTTGCATAAAAAAGTCGGACAACATCCTCAAATACAAGACCACATAAAGTAAATAGTATGGATAATATTTTAGCCTTAAAGAAATGGCTTACCAGATAGTTGGATTTATCCAACTGACTAAGATTCACAAATCTTCCTGGCACAATAAGGCGAGATAAAATCCTCTCATACCTGATCTTGTGGTCGATCCCCCAGAACCGATGCATGTCTTGAGGGGACAACATGCCATAGGAACTAGGCTTCAATTTCTTTGCATATTAGAATAGGGAACATATATCTTCCATTTGGAAGAAACAGGAGGGGATCCTTGTGATTCGTCTGAAGAATCGAAGATAGGAAGAGAACATTAGAAGGAGAAGGAATAGGGTTCTTGAGAGACATCATAGACCGAGTCTTAGTCATGGATAAAGATAAAGAAATAAGACAGGGGGAAACAGAGAGAGAAGAAAAAGTAAGAGAGAGGGATATAAAGAGAGAGAAGAAGGTAGAGGGGTAGAAAAGAGGTGGCGACAGTTCACTCGAGAAGTGGAATCGATAAGGTGTACTAAACAAGGACACAAACGAATTAGTAAAATAAATAAAATAACTTAAGTAATTTATGAAATTAAAAAGGAAGCAGAGGTTTGGTAAAAATATCTGCCAGTTGATTCTCGGAATCAACAAATTCTAAAAGAAAGTCACCATTTTCAATATGATCACGGATAAAATAATGCTTAATGTTGATATGTTTTGCCCGGGAGTAATGCATAGTGTCTTTAGATAAATTGATAACACTAGTATTATCGCCTAAATAGGAACACCTTCAAACAATAAATCATAATCGAGTAATTAGTGCATCATCCATAGTAATTGAGAACCACAACTTCCCACAACAAGATATTCGGATTGTATGGTGGAAAGGGCTACATAATTTTGTTTTTTGCTATGCCAGGAAATGAGAGATTGTCCTAGAATTTGATAAGTGCCACCTGTAGTTTCGGATCATTTTTGTCACCTGCAAAATCAACATCTGGAATATTCTATTAAATCAAAATGAGAAGTGTGGGGTTACCATATGCCCATCTCTGTAGTTCCGATCAAGTAGTGGATGATTCATTTTACTGTTTTGAGATGAGTTTCTTTTAGAGCATCTTGAAATTGTGCACACTTGCACATGCTAAACATGATGTCTGATTGACTTGTTACAAGATACAAAAGCAAACCCACCATTCCTCGATACATTTTTTCATCCACATCTTTTCCTGGTGTGTCTGTTTCTAGACATGTAGAGGGGCTCATGGGAGTCCCAAATGCTTTTCCTTTTTCAAGTCCAAATTTTTTGATAAGTTCTTTAGAATATTTGGATTGACTAATAAATGTTCCATTAGTTGACTACTGGGTTTATAATCCAAGGAAGAATGTAAGTTCTTCCATCAAGCTCATTTCTATTTCTCCTTTCATAACATTTGCAAAGTTCTCTCATGAAGAAGAGTTAGAACTACCGAAAATAATATCATCAACATATATCTGAACCATAATAATATAAGAACTAGATCTTTGAATAAAAAGAGTTGTATAAATCTTTCCTCTTCGATAATTACTCTGGAGTAAAAAAGCACTAAGTCTTTCATACCATGCTTTTGGGGCATGTTTAATACCATTAAGTGCTTTTGAAAGTTTGTATACAAAATTAGGACACGAGGAGTTTTCAAAACCTGGAGGTTGCTTTAAAAAAATTTCTTCTTTTATAAAGCCATTTAAAAAAACACTTTTCACATCCATTTGAAAGAGTTTAAACCTTTTGAAAGAAGAATAAGCAAGTAATACACAAATAGATTCTAACCTTACTACGGGAGCAAAAGTTTCATCATAGTCAATACCTTGTTGAGAAAGCCTTGAGCCATTAATAAGCTTGTTTTGAACAACCTTACCGTTTTCATCCAACTTTTTGCGAAAAATATTTTTTCCCTATTAGGGAACAATGCTTTGGTCTTTCCATGAGTCTCCATACTTGATTTCTTTCGAATTGATCAATTTTTTCTTGCATTGCTTGTACCCATGACTCGTCTTCCATAGCTTCACTTATTCTTTCTGACTGCATTTGAGATATAAGAGCCATTGAGGCCTGTTTTTAAGAGACGATCTTGTCTGCATTTTGTCATCATGCTTCCCAAGAATGTAATTTTCAGGATAGTTCACACAATGTCTCCATTCTCTGGGAATATTCGCTTTATCAGTTGGTGTAGTCGAATCTTCCTCCACAATAGTCCTCTTGCTAGTATTTACTTTGACAATGGTCCTTGAGATATCTTCTGATGATTGAGTATCTTTTGAGTTAGCTGATTGAAGGTCATGGACTTCATCAACAATAGTTTTACTTTCTTGGATTCTAAGATTAGTATCTTCAAAAAAACATGAACGAATTCTTCAATGCTTAAAGTTCTTTTGTCAAAAACTTGAAAAGCTTTGTTAGTAGGTGCATAACCTAGAAAAATACCTTCATCGCTCCTTGGATGAAATTTACCGAGATTGTTCTTACCATTATTATGTATAAAACACTTACAACCGAAGTGATGAAAGTAGCTGTATCATGTAGAGATTTTTTATACGTTCAACTTGTCCATTTTGTTGAGGATATCTAGGAGCTAAGAAATTTTGAGTAAAGCCATTTTGAGCGCATAATTCTTCAAAATTTTTATTCTCGAATACGCCACTATGATAACTGTGAATATTTGTAATGAAATATACAACTTCTCTTTGAACTTTTGTACAAAATGCTTCAAAGTTAGTAAAAGCTTCATTCTTAAGAGTTAAGAAAATTACCCAAGAAAAACATTGAGAAATTTTCAACAATTACAAACCTTCAATGTTGGCAGTACGAGTGGGAACAAATAGGTCCATGTGGAGAAGCTTTAAGGGTTTAGAAGTACTAACAATATCTTTTCCTTTGAAAGAGGAACAAGTTTACTTACCCATTTGACATGCTTCATGTAAAACCCCCCCAAAAAATGGATATGTTAAGTAATGCTTAATGAGTCTAGAATGCCTACGATTAGACCGAGTTCACACAGATTGATGCGCATAGAACCAGACCTCTAAACCCCTGAGACATCCAAGCCAACTAACTTGGGAAGTTATTTGAGCTAGGAAAGGTTGGGTTCAGCCATGTAGGGCTCCCGAATATGAAGATTTACCTGAATGAGTCTTTATCGGATTTAAAAAGGGAAAATCTTAAGTTTGGAGGGTGTAGGGGTAAAATAATCTTTTTCCAGGATAAGGGTAGTATCGTAATTACCCTAAATATGTAATTAATTATTTAATTAATAAAGTGGAGGGGCATTTTGGTTGAGAGAGGGCCAAAAATTGGCCTTTGAGTGAATTCTTGCTCCACCTGGGTTCGAACCTAGGTGGAAGCAATGATTTAAACTAAAAACTACTCCAAACATATACACATTTAGCGTGAAAGAGGTGAGAAAATAGGCTGCAAAATGTGATCAAAATTCCAGCACTTTGATGTTAGATTCGGTCAAGTTAAGTCAATTAACATGTTATGAAAAAAATGAAGAAAAATAAGTGAGGTCACTGAGGATCAAACCCGTTACCTCACCTTGTTAAAAGTCATAAAATAATGTAAGTTAAAAGAATACGGTAAGGGGAATTTGAATCATGACTAGAAAATTATATTGTGAAAATAAAAATGAGAGGAATGGGATTCGAACCCACAACCTCTTGGTCAGACTTAAGGAATTAAATGAAAATAAAGGTTTGAGGCGTGAGGGAATCGAACGTACGACCTCTAGGATGATTAAGTGAATTAAAGAGAAAAATAAAGTGAGGTTGTGGGGATGGATCCCATACCCTCAAAGTCAACTCAAAAAAGTCAAGGAAGAAGAAAATAAAAGAAATGATGATATTGGGGATCGATCCCACAACCCCTCGGTCCCAAGACAAGCAAATAAGAAAGAAAGAAAAATAAGGAAAAATGAAATGAAGTCATTGGGGCTCGATCTCGGGTCCCCAAGCTGTATGGATCAAAATAGAATAAATAAAAAAAATGTAAGTGTTAACCATGGGATTCGAAACCGGATTTCCTTGACAAAACTCCATATTGTTACATAAGTCATACGTGAATAAATGTTCAAAGTAATGCTACCCACATACATCGAAATTAAGATTTTGGCATACATATAAGATGCATAAGTCATGTACCAAATATCTTAGGAAGATATGAATCAATTAAACAAACTATGAATGAATCCTCATGGCTTGTATGTATAGACCCATAAGTCTAGCATACGTTTAAAAGTAAGTGAACCTAAGATGTATGCAATGAAATGATGAAACCCTAGGAGGGTTAAGTAAGAGTGTGAAACACACTAAATAGCCAAGTGCATTGGCATATGATGAAATGAACATTCACGTAATAAGGGGTGAGTAATTATAAAGATCAAATGTGCTAAAGTTAATGAATGTGGTGACAACATGATAAGAGGCTAATGTAAAAGATGATAGCAATCTCAAATGAGCCTAAGTAAATGTTACCAAAACGTACTCAGTTATGAGAGTGTAAAGTTAATGAAGAGACCAGTATCTATGAACAATTTAATGAAAGTATTGAGATTAATATATAATTAATACTAATGATGAGATGAGAAATCATCTACTGAGCTATGATGTCCTCATACTAGGAGCCAACTTCCATGATGTATGAGTTAAATGTAATGGAACTTTATACTGAGCACTGATAGACTAACTATGAGCGGTGATGCCTTCTTTCGAGAAGGGCGGAGGTTCACGCAGGTCTCATGAGATGAGACTATACGCCATGCCGAATATGGATCTCCTTATATCTACTAGTCTTTAAACCTATACTTCCAATATAGGGATCTGGCGGGGTTCAATTCCCATGTACGCTAGCATATTTTGGGTCACTTTGGCCAGTGATTCCACCTCTTTTTGGTGTGGGAAAGAGACTTGATTTCGTTATGCTCACATGATCTATGTCGGTAAAAGTTAAAGTTCCCCATGAATAAATGAGGCCTGCCTCAAATAATGCACATAAAGAAAGGAATGATACCAAAGGTGTTAGGATAGGATAATCAAGAGGTGAGCTAGACTTAAGTAATTACACCAGGTCATTCTTGATCATTGCACATCGAACCCGATGAAAGTATTAAACTATATCTTAGGTATAGCTGGTGTGTACACGAGATTATGAATGTATCAAGTGAAGTAAATATGAATGAATGAATCAGACTCTGTGTTTGCTAAAGAAGGATCCCTAGTTGAGGTCTCATATGTTAAACCCTCGTTTTTGGGAAGTCTTGATATTAAGTCCATGATTCCAAAGCTTCATGGCATATTAACAAATGAAATGAAAGATGTTATGTGCAATATGCAATATGATATGTGCTATGTGTAAGATGTTATGTGTTGTGTGAAATATGATACATATGACGATGCATGTTACTCTCATGGCATGACTTTCCTAATCCGATTTTGCAAGAATACTAACTTGACCTTCCACAAATCATTTTGTTAGGAAAGAGATATTCTTTCTCCTGCATGTCCTTGGTGTGTGCTTGCATATACCCATACTTTGTACAAGTATGTACTAGTCCCATACAATATCTACTTTTAGGTGCTGGCACGTGTGGACGTTAGAACTTACGATACGACGTTGCAGTTATCCGAACATGGAGCTTACATCCGGACTTGGTAGGCCCTCATGCTTTCGAAAATTTCTACCGCTATTATGTAGCTTAGATTTAGGCTTTAGATAGTGGAACACGTTCCACTAGTGTTTCATTCCTATTTCATTTCAGACTTTGTATTGGTGCCGTTTTCGCAAGAATACGTTTAATTCAATTATGAACTGCTTCTTTCATTTGATTATCTCTATTTTAGATAGTTGATTTGTGAACGCCTATGATGTTAAATATAATATGTTTCGCATGAAATAAGAAAATAAAAAGTTCAAATTTTCCGCTTAAATTAACGTAGGTGAAGTAAGTATGACATATGTAGGCTTGTCTGCGACCTTTGAGAGGTCAACAACGCCAATCTCGTCAGGGGTCCAGATTCTGATCATCACAAAGTTGGTATCAGAGCATTTATTTAAATTCCAAGGATAATAAGTTCACATAAACCACATTGAATAGTTTCTAAGTCATGGTAGTTAAAGGCACCACTATCCTTAATTAGAGACTGCATGATGCATAGGAAAAATTCTCTTCGTCTGATCTTATCGTGCCTTTTCTAATGTATGATTCCTTGGTTTTATGAGCGTATCTAACATCAATTATACTTTTTCAAAAGATGGAAACAAGGAGGAACGTTGATCGGGGAAGAGGAGAAAAGCTGCTGGAGGCAACTTAGTTCCTCCCCAGGCCCCAGCTGCTAAAATGGAGATGCTTGTTAAACCAGCTGGGTTGACAGATGGAGAAGTAAGGATATGCCTGGTACAGATGGCCTAATCCATCACCTTACAAGATCAGGATATGACATCCTAGGCAGAGCAACAAGGTGTTCCCAAGAAGAACCCACCTGCCAGCACCATGGTTAGTAGGCTAAGGGACTTCACGAGGATAAATCCTTTCATTTACACTTGATCCAAGATTGCTGAGAATATTGAGGAGGAGTGCAGGGTATCGATGCTACATGCCAGCATGGAAGTTTCCAGGCTAATGGTACATGTCCATCAAGTGAAAAAAAAAGCAGGAAGAGGAAGCACACTAGGGCAGGGAACAGGTCAAGGCAAGATAAGGAGAATTTTCCAAGGAAGAGTAAAAATGAAATCATAGATAAACCCAGGTTTATAAATGGACTCTCCCACCAAGGGGAGTCAAGTTTATTCAAGGTTCTCTATGATAGGGATTTCGCGCCCATAGTTAAGAGATACAATATTGTTCGTGAAAAAGAAAGATCGAACCCTTAGAATGTGTATCGATTATCAGCAGCTCAACAAAGTCACTATCAAGAATAAGTATCCACTTCCCAGAATAGATGACTTGTTTGACCAAATCAAATGGTATAATTTCTTCTCGAAGATTGATCTTCGTTTAGGGTACCATCAGCTCAGGGTTAGGGATGGAGATATCCCAAAGACAACCTTTCGTACCCGTTATTGTCACTATGAGTTCCTAGTTATGTCATTTGGTCTCACGAATGCACCTGCTGTATTTATGGATCTCATGAACAGGGTCTTCTGTGAATACCTTGACTCTTTCGTCATAGTATTCATGAATGACATTCTCATCTACTCTAAGACCAAGGAAGAGCATGAACAACATTTGAGGCTAACCTTGCAGGTACTTAAACAACACCAATTGTATGCCAAATTCAGAAAGTGTGAATTCCTTCTTAGATCAGTGACCTTCCTGGGTCATCTTGTGTCCGACAAAGGTGTGGAGGTAGATCACAGAAAGACTGAGGCTGTTAAAAACTGGCCAAAACCTCTTACTCCCACAGATATTCGTAGCTTCTTGGGATTGGCTGGTTATTATTGTAGGTTCGTGGAGGGTTTTTCTTTTATTGCTGCCTCACTGACAACTTTGACTAAGAAGAAGGACAAGTTTGAATGGACAGAGGCTTGTGAAAAGAGTTTCCAGGAGCTCAAGGACAGACTCACTTCAGCGTCGATGCTTATTTTGCCTAAGTGTGATTAGAATTACACTTTTTATTATGATGCATCTATGGTTGGTTTAGGTTGTGTCTTATGCAGGGTGGTGAGGTGATAGCTTATGCGTCCAGAAATCTCAAGGTTCATGAAAAGAATTATCCCACTCATGACCTAGAGCTGGCAGCTGTGGTGTTTGCACTGAAATTGTGGAGGCACTACTTGTATGGAGTGCATGTGGATGTGTTCACAGACCACAAAAGTCTCCAGTACGTGTTCACAAAGAGGGTAGTTGAACCGACGTCAGCGGAGGTGGTTGATATACCGTGGTTTCACGGTATAATTAATACTTTTTCCTTAATTTTAGTGTGTCCGAAAATCTTTTTGTGCTAGTTTTTATATGAGTTTCTCTTTGTTTTGCAGGAAATCTGTCCAAAAATGAATGCGGAGATTTTGAGCGAAGAAATGCAGAAGAGACCACCTACGGAGCTGATGACGGTCTGTCGTGCTTGTGACGGTCCATAGGTGGCAGCGTAGAGAAGCTGTTGAAGGAAGATGGGGAAGTCTGACCAAGTGTGAGGTTACGTAGCTTGTGACGGTATGTCGTGGCTATGATGGTCCGTCCTGCAGGTTCGTCATAAAATTCAGAGAAGTGATCCCAGTACCCAGATTCCAAGAGTTAAAGTGTTTTGAAAGGAAGACCCTCGACGGACCGTTGTGCCTATGACGGTCCGTCATACTTGCCGTCGAGGGGATTGAAGAGAGCAGCAGAAGAAATTGCTAAGTATGGGACAACGGAGTCCATGACGGTCCGTCGTGACTACGACGGTTCGTCGCGAGGTCCGTCGACCCAGCCGCATTTTGGCAGATTTCCAGCAATTAGAATTCTTGTTTAATTACGTTTTTATTTTTTATAAATAGTTCGAAACACCTCGTTTTTGTGGTTAGACTCCGTATTGTTAGGCTCCATATTATTAGACTTTTGGATTGTTGGTTTATTGGAACTTGTGATTGTTGATTAGTGTTAGATTTTGAGATTCTTACAAGTGATTTTTGGTGATTAATCAAGCAAACTTTCGGACTTTATTCTTTCTCATTGAAGTAAGTACATGAATTCTTATTTAATATATTTGAATATTGTGTTTATGGCTATGAGTAACTAAACTCCATAACTAGGGTTGTGGGAACCATAGGCAAATAATGAGATAAACCCTAATTAAAAGAACAATTCTAGGATAGTGTCTTGCATGTATTAATAATTCTTTTGTTTAGAAGTATTTTTAACGGATGGCCAATGTTAGAACTCGCCTTAATGCTACTTGCCGGACCAAGGAGGTAGATAATACGAAAAGAATTATTAACATAGATTTAGTGTATACTATCTAATAGGCTAGTATTGATTGGTACGAGGTAAAAACTTAGTCAAATATCGAATACGATGCTTAATATGAGGTAATGATAAGGGTTAGGATAGCAACACACGTAGCCGGACAAAGGTGCGGAGTGAGATTTTCTAGATGACGGACCAAGGATTTAGAAATACATAACTTATCACTTTGCATGCAAGATACTAGGAAAGAATTGTTATAGTTAGAGTTATCAAGTTATGAACTTGTGGGGAACACGTAAACCCTAGTTACTTTGATTGATTGATTAAATCCCAACATTAAAAGCTGTTAAGTGTCTCTTTCAAGTTTGTTGTTTATTTTCATTTATTTAGAGATAGAACCCCCCTTTTTAAATTTTTACTTTCCAAGGAAATTATTGACCAAACGATAGTAATAATAGGTTGAAGTTAAGTCTAGACTATTTTCCTCATGGGAACGATCCCAACCTCACTAGTTGGGTTATTTACTTGACACGACCGCTTTACTTCTTATTTGAGAAGTAAGTTTGAGTGTATCAAATTTTGGCGCCGCTGCCGGGGAATTTTATCTTTTAGATTAACTTTAACTTATTACTATAGTTTAGTTGAAATTTTCTTGATTTTACTTTGTTTTATTGTTTTTGATTTCTTTTCAAAACTATCCTTCTTGTATGCTAAATACACGGAGAGAAAGAGAACCATTATTTCTCTACGATTGTGAGTTAGAGCGTTCACTGCGCAATATGAATCGAAACTTAGGAATAAATGATAAAGATCCGAACCAGAACATCCCAGCTCCGGTTGATGTTCATGGTCAGATGTTACCCGATGCTCCGGGTGAACATCAACAGAGGGGACAAAATCCCGTTCCACGGCCCCATGCATACTACAGAGGGTATGATAACATAGCAGACTCAGATGGTCCACTTGTCTTGCCCCCTCTACCCACAGGCCACACTTTTGTGGTAACTAGTAGCCTGATGCAAATGCTCACTGCCAGAGGTTTGTTTTCAGGGCTACCTTCTGAGGATACACATGCCCATATAGCTAAGGTAAGGGCAGTGTGTAAAAGTTGTGTGGGGAGGCCTGATTTGGATCTAGATGTAATAGGTCTCAGAGTGTTTCCTCTCTCACTGATGGGAAAGGCTGCTATGTGGTTCACTGAGCTCCCATACAACTCAATCTTCACTTGGAACCAACTAAGGGATGTCTTCTTAGCACGCTACTATCCGGTCTCCAAGAAATTAAACCACAAAGACAGGGTGAACAACTTTGTGGCACTACCAGGAGAGTCAGTTAGTAGTTCTTGGGATAGATTCACCTCATTCTTGAGAAGTGTTCCAAATCACCTTATAGATGATGATTCACTGAAGGAATACTTCTATAGGGGACAGGATGATAACAATAAAAAAGTGTTGGACACAATAGAAGGTGGATCTTATGGAGAATGACCTTATGCTGAGATTGCAGAAAAACTAGAGTCTCCCGAAATAACAAAGCTTGGAGTACTAGGAATTCCGATACAGGGAGAAACACCTTCGCAGTGCAGTCCACTCACAACCCAGCCACAGATGAGATTCGTGAAGAAATGGCTCAGATGAGAACCGAGCTTGGGTTGGTACTTAAACATGTCACTAGGGGTGTAGAAAAGATAAATGCAGTCAACTATTTGGCTAAACCACCACTTCCAAACGATGAGTGTTATTATGAGGAGGATTCCTATGCAGTAAATGAACAGATGGGGGGTTTCCGACCAAGTGCCCAAGGCTCTAATCAAGAGAATTGGCGCCAAGGTCAAGGGAACCAAGGTCGAAACTATGGTAACTACAATTGTGAGGGTCATTATGTCCGAGATGGAAACTACAATCGCGACAACAACTTCAACAGGGGTAACTATGGTAATAGAAACGATAGGATCGGACCCTATGTTCCTCCTCAAAATCGTGAAGTTACTCCTAGAGATGGTGGAGGTAGTATGTCGCCTGTTGAGGATATGTTGCATAAAAAGATGAGGAGGTTCGGTGCTAGTGATGAGCACAATAAAGAGTTGAGGAATGATTTAGCGGGTATTGGGCAAAAACTTGATACACATGCAATATCGATTAAGCAACTTGAGTTACAATTGGCCCAATTATCTGCAACTGTGAACACACGGCAACCGGGCAATCTTCCTAGCAACACTGTCCAAAATCCAAAAAATGATGGACATTGTATGGCAATTACTACTCGCGGTGGCAAGCAAACCATTGACCTACCTATTCCATCTAATGAGAATAAGGTGACAAAAGATACTGATAAAGTGGTAAATATTGATGTTGATTTAGAGGATAACATTGCAAAAGATGCTGAAGTGCCTTAAAAGGTAACTCCGATGCCTAGGCCACCACCCCCATTTCCTCAAAGATTATTGAAAAAGACTGAGGATGGCAAATATCGGCATTTTATAACAATGTTGAAGCAACTTTCTATAAATGTCCCTTTGGTAGAAGCTTTAGAACAAATGCCCGGTTACGCCAAGTTTATGAAAGATCTGGTCACAAAGAAAATATCGGTTACTTTTGAGGATGATGATAGAATGCAGCATTGTAGTGCTATTGCTACAAGATCTCTAGTCCAAAAGAAAGAAGATCCGGGTGCGTTCACTATTCCTTGTACAATCGGGCTATTACATTTTGCGAAAGCATTATGTGATCTGGGGGCAAGCATAAATCTCATGCCCCTCTCGATTTACAAGAAGTTGGGTTTGGGTGACCCAAAGCCCACTGCGATGCGGCTACTAATGGCTGTTCGAACATTAAAATGGCCCATAGGGATACTTCATGATCAGCTAGTAAAAGTGGAGTCATTCATCATTCCGGCTGATTTTCTTATTCTTGATTGTGAGGTTGATTTTGAAGTGCCTTTTATCCTTGGGAGGCCATTCCTAGCTACGGGAAGAGCCTTACTAGACATGGAAAAGGGGCAGATGAAATTTCGATTGAACAATGAGGAAGTGACCTTTAATATTTGTAGGTCCATGAGGCAGAGTGGTGAGCTCCAATCAGCATCTGCTATATCCTACAACATGGGTGAGACATCTGAGACACAAATAGAAGAACGTCTAGGTGTCGAAGCATTAGCGGCAGTGATAATGAACTTTGATAGCGATTGCATTGAAGAGTATGAGTCATTAGTCGCGGATCTTGACCGAGGTGATGTTCGGTTTAAACCGAAGAAATTTGAGCTTGATATGAAAAATTGCGAGTCTCCACCCGCGAAACCATCGATAGAGGAGGCTCCAAAAGTTGAATTAAAAGCTGTCCCACCTCATCTTAGGTATGAATTCTTAGGAAATGGTGAAACTTTGCCGGTAATCATTGCATCAGACCTGGATGAACAACAGGTTCAGAGTTTGGTGAAGGTACTAAAAAGGTTCAAAAGAGCTATTGGGTGGACCGTTGCGGACATTATTGGGATCCCTCCTGGTATTTGCTCTCATAAAATCCAACTCATGCCTGATCATAAGCCGAGTATTGAGCACCAGAGACGTTTGAATCCTCCTATGCAAGAGGTTGTGAAGAAGGAAATCGTCAAGTGGTTGGATGCCGGAGTAATCTATCCAATCGCCGATAGTAGTTGGGTATGCCCGGTTCAGTGTGTACCTAAGAAAGGGGGATGACTGTGGTCCCCAACGAAAAGAATGAACTTGTTCCAATGAGACCGGTTACTGGATGGAGGGTGTGTATGTATTACCGTAAACTGAACTCATGGACTGAAAAAGACCATTTTCCTATGCCCTTCATGGATCAGATGTTGGATAGACTTGCTGAAAAAGGGTGGTATTGTTTTCTTGATGGGTATTCGGGGTATAATCATATTTCTATTGCACCAGAAGATCAAGAGAAAACCACTTTCACTTGTCCATATGGGACCTTTGAGTTCAGAAGAATGTCGTTTGGGTTGTGCAATGCACTCGCAACCTTTTAGAGATGTATGATGTCAATATTTTCTGACATGGTGGAGGATACTATAGAAGTTTTTATGGATGATTTTTCTGTGGTTGGTGATTCATTTGAGCGGTGTTTGACCAATTTATCTGAGGTTCTTAAGAGATGTGAAGACTGCAATTTAGTACTAAACTGGGAAAAGTGTCATTTCATGGTGAAAGAGGGTATCGTGTTGGGTCATCGCATTTCAGAAAAGGGCATAGAGGTTGATCGAGCTAAAGTTGAGGTAATAGAGAGACTTCCCCCACCGATCTCTGTGAAAGGTGTGAGAAGCTTTCTTGGGCATGCAGGTTTTTACCGGTGATTCATCAAAGACTTTTCAAAGATTGCACACCCATTGTGCAAATTGCTGGAGAAAGAATGTAAATTTTGTTTTGATGAATCTTGTCTTAAAGCATTTGGTGAGCTAAAAGAAAAGTTAGTGTCTGCGCCTATCATCATTTCTCCGGATTGGAACAGTCCATTTGAGGTAATGTGCGATGCTAGTGGGGTGGCTCTTGGTGTAGTATTGGGACAGAGAAAAAACAAAATCCTTCACCCCATTTACTATGCTAGTAAAGCCCTAAATGAAGCTCAGAAGAACTACACAGTGACTGAGCAAGAACTCCTTGCAGTAGTCTTTGCTTTTGAGAAATTTCACTCCTATTTGCTAGGTACTAGAGTTATAGTGCATAATGACCATTCAGCATTGAGATATTTGATGGCGAATAAGGATGCGAAACCTAGGCTGATTCATTGGGTATTACGGCTACAAGAATTTGACTTTGAAGTGCTGGATAGAAAAGGAACTGAAAGTCAAGTTGCTGATCACTTGTCTCGTCTAGAGGATGAAACTATGAGAGAGTTAGGGGATAAGACTGACATTGATGATACTTTCCGTGATGAACATGTATTGGCTGCTTCACAAGACATGATTCCATGGTTCGCAGATTTTGCGAACTATCTGGCTAGTGATATTGTTCCATCAGACTTGTCCTTTCATCAAAGGAAAAAATTCATGTATGATGTGAAGAAGTTCTTTTGGGATGAACCATACTTGTATAGGAGTTGTGCCGACGGGCTTATTCGGTGTTGTGTGCCAGAATGTGAAATGTTGAGTGTGTTAGAGGCATGCCATTCTTCACCCGTTGGCGGACATCAAAGTGGTATCCGAACCGCTCATAAGATATTACAATGTGGTTACTATTGGCCAACTCTTTATCAAGATGCTCATGGGTTTGCTAAAGCATGTGACAATTGTCAACGAGATGGTGGTATTTCAAGAAAGCAAGAGCTCCCTCTAAACCCCATTCTTGTGATTGAGTTATTTGATGTTTGGGGTATTGACTTTATGGGACCTTTCATGAGTTCTCATGGAATGAAGTACATTCTACTAGCAGTCGATTATGTATCTAAATGGGTCGAAGCCATATCCCTCTCAAACAATGAAGGGAAGAGTGTCACTGCATTCTTGAAAAAGAATATATTCTCTTGTTTTGGCACTCCAAGGGCCATTACTAGTGATGGGGGCTCCCACTTCTGCAACAGATTGTTCAAAGGGTTATTGGAGAAATACGGGGTTCGCCATAATGTGGCCACTCCTTACCACCCTCAAACTAGTGGGCAAGTTGAAGTGTCGAATCGGGAAATAAAACAGATATTGTCAAAAACAGTGAATGCTAGTAGAACGGATTGGTCAAGGAGGCTTGATAATGCTCTTTGGTCCTACCGAACAGCATATAAGACTCCCATAGGTATGTCTCCATACAAACTTGTATATGGGAAAGCTTGTCATCTTCCGGTTGAGTTAGAGAATAAAGCCATGTGGGCTATGAAGAAGTTAAAGATGGATTGGAGCGAAGCTGCAGAGCAACGGTTAAATGGGTTGAATGAACTCAATGAATTTCTCCTAAAAGCCTATGAGAGCTCAGCATTATACAAAGAAAAGATGAAGAAGTACCATGACAACAAAATTGAAAAGCGAGAATTTATGGTCGGGGATTTGGTACTTTTATTCAATTCCAGGTTGCGCTTGTTTCCGAGCAAGCTCAAGTCCAAATGGACTGGTCCTTACTTCTTTACCCAACTATTCCCTCATGGAGCAGTTGAGTTGGAAACTAAGGAGGGTGTGCGGTTAGAGGTGAATGGACAGCGCATAAAAATCTATTTCGGGCATGCTGAATCGGCAAATGAAGTGATAGAGGCATACCATCTTGTTGAAGTCTGAGTAATCGAGTGTCCCCAGTCGTGCCGCGACATTAAATCAGGCGCTTGTTGGGAGGCAACCCAACACTTGTCGTCTTTTTAGTAATGGTAGCATTTTTCTACTAATGGGTTTTAAATTTGCAGGCACAGCACCAGGAAATTTTGCAGAAAATTACTCTGCAGCAGTCACTGACGGACACATCGACGGACCGTTGCGCCTGCGACGGACCGTCGTATGCATCCATCGTACCAGGTAGTTTTTCTGTCAATATGAAATTAGGGCACACACAACGGAAGCAACGACTGGTCGTCACAACTGTGACAGACCGTCGTTGGGGAACCGTCGCATGATTAATGAGGTACACCCGACCCGACCCGACCCGGGTGGACCCTTTTCCAAAATCAGACCATTTAAACTCCCCACCCCTCCATATTTCACCCCATTACTTTCATTATTTCTCCCATTACTCTCTCTTTTCAACTCGTGCAGGTTGGCATTTCCCTGCCAGCCATCCGCCGGTTTCTATACGGCGAGAGTGCAGATGCTACTCGGACCCCCATCACTGCCGATTTGACTACCGCTGGCAGATAGTAAAGGATAGACAGTTCTTGTGCGAGCCAGCATTGAGAGAGACCACCAAGAGGTGGATGGCCCTGCACCTGTCAGTAGATGGAGAGGGTGCCGATTGGGTCACTGAGCCGAAAGGGGCCATCAAGAAGGCCAACCTCACGTTCATAGCAAAGTTCTTGTGGCTGCTCATCCGTCACTGCCTTTCCCCCACAGCTGCTGATAACATCGTTACCTGGGATCGAGTAGTGTTGATGGCGGCGATGATAGCCGGATTCGAGGTGGACTTCGCATGGCTTCTCCAGGCAGTCATACATGAGAGGGCATTCAAGGTCACTACTACCTACCCCTTCCCGTGTATGATCTTTGCCCATTGCAGGTCCGCAGGTGTGCCCATATGGAACGTAGATCAGCTTAAGACCCCGCAGGGCACTGTAGACGTCGGCCTTATCAGAGACGAGGCCAATGAGTTGGCTCCACACAAGAGGTCCCCTACTAGAGCTGCCCCCACATGCAGATGATCTTGCGTATACGGTAGCCCAGGCCCGCACAGCTACACAAGCGTCCACTGACACTACCCCAGTCGAGTCTATCCCGGGTAGTAGCACATCTCCGAGCTCCTCTCGCACAGCCCCTCTACCGGTACTGGTCCCGCTTGCTAGGGTCCAAAAACTAGAGGCACAAATGGACACTCTTCTGCATCATATCTAGCCGTGGATGCAGAAGTCGATTACTGAGTCTGAAGCGCGTTTATAGAGGAAGATGCAGCAGTTTACAGAGCGGAAGATTGCTGAGGTCAACCAGCGCCTGGACGCCTTTGAGTTGAGAGTGTTAGCCCGACCAGCCCCTCCGATGGATGTGTCGACTCTTCAGACTACAGTCGACAGTCTTCGTGCAGACATCGACACTATCCTAGAGGCGAGGGTGCCGGAGTCTGAGGCCCCTTCTGTCGAGCCTACTGAGGACACCGTGATAGCGGCCCTGTTTACTACTTCAAAAATTCCACCACCTCCCCCTCGAGAGAGTGCCAAGAGGCGTAGGGGTTGAGAAGAGGATGAGGCGCGAGCAAGGAAGAAGGAGCACCGAGAGATGGAGGCTGCGAGGACAGCCTTACTTGCTGAGGAGGAGGCGCACCAGATCAGAGCATCATAGTTAGCGGCTGGGGCGTCTAGCTCCCGCACTGTAGATATTGCAGGAGGCACTACTGATGGTGCGGTTGTTGCTGAGGACACCACTGAGGGTGTCCAGATTGCAAAGGACGTGGGTTCCGGGGAACGGGACCCACCATCTTGCTGATCGACGGTGCTTTGTGACATAGGTTTGCTTCACCTACCACTCTAATATTTAGATTTTTTATGCATTGGGGACAATTGCATGTTTTTTTGTTGGGGGTGGAGTAAATGGAAAGTGAGTGTTAGGGTGAAGTCTGAGTAGCCCAACTCACTATCCTCTTTTGGGGTTTTCTTGCCTGCGTTCTTTTTCCCCAAAAGACTGATTACTTTTTCTGTTGAACCGACATGTTTATATCTTTTGTACATAGTTTAACTCTGAAGCATGATGGTTAAAATGATATCCTGATAAAACTAGAAAATGTTGCATGACTAGGCATAGTAACTGATAATTGTGTGGCTCTAAGCATGAAATAGAATTACACCATTGCATTACCCTAAGTCTTCAATTCGAACTAGGTGTCTAATAATCTGGGATAGTGATGAGATGTCAGGTGAGTGTGAGGAAATTTGAATAGTCTACTATTGGTACTGAGCTAGAACTTGCCTGGTTAGTCCTGCTAAAAGTAAGTTGTAACAGACAATTAGGAAAGGATCACATGCCCTTATTCAAGATATCCCATTTCTAGCCTAAATAAAAGAAACCAAATGAAAGTTATCCTTTTTTGATCCATATAATCTGAGCTTAAAATTAGACCTTTCTTTTTCACCCCAACTGATCTTTTGTGGGAACAATATGTTGGCCCTGGTCCCTCCCTGGACATGTGCACCTCAGCTTATGCCAAAAGCATAAGTTGAGGGTGGCTAATGCATAAACAACCTTCGTTATGGTCCTGACCAAACTTTGGGTATTGTGTACCTTGACTCATGGCAAAGACATGAGTTGAGGGTGGATACTTTGAGGAATGCTCTGGAAAGTGGGGTTGAAAGAACAAAGAGAGATAAAGAACAAAAGTAAAGTGACTCAAGAACTTGTTGAAAGAAAAGTAAAGAAAAAGAGAAATATACAAGGAAAAAAAAGGAAAAGAGTCACTTACACAAATGAAGAAAGAAGGGAAAATAGCAAGGTGAAAGAATAGGAGAAACTGGGTGAGATAAAGTGATAGAAAGTGGAAGGTTTAGCCGATATGTCAAGGAGGGAAAAAAGTCACTAAAGTATACCTAAATATACCCTACCTGACTCTGAGCCTATGTTACAAGCTAAGAAAGTCCTATCGTGATCCTAAGGGTTGTATAGCGAACTTAAGGCAGTGAAAATAAGGGCAAACTTAGGGCAATAGGTATGAATGAGTGTGACTTTGTTCTGAGAGAGAGTGTTGAAAAGTAATCCTTATACTCAAACTGAAATCATTGTGTGAAAAATGAGGATTTTGTTTTGAAGTGAGGACACTAGTTGCAATACCGAAATTGTTAGCACCTCGGTGAGAAATTGAAGAGGATAGGTGTTAGTGCATGGTGAGTCTATGTCATGTTCTAATCCCACAAAATTCAAGCCTAATAGTGATAGTATGCATATTTTTGATGAGATTAATCGAGATTGATAGCCAAATGACTGAAAAGGATAAAACATGGATACTATTGTACAAAGATTGTGTAGTGAGTCATAGTGCGTCGCTTGAGGACAATCAACGAATTTAAGTTGCGGGTGTTGATATACCGTGGTTTCACGGTATTATTAATACTTTTTCCTTAAGTTTAGTGTGTCCGAAAGCCTTTTTCTGCTAATTTTATATAAGTTTCTTTTTATTTTGCAGGAAATCTGTCCAAAGTTGAATGCGGAGATTTTGAGCAAAGAAATGCAGAAGAGACCACCTATGGAGATTATGACGGTCCGTCGTGCTTGTGACGGTCCATAGGTGGCACCGTAGTGCAGCTGCTGAAGGAAGGTGGGGAAGTCTAACCAAGTGTGGGGTTACGAAGCTTGTGATGATCCGTCGTGGCTATGACGGTCCGTCCTGCAGGTTCGCCATAAAATTCAGAGAAATGATCCCAGTACCCAGATTCCAAGAGTTGATGTGTTTTGAAACGAAAACCCTCAACGGACCGTTGTGCCTATGACGGTCCGTCATACTTGCCGTTGAGGGGATTGAAGAGAGCAGCATAAGAAATTGCTAAGTATGGGACGACGGAGTCTATGACGGTCAATCGTGACTACGACGGTCCGTCGCGAGGTCCGTCGACCCAGCCGCGTTTTGGCAGATTTCCAGCAATTAGAATCCTTGTTTAATTAGGTTTTTATTTTTTATAAATAGTTCGAAAAACTTCGTTTTTGAGGTTAGACTCCGTATTGTTAGACTCCGTATTGTTAGGCTCCATATTATTAGACTTTTGTATTGTTGGATTATTGGAACTTGTGATTGTTGATTAGTGTTAGATTTTGAGATTCTTACAAGTGATTCTTGGTGATTAATCAAGCAAACTTTCAGACTTTATTCCTTCTCATTGAAGTAAGTACATGAATTCTTATTTAATGTATTTGAATATTGTGTTTATGGCTATGAGTAACTAAACTCCATAACTAGGGTTGTGGGAACCATAGGCAAAAAATGAGATAAACCCTAATTAAAAGAACAATTCTAGAATAGTGTCTTGCATGTATTAATAATTCTTTCGTTTAGAAGTCTTTTTAACGGATGGCCAACGTTAGAACTCGCCTTAATGCTACTTGCCGGACCAATGAGGTAGATAATACGAAAAGAATTATTAACAGAGATTTAGTGTATACTATCTAATAGGCTAGTATTGATTGGTACGAGGTAATAACTTAGTCAAATATCGAATACGATGCTTAATATGAGGTAATGATAAGGGTTAGGATAGCAACACACGTAGCCGGACCAAGGTGCGGAGTGAGATTTTCTAGATGCCAGACCAAGGATTTAGAAATACATAACTTATCACTTTGCATGCAAGATACTAGGAAAGAATTGTTATAGTTAGAGTTATCAAGTTATGAACCTGTGGGGAACACGTAAACCCTAGTTACTTTGATTGATTGATTAAATCCCATTATTAAAAGCTGTTAAGTGTCTCTTTCAAGTTTGTTGTTTATTTTCATTTATTTAGAGATAGAACCCCCCTTTTTATATTTTTACTTTCCAAGGAAGTTATTGACCAAACGGTAGTAATAATAGGTTGAAGTTAAGTCTAGACTATTTTCCTCGTGGGAACGATCCCAACCTCACTAGTTGGGTTATTTACTTGACACGACTGCTTTACTTCTTATTTGAGAAGTAAGTTTGAGCGTATCAGTGGTTGGAGTTGTTGAAGGACTATGACATGATATCCACTACCATCTAGGTAAGGCTAATGTTATAGCTGATTCTTTGAGTAGGATGAGCATGGGAAGTATAGCCCACGTTGAGGATGAGAAGAAGGAGTTGGTGAAATATGTACACAAACTGGCCAGACTGGGTGTGTGGTTGGTTGACTCTACTAGTAGGGGTGTTTCAGTTCATCCTATTTCTGAATCATCCTTGGTAGTTGAAGTCAAAAATGGTCAACATCTTGATCTGGTGTTGATGGAGTTGAAGGACTTAGTGTTGGTTAAGATGAATGAGTCTTTTGCTTTTGGAGATGACGGCATACTTAGGTACTAGGACAGGCTGTGTGTACCAATTGTGGATGATTTGCAGACCAGGATCATTGCAGAGGCATTCCAGATATTCTATTCATCTAGGTTCCACCAAGATGTATCATGATCTTAAGTAGATCTATTGGTGGGATGGCATGAAGAAGGACATTGCAGAATATATGGCCAAGTGTCCTAATTATCAACACGTTAAGGCAGAACATCTTAAGCCTGGCGGATTTACTCAGATTATTGAGGTTCCAAGTTGAAAATGGGAGGCCATTAATATGGACTTCAGGTTGGTCTTCCGAAGACTAGGAGACAACATGACTCGATATGGGTTATTGTGGACAGGATTACTAAGTATGTCCCTTTTATCCCCGTGAAATCTACTTACAGAGCTGAGGATTATGCGAGACTCTATATTGATGATATTGTGAAATGGCATAGGATTTCTTTGTCTATCATTTCAGATAGAGGAGCTCAATTCACTTCAAATTTCTAGAGATCATTCCAGAAGAGCTTAGGCACGCAAGTAAAGCTTAGTACTGCCTTTCATTCTTAGACTGATTGGAAGGCAGATCACACAATTTATATATTGTAGGATTGTTGAGGGCGTGTATGATTCACTTCAGGGGTAGTTGGGATGACCAACTTCCTTTGGTAGAGTTCTCGTATAATAACAGTTATCACTCTAGCATTGGGATGGCACCGTCTATATGGTAGGAGATGTAGGTCTCCAGTTGGGTGGTTCGAGGTTGGAGAGTCATCCATCTTGGGTCCAGAGATCATTCATGAGGCCTTAGAGAAGGTCAGGGTGATTAGGGAGAGGTCAAATACTGCTTACAGTCGGCAGAAGTCAAATGCAGACAATAGAAAATGACCCTTAGAATTTGATGTTGGTTACCAGGTCTATTTGAAGATATCACCTATGAAGGGGTTGATGAGGTTTGGCAGGAGAGGGAAGTTGAGTCTGAGGTATGTTGGGCCATATGAGATCCTATAGCGTGTGGGTGAGGTGGCCTATGAGTTGTCATTGCCTGAGAAGATAGATTCTATTCATCCAGTCTTCATCTCTCTATATTAAAGAAGTTCCTAGGTGATTCAGCATCGATTTTACCTGTTGAAGGTTTGGGGATCGAAGAACACTTGTCCTATGAGGAAGTACTTGTTGAGATTTTACAGACAGATTAAGAGGCTAAGGAATAAGGAGGTTGCCACAGAAAAGATATACTTCCTCATCTTTTCATCCCTTGAGGTTATACTTCCTACTATTAAGTCTAAGTTTTCTTATCTCTCCACTCTTTGTTGCTATTGCTTGATTGTGTATAGTAACTATATTATGATCTGACTGGCATTACAATAGATAGTTAGTAGTGTCATTCGGGGACGAATGTTCCTAAGGGGGGGGGATAATGTAAGAACCCTAAAAATGGATATGCTAGCTAAGTAATGCTTAATGTGTCTAGAATGCCTAAGATTAGACCGGGTTCACATGGATTGATGCGCGTAGAACCAAACCTCTGAACTTTTGCGACAACTAAGCCAATTAACTTGGGGAGTTAGTGGATCTAGGAAAGGTTGGGTCCATTCATGTAGGGCTCCTGAATATGAAGATTTACCTGAATGAGTCTTTACCGGATTTAAAAAGGGGAAATCTTAAGTTTTGAGGGTCTAGGGGTAAAATGGTCTTTTTCAGGCTAAGGGTAGTATTGTAATTACCCTAAATATGCAATTAATTATTTAATTAATAAAGTGGAGGGGCATTTTGGTGAGAGGGGGCAAAAAATTAGCCTTTGAGTGAAGTCTTGCTCCACCTGGGTTCGAACCTAGGTGGAAGCAATGATTTAAATTGTTTGAATTAAATTGGTAAATTGATTTAATTAATTAATAATTATTAGCTGATCTAATAAAAGGGACAAATTAGATTTTTAAAGGTTTGAAAGAGTCCTAGTTTGACTAAGTCATTTCCTAAGCCTAAACTACCTATTCATGATCATCTCGCTCACGTTTCTCCCATTCTCTTTTCTTTTCACTTTCTTTCTGCCTAAACAATTACAAGAACGGAAAATTTATTAAAGTTATTTACACTTGAAGAACTTACACGAAAATATAAGAAAAACAAGCTAATCAAAAATGTTAGGCAAAAGGGAGGATTATTCCGGTCGATTTGGTGTTGAAGTTGAGGGGATTTGGACGTGATTTTTGGAGAAGGTTTTGGGAAGCAAGTCAAATTTTGAACTACATAAAAGGTATGGGTTTCTTTATCTTGGTCCCTTTCCCAAGATACCCTTAGGAATCAGATGAATCTACTCCGAAAACTAGGGTTGTTCCCCTTTATATGTTCCCTGTCACTAGCTCCCATCGATTTGTAGGTTGGGTAAGTTTGTTGGTAGAATATTAGGGATGTAATGTGTTTTCGTGTTGATCATGTTCATGTATGTATGTTCGGAGTTACGTGAAAATTATTCATGCTGTCTGGAATTATGTGTTTATGTGTGTGCAATGTGTAGCCGTGACATATACTCTTGGTTTAACGTTCGAAAATGACATGTTATGGTTGTATTCTTACATGCACAAACTTGTATAAATCGTAATGTTCATATGAAGTATAATGTGGCTGGTTTTAATGGAAATTATTAGCTAAATGAATCCATGAAAATGCACCTAAAGATGTACTAAATGATCCATGAATTACCCTAATGACTAACATGGAAACGTTGATGAAAATGAGCTGAAAAACGTACAAAATTTCCAGCATCTTGTTGATGAGTTTCGGCCAAGATAAGTAATGTAAGAATGCTGATTTGAGTGCAAAATCTTTATAGAATGTGATCTTGAAAATGCACCTAAATAATTCACTAAAAACTACTCCAAAATAGGCTGCAAAAATGTGATCAAAATTCCAGCACTTTGATGTTAGATTCGGTCAAGTTAAGTCAATTAACATGTTATGAAAAAATGAAGAAAAATAAGTGAGGTCATTGAGGATCAAACCCGTGACCTTACCTTGTTAAAACTCATAAAATAATGTAAGTTAAAAGAATGTGGTAAGGGGGATTTGAACCGTGACCTTGACTGGAAAATGAAACTGTGAAAATAAAAATAAGAGGAGTGGGATTCGAACCCACAACCTCTTGGTCAGACTTAAGGAGTAAAATGAAAATAAAGGTTAAGGTGTGTGGGAATTGAACCTACGATCTCCAGGTTGATTAACGAAATTAAAGAGAAAAATAAAGTGAGGTTGTGGGGATTCGATCCCATACCCTCAAGGTCAACTCATAAAAGTCAAGGAAAAAGAAAATAAAAGAAATGAGGTTGTGGGGATCGATCTCACAACCCCTCGGTGCCAAGACAAGCGAATAAGAAAAAAAGAAAAAAAAGGAAAAATGAAACAAAGGCTTTGGGGCTCGATCTCGGTTCCCCAAGCCGTATGGATTAAAATAGAATAAATAAAAGGATTTAAGTGTTAACCAAGGAATTCAAAACGGGGTTCCCTGTCCTAAACTCCGTATTGATACATAAGTCATACGTGAATAAATGTTCAAAGTAATGCTGCCCACATAGATCGAAATCGAGATCTTGGCATACATACAAGATGCATAAGTCTTGTACCACATAATCTTAGGAAGATATGAATCACTTAAACGAACTATGAATGAAGCATCATGGCTTGTACGAATAGACCCATAAGTCTAGCATACATTTAAAAGTAAGTGAACCTAAGATGTATGCAATGAAATGATGAAACCCTATGAGGGTTAAGTAAGAGTGTGAAAAAAACTAAATGGCCAAATGCATTAGCATATGATGAAATGAACATTCACATAATAAGGGGTGAGTAATTATGAAGACCAAATGTGCTAAAGTTAATGAATGTGGTGACAACATGATAAGAGTCTAATGTAAAAGATGAGAGCAATGTCAAATGAGCCTAAGTAAATATTACCAAAACGTACTCACCTATTAGAGTGTAAAGTTCATGAAGAGACCAGTCTCTATGAACACTCTAATGAAAGTATTGAGATTAATATACACTGAAGTACTAATGATGACATGATAAATCATCGATTGAGCTATGATGTCCTCATACTAGAAGCCAGCTTCCATGATGTAAGATTTGAATGTAATGGAACTTTATACTGAGAACCGATAGTCTAACTATGAGCGGTGATGCCTTCTTTCGGGAAGGGCGGAGGTTCACGTAACTCTCATGAGATGAGACTGTACGATATGCCGGGTATGTGTCTACTTATATCTCCTAGTCTTTGAAGCTATACTGCTAATATAGGGATCTGGCGTGGTTCAATTCCCATGTACTCTAGCATGCTTTGGGTTACTTTGGCTGGTGATTCCACCTCTTTAAGGTGTGGGAAAGACACTGGATTTCATGATGTTTACATGATCTATGTTGGTAAAAGTTAAAGTTCCACATGAATAAATGAGGCATGCCTCAAATGATGCACATAAAGAAATGACTGATACCAAAGGTGTTAGGATAGGATAATCAAGATGTGAGCTAGACTTAAGTAATGACACTAGGTCATTCTTGATCATTGCACAACGAACCCGATGAAAGTCTTAATCTACATCTTAGGTATAGCTGGTGTCTACACGAGCTTATGAATATATGAAGTGAAGTACGTACGAATAAATGAAACAAACTCTGTGTTAACTAAAGAAGGCTCCCTAGTTGAGGTCCAATATGTTAAGCCCTCATTTTTGGGAAGTTCAGATGTCAAGTCTATGATTCCAAAGCTTCATGGCATATGAACGAATGATATGAAAGATGTTATGTGCTATATGTAATATGATATGTGCTATGTGTAAGATGTTATGTATTGTGTGCACTATAATACGTATGATGATGTATGTTACTCTCATGGCATGACTTTCTGATATACCGTGGTTTCACGGTATTTTTAATGTTTTTTCCTTAAGTTTAGTGTGTGTCCAAAAGCCTTTTTGTATTTATTTTTATGTATGTTTCCCTTTATTTGCAAGAAATCTGTCTAAAGATGAACGCAAAAGTTTTTTAGCAAGAAATGCAGAAAAGTACCACCTACGGAGATTGTGACGGTCCGTCCTGCACAACCGTCGTGACGATCAGAGACCTATTTCTTGAGGGTCTCCATACTTTTTCTAAGTGTCCTCTTACGGACATGTATGACGGACCGTCATACCCTAGACGGTCCATCCTGTACAACCGTTGTGATGGTCAGAGACCTCTCACCTAAGGGTTTCCACAACAGACATCGATGACGGACCCTCATTGTCACTACGACCCGTCCTGCTTATCCGTCATACTTGTTAGAGACTTTTGTTCAGGGGTCTCCACATCAACATAATTGAAGTAAGAAATGACGGACCCCATGACGGTCCATCGTACTCACGATGAACCGTCACCTGGTCCGTCGTGTTTCACTGTTACTACAACAAAGTTATGACAGCTTAGCTCTGATATTTATTTTGTTTCATTTTTGCTCGCTCCTTCTCATACTAATAATGATTCTTTACAGGTACTATCTATTATGGTACCAAAACAAGATTGAGTTTACCCACGTGGGCGATCAAAGTCTGTCGCCCCGTCTGCCCTCCTGGTCATTGGCTCTGATGATGAGCGTGACCCCGAGTACGTACCCCCAGGCACTGCCACTCCATCCCGAGCTGCCCGTGCTGCCAGAGCTAAGCCAAAAAAGGTGGCGTTCGGCGTAGTCACTGCCTCCCAGTCTGATGAGGAGCACACACTGACCGGCACACCTTCTGGGTCAGCTACTCATGAAGAAGGAGCATCTGGATCCTTAGAAGTTTCATGGTCAGAGGAAGCCTCCAGGTATGCTGAAGTCCCTACACCCTCCACAATTGCACAGTCTACCTCGTATGATAAGGCTGACAGTTTTGAATCCACACCCGGCTCACCGACTCGTACTCTCACCCCAGTTGCCGACCAACCCAACCGGTGGTGTGTCGATGGGCGATATCAAGTTTATTTGGACGCAAAGTTTGTGAATGATAAAGGAGTCATGACACGGACTCTTACATTGGAGATACGGGTCCTTACAATAAGTCTCCCTACTATGCCAGAGGTCCACAATCTCTTCACCAAACACCGATTGGAGTGGACAACGCATTCTTTAGGCCGTTATACTGAAGAGTTGATCTGAGAGTTCTACGCCTCCTACATGGATACTCTCAGATTACACATTGATAGGCGGGATACCCCCGCCAAAAAGACCTCACTTGAGCATGTCCGAGTACCTGGCATTCAGGTTGATATCTCCCTGCTTTCCATTCGCCGGTTTCTATACGGCGAGGATGTTGATGCCAACAGGACCCCTCTCACCGCCATGTTTGACTTACGGCGGAAAATTGTAAAAGATGGACAATTCTTGCGTGCACTGAGAGTAACCACAAAAAGGTGGATGGCCCTACACTTGTCTGTTGATGGAGAGGGTGCCGACTGGGTAACCAAGCCGAAGGGATCCATCAAGAAGGCTAACCTGACCTTCACGGCAAAGTTCTTATGGTTGATTGTCCGCCACTTCCTTACCCCCACAACCGCTAATAATATAGTCACATGAGATCCTGCAGTTCTGATAGCAGCAATGATAGCCGGGGTTTGGGGTGAACTTTGCTTGGCTTCTACAGGCGGTCATGCACGATAGGGCTTCTAAGGTCACAACTACTTACCCTATTTTGTGCATGATATTTTCTTTATGCAGGTCCACAGGTTTGCCCATCTGGAACATTTATCAGCTCAAGACTTCGTTGGGCACTGTTGATATCGGCCTCATCAAGGATGAGGCCAATGAGTTGGCTCCACGAAGAGGGCCCTGTCCATACTTGCCTCTACTTGGTGACAATATGGACGATACGGTAGCACAGGCTTGCACGGCTACACGGGCTGCTTCTGAAACAAATTACACTACCCCGGTCGAGTCTATCCTGGGTAGTAGCACTTCCCCGAGCTCCTCTCGCTCATCTCCTTTCCCCGCTCTGGTCCCACTTGCTAGGGTACAGAAACTAGAGGAACAGATGGCTACACTTCTGCATCACATCCAGCCTTGGATGTAGAGGTCTATTGCTGAGGCAGAAGAGCGCTTGAAGTGGAGAATAGTCCAACACACAGAGCGGAAGATCGCTGAGGTTCATCAGCGCTTGGACGCTTTTGAGTTGCGGGTGCTAGCCCGGCCAGCCCCTCAGGTGGATGTGTTGACCCTTCAGGCTGTGGTCGAGAGTCTTCGAGCTGACATTGATATGATCCTAGAGGCTAGGGTGCCTGAGTCTGAGGCCCCTTCTGCAGAGCCTACTGACGACACAGTAATGGTTCCTTATTCGCCACTTCTGAGATACCACCACCTCCCCCTCAAGAGCATGCCAAGAGGCGTAGGGGTCGAGAGGAGGATGAGGCTAGAGCACGAAAGAAGAAGCGTTGTGAAATGGAGCCTGCGAGGAGAGCCTTGCTTGCTGATGAGGAGGCGCGTCAGATGAGGGCTGTAGAGTCAGCTGCTGGGGCATCTAGCTCCAGAGATGTGGCGATAGCACGAGGCACTGCTGATAGTGTTGTTGTTGATGAGGACACTACTGAGGGTGTCCAGATTACAAAGGTAGTGGGTTCCGGGGAACCGGACCCACCAGCTTGCTGATCATCGGCACTTTGTGCCCCAGGTTTGCTTCACCTACCACTCTCGTATTTCAACTTTTTATGAATTGGGGACAATTGCATGTCTTTTTGTTGGGGGTGGGGTAAATGGAAAGTGAGTGCTAGGGTGAAGTCTGAGTATCCCAATTCACTATCTTTTTTGGGTTTTCTTGCTTGTGTTATATTTCTCCAAGAGACTGATTAATTTTACTGTTGAACCGACATGTCTATATCTTGTGTACATAGTTTATCTCTTAAGCATAAAGGCTAAAATGATATCCTGATGAAATGAAAATGATGCATGACTAGGCATAGTAATTGATCAATGTGTGGCTCTAAGCATGACATAGAGATACACCACTGCATGACCCTAAGTCTAAAATTTGAACTAGGTGTATGATAATATGGTAGAGTAATGAGATGTCAAGTGAGTGTGAGGAAGATTTGAATAATCCACTATTTGTACTGAGCTAGAACTTGCCTGGTTAGTCCAGCTAAAAGTAAGCTGTAATACACAATTAGGAAAGGATCATAGGTCCTTGTTCAATATAACCCATTTTTAGCCTAAATAAAAAAACTAAATGAAATTAATCCTTATTTGATCCAAATTATTTGAGCTTAAACTAGACCTTTCTTTTTCACCCCAACTGATCTTTTCTGGGAATAATGTGTTGGCCCTAGTCCCTCATTGGACATGTGCACCAGAGCTTATGCCAAAAGCATAAGTTGAGGGTGGCTAATGCAGTAAACAACCTTTTTATGGCCTTGACACAACTTTGGGTATTATGTACTTTGAATCATGAAAAAGTCATGAGTTGAGGGTAGCTATTATGAGGAATGCTCTGGAAAGTGGGGTTGAAAGAACAAAGAGAGAGAAAGAACAAAAGTAAAGTGACTCAAGAATCAGTTGAAAGAAAAGTGAAATTAAAGAAAAATACAATAAATACAAGCAAGAAAAGAAGTGAGTCACTTACACAAATGAAGAAAGAAGGGAAAATAGCAAGGTGAAAGAATATGAGAAACTGGGCGAAATAAAATGATTAAAAGTTGTATAGTGAACTTAAAGTAGTGAAAATAAGGGCAAACTTATGGCAATATGTATGAATGAGTTGTGAATTTGTTCTGAGAGTGAGTGTTGAAAAGTAATCCTGATACTCAAACTGAAATCATTGTGTCAAAAATGAGGATGTTGTTTTGAAGTGAGGACACAAGTTGCAATACCGGAAATATTAGCACCTCGGTGATAAATTGAAGAGGATAGGTGTCAGTGCGTGGTGAGTCTGTGTCATGGTTTGATTTCACATAATTCAAGCCTAATATTGATAAAATGCATAAATATGATGAGATTGATTGGGATTGATAGCCAAAGGATTACGAGAGATAAAACATGGATACTATTGTACAAAGATTTTGTAGTGAGTCATAGTGCACCTCTTGACGACAAACAACAAATTTAAGTTGAGGATGTTGATATATTGTGGTTTCACGGTGTTTTTAATGTTTTTCTCCTTAAGTTTAGTGTGTGTACAAAAGCCTTTTTGTATTAATTTTTATGTAAGTTTCTCTTTATTTGCAGAAAATTTGTATAAAATGAACGCAGAGGTTTTTTAGCAAGAAATGCAGAAAAGTACCACCTACGGAGCTTGTGACGGTCCGTCGTGCCTGTGACGGTTCGTAGGTAGCATCGTAGTGAAGCTGCTGAAGGAAGATGGGCAAGTCTGACCAAGTTTGGGGTTATGAATTGCGTGACGGACCGTCGTAGCCATGACCATCCGTCCTGCTGGTTCGTCGTGATGATCATAGAAGTAGTCTCAGTACCCAAATTCCAAAGAGTTTAAGTGTTACGGAACAAAGACCCTCGACGAACCGTTGTGCCTGTGATGATCCTTCATACCTGCCGTCGATGGTAATGAAGAGAGCAGTAGAAGAATTTACAAAGTATGGGACGACGGAGTCCATGACGGCTCATCGTGACCATTACAACCCGTCGCGAGGTCCGTCGACCCAGCCGCGTTTTGACAGATTTCCATCAATTAGTGTCCTTCTTTTATTAGGTTTTTGTTTTGTATAAATAGTTGTAAGAGCCTCGTTTTTGGGGTTGGACTCTCATACAGTTAGACTCTTAGTTATTAGACACTTTTATGTTAGATTTTTTGTGAGGAGATTATGTTTTATTATTACACTTTTCTCTGGAGTTGATTGTTGGTGATTTTGACGAATAATCAAGTAAATTTCTGGATTTTATTCTTTCTCATCTGAAGTAAGTGCATGAATTCTTTTATCATATATATGAATATTGTGATTATGACTATGGGCAACTAAACTCCATAACTAGGGTTGTGGGAACCATGGGTGAATAATAAGATAAAATCTAACTAAAATAACAATTCTAGAATAGTGTCTTGCATGTATTGATAATTCTTTCGCTTAGAAGTCTTTTTAGCGGATGGCAACGTTAGAACTCGCCTTAATGCTACTTGTCGGACCAAAGAGGTAGATAATAGGAAAAGAATTATCAACATATATAAGTGTATACTATCTAATAGGCCAGTATTGATTGGCACGAGGTATTAACTTAGTCAAATATCGAATACAATGCTTAATATAAGGCATAGATAAGGGTTAGTATAGCAACACAAATTGCCGGACCAAGGTGCGGAGTGAAATTTTCTAGATGCCGGACCAAGAATTTAGAAATACATAACTTATCAGTTTCCATGCAAGATACTAGGAAAGAATTGTTATAGTTAGAATTATCAAATTAGGAACCTGTGGGGAACACGTAAACCCTAGTTACTTTTATTAACTGATTAAACTCCAACATTTGAATCTGTTAGTTGTCTCCTTTAATTTAGCTAATTATTTTCATTCATTTAGAAATAAACCCCCCCCCCTTTTATTGTCTATGTTTTCTAAGGAAATAATTGACTAAATAATAGTAATAATAGATTGAAGTTAAGTCTGAACTATTTTCCTCGTGGGAATGATCCTGACCTCATTAGTTGGGTTCTTTACTTGATACGACCGCTTTACTTCTTATTTAAGAAGTAAGTTTGAGAGTATCACTTTCCTAATCCAATTTGGCAAGTCCACTGACTTGACCTTCCACAAATCATGTTGTTTTGAAAGAGTTATTCTTACTCATGCATGTCCTTGGTGTGTGCTTTCATATACCCATACTTAGTACAAGTGTGTAATAATCCCATAAAATATCTACTTTTAGGTGCAGGCACAGGTGCACGTTATATCTTACGGTACGACATTGCAGCTATCCGGACGTGGAGCTTACATCCGGACTTGGCAGTCCCTCATGTTTTCGAGGATGTCTACCGTTATTATCTAGCTTTGATGTAGGCTTTATATAGTGGAGCATGTTCCACTAGTGTGTTATTTCAGACTTTGTATTGGTGCCGTTTTGGCACGAATACGTTTAGTGCAGTTATGAACTGCTTCTTTCATTTGATTATACCTATATTAGATGATTGATTTGTGAACGCCTATGATGTAAAGTATAATATGTTTTTCATGAAATAAGAAAAAAAAAGGTCAAATTTTCTGCTAAAATTAACCTAGATGAAGTAAGTTATATGTATGTAGGTTAGTCTGCGACCTCTGAGAGGTCAACGACGCCGGTCTCATCTGGGGTCTAGATTCCGGTCGTGACACATCACATATGTGGTCTTTTTCTAATTTTATTTTTTGTAGACCGATAACTTATTCAAGTTTAGACAATTTTTTCAAGGCAGGCATACTTGTGTGTCCAAGATTTTGATGCCATAACGATGGATCACTTTCAACTGCAGTTAGACATGTGAGAGACGAGAAATCAACATTATTTAAAATATATATATTGTTTACTCGATCTCTTATAAGAGTTAGCTTTTTCTCAGGATGATTAATGATGCAGCTTGATGTATTAAAGGTGACTTTGAATCCAGCATCACATTGTTGACTGATGCTAAGAAAATTATTTTTGAGTTCTTCAACTAAGTATAGTTCGACTAGATTACACAATGAGTTTAATCTGATAGTTCCAATTCCTGTAACTTCTCCTTTGGTATTATCTCCAAATCTAACACATACTATAGCTATTCTTTGAATTGTTTTGAAGTTTTCTTTCTTTGGGCACATATGTCTAGAGCATCCACTATCAAGTATCCACATTCCCTTTTTGTAGGTTTTCCTTGATTGCTCCTGCAAAACAATGAGATTAGTTTTTTTGAGGTACCCAAGTATTTTTGGGTCCTTGATGATTAGAACCTTTTGGTATCCAAATCCATTTTCCAGAGGAGAACTTTCTACAATTAAAATATATATGACCAATGTCACCACATTTGTAACAAGTGATTTTGACAGAGAGGCCAGAGTTAGAAGACGATTGTTTTGATCTGTTTGAGCTGTAACTCAGATATTTTCTTCTGTACTTCATTATTCTATTAGATCAAACTGAACTGTGACTTGGGGATTTTTTGATGCTATTTATTTGCATTTTTGTCTCCTACAATTCTTCTATTAGTGAGTCAACTTCGATCTGACTTGCTTAAGGAAGAATCTGCCAGTTTTTCTTTTCTTGGGCTAGTTTATTGTATTCATGGATAACTTTCTGCAATTGTCAGTAACCATATCCAAAGTATTTTGTAAATAATTGAAATTTGGACAATTAAATGATCTTACCTCTCTGGTTTCACCCAATGCCATGAAACATAAATTTTCCATTTCATCATCATCGTCTTTGTTCTCTACAGTAGTAGAATCTATCATCGTTTCTTTTGAAATCATTGCTCTTAAAATCCTGTTGAGGTATTTGTCTACTATGCCTAAGCATTTGTCTTACTCCACGAGTTATGAGTGTCATTCTTTCGTCTTGATTTTCATTGACCTCTTCATTTATTTAAGGTGTCTTAGCAGTAATGCAACAACTTTATTTTTGTCATCCTTGTTGTACCGATCGATATGATTTTATTCATACGCCATTAAGTTTCCCCGAAGCTCATCATATGTTATATTTTATAGATCTCCATCTTTAAGAATGGCTGCTTTAGTTTCCCAAGCCTTTGGAAGGCTCCTAACAAGTTTACTTACTTGAAGAGAATTTGAGAAAACCATTGTGAATAATTTTAGTTCACACACAATTTTACTCAATCTTGAAAACATAGATTCAAAATTTTCATCATCAGTCATTTTGAATAAGTCCTATTCATATATGAGTGAGATGATTCGATCCTCCTTTACTTTAGTGGTTCCTTCATAATTTACTTCAAGTTTGTCATACATCTCTTTTGCAGTTTCGAAAGTTGATATTTTGTCATATTCTTCTCCGCTTACTGCACAATATATCAAACTTATAGCTCTAGCATTAGTTTCAATTACCTCTTGTTGTTCCTTGGTAATGTCGAAAGATTCGGGATCAAAAGGTTTTTCAGTGCCATTTTTTAGTTAATCCTGGAATGGGCTTTGGGCCCTTTTTGATAACTATTCATTCTTGATTGTTATTTGAGGAGACGAAGATTCTGAATCTAAATTTCCAATTAAAGTAGTGTTGTACATTGAAGTATAGTGGTCAATGCCATGAGTGTCCATCTTGGAGTAAAGCGACAGGGACCTGGTAGTGTGTTATTTGATCTTTGCTCACGTGTAATTAACACTGAAGCTATGAGACCTGCTCTTATACCAATTGAAAGTCAAGAGGGGGGTGAATTAAAATATTACTCCAGTCGACTGTCTAAGTGAGATAGTCGACAAACCCTGTAAGTTAGTTCAACAGAATAATAAAAAGTAATTGACTGAAGGTAAATGTACACAAGAAATTTTATACCTCCAAATATTCCATATATTCGGGTTCCACAAAAATGTATCGTGATTTAGGAGAAGCATATTGGTGGAGTGGTATGAAGAAGGGCATTGTTTAATTTGTTGCGAAGTGCCCAAATTGCCAACAAGTTAAAACAGAGCACCAAAGTCATGGTGGTTTGGGTCAAAATAGAACTTCCAGAATGGAAGTCGAAGATAATTAGTATGGATTTTATCACACGTTTATGAAGGTCTCCCAAGAAGCATGATTCTATTTGAGTGATTGGCGACAGAATGACAAAATCAGCCCACTTTTTGCCGGTAAAGACTAATCATTCAGCAGAAGATTTGCTAAGTTGTATCTTCAAAAATTAGTTAGACTGTATAGAGTTCTGGTCTCCACTATTCAGATTGAGGTGCACAATTCTTGAAATCTTTTCAGAAAGGTTTAGGTTCAAAGTTGAACTTAAGTACTGCCTTTCATCCTCATACGGATAAGCAAGCAGAGCGCACTATTCAGACCCTACAGGATATGTTGAGGGCATACATGATTGATTCAAAGGAAATGGGGATAATCATCCACCTATAATTAAGTTTTCTTACAACCATAGTTACCACTCGAGCATCCAAATAACTCTGTATGAAGCTCTTCATGGAAGAAGATTCAAATCTCATATTGGAAGGTTTAAAGTTGATGAAGCTCGATTAATAGGAACAAAATTAGTTTATCAAGGTATGAAGAAGGTGAAAGTGATTCAAGAGAGGCTTGAAACGACGTAGAGTCATCTGAAATTCTGCAATGATGTTAGAAGAAGGGAGTTAGAGAGATCATTAGGTATATTTAAAGGTTCACCCATAAAGGGTGTTATCAGGTTTGGTAATAGGAGGAAACTTAGTCCTTGTATATTTGACCTTATAGATTATCTAGGAGGATTGAAAATGTAGCTTATGACCCAAGGTGTGTCCAATACGCAATGACCATTGCTGGCCTCGAGAGGACCCTAGGCCTGACTTACTTAACTCATCGAAAACAACAATCAATAACTTAATTATTAAAGAACTCAACTAAACTGAATCTTAAGATAACTAGGAATGTTTTAAAGATTTAAACATTCAACGGTGCAGTGGATGTCGATCCTCGTTAACTGCGTCTATATCATGATACGATGCAGGCCAACTGGTATCAATACATTGACTGTATGAGTATGAAAGTTGGAATGCTAAAGCAACTTAAGCTTAAAAAGAGTAAGAAAGGACATTTACCTTGGCTCTGTTTAACTCATGAATATCACAAATCAATATAGCTCACTCGTTTCAATATAAATCAATTTAAAAGAAAGTGCAATATAACAAAAAATTTGTTTGAAAACATGTTGTGAACTCTGAATGTATGTTAAAATACAAATAAACGGATGTGTGTATATACAAATACATTTAACTTCTATGGGATTTTTTCTAACCGGCAACTATCACTCAAGAGCTATAGTAATGATACAATGATCTACCTCACACTGCGAGCACATCATATACCCAGCCAAAGGTATAAGACCTAACCTACCTAATGGATCCACTAGTTTATTGTGAAAAGGGTTCATCTAAAAAGTACGAACCTTTTCTACCTATGGTGATAACATGGTTTATGGAAATGTGAGTTATCTGAACTCATGATCGTCCCCAATTCGGTTTTCAATACTACTCTCAAAATATATTGTCTCTTATGCTATTAAGATACTACTTCAGTGATTTGAGATTAGTGCTAAAAAACATAGGTCAAAGTCTATCTTGGAAATCTCAGTTTCCCTAGCTTGATCATTTAGAAAGCTCATAGTCTTTTTTGAAAACTAGCCCGAAGTCTCTTTGGAGATATCAGTTTCCCTTCTTTTTAAATGTGAAAACATTTTTACACTTCTTTGGGAATACTTAGTCTCCGTATACTGCTTTGAAGAAAAGACTTCGCCTTACTCTAAACTAAACTCCAACTTAAGTCTTAAACGACATTAAAACATTTTTGAAAGACTTATGAAACTTGAAATGAACTTCTTCTTCTTATCTTTAGTCCTTACTCAACCTGATCTTTAAGTCTTAAAAGAAAGTTTAAAAAGCATTTTTAAAAGACTTCTTGAAAGGACATTAAGAACTTTCTAAACTTGGCTGTAAACTTCCATTGAATTTGGAGTTATGGATTAAAGGTTGTAATTTATTTTTCTGGATGATTTCCATATTATTAGAAGTCATTTATAGAAGTTAGAATCATTAGGAAGTGTTATTACACTTTAGAAAGTCTTAATCGAACTGAATTACAAAAACTAGCAAAAAACGCTAATTTGGGCTCGTCGCGCCAGGCCTCAAGTTCAGAGACCACATTCTAGTGCACTACATGTGCGCCGCCCAAGTCCCTCTGGTGCAGATGGGGCGTGTGGTGCCTGGCCCTGCCCAGGTGATGCCTGAAGAATTTTTCAACTCGTTTTCTGACCTTAAATCGTTCTAATTTGATTTCTTTTCTACAATTCACTTAGATTTCATGTACTCACATTATATATACAATTATCTAACCCAATGAATTCAAGAAACAACACTTAGATCATCAAATAAACTCCTAAATCTCAACTCATGTTCAAGAATGAAAGCAATTTAAGAACTACATTCAAATTCCAAATCTTTTAGGATGAAAACACGCTAAAACAAACATGCTTGGAATGTGGATGAACGAATCCAACGTTGATATAGACCCACATACCTTTTTAGGGATCACTCCCGACAAAATCCACACGCAAAGCTAGAGCATTCTTGGCAATTCTTGATTTCTCTCCTCTTTTCTCTTTGTTTCTCTCTTCTCAAAGCCATAGTATGATTTCTCTTTTTCCTAACTTGAATAAAGTCGTTTTTTGCCCCAATTTAATTCCTAAAACAAATTAATTAAATTAGATAAGAAAATACAACCTTTCCCTCCCCAAATCTTGATTGGAATTTTCTTAACCGAACCGCCCAACTTTCGAAAGGCATAATTTTGTCATACTATAACGAAATAGCACAAACTCAAAAGATTATTCTAAGAGATTGCCAACCATATATGGAACTACTCCTCACTCATCCTGAGCTGGAAGTTATGGTCGTTTGAAAATGACCAAAACTCACTTTCCTAACTTAGACAAATTTTCCAGATTTTCTGCTTCTCTCCAAAAATAAGTATTCTAATATTTTAAACTCATTTGTAGTTGTTTCTAGTTGTGAGATGTCACAATATCTTCCATTTGGGAACATTGGTCAGTAACTTCAATTTCAAACACCAAACAAGCAATTTCAACAATAACATGCTTACTCATAACTTAAAGAGCACTAAGAAGAAAATTAGTACCTTGGTATGAATTTTCTCCGGATTCAAAGAGATGTGGATATCTCTTCTTCATTTCCTATTCAGCTTCCCAAGAAGCTTCTTCAAAAAATTGGTTCTTCCAAAGGACATTGTTTGATTCTACCTTTTTTTTTCTTAGCTAGCGAACTTGGCAATCTAAAATATCAATAGGAATTTCTTCATAAGATAGACTATCCTTGATCCAAATATTTTCAGTTGGAACGATCAATGAAGGATTGCCCATGCACTTCTTCAACATACAAATGTGAAACATCGGATGATCTGCTGCTAACTCTTGGGGTAGCTCTAACTCATAAGCTACTTGCTAATCCACTTGGCTATGCGATAAGGTCCAATATACAGGGGACTGAGCTTCCCTTCTTACCAAATCTCATAACACCTTTCATGGGTGAAACTTTTAGATATACCCAATCATTTAATTCAAACTCTAACGGCCTAATTCTAACATCAGTGTAGGATTATTGATGACTTTGTGTCGTATTCAATATCTCCGAGATCTCCTTAACCTTCTCCGTACCTTTGTGAACTAAATATGGTCCTATCAACCCTGTTTCACCAACTTCAAATCATCCAATAGGAGATCTGCATCTCCTCCCATAAAGAGCTTCATAAGGATCCACTTGGATGATAGAGTGGTAACTGTTGTTGTAAGCAAACTCAATGAGAGGTAGGTGATCATCTTAATTCTCTTTGAAATCAATAATGCATACACTTAACATATCCTCTACAGTCTGAATAGAAGGCTTTGCTTGCCGTCGGTCTGAGGATGAAAGGCAATACTTATGTTCACCTTTGAACCCAAACCTTTCTAAAAAGACTTCTAGAACTGTGCAATAAATTATGCACCTCTATATGAAATAATGGAAACCTAAACTCCATGAAGTCTTACCACCTATTGAATGTACAACATAGCATAATCCTCTGTTGAATGGGTAGTCTTTACTGGCAAAAAGTGAGTTGATTTTGTCATTTTATCGACAATCACCCAAATAGAATCATGCTTCTTGAGAGATCTGGGTAAACCTGTGATGAAATCCATATTGATCATCTTCCAGTTCCATTTTGGATGTTCTATATTCTAATCCAAACCTCCATTCCTTCGGTGCTCTACTTTAACTCGTTGGCAGTTTGGGTACTTGACAACAAATTCAGCAATACCCTTCTTCATACCATTTGTTTTATTAGAAAGAAATATATTTTATTAGTTTTTTACACTTGTTTGGGGGCGTCACTTAATTTTATGAGAAAAAATCAAAATAATTGTTCTTCCATTTGATTGAAACAGGAAATCAAATTGAAAGATATTTTAAAGGTTTAGGGATTCTTATTAACGTCTTAGGATGGTTTTTAAAGCATCTAAGACGTCCTCTTACTTGCGGTTATCCGACAACTACTTTTTTGGATAAATATTTGACTTAATTTTAAGATAAAAATTATTTAGAGTTGTTTTTGAAAATGAAGTATTAAATTTTACTATTAAGATTTGCGAAATATATTTTAAGTTTATATACTTGATTGATTTAAGAGATTAAAATGAGGTGACGTATTGCGGGGATTTAAAAAATTTCTAACTTAGAACTAAAAGCACATATCAACAAGCAAATAGACGAAAATTAAAAAGAAAGAGAGAGAGAGAGTTGGGTCCAAATCCAGTTTCTGTCTGCCTGGACCGGTATTTGGACCCATTTCATTTTGGAGACTTTGACCTAATATTCACATGTCCTAAAATTCTAACAATAATAATAAATAAATAAAACAAGACAAAGATTTAGAAAATAAATTTGAGCCTTTATGGCCCACTCTCTCCCTCTTCCTCTACTTTGGTTTCATTCAATGTGAGACATGTATGCCTTTTTGTAGTGACTGGTTGACTTAGAAAGAGAAGTTTGAGCATTTACGGCCTTCTCTCGGAATTCAAAAGGGAGATAAGAGTTCATAGTTAACTCAGGAAAGTTTCGCCGCAAGCAGAAGAAAAGAAAACTAGATTAGCAAAGGAATAATCGCTCTCAACAAATAATAACAAAGAAAATATGACTAAAAGGGGAAAACCACATAACCACACACAAATGGAAGGAAATATTTCAAAATTTACTAGACTTCTAATTTAAACTCAAATTAGGAAATGTCTACACAAATAGCAGATAAAAAAAGCAAACTTAATACATACGACCAAATTAGACGAAGAATATCTCAATAAAAGAACATATAAAAAGAGGATGATTAACAAAGACTAGCTAAAAGTATTGCATAAAAGTTTAGATGGAAAAGTGAATAATTTTGACATGAAGAGCTACTGCCACAGGAAAATCAAAATCTAACATCTCGATGATCACTATTTTCTATTCCAAATCACAGTAAATAAATCAAACACATATAGTTAATATTGTTCATGTCGCAACTACTCATAGAAAGAAACACAACAACTAGAAAGAGTTGGTTTATGTCTCACCTTTTACTACTCAAAAAATAACTAATCTACGCACCATTGGCGGAAATTTAGATAGAAAAGGGACATAAACTCAAGTCAAACACGACATATTAAACAATAATACAGTAATGAAATTTGCAAATAGAGAAAATGAATTTTCATGTCCAACAAACAATAGGCCAAACAATATACAATTTTCATACTAATCAATCCTAAGCTTCAATAATCGTCTTGTAAATTCAATAACATCAACAACATCTTAAAGACGATGAAAATAGAGGTATACATATTTGATGACATTCAAGTAAATAGACGAGGAGAAAACAACAGCATCAGCTAACAGCAGATCCTTTTTTTAATGGGCGATAAAAGTGACTATTGGAATCGATATATGCTAAACATAGTATTAAGATACCAAGAACTCAAATAACAGAAACATGAGACAAAACGAGACAGATGGGATTTTTACCTTCTTCCGAGCATTGAAGTGAGACTTAGAAGGACAGGGGACTTGTGATCTTCTCTACACGACCACCGACACGAACAACAACAAGAAAACCCAAATAAACTCTCGAGTCTCAAATGAAAAACTCAGGTAAACCGAACACAAATCAATTCAAGAATATGATGTTTCAATCGAAACAATGTTTTCTCTGTTTGAACGTATTTATATATATATATATATATATATATATATATATTTGTTTCTTTTTTGGTGTTTCTGTTTCACATGAAAAATTCAACTCCTCATAAAAAGAATTTCTCCCCTTTTCTCAACTCTCTCTGTATTTCTTTGCTCTAAAAATCTTCCAACTCAAATAAAAGGATCCCCCAAAAAAATCTCCCTTTACAGAGAAGAAAAGATGTTTTTATAGAGGTAACATCTAGAGTTAGTTTGGGGGGTAGAATTTTAGGGTGATTTCCAATTTGAAATTTTAAATTTTTTTGTGGATAAGATGTTGACCCAATTGAGTACAAATTCCAAACGGAAAAAGAATTGAGTCCGTCCAGTTCTGAGCAAAGGACGAAGATGCGAAGAGATCACGACACCTGGAAAAATTCAGTACAAGCAGAGAGAGGGGGGAGAACGACGCGCCGGAGGTCGCAATTTCAATTGGTTTGCTTCACTTTGCGCGTGAAGAAGACCGTGTATTATTGATGTAAGCTTTTGGGTTTCTTTTTGTGAGGAAGAGGAGGGATGGGTTGGGTCATTTCGAGAACAGCGGAATTGGGCTCAATTCTGAAAGTGCTATGATGGGCTATTGTAAGTTCTGAATGAGCCCAAAATCTTGTCTTTGAGTGGGTTTGAAGGATAGTTAATTTAGCCAAATTCAGTCAGTTAGAAAATTTGGATAAAATTTAAATAAATTGAATTGACACTAATTAATGAACGAGCTGCTTAATTTTAACAAGATAAATAATTAACTTAAATATAACATATAAACTACTAACTTATCCAAAATTAATTTTAACAAAGCATTAAGTAAAAATCTTTTGAGACGATTTTCGAATATTTTATGAAATATGCAATTACATAGAATATATATATTGTCTGAAATTTCAAAAAAGATGAAAAATTACATAAAAATAACGTTGAAAATAATTTGTATTTTATATAGTTAATTATTTCAAAAAGTTTGAATTTAAGAAGCTCGATGACTAATTCATATCGGGGAGAGTCCAAATTGGGTGTCAACACAATTCCACTAATATACTTCTCTCAATTTGCGGTACATCTTTGTGAAACCCATATGAATGGAATATCTAGAGATATGAGTTTCCTTCATGATCCTCTCTTGGATTCCATCCACCATAGGTACAGACAATCTACCTTCATATCTCAATACACCATGTCCCCCTTGTTCAAAAGCTAATACTCTTTCCTTCTGAATATTTTCCTTCAACTCAAACAAATGGGATTTTTGTCTTGTTTTTCTTTCACTTCTGACACTAATGATGACTTAGACCTATTTGTCACCACTGCTCCTCCTTTATTGGAATCAATAAGTCTGAGTCCTAAGCGTGCAAACCTATGCACGTCTATTGCTAGTTCCTTCTTCTCTTCCTTAAGATAGGTGGTATAACTCATATACAACCTTTTTAAGGCATCAGCAACAACATTAGCCTTACCTGGTAGGTAAATAATGCTCATGTCAGAGTCTTTGAGTAATTCTAACCGCCTCTTTTGTCTAAGATTAAGCTCTTTCTGAGTGAACACATACTGTAGGCCCTTATGGTCACTGAATATATAAGCATGAACACCACACAAATACTAATGCCATATCTTTAAGTAAAAAACTACCTCAACTAAGTCTAAGTCATGAATAGGGTAATTCTTCTCATGAACTTTCAACTATCTGGAGGCATAAGCTAAAACTTTGTCATTCTACATTAACACACAACCCAAACCTACTCTAGATGTATCACAATAAACCACAAAACATTGAGTACCTTCTGATAGGTCAAAACTAGGTCAGTAGTCAACCTCATCTTCAACTCCTGAAAGTTTTTCTCACAAGATTCAGACCATTTAAATTTCACTATTTTCTGAGTCAACTTGGTCAAAGGAGTTGAAATAGACTAAAAACCTTCTACAAATCTCCCATAGTAGCCACCAAACCTAAGAAACTCCTAATATCAGTTGGAGATGTGGGTCTACGCCAATTCTATACTACCTCCATTTTCTAGATATCAACTATAATACCATCACCAGAGACTATGTGACCCAAGAATGACACATACTCAAGCTAAAACTCACACTAAGATAACTTTGCATACAACTCTCTATCCTCTCAAGTCTGAAGAACTATTCTAAGAGGACTAGTATGATCTTCTTCATTCCTTTAATAGATTAGTATATAATCAATTAAGACGATAAAAAACATATCTAAATAAGGTTTGAATACTCTATTCATAAGATCCATGAATGTTGCGGGCGCATTGGTCAAACCAAAGGACATGACCAAAAACTCATAATGACCATATCTCGTTCTGAAAGTTGTCTTTGGAATGTCACATTCCCTTACTCTTAACTGGTGGTAGCCTGATCTAAGGTCAATTTTGGATAAACAAGAAGCACCCTAAAGTTGATCGAAAGATCATTAGTTCTAGAAAGAGGGTAATTATGCTTGATAGTGATACGCTCAAACTTACTTCTCAAATAAGAAGTAAAGCGGTCGTGTCAAGTAAATAACCCAACTAGTGAGGTTGGGATCGTTCCCACGAGGAAAATAGTCTAGACTTAACTTCAACCTGTTTATATTATTGTTTGGTCAATGACTTCCTTGGAAAGTAAAAACAATAAAAGGGGGGTTTCTATTTCTAAATGAGTGAAAATAACTAACGCAATTGAAAGAGACACTTAACAGCTTTGAATGTTGGAGTTTAATCAATTAATCAAAGGAACTAGGGTTTACGTGTTCCCCACAGGTTCATAACTTGATAATTCTAACTATAACAATTCTTTCCTAGTATCTTGCATGCAAAGTGATAAGTTATTTATTTCTAAATCCTTGGTCCGGCATCTAGAAAATCTCACTCCGCACCTTGGTCCGGCTATGTGTGTTGCTATCCTAACGCTTATCTTTACCTCATATTAAGCATCGTATTCGATATTTAACTAAGTTATTACCTCGTACCAATCAATACTAGCCTATTAGATAGTATACACTAAATCTATGTTGAAAATTCTTTTCCTATTATCTACCTCCTTGGTCCGGCAAGTAGCATTGAGGCGAGTTCTAACGTTGTCCATCCGTTAAAAAGACTTCTAAGCGAAAGAATTATTAATACATGCAAGACACCATTCTAGAATTATTATTTTAGTTAGGTTTTATCTCATTATTTGCCTATGGTTCCCACAACCCTAGTTATGGAGTTTAGTTACTCATAGTCATAATCACAATATTCAAATATATTAAATAAGAATTCATGTACTTACTACAATGTGAAAGAGTAAAATACGAAAGTTTACTTGATTAATCACCAAATATCACTTGCAAGAATCTCAAAGTAACCAATAATCTCACAAAAAGTCTAATGATAATCAAACGTCTAACAATACAATGTTTACTAATACGGTGTCTAACAATCTAAGAGTCTAACCTCAAAAATGAGTTTTTTCGAACTATTTATAAAAAATAAAAACCTAATTAAACAAGGACTCTATTTGCTGGAAATCTGCCAAAACGCGGCTGGGTCGACAGACCTCGCGACGGATTATCATGGTCACGATGGACCGTCATGGACTCCGTCGTCCCATACTTATGCAATTTCTTTTGTTGTGGTCACGATGGACCGTCATGGACTCCGTCGTCCCATACTTATGCAATTTCTTTTGTTGCTCTTCTTTATTACCCTCGACAGCAAGTATGATGGACTGTCATAGGCACAACGGTCCGTTGAGGGTCTTCATTCCAAAACACTTCAACTCTTGGAATATGGGTACTGGGATTACTTCTATGAACTTCATGACGAACCTGCAGGACGGACCGTCATAGACACGACGGACCATCACAAGCTTCGTAACCCCACACTTGGTAAGACTTCCCCACCTTCCTTCAGCAGCTGCACTACGCTGCCACCTACGGACCTTCACAAGCACGACGGACCGTCATAATCTCCATAGGTGGTCTCTTCTGCATTTCTTCGCTCAAAATCTCCGCATTCAACTTTGGACAGATTTCCTGCAAAATAAAAAGAAACTTATATAAAATTAGCAGAAAAAGGCTTTTGGACACACTAAACTTAAGGAAAAAGTATTAATAATACCGTGAAACCACGGTATATCAACACCCTCAACTTAAATTCATTGTTTGTCCTCAAGCGACGCACTATGACTCAATACAAAATCTTTGTACAATAGTATCTATGTTTTATCCTTTGCAATCATTTGGCTATCAATCCTAATTAATCTCATCAAATCTATGCATGCTATCACTATTAGGCTTGAATTATGTGGGATCAGAACATGACACAGACTCACCATGCACTACCACCTATCCTCTTCAATTTTTCACCGAGGTGCTAACAATTCTGGTATTGCAACTAATGTCCTCACTTTAAAAAAAATCCTCCTTTTTCACACAATGGTTTCAGTTTCAGTATAAGGATTACTTTTCAACACTCGCTCTCAGAACAAAGTCACACTCATTCATACCTATTGCCATAAGCTTGCCCTTATTTTCACTGCCTTAAGTTCGCTATACAACCCTTAGGATCACGATAGGATTTTTTTAGCTAGTAACATAGGCTCAGGGTCAGGTAGGGTATATTTAGGTATACTTTAGTGACTTTTTGCCCTCCTTGACATATCGGCTAAACCTTCCACTTTCTATCATTTTATCTCGCCCAGTTTCTCATATTCTTTCACCTTGCTATTTCTCTTCTAACTTCATTTGTGTAAGTGACTCTCTTCTTTTCTTGCTTGTATTTCTTGTATATTTTTCTTTTTCTTTCGACTAATTCTTGAGTCACTTTACTTTTGTTCTTTCTCTCTCTTTGTTCTTTCAACCCCACTTTCCAGAGCATTCCTCATAATAGCCACCCTCAACTCATGGCTTTTCCATGAGTTAAGGTACACAATACCCAAATTTGGGTCAGGGCCATAACGAAGGCTGTTTACTGCATTAGCCACCCTCAACTTATGCTTTTGGCATAAGCTGAGGTGCATATGTCCAAGGAGGGACCAGGGCCAACACATTGTTCCCAGAAAAGATCAGTTGGGGTTAAAAAGAAAGGTCTAATTTAAGCTTAGATCATTTGGATCAAAGAAGGATAAATTTCATTTGGTTTCTTTTATTTAGGCTAGAAATGGGTTATATTGAATAAGGGCCTATGATCCTTTCCTAATTGTCTATTACAACTTACTTTTAGCAGGACTAACCAGGAAAGTTCTAGCTTAGTATCAATAGTGGACTATTCAAATCTTCCTCACACTCACTTGGCATCTCATCACTATACCAGATTATTAGACACCTAGTTCGAATTTTAGACTTAGGGTAATGCAATGGTGTACCTCTATGTCATGCTTAGAGTTACACATTTATCAGTTATTATGCCTAGTCATGCATCATTTTCTAATTTATCAGGATATCATTTAGCCATCATGCTCCAGAATTAAACTATGTACAAAAGATATAGACATGCCAATTCAACAGAAAAAGTAATCAGTCTTTTTGGGGAAAAAGAACACAGGCAAGAAAACCCCAAAAGAGGATAGTGAATTGGGCTACTCAAACTTCACCCTAACACTCACTTTCCATTTACCCCACCCCCAACAAAAAAAACATGCAATTGTCCCCAATGCATAAAAATTTAAATACTAGAGTGGTAGGTGAAGCAAACCTGTGGCGCAAAGTGCTGTCGATCAGCAAGCTGGTGGTTCCAGTTCCTCGAAACCCACGTCCTCTGCAATCTGGACACCCTCAGTGGTGTCCTCAGCAACAACCGCACCATCAGTAGTACCTCCTACTATCTCCACAGTTTAGGAGCTAGACGCCCCAGCCGCTAACTCTGATGCTCTCATCTGGTGCGCCTCCTCTCAGCAAGTGAGGCTCTCCTCGCAGCCTCCATCTCTCGGCGCTCCTTCTTCCGTGCTTGCGCATCTCCTCTGCTCGACCCCTACGCCTCTTAGAATGTTCTCGAAGGAGAGGTGGTGGAATCTCTGAAGTGGCAAATAGGGCTTGGGTTGACAGAAGGGGCCTCACACTCAGGCACCCTAGCCTCTAAGATCATGTCAATAACTGTGCGAAGGCTATCAACTACAGCCTGAAGAGTCGACACGTCCACTGGAGGGGCTGGACGGGTTAGCACCCTCAACTCAAAGGCGTCCAAGCGCTGGTGAACCTCAGCGATCTTCCGCTCTGTATACTGGACCATTTTCCGCTCGAGGCGCTCTTCTGACTCAATAATAGACTTTTGCATCCACGACTGGATATGATGCAGAAGTGTAGCCATTTGCGCCTCTAATTTTTGGACCCTAGCAAGCAGGACCAATGCCGGTAGAGGGGTTGTGCGAGAGGAGCTCGGAGAAGTGCTACTACCCGGGATAGACTCAACCGGGGTAGTGTCAGTGGACGCCGCCAGTGTAGCCGTGCAGGCCTGGGCTAGCGTATCAGCAAGTGAGGGCAGCTCTGGACGGGGCCCTCTGCGTGGAGCCAACTCATTGTCCTCATCTCTGATGAGGGCGATGTCAATAGTGCCCTGCAGGGTCTTGAGCTGATCTATGTGCCATATAGGCACATCTGCGGACCTGCAGAGAGAAAAGATCATGCACGGGAAAGGGTAAGTAGTTGTGACCTTGAAAGCCCTCTCGTGCATGACTGCCTGTAGAAACCACGCGAAATCCACCTCGAACCCGGCTATCATCGCCGCAATCAACACTGCTTGATCCCATGTAACGATATTATCAGCGGCTGTAGGGGGAAAGGCAGTGGCGGACAATTAGCCACAAGAACTTCGTCGTGAAAGTGACGTTGGCCTTCTTGATGGCCCCCTTTGGCTCAGTCACCCAGTCGGCACCCTCTCCATCAACTAACAGGTGCAGGGCCATCCACCTCTTGGTGGTCTCTCTCAGCGATGGTTCGCAGGAATTGGCCATCTTTAACAATCTGCCAGCGGTAGTCAAACTCGGCAGTGAGAGGGGTCTGAGTAGCATCAACACCATCGCCATATAAAAACCAGCAGATAGCAGGCAGGGAAATGTCAAACTGCACGCCCCGTACTCGGACCTACTCCAGTGGGACCTATTTGGCGGGGGCAGCCCGCCTATCTATCTGTGATCGGAGATTTGCTACGTAGGATGCGTAGAACTCTCGGACCATTTTTTCACTGTAATGGCCTAACGGACGTGCTGTCCACTCCAGGAGATGCCTGGTAAAGAGGTTGTGGATCTCAGGCATCGTCGGGAGACTCCCTGTAAGGACCCGCCTCTCCAAGGTGAATGTTCGAGTCATCACTCCTTTATCAGTCAGGAACTTGGCGTCGGAGTAGACTTGAAATTGCCCATCAACACACCATCGGTTGGGCTGGTCAGTGGCTGGGGTGGGGGCCTGAGCTGGTGAACCTGATGTGGATTCCGAACTGTCAGCCTCATCAGACGAGGCCGACACTGCAGCGGTGGCGGGTGCGAGAACCTCAGCAGAGCCGGAGGCTTTCTCTGACCACGATACTCCTAAGGACCAGACGCTTTGTCTTCATTTGTGGCTGACCCAGAGGGTGTGCCGGTCAGTGTGTGCTCCTCATCAGACTGGGAGGCAGTGACTACGCCGGACGCCACCTTTTTGGGTGTGGCTTTGGGAGCACGTGCAGCATGGGAAGGGGTGGAAGTGCCTGGGGGCACATACTCGGGGTCACGCTCATCATCTGAGCCAATGACCATGCGCGCAAACGGGGTGACAGACTTCGATCGCCCGCGTGCGTTTATTCGATCTTGCTTGGGTGCCATAGTAGATAGTACCTGTAAAGGATCAATATTAGTATGCGTAGTGTTAAACAATACAAGCAAAACCATACTAAAAAAATGAAAAATAGTATGTCATTGCTATAGTACAGGCCTGGTGACATCTCGTCGTGACTATGACGGACCGTCATGAGGTCCGTCGTGTCTTACTTAGACTATGTATATATGGAGAACCCTGAAGGAGAGTCTCTAACTAGTATGACGGTATGTGCAGGACAGACCGTCACAGGTACGATGGTCCGTCGTAGGTGTTTGTCAGAGGACACTTAGAAAAAAATGAGAGACCCTTAGGAGAAGGGTCTCTGACCGTCATAACAGTTATGCAGGACAGACCATCGTGGGAACGACGGTCCGTCACATGTGTCCGTTGAAAGACACTTAGAAAAAGTGAGAGACCCTTAGGAGAGGGGTCTCTGACCATCATAACGGTCATGCAAAACAGACCGTCGTGGGTACGACGGTCCGTCACATGTGTTCGTTAAAGGACACTTAGAAAAAGTGAGAGACCCTCAGAAACAGGGTCTCTAACAATCAGAACGGTTGTGCAAGACAGACCGTCGTGAAGACGTCGGTCCGTCACATGTGTCTGTTGGGGGACACTTGGAAAAAAATGGGCAGTGGGGTGTTAGGGATTTTGGAACGGACCCTACGACAGTCCGTCATCAGGGTCTTGTTCTGTAGATCAGTGATAGAACTGGTGTACCCCATTCATCCCCAATGAACCCAAATCAAACTTGTAGTGTTTTGGACCTACATTTGTCTAACCCAACTACCTAGGAAACTAGTAATGTGAAAGCACCTATGTCTAGGGTTGGAAACATGGTAATCTCGAACATTTGTAACCTAGGTTAAACAGAATCTTATATAAAAGAAATGAACATATCAAGAACAACTAAGCTAATACTAATTAATAAACAAAAATCCAAGATAAATGAGTAGAAATTAGAGACACATACCTTAGAAGCATTCAAGAATCACTTGACAGTTCTTATTTCAATTTTCCGACTCTTATCTTGTTAACTGACTTAACCACTCAGTGACCAGGAAGACACCCACAACAGCAACTCCGACTAGTAGATTATCACTTTTAGGGCATTGGAAAATTGTGGGGGGGGCAATGATCGGTTGATAGAGGGAGAGATTGTGGAAGTTGAAAAGAGAGGGAAATGGGAGGAATAATGAAGAAATGGGGTGAAATGAGGGGTTGGGGAGTTTAAATGGTGAAATTTTATAATAAACTCCAACCGGGTCGGGTCGGGTACGCCTCGCCGACGACGGTCCGTCACAGCTGTGACGACCCGTCGTAGTTCCGTCATGTGTGCCCTAGCTTGAAAATAACAGAAAGATGTACCTGGTACGACAGGGGCATACGACGGTCCGCCGCAAGCGCAATGGTCCGTCGATGTATCAGTCAATGACTGCTGCAGAGTAATTTTCTGCAGAATTTCCTGGTGATGTGCCTGCAAATTTAAAAACCCATTAGTAGAAAAATGCTACCATTACTAAAAAGATTATAAATGTTGGGTTGCCTCCCAACAAGCGCCTGATTTAATGTTGCGGCACTACTGGGGACACTTGATTACTCAGACTTCATCAAGATGGTATGCCTCTATCACTTCATCCCCGATGCTTTATGCCCAAAATATAGTTTTATTCGATCTCTATTCATTTTAAACCGCACTCCCTCCTTGGCTTTTAACTCAACTGCTCCATGAGGGAATACTTGGGTAATCAAGTAAGGGCCAGTCCATTTAGACTTGAGCTTGCCTGGAAGACAAGGCGACCCAGAACTGTCTACAAGCACCAAATCCCCAACCCTAAACTCTTGTTTTGCAGTTTTTCGTTCATTCTCCTTCTTCATCTTTTCTTTGTGGGATATGGCGGATACTGATTGGAGCTCACCACTCTGCCTCATAGTCCTACATACGTTGAAGGTCGCTTCTTCATTGTTCAACCGAAATTTTATCTGCCCCTTTTCCATATTAACTAAGGCTCTACCTGTAGCAAGGAATAGCCTCCCAAGAATAATAGGCACTTCAAAATTGACTTCGCAATCAATAATAATAAAATTATCCCGAAAGATGAATGACTCCACTTTTACTAGCACATCATGGAGTATCCCTATAGGCTGTTTCACTGTCCGATCAGCCATCAGTAACCGCATCGCGGTGGGTTTTGGGTCACCCAAACCCAACATCTTGTAGATCGAGAGGAGCATGAGATTTATGCTTGCCCCCAGATCACATAATGCTTTCAAAAAATGTAATGACCCAACTGTACAAGGAATAGTGAACGCACCCGGATCTTCTTTCTTTTGTACGAGGGATCTTGTAGCAATAGCACTACAATGCTGCAGTCTATCATCATCCTCAAAAGTGACCGATCTTTTCTTTATGACCAGATCTTTCATAAACTTGGCATAACCGGGCATTTGTACTAGAACTTCTACCAAAGGGACATTGATAGAGAGCTGCTTTAGCATTGTTATAAAATGCCGATATTTACCATCCTCGGTCTTTTTCACTAATCTCTGAGGGAAGGGTGGTGGTGGTATAGGCATGGGAATTACCTTCATAGGGACTTGTGCATCTTTTACATTGCTCTCTTCTTTCTCAACACTACCCTTTACCACCTTATCATCATACTTTCTCACATTTTCCTTATCAGACGGCATAGGTGAGTCAATGGTTTGCTTACCACCCCGAGTAGTGATCGACATACAGTGCGCATCATTTTTTGGATTTTGGACAGTGTTGCTAGGAAGAGTTCCTAGTTGCCGTGTGTTCACTGTCGCAGATAATTGGGACATTTGCAACTCGATCTGTTTAATCGATATTGCATGTGTATCAACTTTTTGCCCAGTACTAGCTAAATCACACCTTAACTCTTTAATGTTCTCATCACTAGCATCGAACCTCCTCATCATTTTGTGCAACATATCCTCAACTCGCTCCATACTATCTCCACCATCCCTAGGAGTAACTTCACGATTTTGAGGAGGGACATAGGGCCCATTCCTATTATTTCTGTTACCGTAGTTACCCCTGTTGAAGTTGTTGTCGCGGTTGTAGTTACCATCTCGGACATAATGACCCTCACGGTTATAGTTACCATAGTTCCAACCTTAGTTCCCTTGACCTTGGCGCCAATTATCCTGATTTGAGCCTTGGGCACTTGGTCGGAAACCCACCGTTTGCTCATTTACTGCATAAGTGTCCTCCGCATAATAGCATTCATCATTAGGAGGTGGTGGTTTAGCCAAGTAGTTGACTGTATTAATCTTTTCTGCACCCCCCAGTGACATGTTTTAGTACCAACCCAAGCTCAGTTCTCATCTGAGCCATTTCTTCACGATTCTCATCTGTGGCTGGGTTGTGAGTGGACTACACTGCGAAGGTGTTTCTCCCTGTATCAGACTTCCTAGTACTCCAAGCTTTGTTATTCCGGGAGATTTTCTCTAATTTTTCAGCAATCTCAGCATAAGGACATTCCCCATAAGATCCACCTGCTATAGTGTCCAACACCGCTTTATTATTATCATCCAGTACCCGATAGAAGTATTCCTTCAGTGACTCATCATCTATACGGTGATTTGGAACACTTCTCAAGAATGAGGTGAATCTATCCCAAGAACTACTAACTGACTCTCCTGGTAGTGCCACAAAGTTATTCACTCTGTCTTTGTGGATTAGTTTCTTGGAGGCCGGATAGTAGCGGTGCTAAGAAAACATCCCTTAGTTGGTTCCAAGTAAAGATTGAGTTGTATGGGAGCTCAATGAACCATATAGCAGCCTCTCCCATCAGTGAGAGAGGAAACACTCTGAGCCCTATTAGATCTAAATCCAAATCAAACCTCCCTACACACTTTTACACACTGCCCTTACCTTAGCTATATGGGCATGTGGATCCTCAGAGGGTAGCCCTGAAAACAAACCTCTAGAAGTAAGCATTTGCATCAGGCTACTAGTTACCACAAAAGTTTGGCATGTGGGTAGAGGAGGCAAAACTAGTGGCCCATCGGAGTCTGCTATGTTATCATAGCCTCTGTAGTATGCTTGGGGCCGTGGAGCGGGATTTTGTCCACTCCGTTGGTGTTCACCATGAGCATCGGGTAAAACCTGACCATGAACATCAACCAGAGCTCGGATGTTCTGGTTTGGATCATCATCATTTATTCCCAAGTTTCGATTCATATTGCGCAGTGTACGCTCTAATTCGCGATCGTAGGGAAACAATGGTTCTCTTCCTCTCCGTGCATTTGGCATACAAGGAGGATAGTTCTGAAAAAAATCAAAAACAATAAACAAAGTAAAATCAAGAAAATATCAACTAAACTATAGTAATAAGTTCAAGTTAATCTAAAAGCTACTTTCCCCGGCGCCAAAATTTGATACGCTCTAACTTACTTCTCAAATGAGAAGTAAAGCGGTCGTGTCAAGTAAATAACCCAACTAGTGAGGTTGGGATCGTTCCCACGAGGAAAATAGTCTAGACTTAACTTCAACCTGTTATTACTATTGTTTGGTCAATGACTTCCTTGGAAAGTAAAAACAATAAAAGGGGAGTTTCTATTTCTAAATGAGTGAAAATAACTAACTCAAATGAAAGAGACACTTAACAGCTTTGGATGTTGGAGTTTAATCAATTAATCAAAGGAACTAGGGTTTACGTGTTCCCCACAGGTTCATAACTTGATAATTCTAACTATAACAATTCTTTCCTAGTATCTTGCATGCAAAGTGATAAGCTATGTATTTCTAAATCCTTGGTCCGGCATCTTGAAAATCTCACTCCGCACCTTGGTCCGGCTACGTGTGTTGCTATCCTAACCCTTATCTTTACCTCATATTAAGCATCGTATTCGATATTTGACTAAGTTATTACATCGTACCAATCAATACTAGCCTATTATATAGTATACACTAAATCTATGTTGATAATTCTTTTCCTATTATCTACCTCCTTGGTCCGGCAAGTAGCATTAAGGCGAGTTCTAACGTTGGCCATCCGTTAAAAAGTCTTCTAACAGAAAGAATTATTAATACATGCAAGACACCATTTTAGAATTGTTATTTTAGTTAGGTTTTATCTCATTATTTGCCTATGGTTCTCAAAACCCTAGTTATGGAGTTTAGTTACTCATAGTCATAATCACAATATTCAAATATATTAAATAAGAATTCATGTACTTACTTCAATGAGAAAGAGTAAAATCCGAAAGTTTGCTTGATTAATCAACAAAAATCACTTGCAAGAATCTCAAAATAATTAATAATCTCACAAAAAGTCGAATGATAATCAAAATTCTAACAATACAATGTTTACTAATACGATGTCTAACAATCTAAGAGTCTAACCTCAAAAAGGAGGTTTTTCGAACTATTTATAAAAAATAAAAACCTAATTAAACAAGGACTCTATTTGCTGGAAATCTGCCAAAACGCGGCTGGGTCGACGGACCTCGCGACGGATCGTCATCGTCACTACGGACCGTCATGGACTCCGTCGTCCCATACTTATGCTATTTCTTCTGCTGCTCTTCTTCATTACCCTCGACGGCAAGTATGACGGACCGTCATAGGCACAATGGTCCGTCGAGGGTCTTCATTCCAAAACACTTCAACTCTTGGAATATGGGTACTGGGATTACTTCTCTGAACTTCATGACGAACCTGCAGAACAGAACGTCATAGACACGACGGACCGTTACAAGCTTCGTAACCCCACACTTGGTCAGACTTCCCCATGTTCCTTCAGCAGCTGCACTATGCAACCACCTACGGACCGTCATAAGCTCCGTAGGTGGTCTCCGCATTCAGCTTTGGATAGATTTCCTGCAAAATAAAAAGAAACTTATATAAAAATTAGCACAAAAAGGCTTTTGGACACACTAAACTTAAGGGAAAAGTATTAATAATACCGTGAAACCACGGTATATCAGATAGTAACCTTGTTCAATTAATGATAATCTATACACATCCTAAGGGAACCATATTTCTTTCTCACAAACAAGATCAGAGCGCCCCAAGGTGAGACACTTGGTCGAGTTTAGCCTTTTCTAAAAAAAAATTCAATTGTTCTTTCAACTATGTTGGTGCCATTATATATGGCAGAATAGAGATAGGACGTGTATCTGGAGGAAGATCTATACCGAAGTCTATCTCTCTCTCAAGAGGAACTCGGGGAAGATTATTTGGAAAGACATCTAGAAACTCTTTTACTATTGAAACTGATTGAATGGGATGTACCTCAACACTTGAGTCATTTACTCGAACTAAGTGATATACACACCCCTTGAACTGTTTTTCTGCTCTAAGATTGGATCATTTGGAAATTGAAACTTTACTACTCGAGTTATTCATTAACTAAGCCATAACAGGCATGAAAAGCAAGTCCATACCAAGAACTACATCAAACCCTACCATGTATAACTCAACTAAATCAGCCATGGTACTCTAGTAATTGACAGAAATGGGATAATCATGATAGACTCTCTCTCAACTAGAATGGATTCACTAGCAGGTGTGGAAACACTGAATTGTTCACTAAGTTGCTTAAGAATAATATCAAAGTTCATTGCAACATATGGAGTTACAAAAGATAAACTCGTTGTTGGGTCTATCAAAGCATAAATAGTAAAGTTAAAGACTTAAATCATACCAGTGAAAACATCTGGTGAATCCTTCTGCTCATGGATATTGTTGAGAGAATACAAGCAATTTGTTCCTCTGCCAGTACCAGAACTAGCTCCTCTAGGTGAAACCCTGCCAGTTGGAGCAACTGATGAATACTGGGTTATATTGCCCCCATTACCACTTCCCTGCTTATTCTTTGGACTCTCTCTCATGAAAGGCCCCATCTGAGTGCACTTGAAACAACTAGTGGAGCCCTCAGGACAAACACCAAAGTGGTTTTTACCACACTTGGCGCAGGCAGGAGGCTTACCCCCTTGTGCCACACTACCCTGTGAATATGCAGGTTTAACTCTGGAATTTTGACCATATTACTCACTCTTATTCTTAAGTGCAGGTGCACCAGCAGATGATAGAGAAGGACCCTTCTGTTTCTGTTTGAAGGATGAATGGTTGGCATTATCTTTTGTTGCCCGGACTCTTTTCTTGTCTTAGCTCTCATGTTCTTGAACTCCTCTCTATCCCTTAGCTTTTCCTTCTCAACCTTCTCCACATAGATCATCAACCTCAAAATGTCCATGTCCCCAATAAGCTTTATTTCCCGACCCTCTTTGCTTGAAGAAAGACCTATACCCGCAAGAAACAAACTCATCCTACTCATCATGTCCTTAATCATTTTGTAGACCATAACGAGATAGTTGGATGAACTTCAACCCATCCTCACGCACACTTAGATAATCCTACTTATGTGTGAGGAACTCACATACCATGGCCTCTTTCAGCTCTTGGGGAAAGAAACACCCCAAGAAAGCCTTCTCTAGGAAAGTCCAACTCGCAAGCAGTGCATCTTCATGTCTAACCTCTTTCCTTTGATCATGCCAAGTTCTCGCAATACCTTTGAGTTGAAAATAAACTAGTTCAACTCTCTCAATATCAACAACATGCATCACCTCAACTCTCGCAAGTAGTGCTCGAACCAGTGAAACATTAGGGAATTTATGCTCAAGAACTCACAAATCCTCGAAGCGTGAACCCCTTCTTGTTGATCTCATTTTTTCTAACCAACTGATTAGTCATAGCCTGACTCATAATCCTAATTGCCTCATGGAACATAGTGTTGGTGGCTTTCCCTTGAGGTTTCACTTGAGGTGCATTGGGTAACTCTTGTTCATGAGGTTTCACACTCCTTCTAGTTGGATGACCTCTAGCTACTCTTTGTGAAGGCATGATTATCTTAAACACGCGCAAACGAGTTAGAGGGAAACTTTTTAGAGATAACCTCTAACACACGAAAGGATTATAAAAGAAGTGAAGAAATTCCTAAATGTTGCAGTTTCCTAATTATAGATAGGGCGCGCTTCACACCAATAATAAGGACTCTACAAACACAACTTCATAGACTCCCTAGGATTCTTGAACTCTGTGCTCAGATACCAAGTTTGTTACGCCTCAGCCTAGACTCTGGCATGGACAACACTCAATTGCAGACTTCGAGTAGACCGTTGGCTGACTTACTTAAATCGGCGAAAGACAACAATCAATAACTTAATGATAAAAGAACTGAACAAATCTAAATCATAAGATAACTCGAAATGTTTTAAAGATTTAAACATTTAGCTTGTCCAAAATGGCAACCCAAGTCTTTAACATAAGAATCATAATGCAAAGACCAATGAACTACTAACTGTCTATGAAGCCTCTAAAATGATTAAGATAGATGTTGGGACAAACCCCATAACATCCTAATGAACTAACTAGAAAGAAATAAAAGATGTCCTCCAGAATACAAGGAGGCTCACAAACTAACTCTAGATTTCTACTGAATCAAAGGTGCGCTAGATGTTGATCCTCGTTGCCTGCATCTGCATTATAATACGATGCAGGTCATCAGTACATTGAATGTGCGGGTATGAGAGTTGGAATACTAAAACAACTTAAGTTTGAAAAGAGTTAGAAGGAACACTTACCCTGGCTCTATTAAACTCATGAATAACATAATTCAATATAACTAACTCATTTCAATGTAAAGCAATTTAAAATCAAGTGCAATATAAAGAAAAGTTATTCTAAAACATGTTGTAAACTCAGAATATATACAAGGATACAATTAACTATGAGATGAATGTAAAATACAAAAAACTGATATATAAATATAAATAAATATATTTAACTTCTATGGGAGTTTCTCTAACCGAAAACCATCATTCAAGAGTTATAGTGACGATACAATGATTAACCTCATGCTGCCAGCGCATGCTATACCCGGACAAAGGTATAAGACCTGAAATGTCTAATGGATCCACTAATCTAATGTGAAAAAGGTTCATCTAAAAATTATAACCCTTTTCTTACCATGGCAGCTACATGATTTTATGGAGATATGAGTTATCAGAACTCGTGCTCATCCCAAATTCGGTGCTCAATACTACTCCGAAATATATTGGCTCTTATGTTATTAAAACATATTGTTTTTATGATTAAAGATTATTGCTCAAAAAAAAAGCTCAAATGCTATCTTGGAAATCCCAGTTTCCTTGCTTGCTTCATCTAGAAAGCTATTACTCATTTCTGAAAACTAGCCCGAAGGCTTTTTGGAAATATTAGTTTACCTTCTTTTTAAATGTGAAAATATTTTTATACTTCTTTGGGAATACCCAGTCCCCATATATTTCTTTGAAGAAAAAAATTCACTTTACTTTAAACTAAACTCAAATTTAAGTCTTAAGCAACATTAAAACGTTTTTGAAACACTTATGAAACGTGAAATGAACTTCTTCTTCTTATATTTACTCCTTACTCAACCAGATATTTAAGTCACAAACAAAGTTTAAAAAGTATTTGCAAAAGACTTCTTGAAAGGACTCTAAGAACTTTCTAGACTTGACTCTAAACTTCCCTTGAATTTGAAGTTATGGTGGATTCAAGGTTGTAATTCATGTTGCTGGATGATTTCAATATGATTAGAAGTAATTTAGAGTATTTAGAATCATTAGGAAGTGTTAAAACACTTAATGGCGAAAAATGTTGATTCAGATGCATCCTGGGAGCACCTTGCAAGGCCTCAACATTAGAGGCCACATTCAAGTGCACTACATGGGCGCCACCCCAGGCCCTCTAGCTTAGATGGGGCGCGGTGCGCCAGGCCCTGCCCTGATGACACCTGATAAATTTTTCAACTCGTTTCTGACATTAAATTGATCTAATTTGATATATTTTCTCAAATTCACTTAGATTACACGTAAGCTGCTTGTGTTGTGTTATTATTGTTATTTACTTTGTAATATCTTTCTGGTTCAGTCAAGGGACGACGCACACATTCTATCAATTGGTATGCTCTCTAGCTGGTTAACCCCAAGAGAGATACTCATGTCAAAGAATGGCTGATTCGGTGAACCTAGAAGAAGGACAACCATCACCACGACCACCACGTTTCAATGGCCAGTTCTATAGCTGGTGGAAAACAAGGATGCAAAATTATCTGATGGTTAAAGACAACGAACTACAGGAAAGTGTTGAATAGACCCTTTATTCCAACTACTGAAGTAAAGGATGGTGAAATAACAAAAGTTGTTCTGATAACTTGGCAACAGTACAATGAAGCAAACAAAAAGAAGATTGAGAAAGTCTATAAAGCAAAGAAGTTGTTGGTTTGTGGGATTGGTGATGAAGAATACATTCAGATTTCGACATGCGAATCAGCGAAAGAAATTGGGGACTGCTTGAGGACTGCTCCATGAGGGCACGAAGCATGTGAAAGAATCGAAGATGGACATGTTGACCACCCAATATGATAATTTCACAATGAAGGAGGGAGAAACTATTCATGATATGCACACAAAATTCTCCTTCATAACCGATGAGCTACAAAGTCTGGGTGAACCTATCAGCAATAGCAAAAAGGTGACGAAAGAGATTCGAGTCCTTCCCAAGTCATGGGAAAGCAAAGTGGAACCTATTACTAAGGCTAAGGATCTAAAACTTTTGACAATGGATGCTCTTATCGAAAATCTAAAAACCCGCGAGATAAAAACAAAAATCAAGATATCTCTAAGAAGGAAGCCAAAAAGGATAAGTCTTTTCCTCAAAATTTCATCAAGTGAAGTATCTAGTGAAGAGGATTACATGACCTATCTCACCAAGAGACTTCAAAAGATTGTGAGAAAACATGGAGGGAGAGATCTAATGATAAAGAAATTTGGAAAAGGAAAAGGAGAAGATACTAACCTGCAAGTAGAGTTAGAAAGCAATCTGAATACTGTTGAGACCAGACTTGCCCTAGCCTTGGAGAAGAATGATCATATGGTGATGGACCTAGTCCTTCTTAATTAAGGACTTCAAGTTTCATTGAAATGGACCAGCTCCACCAAACTGCTCTCAAACATCACTAGTCAAAACAACTACAACAGAAAGGGGTTAGGTAGTCTGAACATTAATCCTCCTTACAACTCCCATAACAAATATTATATGTCTCAAACAACTTACTGTGTCTTTGTTGTGGTCGAAATGGCCATCTAAAGAGGGACTGTACTGGATGGAAGGCTTCACAAGAGAAATTCTTTGTCTACTCTAGACAGAAAAAAGGCTCAGCAAGGAGGACCAGGTCCCACTATCAACTCTTCTAGACAATAAATTTCTAAAATAAGAGGACATGCTCATGTTCGTAAGGAATCGAACATGAAAAGAGCAAATCTAACCCATTGGGCAAAAAACACCCTTATTACACCTTCATCGGTTTATTGGGAACTCATATTGAAGTGGTTTCCCAAGTCTAATAAGTAATTGATCTTGCAAGTGAGTGAAGGAAGAAGCAGCAAGTGTTGTTATATGGAAAGTGGATGCTTTAACCACATGACCGGAAACCCCAAAATATTCCTTTCACTCAAGGCACTTCAAGGTGGATGTGTCTCTTTTGGGATGGAAAAAAGGGTATATTCATGGAGTTGGAAAAGTTGGAAATCACTTGAAGAGTCCATTGAAAATGTGTTCTATGTAAGCGGGTTAAAGTATAGTCTCCTTAGTGTTTCCCAGATATGTGATACGGGAAATGAAGTCAAGTTTTTGTTGGACAAATGCATTGTCACCTTTTTGTCTACAAAAAGGGTGATTCTGACGGCTAAAAGGAGGAAAAACGTGTATGTGGCAGAACTAGAAACAACTCATGGAGACGATCTGACATGCCTAAGTGCTCAAATTGAAAATGTTGACTTATGTCATAGGAGACTAGGTCATGTGAGATATTCTCTACTGAACAAACTGGTTTACAGGGACCTGGTCCGTGGTCTGCCAAAGTTGAAGTTCAGTGACAATCAAAAGTGTGATGCATATGTTAAAGGGAAACAAACTAGATCCTCATTCAAATCAAAGAAGCAGGTTAGTTTTCATGGATTTTTGAGTTAATACATATGGATCTGTGTGGACTTGTGAAAATCCAGATTCGAAGCAAAAAGAATTACGTCCCGGTGGTTGTGGATGACTACTCAAGATTCACGTGGACTATGTTTCTCAAGTTAAATTCTGAGACGCTGATGTGCTTATGATGTTTTTCAAAATGATTCGAACCATGCTCAATTGCTTGATTTTTAGGATCAGGTTCGACCATGGATTGAGTTTGAAAATGTGAAGCTTGATGTCTTTTATGCATAAAATGGTATCAACAATAACTTCTCAATGCACAGAACACCTCAACAAAATGGTGTGGTGGAAAAGAAGAACAGAACTCTATTAGACATTTCCAAACCATGCTCATGCTCATTAAGTCAGATCTCCCTAAAAACATTTTGGGCTAAAGTAGTTAATACTGCTTGTTATATTACCAACAGATGTTTGATTAGGTCTCTCATGAACAACACACCTTATGAGATACTCAACGGCAAGAAACCAAAGCTAAGATATATGAGGCCTATTGGGTGCAAGTGCTTGGGTGCAAGTGCTTTGTGCTAAACAATGACAAGGATGATCTGGGTAAGTTAGATCCCAAAAGCGATGAAGGTGTCTTTGTAGGGTATTTCAACAAAAAAAACACTATGTATTGAGGAAAGTGTTCATGTGGTCTTTGATGAAAGTGGTGATCTGAAGAACATAGTGATGAAGGATGATGATGATTTATTGGAGCTATTCAAGTTATGGAACAATGAATTTAATAGGCCTGAAGTTGAGGTGAACCTGGAATTCGATGTTGTTGATCGTAGTTTAACTAAGAAGGTGAAAGAGAATAACTAGCCTACAATAGGACTTGGTCCTTCCAATCATGCTAGTCAACAGGAAACGTATCTTCCTGTGAATGGTGATTCTGAAGATGAAGAAAAACAGATGGATCAACCACAACCCTGGGTTCTAAATCTGGATGGAAGCATAGTTTATCTCACCCCCTTGAAAATCTCATTTCTCTATAGAATACTATAATGTGAACTAGGTCAAAAGTAAGGAATTTTGTTGCATTCTCAACCTTCTTTTCTACTATTGAGCCTAAAAATGTGAAAGAAGCCTTGATAGATGTTGTTTGGGTCAACTCTATGCAAGATGAACTACATCTGTTCGAGCGAAGCAATGTGTGGTACCTGGTCCCAAGACTCGCTGATAGAACCATCATAGGGACCAAGTGGGTGTTAAGAAATAAGCTTGATGAAAGTGGGGTTATCACCAGTCCAGACTGGTTGTTCAAGGTTATAATAAATAAAGAAAGCATTGACTATGATGAGACATTTTCCCCTGTTTCTAGAATGGAGGCTATTAGAATCCTCATAGCATTTGCAACATTCATGGGTTTAGAGTTGTTCCAGGTGGATTTTAAAAGTGCCTTTTTGAATGGAGATCTGAAGGAAGAAGTATATGTTAAACAACCATCTAGATTTTAGGATACTAATCTTCCAAATCATGTGTTCAAACTCAACAAAGCTTTGTATGGGATGAAGCAGGTACCTAGAGCATGGTATGAAAGGCTGTCAAAATTTCTACTGAAGAAGTTTCAAGAGGGGCAAAATTGACAACACCTTGTTTTTTATGAAAAGAGAACAAGAATTGCTCATCATCCAAGTGTATATGGATGATATCATCTTTCGAGCTACCTCTGAATATATGTGTGAAGAATTTGCCACTCTCATGGGAAATAAGTTCTAGATGAGCATAATGGGAGAGTTGAACTTGTTGTTAGGTATGCAGATCAAGTAAACCTCAGGCGTCACCTCAATTTGTCAGGATAAGTACACAAAGAAGCTGCTAAGAAGTTTCATATGGTGGATTCCAAGCCAATTGATCCCCCATGGGTATAAACTGAAAAATGGGAGCAGATGAGGTTGATCATTGGTTAGTTAAATCATGTACATAAGCATTATTGGATCTTTATTGTATTTGACAGCAAACAGGTCAGACATTGTCTTAGGCATAGGAATGTGTGCACGATTCAAAGCGTGCCCCAAGGAATCACATCTAAAGGCAGCTAAGCGGATCCTGAGGTATCTCAAGAAAACAGGAACCTGGCGATTCTCTTGAACTGGTAGGATATTCAGATGTTGATTTTGCAGGGTATCAGGTGGACAAAAAGAACACTTATGCAATGGCACATTTTCTTGGATCCGTACTCATCTCTTGGGGAACTAAAAGCCAAAACTCCATAGCTCTCTCAATAGTTGAGGTTGAATATGTACTTGTTGCTTCTTATTGTGCCACACTTCTTTAGATCAAGCAATAGTTGGAGGATTTCAGAGTCCACATCAACACCCTTCCTCTCATATGTGACAATACCAGAGCAGTTAACATGGGAAAGAATGCAGTCCAACACAAAAGAACAAAGTACATTAATGTTAGGCATCACTTTTTGAGAGATAATGTTGAGGAAGGGAACATCATCATGAAATACTATAGAACTAAAGATTAGATTGTGTATATCTTTCCCAAAGCTCTTATCAAGGATCCATTTAAGAGCAACAGGCTGAAGTTGGGAATGATGAACATGCACTAACCAAATCTCATCAAGAGGCCTCCTCCTTGTTTCGGCTATGATATGGAGGGCAGGTGTCCTAATAAAATTTACTGCATTGTTTAAGTGAGATCATTTATGTACCTATTGTAAGTTTACACCCATGGAAAGAGCATGAGCAGAGAATGGCCAGAGCCATCCGTATTTCACTTATAGTTTAGGACCACGTCCCTCCCAAGGTTAGCATTCTTTACATCTGTTTTAAACTGTCTAATGAGAACCATTGAGATCTCCATGTGTCAGTCGTTGTCCCTTCTGACTGTTCTCTCATCGCTTTAAGTCCAAGCGATGCGTCTATTCAAGACCTGACACATCATTTCAAATTCTTTTCATATAGACTTTTCTTTACTCCATTTCCTCACATTTAAAAAAACATCTCTCTTGTATTTCCAGTGTCTTTTCTCAAATTACATGTCTCAATCTCCATCCTCCTCAAATAAAATGCTAGACTCTCTAAATAAGATAGACCCAGTGGCGTTTTACACCTCTTCTGTCGCCTTGTCTCCGTCCAGAATATAGAACATTTATTCGGTCAACATTGGTAGAACGAGTGTTCCTAACCCTCTTTCCTCTTTCTACAATAATAGATGAGCACCCTCATATCAACCTGGTCCCTGTTCTGAGATGCTCTCTGACCATCTTTTTTAGGGAGACCTTCCCAAGACGAAGTCGTCGGAGTCTAATATTCTTGCTGCTATTGAGAACTTAGTTGTGGAAAGTTTAATTCGAATGAGGGAAGATGTTCTGAATGAAAGAGATGACCAGGGTGTGGAAGATTTACTTGATGGATCTCGACCGATGTTTGATCGAACTCCTGAGATCGGTGGCTACTCTTCATCGATTCCACTAACAATTATGAGGATAATGTCCACTCAAGTGGATGCTTCAGAAGAGAATGGTTCCAATATCCACCAAAGGGAAGGAAAAGGTGATTAAGATACACCTAGAAAAAGGCCCTCCACCAAAGAAGTCACTCAAAAACTTATGGGTGACGCTATGAAATGGAGCGAGTTGGCTACTACTGAGAATTGAAGGAGAAGAAAATCTGGTGAGGCAGCCTTTGAAATTCCAGTTGACAAGCGGTGGAAGTATCTGAAGAGGGTTCTGAAGAAGAATCTATGAGGGAAGTTCCTGAGAGAAAAAAAAACTATCCAGGAGGGATAGTAAGGGACAAAACCAAGGGAAATCTAAGACTTCTGTGGGAAAAAAGGTTGTTTCGGAAAAGAGAAAGGGAAAAGATTCCAAAAGAAAAGGGAAACATCAAAAAGGATTACACATGAATCAAGCAGATCATCGTCGCTACGTGTACAAAGTATGCTGGGTGGAAGGGTATTCGACATGGACATCATCCACAAACCAGGAATGAACTTCTTATATGATCTGGTAGAAATTCAATCTTGGATTCACTTGTTTTAAACCAAGTCACCTTTATGCATGAGGTGGAAGTTAGATAATTCTATCGCAGCATAAATTTGCAGAGGATGGCAACATCACCTCCAGAGTCGGAGATAAGCATCTATACTTGATGAGGACCTTTTGGGTCAAATAATCGATGTACCCAGAGGAGGGATCAAGTCCTTGGTTGGAGAAACTTGCACCCAGACTTTGTGAAGAAATGCACCAAGAACCCTAACACTCGTCTGGGTGGGTTCAGAAAAATGTCATGAAAGGAGAGTATCAGTTGTTATTCGAGTTTGTTGACAAAGTACTCCTTCCCGGAAGAAAAGAGAATTGTTGCTACTTTAATTAATCTATACCTCATGGAGACACTAAGCAAATTTTAGCCCATAGATCTTTCTGCTCTCATAATGAAGCACTTGTACAAAACTGTGATCGAATGCAAGGGCAAGAACGACATGGGGTATGGCTACTTTTTGAAGAAATTATTTCACAATTTCCATATTTCTGTAGGAACGGGTAAGATTTGCACAACCAAACAAACCTTTACTCTAACTAGTCTGGTCGAATGTGAGTGCATTGAAGGAAAAGCTGGTCTGCTGAGCAAGATATCTCTGTTGATTATGGAACAATACCATTTGAAGAATGAGCTAGAGAAGATGATTGTGCCTGTGAGCAATAAAGAAACTGAAATTGCTCTTCTAAAGGTAGAACTGCTCAAAGCACAAATAGAGGGACCTGGTACTGGGGTTGCCAAGGAGCTACAGAAGCAGAGTGATGAGCTCATGGCAAAGGTTGTTGCTCTTAAGGTAAAGATGATTAAGGATAATGATGCTGCAAACTCCATGCTCACTCTTGTTATAAACTCCCTCTCTCATCTACCTCCTTCCTCATAGTCCTTCTTGTGTCTTTTTTTTGTGGACAATATCTGGGGTTCTCAGATATAAATTTATTTAAATGTATTGAATTTTAGCTCTTGTTCTTATGAAACGGATTCCTGTTTTGTTGTGGTTAATGTCTATTGCCTCTTGTCTTAATAACTATGTTGGTGTTGTATTTGGTTGTGATCTTGCTTATCAATCTTGCTTATTCTGTTGGTTTACTACACTTCTTTTTTATGATGTCAAAAGTGGGAATCAATTGGGATTGCTCACGTGGTGCTTAATGTGATGATTGCAAACAAGATGTGAGTGATGAGGGGAAGAAAACAATAGATGAATAGGGAATGTATCTACTCGACAGGGGGATGAAAACAATAGATGAATAGGGAGTGTGTCTACTCGACAGGGGGAGAAATGCAGGAACTAGTGTATGGTTTGTCCTCATCAAAAAGGGGAAAATGTTATTTGTAGTTTGATGATTTGACAAAATCAGGGACCTTGTGAAGGTACCTGGTCCATAGTGCAACATATTCTCTCCAATGCCAGGCTGGAAAAGGAACAAATGGTTGGTGCACAGTCTTCAGCTGATTGTTTGACAAACCTAGGGACCTGTAAAGGGACCTTTGGTGTGACATACTCCTCACTGCCAGGCTCGAAAAAGTACAGTTGGTTGGTGCATAGTCTCCAAGTGTGGCAGAAAGGACAAAGACCTCAACCAATGGCGTGTTCTCGACGGTTGTGACTATTCTTCATTAATCGAATGTCCAATAGTCAGAATCTCAGTTTTCGCAACTTGAAGAAACTCTCAATAAATCTTGCAAAAGCTAATGGAAAAGTGAAGATTTATCCTCAAGATCAAACTCGAACCAGATAAATCTGCAAGATTTGTGGTCTTAGGATTTATTCTTCTGAACATATATTGTAAGTCTGATCCTACATCTATAAAGGAATCAGATTTGTTTGGTGGTACATTCTAAATTAGTTAGAGGTAAATGATTTAGTAGACAGTGTTGTATCTGCCTTAGGAAAATCTAAATCATTTAGAGTTCGGTGTTTTAGTGCACGGCGTTGTATCCGCTTAGAAAAAGTCTAAGTTATCTAGGAGTAATGACTTAGTTGGTAGTGTTGTATCTGCTTAGGCTTTTCAAGGTAGATTATTTGATCGTGAGATTAATAACTTTTTCTTACATTAGTTGAAACTGGGTTCACTTTGCTTGAGAAAGATTAGAAAAGCAGTTGAAAATCATGTGGAACAGATCGTGATTTTACCCCCCTTGAGCAAGGAGGTTTCCACGTAAACTGCTTGTGTTGTGTTATTATTGTTATTTACTTTGAAATATCTTTCTGGTTCAGTTAAGGTACTTGGTCTGTTGACTGGTAGCGGCACACAATCTATCAGGTATGATTGAAATCAACTTCTCAAGTTTCAAAAGCTCGAAAATAGAAAAACATGCATAAAATTCAAAGGAACAACCAGACAACCAAACAATGGTGCTAGGAAGTCATAAATGACATGTGATCTCTACAAGAACGCTCTAAACAACGAAAAGAAGATATAAACACATAAATGACCTGGAGGGTCATTACATTAAGCTAAGCTTACCTTTTAATCCCTACAATGGTGATCTTTCAGATTTGTGTTTGAGTGAAAGAGGAAGTGGGTAAAATAACTTATAAATTAGAATTATAAATTGGTAAAAAGAAATGGGTAAATATTAATGACTGAATTAATACGTGGCAACTATTGATTCACTCAAAAAAATTATCCCGTGCCCTACGCGCCCTTGCCTTGTGTATTCACACACCGGTCCAGCTGGGCATGTATATTTATATTTAAAATGCACTATTAAACAGTCCCAGGGTAATAGGTTCTTTTCAAAGTTTGTGATTGTTACAACAATTGCGACCAAAGTTGGAGTATTTTTTCGGACCTTTTTTCCTAAATAAAACCTTTACAATAATTTTTTTATCAATTATTGATTAAACAAGCAACTACAAAAAATAAAAGTTTAATCAAAATAATTTGGATAACTAGTAAAGTTGTAGAAGGATAGGGAATTGAAACTTTTTTTAGAAAAAAATATGAAGGACAATTTTTTTTCGATAACAAAAGTGTCTTTAAAAGAGTTTTAATGAGGCCTCATTTGTTTTGCATTTAATGGAGGTGTGAATCTTAATCGTTCATATCCTATTGATTAAGTCCATTTGCTTCTTTTTATAAAAACCTCTTAATGTGTCTTAACGAGTTTGAATAAATCAGATTTATAACAAAGTCTTAATACCATTCAGACTCTATTAAAATAATAAACATTCTTTCATAAACAAATTCTCCTCTTCCTTACTTCTCTTCTAAGCAAGTTTCAAGTTTGTTCCTCTCCTTTATCAATAAAATATTTTTTTTTAGTAAGTAAGTTTTCATAATCTCTTACAAGTATTTGTCTAATATTTTTAATATATACAATATTCTTGGATGAATTGATATTTATGAAGAACTCTTCTTATCACAATTTGTTTGTTCTCAAAACTTATTTAGAAGAAGTTATCATTGTTTCTTGAGAAAAAATTGTTTGACAAATAAATCATTTTTTTCTGGGGTGGGTTATAATCATTAACTGAAACAATTTTTTGGAAGAAGTTATCTTGGTTTGAATTATAACTTTTATTGATATAGTGTTTAATTCCTTATTTTACAGAAAACTATGCACATTTAGATATTGAAAATAGACAATCTTAATAATTTAGTGTTTAAACCCACTCCATCTTAATATTCAAATGTGCATTTAGATTATGATATCTTAATCTTAATGCATATCTTAATATTCAGATACAAATAAAGCCTATGAAACTGTCACGTATCGATTCATTCATAGCCTTTCCATTTAGACATTTTGTTTAAGTAGAAGAATCAACACTTAGAGCCTGTTTGGATGAGCTTTTAAGCTGGTCAAACAAACTTAAAAGTTAGTTTTTGATTTATTAGAGTGTTGAACAATTTTCAAAGTAACTTATTTTAAGTCAAAAATGACTTATTTTAAGTCATAAGCTAAAAGTTAAGGGCCCGTTTGGATGGTCTTGATAAAAGCAGCTTTAAAAAATACTTTTGAAAGTGCTGAAACTTATTTTTAAAATAAGCACTTATGCGTTTGGATAAAAGTGCTGACGTTAAAAAAAAGTTGTTGATGTGTTTGGCAAATAAGTGTTGATAAACAGCTTTTTAAATCAAAATGTCTGAAATACCCTTAAAAGTTGTTAACATAATAAAAGTTAATTAATTTATATTTTACAACCATAAATAATTATATTTTGCTATCATTCACATATTTCTTTCTCATCACAAATTATATATAAGAGGAATATAAACTTATTATAGATTTTAAAGATATATAATTTGAATAGATCAAAGAACGATTTAAGATTTATTTCAGTTTCATCCATAGATAATAATAATTGTCTATCATTCACATATTTCTTTACTATCACAGAGGAATATAAATTTTTATTTAAGTTATATGTGCAACTTATTTTACATTTTAATAATATATAATTTGAATAGATCACTTGAAAGATTTAAGATTTATTTTATTTTCATTCATTAGTAATAGTAATTGTCTATCATCCACATACTTCTTTATTAACATAATTGTATTTTTAGTAGCATCCCATCTTATACCTGTATCTCCTCTCATCAATTGCTTAAAAAGAGTCCACTCAGCTTTCATGTCATCCCAATGATTTTTCATTTGTATTTTTGTATAACGTCTTTTCTTTTTTTCATAGAATACTTTAATCGTATTTTTCCATCCATCTTTAGATAAATGAGTGTTTGGTTTATTTCCTTTCCTAATCTCTAATTCACATAACTCTATAAATTTGAGATGAGCCACTTAGCATTAGTTTGTGTTTCAGATATGGTGTAATTGATTTGAAGATGAAATTGATAAGAAAATTTAAAATAACTACTTCCCATAATTTTATATGGCTAAAAAATATATAGTACACACAATCAACATATATATACATATTCCCTACACAAAAAAAAATGGATAGCAAAACCTGCATGAGTTTTATACAAGCATGCATTTATGATCCTACACAAGTTCTGTATTAACAAATGTACAAACATGCATTTATGATTTCCAAGAATAGGAGGAAAAGGCAAATCCAAATGTGGCCAAGATGATATATTGAAGCATGAGTTTATTATACTACTCTCAAACAATGTCTTGTTATTATACAACTCTCAATCCGAATTTCAGTTTTGTTTCCATAAAACTAGCTTATGTGGTAGATAAGGAGTACAATATCATCTTCCCTATGGGTTGTGAACTAAAATCTACTCATTAGTATAACATTAAACTAGATTTACTGCATTTTCCTTCTTAAGCTAATAACTTAAGAAAAAAGAGCATTCAAACTTATGATTTTAGCTAACAATTAGTTAAAAATCAATTACACAGGAAAAAAAATTATAACAAAAACACAAAACAGAATATCTCAAAAATAAATCAGTTACGAAATAGAATATCTCAGAAATCATATGTATGACAAACCACACGCCAAAAGTGAGTAAATTAAGCAAATCAAAAAACATTATCAGCATAGATCGAGAATTTTTTGAGCTGATTTCGATTTTTCAACATATTATCGGCATCAATCGAGAGAAAAGGAAGAAAGCTAATAAAAAATTAATCGAAAAAACATACTTCAAGGTTTATCTTCACTTCAAATTGGAAGAACAGGAAGAAGTTCAGCAGCTATACCAAACGTGAAAAGGGAAAAATGGAAGAAAGAGATGTTAGGGTTCTGTGAGTAATTTGGAGATTGTATAAAAATATTAAGAGCAAAAAGGTAAAAATGTGGTCAACATAAAACAGCTTATAAGCTAAAAAAAAATAAGCACCCCTACCCCAACTTTTAACTTTTGGCTTAAAATAATTTTTTTTAAACTTAAAATAAGTTATTTTGAGTATTGCCAAACAACTAAATAAGTCAAAAACCAGCTTTTAAGCTGAACCAAACATGCTCAAGTGAGGGGTGCTTTTTTTTTTCCAACTTAAAAGTCATTGTATGTTGACCAAGTATATTACTTTTTTGCCCTTAATTCTTTTATTGTCATTATTTTTTTTTATTTTTTTATTTTTTTATTGTTATTTTTATTTTTATTTTTTATTATCATTATTATCATTATTATTATCATTATTATTATTATTATTATTATTAGTTTTGTAGATAAAATGAACTTGAATAATAAATTTATATTCCTCTTATAAATAATTTGTGATGATAAAGAAATATGTGAATGATCGGAAATACTATAACTTATGGATGTAAAATATAAATTAATTTTGTTTTAGTTTTTTTAAGTATAAAAACCTTAAATTAAATAAATTTTTATCATGTTACAACTTTATAAGTATTTCAGATATTATGATAAAAAAAATGTTTACCAACATTTATTTGTCGAACACATCAACAACTTTTTTTAAACTGTAACCCTTAAATCCAAACACATAACTACTTATTTTAAAAATGTGTTTTAGCATTTTAGAAGTTACTTTTTAAAAGCTACATTTTTTAAGTCAATCCAAACGGACACTTAATGCCTAATATCCAAACTATTAAGACTTAAACCTCCATTAAGTGCAAACAAATAAGACCTTAGACTCAAAACCTTATTTATCTTTTATTTCTTTTTTCAATTTTTTGGACCTTTTTTCTAACTTTAAAATCTGAAAATCAAGACAAATGCAAATCTTTGCGAGATGGCATGATCAAGTTCTCATCGGAAGAACATAATTTTTCATTATTTTTGTACGTCTTTTTTCTTCTTAAATTATTTATTTATTTATGATGAGACATTTGCTTTCATTTTTAAGTATAAACACTCATGGTTACTCAAACAATTATCACTTACATCTTATTTACATCCATTAAACCTTTTAACTTTTAATACTACATTTGATACATTATAACCCCTTTCTTCTCAAATGGCATGCCATGCTCGCCAATTTCTTTTAAAAGTTATTTTCACATTTCATCTTTTATATAAGTTGTAACTTATTTCTTTCAATAGCCAATCTCTTAGCTAATACAAATACAAATAAACTATAGAATTCAATAGCTCATTAACTAATTAAATGTAGATAAATTAATTAATACGGGTAAGAGAAGCACAAATAATATCAATTAAAAAATTATATAAAGATAAGAAGTGATACTTCTAAGCCATCCATTCTTCCCGTATGAATCAGTTAAAGAGCATACATCGTACAAGACAGAACTAACTTTTCACCTTTCCTTAGAGATTCATTTTTCTCAAAGATATTTTTGATTATAAATATATCCAATTTAAGTAAATACAGAATGCAATTTTCTTAAAATTCAATTGCATAATATTCTTTTCATGAAACAAGAAAACTTTTGTTATTTTTTATGACATAAATTTGGAAGTCATTATGCTTAATAGGTTCATAAAAAAAATTCACTTTAATGTTAAAAGAACTATGTCAATTAAGAGGTATATATAACTTTGAATAATTACAAAAATCTCATCGTTTAATTTATTTATCATCATTATGTCCTATAAATTTTATAAATTTCTAAAATATAAGTAAAAAATGAAATTAATGTATCCGATCCTCCACTAATGTATCCATCCTCTTTTTAATGTATTAACGTTTGGATTTTTTTGGCCATAAATGTATCCGAACCCTCCAGTAATGTATCCGACCTTCTTTTTAATGTATTAGCGTTTTGATTTTTCGCTATTAATGTATCAGATCCTATTTTTAATGTATCAACGCTTATATTATTATATCCGTTTGACAAATTTTTGTAATTATAAACTTTTAAGAAATAAATAGTAATTTTACCTTAAAAATATGTGATTTCTGTAGTTTGATCATGATAGAAATATATATTCTTGAAATTAAAATGTGTAGTTAAATTAAATGTCATTTGACTAATTTTGTCATAAATATTCTTGATATATATATATTTCTTTTAAAATGTGTATTGACCATCTTCATCATCTGTGCCATCATAATAAAACCCTATATTATCTTTTGGAATAATGAAAATGGATTGCCTTTTTTTGCAATAGAAGAGGAAGGACATGAATACGCAGTCGTTCCATCACCGGAAATTGGAACCCGACTCTCCTAATCCGTGGAGTGGCGATTTTGATTTCGACGGCAGCGATCGTAGATTTGCATTTTCACGGCAAAGTTCCTTTCACCAATCGGCCGAGTCACATACGCCTATATCAATAATCTCCAATGACTCTAAAAAACCTTTGCTCTCTCGAACTGTTTCCAGCATTAATATTCCTCCTAATATCTATGCATCCCATGGTTCCGATATTAAATTTAGGGATTCCTCGTCTCTGTCATCGGTTTTCCGAGGTGTTATGTCTGGGAATAAGCAGATGAGGAGATTGTTTATGTTGATTTCACTAAATGTAGCTTATTCTACCGCCGAGTTGTGTATTGGCCTTTTATCTGGCCGAGTAGGTATGGAACCTTTAGTTTCTTGTTTAGTATCCTAGCTGATTCTCTGAATGTGTTGAAATCTGTTTTTTTTTTTTTTTTTTTGTATATGTTGAACAATGTGTTTTTTTGTCTTACTCCAAAACTTAATTTGATCAAAGGAAAGAGATAGTAATAGGGTAGAAAAGAAGTTCCTTTACCAGGGACTTTGCTTTTTGCTCCAGTGATCATCAACAGCCTTAGATAACTGAGATGTGCTTTAAGCCCATTAACGTAGCATGCCACAGCAACAGGATAGTGTTTACGTGATGCAACAATATATATCTTTGAGCAATAACAACTAAGCAGTATATATATATATCTAGCAATGACGAGAGCAGTGTTTGAAATGTAAATAGTATTTATATTGAAGTTGAGTTATGGAGAATTTAAGTAATAGTCTGAATTAATAAAATAGAGAATCAGCGGACTATGTGCATGTTTGTTTTGTCCTACTTAAAGAAATAGTTATGGCTGGTGACAGGAGTAAAGTATATACCATAATATTCGTAAGATCATATACCAAAATATCAAGCATAAAGACAAAAAAGTTCGACAAGTTAACTTTTGGAATAGATCAAAACACATTATTATCTTGAAGAAAAAGCAGTTCTTGACCCCTTGAACTGATACTGTCTACAATAATGATAAAATGAAGCTCCTTGTAAAAATTAGTAATGAAATTTCACTTAATATTAACCTGGGCATGAGTAAGAGAATAAGATTTTTTGTAAATGTTGAAAAGCACATAAACCAATAGGTTCCTGTAAATGTAGCAAATAATAGTCAATGACTAATTGTCTTGTCAACAATTTTCTTTATGAATGAATGCCTTAATTTTTTTTGAAACTGTAACATTTGTATTTCATAGAGTACTTAGGTAGTATTGAAAAACCACATTTACAAAAGCAGAAAGTAAGTATAATCTATCCAACTGAACCAAATTTAAATGGATATTAAAACATTTATGATTGACTCAGTTTCATTGGAGTGGACATTTGTACACCAAAAGCAGAACAATAAAATACACTTAAGCTTAACTTCCTGCAGGTTGTTGTTCTTATTCTCAAAACATCTCTCGTTTCTCTCCCTCCATATAGTCCACCAAATACTAGCAGGGGTCATCTGCCATCTTTCTCTTTTTGTAGCCCCAACTCCAGCCATCTCCCAACCGAATAGAGTTTCATCAATCTTGCTAGGTATACGCCAAGATATGCCTTTGAGATTAAGGAATCTGCCACAGTTGCCCAGCAAAGTTGCAATGTAAGAAGAGATGTCTCACTGTCTCATTAGCCTTCCCACACAAGGAACATCTATTACATAGAGAGATTCCTCTCTTGGTCACATTATCCAATGTCAAGATTGCCTCCTTGGCTAGTAGTCATGTAAAGCATGCCACTTTGTGTGACACTTTGATCCTCCAAATTTGCTTCCAAGGCCATTTGAAGTCTTGATGCAACTAGTAATTATCTGTTTGTATCCTTCTTTCACCTTGTAACTACCTTTGTTGTGCCCCTGCCACCATAAATAATCCTCGCCTGTTTGTGTACCTTGAAAACTCTCCAGAACCTTAAGCAATTCAAGTATTCTGGGAATTTCCCAGTCATTCAAATTTCTTCTGAAAATCAGATCCCAGCCTTGTGTCCACATTTCAGCGACAATTTTCTGTTGGTGTTGAGCCAGTGTAAAGATGTCAGGGTAACGATCTTTGAGGCTCATACCACCCAACCATTTATCCAACCAGAAACTGTTTTTTCTGCCATTTTGTACCTTGACAGTTGACTGGTTACTGAGAAAGGGCCAAAATATTCGGATGGATTTTCAAAGACTAATCCCATAGTGGGTATTTACCTCTTTGGTTACCCATTTATTTAGCTCCTCATACTTGTGGTTGATCACCCTATACCATAGTGCTTGGTCCTCCTGATGATACCTCCATAACCATTTCACCTTAAGAGCTTTGCTATGGTTTTTGAGATTCTTGATACCTAATCCACCTTGCATCTTACTTATGATGATGTTCTTCCACTTGACTAAGTGAAAACCTTTTCTTTCCTTATTTCCTTACCACAAGAAGTTTCTTCTAATTTTGTCCAACCTCTGAACAACTGACTGGGGAATATGGAAGATAGATAGCATAATGTAGGTAGAGCATCCAGAACAGAGTTTATCAGTGTTAATCTACCTCCCAAGGAGAGGTATTGTGATCTCCATCTGACTAGTTTCTTTTCACATTTCTCCACTATTGGGTTCCAAATGTATATGGCTCCAGACTTTGCCCCCAAAGGCATGCCCAAGTATACTGATGGCAGAGTACCTATCAAATGAATGCCTTAGTATTACCGTCAACATTTGGGTAAGGCTAAATAAGCCATCAAAAGAGAAGATACCTCTATGATTTGGGGGGGGGGGCACTTTAATCAGAATGGTCAATAATGTTTCTTTGACATGCTGAAACCTTGCAACAAATGAATAAACAAACAAGCGAAATAAAACAATCAAAAAAGTAAATTAAGCAAATAATTTGTTAAATAACTAAATAATTGTTTATATGTTATTGTACAATTGAATTGAAAAATCAAATGAGATATACCTGATTGAAATGATTTGCATTATCAGTAGTGCTATAATAAGCTTGTTGAACCAATTTGGTTAGTTGAGTTCAAATTTTGTTCTTGAGCTTTCTTGTGCTTTATGTTCAGTCAAGGGGACTTTTCATCTTCTTTTTGTATGACATAACCCATCTTCTTTTTCCATGATTTTGGCATGTGGCATCGCACATTTTCTTTGTCATTATGTCCTTGTATGCTCCTTATCCGAATTAAATTGTGGAAATATATTATCTGCTTCTCTCTGTTTCATTTTTTTCTTAGACAAGGTAAATAATCTTATTAATGATGGACAAACCTGTATTCGAATAGTTGACCAAAAAGTAGAGAACCTACACTGCTTCTCCTTCTTTCTTCATAGCTTTTTGTTGTTCAGTGCAATGATAATTCTTTTAATATTTCTTAGCTTGCGTTTGGACATGTGATATGAAGTCATGATTTATTTCTAAGCTTGTTTTTGGACATAGGGTGAATGTGTGTATTCATTAAGTGAGTAATAATTATTTTTTGTTTTTGAACTTAGTTTGATTGTTCAATATGTATTTTTTTTTATATTTTTATTTTGGTACTATACAGTACAAAGTATTAATCTGTGTTTCTTTGATGCTTTTTTTGATGATTAATGGATAGCCTTGAGAAGCATGTATGATACTGCACCCAAAACAGTTCTTATTCTTTTGGTACTATACAGTACAAAGTATCAATCTGTGTTTCTTTGATGTTTAATATATAACTTTGATAAGCATGTATGATACTGCACCCAAAGAAAAGTTCTACAAAATAAGTCTAAGAGCATATTGATTCTTTTTCTTTGAAAAGAGCATATTGATTTTGAGCCTAATCTTGGACTTGAATTAGGCAATGATGAGGATAGAGTTAACTTTTATAATGATTATGCAAGAGGAAATGGTTTTAGTACTCAGTACTTCTAAAGAGTACATAAATATGAAAAGAAAATTGATTTATGTGACGTAAAAAAGAAGTTATGTTTCGAAGAATGTTTTCGTGGAGACGATGCACAGATAGAAAATAGAATTGGATATCATGCTAACATTGTTGTTATTTGTCAACCATCCGGAAAGTTTCATATTACTAAAGTTGACATAGAACACAATCAACCTCTTGTTCCACTATTAACCGCTCATATGTTGCTATCTCATAGTAGGATAAGCTCATGGAATTGATTGTTCTGGCAAAAGATGTTTGGATTATTGTCTAAAGCTACTTCTGATTTTATGAGTCTTCAAGTGAGTGCTAAATTGAGTTATTCTAAGGGCCCGTTTGGACATGCAATGTGAAATCAAATTGTTGCATATCAAATTGCTTCACCAAATTAAATTACTTTTTCCCACTTATCCTAAGAACATCGAATGACACCTGATTATCCTAATTCTATCAATCTGTATTTCTTTTTTTTTCTGCTTATTCACTTCTTGTTTGTTTTCTCTTATGAAATTTAATTTGACTCTTGATTAATATCAGGGTTGGTATCAGACGCATTTCATTTGACCTTTGGTTGTGGCCTTTTGACATTTTCCTTATTTGCAATGGATGCTTCTAGAGAAAAGCCTGATCGTGTTTACACTTATGGGTGAGGTTTAAACTCTAATCTCCTAGGAAATTCTTTGTTTTTTTTGGTTAAACATTTTCTCCTTACCTGTTTATTACTCTTTTTTCTTGTTCGTGATTGAAGTTTGTGACTTGTCAGTGCATTTGTCAAATGGGCAGATACATACATTTCTTATGTGATGGGGAAGTATTTTAACGAAAAATTTGTTAAAGGAGTTTCGGTGGTTATCAAGGGAAAAGCAATTTAGGTTTAGTCATTAAAGAATCATACAAAAGAAAAAGTAAAATAGGAAGGGCAAAAAGTACCTCTTGTTTTTATCAGTTTGTGAATTCAATAGCTTCTGGAAAAATTTGAAACACAATCAAAATTTATAGGTTAAGCCAATTAAGTATATTTCTGTAGTTTGTCCAACTTCCACAATTAAGAAAATTGTTCACAATTAGTCTAATTTTCCAACCCCTCATAACTAGTATGTTCAGTTGAACATTTAGTTTTACTAAGTTTAATTATGTTGTTGTTGCTATTGTTCTCAGGTATAGAAGGTTAGAGGTTTTGTCTGCATTCACCAATGCTGTAAGTACATGGAACAATCTCAACTTTTTTTCCTTATACATTGTACTTCCACTTCTTCCATGAAAAGTGTCTTTCGGCACCTTTATATGATAGCTGCAGTAGATATTTTTAGAATCACATAAATTGTAGCTCTCGTATTGCTTAGCTCTCTACATTGAAGGACATAAAGGAGCTATTATTGAGAGAGATTTTATATTACTAGTTCTGTGTACGCGTGTAGAACATGTGTATCACATACCTAAGTTGCTCGGACTCTCCAAAAGTGATGCTGCACCCCTATCAAATCCTTTAAAAATACAGTACTTTTTGAAGATTTGACAGGCACCCGTCGACTATTTGAAAGACTCCGAGCAACAAAGTCACATACTATCCACGTCAAGCAATGAATGTATAAAAATTCTTGAAAATAATAACTAACATTAAAATTGATGTTATATTCGTCTAAATGATGGAATAAATATTATTACATAACTTCTGAAGATGCAATTGTGATGAATTCTTTTAGTATTTGTATCTCACTGGCAGCTTCTTACAAATAATAGTGTTGGTTTATGTTCTCTTCTGTCATTTTGATTACATTATCATTATTACAGTTTTATTATTGTCTACAAGTTGCCTTTACTAATGTACTCTTTTCATTTAATTAATTTTGCATGCATTTTTGTCATCTACAATGCTTTAATTAATACATAAATGAAGTGGTCAGCTTCCGAAAGTATATGTATATGTAAAATTGAAAGCAAACATATTAGAATTAAAGAAAAATGATAATAATTTATTTTACATAAAGTAAATATCAAATAAAATTTATTTCTAGTTGAAAAAAATTAAGTAGTATGTGAGGTATTTTAGTTAGGAGAAAAGCATCAAATTGTGAGAGCTTATCTATTAAACTTGTTGATTCAAATAAAAAAATAAAAAAGAATAGAAAAGAAGCAATGAAATAACATGAGTGAAGAAGAAGACGACATAGGTATTTAAGTCGTGATATTTAATTCAAGCAAGGAAAGCATTTCTACAAATTTCTAAATTGATTGAAATCCTTAATTTTATGATCTGTCAAATAACGAAAGCATTAGTTACTAAAATTTATTAGGTCAAGAGTTTGAATTAAATTTTATAGATATAGATAATAATTTGAGGAAAATAGTAAATGACAAGTATGTCTATTGTATAGACTTTTAATGAAGGGCAAAAAGTTCAATCAACATCTCTAAGGACCTTTGTGCTTTTAAGGTAACTAGTTTTGATGCACATGCATTGCTAGTGAATGTCAAACCACGTAGTACTCTATTTTTAAAAATAATGTCAATATTATTAACCAACATTAAGTAAAAGATTATAAATGAAATAATCAAGTATACGTTTCCATGAATAATGAATGTAAGCAATGATTACTAAGTGTGTGCACGCTGAAAGTGGTGAAATCAATATCCCAAAATATCTATATCTATTTTTTATAATATAAAACTTAGATTTAGATAAGGTGACATGACACCTCTGTATGACCTCCAATTACATTTATCTTTTTTTTTTTAAAAGAAAACTTTTTTCTTTTTCCAAAATTAATTGTGATGTGTAAAAATAAATAAAGTCACTCGTAAAATTTCTGCACCTTTTAAATATACCTTCCATAATTCATTGCTTAGTTATTGTTGGAATTCCTACTTATGATGTGATATAAATATAAAATATAACAGATTTACTAAATTGAGTTTTTTTAGTTGTGGGTATAGTAATTTAACATTCAAATTAGGGATGTTCAACTTCCATTGAACTTCAAACTCACTCAACAACTGCAAATCACACTTGAATTTTTAAGAAGAGAAGAACAGAAAATTAGAAAATTTGTTGTTTTAAAATGTGAGGAAACCCTTTCATTTATAGCCAACAAAGGTAGTATGAACACGTGCTTATTGCACCTTATCAGATGAGTCATAACTCTTCAAAAAAGTCATAATCTTTCGGAAATGTCACAATTCATTAGAAATATAATAAAAAAATTCACAACCCTTCAATGTAAAAAGGTGTCTGTTTTTAATATAATATTATATTGATATAAATAAATAAGTACAAAATGAAATATAGTATATGTACTAAATTGGGTGTTTTAAGAAGAAGATTAGAAAAAATAGAAAATTTGTAGTTTAAAAATGTGAGGGAATCCTTCTATTTATAGCCAACAAAAGATGGAATGAACATGTGCTTATTATGCCTTATTAGAAAAGTCACAACTCTTTTAAAAATCACTAACCCTTTGGAAAAGTCACAACCCTTCAATGTAAAAAGGTGTATGTTTTATATATAATATAATATAAATACATAAATAAATATAATGTGAATTTGAAATAGAAAAGATGTATTAAATTGGGTTTTTTAAGAACAGAAAATTTAGAAAAAAATTGTAGTTCAAAAATGTGAGGAACCCCTCTATTTATAGCCAACAAAGGGTAGTGTGAACATGTGCTTATTATGCCGTATCAGAAAAGTCACATATCCTTGGATAGGTCACAACTCTTCGTAAAAGTAGCAACTCTTTTGAAAAGTCACAACCCTTTAATGTGCTAAAGTGCCTAATTTTTATATAATGTAATAAAATATAAATAAATAAATATAATATAATATAAAAAAATATACAACATTAGGTGTTTTAAGTTGGGGATATTCTAGATAGATAGATATAGATATAGATAAAATCATGGAGATGGCATGCATATTGTTTGTAACTATTGAGTTACACCCATTTTTCTTGAGAGCAAGAAGCACAGAAAAACAACAAGAAGTGAAGCAGTATTGTTGAAAAGTATCAAAATAAACCTTGCACCGATAAGTAAAATAACTAAATAAAAAAGAACATAACAAAACTAATATATATATAAAGAAATCATGCCCCCTGATATGTATGATCTTGGAACAAAACACTGAAGGCAAACAATTGAGCACTGTAGAGGCTAGTCAAATGACAAGCCTGCTAGCTGAGATACAACAGTTAGCCAAGATAGAGGAGACCTCATGGAGGCAAAAATCCAGGTGCCTCTGGCTCAAGGAAGGGGATAGGAACACCAAATACTTTCAGAAGATTGCTAATTCTAATAGAAGATCGAATTGCATAGACAAACTTCTGGTAGACTATGTGGTCATTGAAGATAAGGAGACAATTAAAAAGGAGACACTAGAGTTCTTTGAAGGAGTGTACACTGAACAAGAAGAGTGAAGGCCTACAATCATATTAGAAGGAATTGCCTCCATCACAGTGGAGGAAAGCAGTAACTTAGAAGCAGCTTTCGGAGAGGAGGAAGTACTAGCAACCATTAAATCAAGTGCCTTTGATAAAGCCCCCGTGCCTGATGGTTTTACTATGGCTTTCTTCCAGAGCTCTTGGGAGTTTATCAAGACAGATATATTAGCAGCTATGCAACACTACCATCAACATTGCTGGATATTAAGTCTTGAAATGCTTCATTCATATCACTTATTCCTAAAAAAAGTGGGGGGGGGGGGGGGGGGCAAGCGAACTAAGGGATTATAGACCTATCAGTCTAATTGGAAGCATATACAAGATCATTGCAAAAGTCCTCGCAAATAGATTGAAGACAATCATGGGGAAACTAGTCTCAAACCAACAAAATGCCTTCATCAAAGGGAGGCAAATCATTGATGACTCACTCATAGCAAATGAGGTGCTTGATTGGCAATTGAAACAGGGGAATGCTGGACTACTTTGCAAATTAGATGTTGAGAAAGCCTTTGACCATTTGAATTGGTCTTATCTCATATCTATTCTCAGGCAGATAGGGTTTGGTGATAGGTGGATTAAATGGATTAAGTTCAACATTTCCACAGTGAAGTATTCAATTCTAATCAACAGAAGCCCAGTAGGCTTTTTCTCTGCACAGAGAGGCCTAAGGCAAGGTGATCCTCTTTCACCTTTTTTGTTCATCCTAGTTGTGGAAGGGTTGAGTAGGATGTTGAACAAAGCCAAACAACTGCTGGCTCAAAGATTTTGATATAGGAAGGGATAGAGTAGTTAACATCTCACATTTGCTTTAGGCTGATGATACATTGAACTTTTGTGGGGCTGACAGAGAGCAGATCCTATACCTAAACATTACGCTACTCATATTTGTAGTTGTTTCAGGTCTCCATATGAACATGCTCAAGAGTGTGATCTATCCTGTTAATGAGGTGCGGACTTTGAGGAGACATATTGGGTTGTAGAATTGGAATTTTCCTAACCACTTACGTAGGCCTTCCATTGGGGGCTAAATACAAGGCGGAAGGCATCTGGAGTGGAATGATTGAAAAGTTTGAAAAAAGGCTTGCTACCCCTCTATGGGTGGCAGACTTACATTGATAAACAGTGTACTTGATAGTATCCCAACATATAGTATGTCACTACATCCCATATCTAGTAAGGCTTTGAAGCAACTGGACAAAACCAGAAGGAATTTTCTATGGAAGGGAATAACAAAAGCCATAAATTCCATTTGGTCAAGTGGCCAATAGTCTTGTTACCAAAAACGTTAGGCGGTTTGGGCATTAGAGACTTAGCACTCACAACAAATGCCTACTTATGAAGTGGTTGTGGAGATACACTCAGGAGGAGCATAGCCTTTGGAAGGATGTGATTATTGCTAAACATGGAGCACTAAACCACTGGTGTTCTAATGTTTCAACAGCGCCATATGGAGTTGGTGTTTGGAGTAGTATAAGCAAATTATGGGAGTTCTCTCAACACAAACACTTAATTGCAGGGAATGGACAACATATCAATTTTTGGAGAGACAAATGGATAGGCAACTCCTCCTTAATGGTTGCTTATCCTAACATGTTCCAGATAGCAAGGGAGCTTAACTCTACTATTCAGCAATACAGAGAAGGGAATTCTTTGAACATCATCCTCAGAAGGAACAGGGAAATGGAAGAGTTGGTCAGCCTATTAGCAGCACTTCACAGTGTTGCAATTAACAGTGAAACACCTCAACTAGGGAGAAAAAAGGGGTGGGAAGTTCTCAGTTAAAGCAACTTTCAAGCTTCTAGGCCCACGAAATGCAATCAGACCACTGACCTTGGAAACTTATATGGAAGATCAAATTGCCTCCTAAGATTAGTTGCTTCAGTTGGACTGCACTCCATGGAGCTTCCTTGACCCAAGACAACTTGAGTAGAGGGAAGTTTCAGATGGCTACCAGATGTTATATGTGCATGAAGGAAGCAGAAACACACAACCACCTATTCAATGTCAAATAGCAGCAAACTTGTGGAGTATGTTTTTAGCTCTTTTTCGCATCAAATGGGTCATGCCTCAGAATATCAGGGATTTTATGATAAGCTGGGGTTGCTGGAAAGTTGATAGCACCGTCAAGAGAATCTGGAAGATGATACCTGCAGCCATTTTTTGGAGTATCTGGAACGAAAGGAATAGAAGATGCTTTGATGGAATATCAACTACCTACATCTTTAAAAGCTAACTGCCTCATGTTTTTGTACAGTTGGGTTTATTTATCCCCTCTAGATTGCCCTGATTCATTTCTGAACCATGTCATGCTCTCTGATTCTCAATTAACAATGTAAAGGAGAGCTGACCTTTTGCTACTAAGCTTTTTTAACTATTATGCATCTACTTGATGTCTGCAATAGAACTAATTACTTCATCAAAAAAAATAAAAAATAATATGCATTTCTTTCAGTGTAGAGAAGAAAATTGATAATATTAAAAGGCAGTTCTTGTGGAAGGAAATGCAGATAAGAAGAGGTTTTATTTGGTCAGATTGGAGTAGTACAATGATAAGGCATAAGGAGGAAGTAGGTTTAGGAGTAAGTAAATATAAATGTCTACAACCAAAATCTGTTATGCAAATGACTATGTTGATTCAATGATAGGAAGATAGCTCCACGCAAGACTGATGGAGATTAAATATGGAAGAGGGGTTCTGGGCTCTCGTATGTGGAAACTCCTTATGGTAAATGTATGGAGACGACCAACTAGTCTTTGGGGGAGTTCTACAAATAGCAATATTGGGATTAGAATGTGGCAAAACATTAGGGTGTTAGAAGAGAATTGGGATGGCTTAGGACTTTCTTAGGAGCAAGATCCTTGTCTCTATAGTATGGTAACTATCACATGTTCTAATTTCTGATGTATTCAATCGAACTGGTTGGAGCCTCCTGCTTAGAAAATTTTTTCTTTGATTGAGAAATGCAAGAAGTGGGCTTATTTTTTTAATAAATGCATTCAGTTTAGATTAATCAGAAGAGGAAGATGAATTATGTTATAATGTTAATAAGAATGGAGTGGTCATTTTGAATTCTTACTACAGAGAACTCATAAAAATTGTTTCTGAGTTGGGAACTAATTGGCCTTGGAAGCTAATTAGGAAGGCTTTTGCACCAGCTAAAGTGACCTACTTTGGTTGGGTGGTGGCTTATGAAGCATGCTTGGCTCAGGATAAATTGATAAGGAGATGCTTTAGTATTTGTAGCAGATTCTATCTATGTGAAAACTCCTTTGAAGCTGTTGATCATCTTTTTCTGCATTGTCATATACCTTTCAGATTTGGACCTTGTTTATGTTTTTGTTTTTCAATGTGTGATGTCTGAGAAGTTTAGAGGTGTATTTGGGTGCTGGAAGTCAATCTATGCTGGGAAGTGTTAATTTATACTATTGGAAGAATGGAAACTGTGTTTTTAATTTCCTAGATGTGCTAGACTTGTTAGATTTTATAGAGATTTGATGTTCCAAAGTATAGCTCTGATCTTATTTTTCTGTAGTATCTTAAAAACAATCAAATTGTGCCACATGAAAGATGGTGACCGTGTTTAGACACACACACACACATTACATATATGCATGTGTTTGTATATTTGTTTTAGGAAAAAATTTCATAGTCTAATCTATTTGCGTACTTCTAAAACCTTATTCAAGTAGACAATAAACCATTATGATATTTCTTATATTGTCACACCTACCCACCCATAAGGAGAGAGACATAATGACCATTTTCATTTGTCATCTCCGAAATGTGCACTGCTTCTTTAGATTGTTTGGTTTGGTGCTGATTGTGTGCTTGTGGGTGCTTTCACTCAATTGCATTTATCTGGGTTAACATGGCATGCTCTTCATGTATTGCGTATGTAGGCAGCTGTTTCTATTGTTCATGTCATTCTCCTTGGCTGTGGAAGCACTTCATGCCTTTATACAAGATGAATCCGAGCACAAGTAAGTGTCCCAAAAGTGTTAGGAAAATTTTTTAGTAGTTGTCCTCATCAAAAAAAAATTAGAGTTGCCTGAGATTTAGTTGATTACCATCTTTTGTGAGATCATGACCTTTGTGCCAATATTATCAGCTTATTTAATGAAAATAAGTAGGTGTCCTTTGATGCAAAATCATCACACTTGTCAAATAATTAGGTTCTATTGTTGTTTGATTGAGGATGGTGGTTTAAGTTTGATCAATTACTGTTCTATACTCTTTAAGGGATAGGCTTTTTACTTGATTCATAGGGCTTGCGTCTGTCTGAATCCTTCAAAACTTAGAAAAAGCAAGCTATATTGAGATGGTCACCCTTCTTGTTTGTTAGCTTATATTTCTGTACTCGGGTTTTTTTTTTGAATGAGCCTTAAAAAATAAGATATTTTCTGGATATGAAAAAATCTACAGTCACTCTTGAACTAAGTCTCTTTCTTAGTGAATATGAATGACATGCATAATCTCAATGTTGATCTTTGGTTTATAAGTTCAAAGAGCCAAATGATAGCTCAGCAAATTAAGTTCTTGTATCACTCTGCATTTTATGGCAGACTTTTTGCTGCTTTTTGAAGGTTTCTATACATTATCACTGTTAATTTTATTGTACCGTGCCTGAATGAAGTCTGCATGTAGGCATTACTTGATCGTCTCAGCTGTCACTAACTTGCTGGTGAATCTCATCGGTGTTTGGTTCTTCCGGAATTATGCACGTATTAATCTTGGTAAGCATCTTCATTACAGTCAAAATCAATTCTTTTGGTCTCTCCTCCTTAATGTGTGTGTGTGTGAGAGAGAGGGAGAGCAAAGTCGACGTGTTAACACCATCATTCTATTTATTGAAGTGGCCATCCTGTTGCTGCTGTGCTTTGGCTGTTGTGATTGGATTATGAATGTCATCTTTATTTGCTTAGTAGGTTCAGTTAGTGACATGACCTAGTTTTGAGTTTTGACACTAGTCATGCTGCTCCTTTAACCATTTCCTACCCTCCATGCTACAATGTGTCTGGGATAAGTTCTGTATGGTACCTTCAACTTTTAGTGTCTTTCCATGCCCATTTAATACACCTATTGGACACAAATACTCCTATCAAACAAGAGCTCATGTAACACAAGTTTTCATTTACTTTTGGAAGTCGAGCATGGTTGTTACTCATTGCAAGGAGCAGATAAGGTATGAACATTTGTTTGCTTCACTCTGGCCACAATACAAGATCCTTTGACCAAGCTTCAAAGATGCCTAAAGGATAAAGGTAGCACTTGTCTCAATTTAAGATCTTATCTATATAGCAAAAAGTATATAAGTTGATTGGAAAGATAAGATCAAGGATGCCAAAATTCTAAAATACTCTCAACAGTATAGGGAGAGGAAGAGAGACTTGCATATGGTATTTATTAACCTCGAAAAGCATATGACAGTCCCCGAGGGGTTCTATTGAGATCTTTGGAGGCTGGTATACCTAAAATTTACATTTGGACGATTTAGGACATGCATGATGGAGCCAAGACTGGAGTGTGGACAGTGCGGACACCCAAAGCACTTCCCACTCCTGATGTGGTTGCACCAGGATCAATTCTTAGCCCGTTTCTATTTGCTTTGGTGATGGATGAATTAATGCGCCATATCCAGGGGAAGGTGCCATAGTGTATGCCATTTGCAGATGACATAGTATTGATTAATGGAACTCACAGCAGAGCTAACAATCGGCTGGAGGTTTTTTGACAGACCATGGATTCTAAAGGGTTCAGGTTGAGCAGGTACAAAATAGAGTACATGTTCAGTGGCATAGCTCACTAGAAGATGTGGAAGTGAGGATTCATACACAAGTAATCTCCTAGAGAGGAAGTTCAAGTATTTTGGGTCTATAATCCAAGAAAATAGGGAGATCAACGATGATGTTACATACTGTATTGGAGCAAAGTGGTTGAAATGGAGGGTCACATCCATGCCTTTTGTGATAAGAGTGTGTTACCTTATCTTAAAGGTAAGTTTTATAAAGTTGGTTATTAGACCCACTATGTTGTATGGGGTGAATGTTGACCTATAAAGAACTCACACGTCAAGAAGATGGAAGAAGTAGAAATGAGTATATTGAGATGGATGTGTGGGTATACTTGGAGAGATTGGATTAGGAACAAAGATTTTTGGGACAAAGTAGGAGTGGTCCCCTGTGGTGGACAAGATTGGGAGGTGAGACTAAGATGGTTTAGGCGTGTGAAGAGGAGAGGCGTGTGAAGGAAATGCACTAATGTCTTAGTGAGGAGGTGCGAGAGGTTGGCTATGAAGGCTATGATGAGAGGTAGAGGTATATTGGGAAGATGTAATTAGACGATCTGACACACTGCTTGTCAAGATCATGACCCTTGCTAAGAAATATTGGGGAGATGTAAATAGAAAGGAATTGCTGCTTGTCAGGTCATGACCATAGCTAAGAGTATATGGATGTCAAGGATTAGGACAGAAGATTTGTAGGTAATTGAATTTTTTCTAGTTTCTCTTAGAAATATATGTTATTATTACTCTTATACTATCTTGTCCCTCGATTTTATTATTAATTGTTGTTTCCTCTGCTTCGATTATTTGTATTATGTGTTGTTGCTATTGTTCTCTGCTCCATTATGTTCAGCATGATGGCTTCACTACTGTATCTTCCTTTACCTACTTGATTTTATTATGCTTCACTTGAGCAGTGCGTCTATCGTAAACAATCTCTCTAACTTCACAAGGTAGGGACCCACCTTTTGGGATTACATTTGTTATCTAGGGCTCTTCTTGAAGTACCTAATGAAATCTCTATTAATAAAGACCCAGGGAGCACTTTTAATGATGCTCTATGTTGCTCGGACTCTTCAAAATGTCAACGCGTGCATGGCGGATTCTCCAAATGTAGTGTATTTTTGGAGAATCCAACACGAGTGTGGCATCAAAAGTGAAGAGTCCGTGCAGATGATGGTATTCTATGAGGAAAGGCAAGGCATGGTTAAATGGAGTACAACTTGAAAGTCAAGTTTCAAATCCTTTTTGACTCGAGATGTCTAAATCATATAAAACTGTACTTGCCATAAAAGAAAACCAACACCAGAATGAATGACTACAGGAAACCAAATACTCCTTTTCTCAATTCAACAAATTATTGTTCAATACATTAAAAACATTCTTGGACAATGAAAAAAGAAGACTTTTTTTCTTCTCTTTTAACTTACGAATTAAGTAAAAACAATGAAATTGAACTACATATAGTAGAAAACCGTGTGAATCATCAATACAATATTTGATTCACACGGTCCGCATAAACAGAGTGATACTTCTGTCACCGATAGCTTAAGCTTCCTGGTAACCTATTTTGTGATTAGGATGGGGGTTCCCCCTTTTCCTTGTACAAATATCCAGAAGCTTCACCAGGCAAGCTTAGGATAAAGGATTAAAAATCTTTTACTGATAAAAATATATAAAAAAAAAGGTGAATAGTGGAAAATTCCTCAGTCCTTACTGCCTGATGTAGTTAATGGCCCATTACTAGATTTAGGTTAGTCCTTGACGCAATATTCAGGAGAGATAGAAGAAATCATTGTTGAAGACTTCATTACCTATTTTAGGTTGTAGGAGGAAGAAAATGGGCGTCTAACATCTATTTTTTTAATTTGATTTTAACTTATGGTTGAGTTTTTTTTTTAACAGTTTTACACTTCATTATTATCTGAAATGTCATAATTATAAAATTCCAAAAATATAGTAGTAGTGTATGATTAACAATAATGTGATAATCCGTTGAGCAAGCATATTGGGAGAAATTTCAAGATTCACTCGTTTCAATCTGCCCATGTTTTTTTTTTTACAACGGTGCTGTTACGTATTTGCATGCAATTTGAGTAATATACGGGGATACCTGCTACCTCTCACTGACACAGGTAGTGGGTAGCTCTGCAATGGTTCAATACAAACTGGGATTGAACCCTTTCATGTTCCACAATGTGTCTGCTGATATTGCTTGATTCAATTTTATATATTATGATTTAAGAAGCCTTTGCTAGTTGAGCTACTTAAACTGTCTTTACTTTTGTTGGGGTTTGTTGAAGATTCCTGATATGCTATTTTGTCAGCAGTCTATCGGAAAGCTGAAGATATGAATTATCACTCTGTCTGCTTGCATGTGCTAGCTGATTCCATTCGCAGGTAAGTGATTACCTTCGTTTAGCTCGTTAGATGAACTGGGTCCTTGATTCAGATGCTATCTTATCACCTGTTTTGCTTCTCACTATTTAACTGTTTCTCCCGGATTCTTAGATCTTACACAGTTCTTCCTTTTTATTTATCAGTGCAGGCCTCATCCTGGCTTCCTGGTTGTTAACACTTGGGTAAAAAAATTCTTTGCTTTATGAAAATTCATGGCGTGGCCTCAATAAAGAAGCAAACTTGTTTACTGGCTGGCTTCTTGTTTTTTTTTTCTTTCAGAGTAAAGAATGCCGAAGTCTTATGTTTGGGACTGGTTTCTGCCACTGTCTTTTTCCTCGTCATGCCACTTTTTAGAACTACTGGTGGCATCTTGCTCCAAATGGCTCCACCAAGGATCCCATCTTCAGCCTGGAGCAAATGCTGGAGGCAGGTAATTTATGTGGTATCATTATCGATTTTTTCTTAAAATATTATTTTTGAAAATTATTAATTTTGTGTTTGATGCACAAACCATTTCAATTGAATATGAAAATTTTGCCAAACCCTGTAAGCTCCTCATGTTATGGTTGGGGTTGTTGATTGTATAGAATCAGGCAGGTAATCATCTCATGTTTGAGGTGACTGGTTATAGTGTTGGTTGTGAAGTTCAGTGTTCTCAAAGCAGAAAAGGGAAAACACTAAAGTATGTTGGAGTTCAAGTGAAAAACACAAATCAAGTGCAGGTTTCAACGGAGTAAGATGCAAATAAAGAAAATATATATGTACTAAAAGGAGCTACCACAAGCCCAAATAAAATGTGGACAAAAGGATTTAAAAATTAACTAGTTACCTTATTTATTGGTTAACATTGCTCTTTTCAAGATAAAGCTGGCTTGTAAGTGTGCATGCTATGCTCTAAAGGGCTCAATTGTGGTGCAATTGAGGCTTTGGCAACACTGGTGAAGATGGGCAACATGCTGTGTAGCCCCCCATTCTTCCCCCCCACCCGCGATGTGTACTTCTTTGTGATATTTAGGGGTGTCAAATGGGCGGGTTGGGTTGAAATTGAAGATATTAAAATGGATTGAAATAAAATCGGGTTGGGTCTTTGACCCGCCCAAGTTTACTTTGGGCTCAAATGGGTTGGGTTCAAATGGGCTAAAAAAACGGGTTGGGTCTTCCCACGCCCAATTTGATCCGATTAATCTCAATTTTAACATAGTGATATTTAACTTTTATAATCACAATTCGAATTTTAGCTCAAGATCTTTTTCTAAGAAAAGTAACAAATGGATAGATAAATCTTAAAAGATGTTAAATAGATAATACTTCATACCTTTATTATAGGAACATATCTTAGTAAAAAGTTTTAAAATGGGTGGAAATTGGAGATTGAATTGGGCTCAATTGAGAATTTTTTTTGAAAGTGGTGACGTTTGTATTTCAATTAGTACTTAGGTAGTACTGAAAAACCACATTCACAAATGCAGAAAGGAAGTATAATCTATCCAAAAACTTAACCAAATCTAAATGGATCCTAAAACATCTATGATTGACTCAGTTTCATTGGAGTAGACATTTGCACACCAAAAGCAGAACAACAAATTACACTTAAGCTTTACTTCCTGTAGGTTTTTCCTATTCTCAAAACATCTCTTGTTTCTCTCCCTCCATATATTCCACCAAATACTAGCAGGGATCATCCTCCATCTTTCTCTGTTTGTAGCCCCAACTCCATCCATCTCCCAACTGAATAGAGTCTCATCAATCTTGCTAGGCATACACCAAGATATGCCTCTGAGATTGCTCAATAAAGTTGCAATGTAAGAAGAGATGTCTCACTGTCTCATTAGCCTTACCACATAAGGAACATCTGTTGCAAAGAGAGATCCCTCTCTTGGCTACATTATTCAATGTCAAAACTGCTTCATTGGCTAGTAGCCATTTAAAGCACGCCACTTTGTGTGGCACTTTGATCCTCCAAATTTGCTTGAGGATTCTCTTAAAGGTTAGGCCTGAATGAGTTGAGATTGAATCCAATTAAAATTATCTTGAGCCCAACCCTTATTCTGGGCGGGTTGGGCAGGTTATATATGCTTTGGTTCATTTTTGACACCCCCAATGTTATTAGCTAACAATGTTTGAGACGGGAGTATGGCTTGTAAGTTTTTGGTGTGGTGGCTATTATGCCTTGGAATGCAAGGGAACTTTTGACATTGTCAGGCAGTATTGTCTTGCGAATAAATCTTATTCGATGTGTTAGCTCTCTTGTAAAATAAAAAAAAGACAAACATTATGAGTTTTGGTGTGAGATGGAGTTAGCTGGATTACTGGCTTTAACAATGGTGTGATGCGGATTGAGAGTAAGTGGCTGAAATGGGTAATGTTCTGCATCATTTTCGTAAGGTTTTCAGTGTTGATAAATTACTCACCTGAAGGATTCTTTCTTTCAAGGAGGGGACTAAGGCTTGGATATGCCCTCGCTTTTTTTTAATCCTAACAATGGAAGTAGCAAAATAAGCCTTAAGACCAACCAGCTCGACTAACCTAAGCCTTTGTGCGTATTATTACAAAAAATAATTAACGATGCTCGTGGGGCTCAAACTCAAAGACTCCATGACAAGATGAAGAGGCCTAAGGCAAATGGACAGATTAGGAGTTTTATGACATCCAACAGAGCTGGATGTGGGATGGATGTTTCTCATTTGCTATATGCATGACTGTCTTATCTTTTGTGACGCTGAAGTTGAGTAACTGAGACATCAGACTGATCTCACTGTTTTTGAAGCAGTGTCACGTCTTCTTGTCCATCAGAGGAAAAGTCAACTCTTTTTTGTCACTGTGATGCCTCAATTGTATAGGTTGGCAGGTACTTTGGCGTGTGAAATTGGCAGTCTGCCAACTAAGTATCTTGGCCTAGCTTTGGAGATATGTGATGGGGTGACTGAATGACGTGTTGAGAGACTGACTAAATGAAAGACAATACATTTCGCTTGGAGGCAGAGTGGTCTTACTAAACAAAGTGTTGGATTCTCTTCCAACTTAAGTGATCTCCCTATTTCCTCTACCAACTAAGGTGGAAAAGAGCCTATACACTGGTGTTTTGAGAATACAAAGAACTCCACATAGAGAATAAAATTGAAGTGTATATTAGTTTGTCTTTTTCTTTTAATAGAGTACTAGGAAAATTTCCCGTGCTCCGCACGAGATTGAACTATGTTCATAAGCTTGCATTGATCATTCGGTAATATTTGGATTTTCGATATATACACTACATTGTCAAGATCATTTTATCTTAAAGAAATCCAAAATCTTAAACTGCTATATACTTGCTCTTTTGTTATTTGAACCCCTGAACTCAGTAAAACACAGTATTTTTAACACGTCTTTGACTACTCAACTGTGTGTATCACAAACGCCTGACACATAATTTTAAAAATAATTAAAAAATGACATGTATGATTATAAAATGACACGTGTATATATGGTCACTCTATGTCATTTTTTCTTTTATTATATTTGATTAATATATCTACACTTTCTCTTTCCAATTTTTGTTTCTCTTTGTCATCGCTGTCTCTATCCCTACAATCTCACTTTTTCTTATCTTCATAACCAACTGGGAAATATCAAGCTACATAGAATACATAATATCAGGCCTAACACACGGTGACATGCTACTTCTAGTGCCGCAAGGAGAATATGTAGCTAGGTTGGGTGAAAGTGACAAAAGGAATTTTCTATTCACTTACCTTTTTCCTTTTTCCAATCTCTACTCTTTTGATCGAAGTAAAAAATATTGACACGATTTTTGATTATTCACAATTTCGTTGGTGATTTAGAGTTAATTTTGGGTTATGTTGGATTGAGATTTTGGTGGTGATCGGTGGCGCTAAGAAAAAGTGGGTGTCTATTGGGTGGTCTAATTGCTTCTAATTTTCACAACTGGCGGAGTTGGTTTTGGGTTTTTGTTGTTGTTTTGGTTGGTTCTCATTTATAGTTGTTGGTTGAAGCTTGTCAGAGATGGTGAGAACGAAGACACTTTGGTCGGAGAAGGTGAGGACGATGAAAAGAAGGCAATAAGTTTGGGTTTGGTTTAGAATGGAAACACGGGGTCAATGTCAAAAATTATTTGAGTTTTTTTTGTTTGATTTTCAATATATCTAGGTAGTTTTTTCAATTTATTTTCAAATTTATTTGTTGTTTAGTTTGGATTTGATCTCTATTTGTGTCTTTGTTTGGTTTTGGGTTTTAATCGATTTCATTGATTTTGTTGAATTTTTTTGGGGGATTTTGCATTTTTGTGCCTAATGTTAGTGGAAGATATTTTGGTAGTAGTGTTATGCCTTCCATGGCGTGTTTCATAAGAAAGAGAGTTGTATAATAACACGAAACAGTAGAGAAGAAATTTGGGGGAAAAAGATCGAAAAAGAGGTCAAGAAAACCTTAAATTTTGTGCAACAATGGTGTTAGATGCAAATAGGAAGATAATGGCTTCATAAATCCCATATTGTGACTGTTAGACCCTTTTCCAAGGACCTCACGCTCCCACTAGGTGTGTGTTACATGCTCTTTGGTATTTAACTGCCACATAGGATGCCAAGTCAAAAATAGTGTTTAAAATATTGTGTTTTGATGAGTTCAGGGGTTCAGATGACAAGTGAACAATTAGTATATCTGTCTGTATGTATCCAAGTTTACCGTTCAAAAATTTAATTGAAAGAAGCCAAAAGAAAGAGTTATTACTTCTTTATTAAAAAAAACAAAAAAAAAAACTTTATCAAAAGAAAGAGTTGTCACTACGACAAAAATGATCTTTAGCGACAATTACAAATGTCCCTTAGAAAAAGTCCATAACAACATTGAATCTAATAACAATTAATTATGTAGGTAAAGACTCTAGTACTCTTCGTTACTGTGCATATTCATTGCCGATAAAAAATATTTTTGTTATAGTGTATTTTAGACATTTGTTAGTTTCAAGAAAACTTGATCTCTTATTATGCCTAAAAAGAAGAGACAAAGGAATACGACAAATTAGTTAACTTGCAATAAAAGAAGTGAACTAATTATCTCTATACTAATATTCTAGGAAGGGTGCAATGGCATATAAAATGTTTACACCTAAGAATGAGAAATCAAAATAATTTACTAAATGTGGCAAAGAAGAGAACAATTTGTTTGGTTCTTTTAACAAACTTCAACTTTGGTTGCGTAATAGTTATCATATATTTATTGTTTTGTGCTATCAAATATAACACAATCCACTACAAATTTTTCAAAAAAGTATACGAATAAAACTATAGAAAGAGACAAAATAGAAGATAAATTTTCAATCATTCTCATTGGTATTTTTAACAGAGTTCAAAAAACAGTCACCAAATTAAAAAAAAAGAAATTGCAATAGATACATGAATTTCTATGACTTACAGTAAAAAATTAAGCTTCATTAAATAGGAGGAATAAAATTTTTTGGAATGAAACATACTTCATAAGAAGCTTAATTAATGTATTTAAATTCGACTCACCTATAGCCAAAAAAACCTACAAATAATAGTGGTAGAAATAAAAGTTGTTATTAAAGAACCAAATATAATGAATTGAACCATTTCAGCAACTTTATGAGTTGTGGATTGAGAGGTGCTAGAGTAGAAATGTGACATTGCGATTAGAACCCTTTTTTTTGTTTATATGAAGAAATCTGTAGGAAAGGAAGAAAGAGATGATCGATTTTCAATTATCCTTGCTGAAATTTTTAACAGAGTTTAAAAAAGGTCACAAAAATGGTAAAAAGAAATTGTCACGGTTACATGAATAACTATGACTTGTAGTAAAGACTAATCTCCATGAAGTAGTAGGAAGAAAAATTTAAGGAATGAAACAAACTTCGTAAGAAGCATAAGTAATATATTTAAATTCGACTACCTTACAATGAAAAAAACCTACAAAAAATAGTGACAGAAAATCCCTCAATTTATACTACACAAAGTGCAAGTCACAACTCGTTGGAAAAGTTAACAACTCTTGGGAAAGGTCGCGACCTTACATAGAAGTCACAATTTTTCATAAAAGTCGCAACTTTTCATAAAAGTCCCAACTCTTCCTGAAGGTCGCAACTTTTCATAAAAGTCACAACTTTTCGTGAAAGGAGAAGACTACTTTTGGTAATAGATAAATTTAAAGGGGAATCCTTGTTTGTGGTGGCGCCACGTAGGCGGGCCAAGGGTTCTCTTTTATATATATATATATATATATATATATATGATTGGATATCCTGTAAATGATAGTGAATCCATACTCCAAATCATAGAATTCCTGCAAGGTTTTGTTGATTAGGGTGATTTTTATAACTCTTCTTGACAGGCTTTTGTTTTTCTTGTGCTGATACTTTAATGAATTGTTAACATTATTTTTTTTCAAAAAGAAAACAATGGTGTAATGGCTTTAGGGTCGTGGCTGAGGACACAATGATACACCATTATCTTCTTCACATTATGCATCATTTCTCATTGATATTTTAGTTTCTCATGTGCTCAGGTTTCATCTCGTGAAGACGTTTCAGAAGTATCTCAAGCTCGTTTCTGGGAACTTGTGCCTGGTCATGTTATTGGATCAATTGCATTGCAGGTGATCACTTAACTTTATTGTGTGCCACATCCCAACCTGCATACACTCCCATTATACTGAACAAATTACTTGTTTTATGCTAATTTGAAAGATGTGCTTGCTTGTCTACTTTATGCCTTCCCAAAGCTCACTCTATTATGGTTAAATTGTTGAACAGGTAAAGGAGGGAGTTGACGATTGGCCTGTTTTGCAATATGTGCATGACCTATACCATGAATTAGGAATACAGGACTTGACCGTACAAATTGACTATACATGATCACCATCTTGACTATTTTTCTTTTTTATCTTTATTAGTTGAAAGATGTGATTTTACTGTTTTACCTCAACTATTTGGCCCATTCATTGTCAGTGCGAGACAAATTTCTTGGGAGAAGTGCACAAATATCCACTTTTAGTGTTGCCGTTTAGCTGATACTGGCTTCATAACTTTTTGCTAGTTTACCTTTTTCGGGAAAAATGTCTGGTAAAGTTTGATAACTTCAGACATTTGTGTTTGAACGTATGGTCTTGGCTGAAGATGTTTTTACATGATATGTTTGTATACTTGCAAATATAAAAGTTCGGTCATTTTTATTGGAGGAAAGACATGAATTTCCTTCTGAACTTGTTTCGAAAAGTCAGTTATATGCTTAAATTATTGTGATGATCTATTACACATTTAATCTTATTCAAAGTGATATTAATACCCTTTAGAAGCTGACATGACTAGAAAGTGTCCTCACCTTTCATAAGTAAGAAGAAGAAAACTTATGTTAAATGACAATTAAACACGTGATGATATTTTATTGGTCATTATATAATTAAGTACTATAATTTCTAATATGCCAATTATGTCATTTTTGTTCTTTTTATTGGTGATTCAATTTCTTTAAAGCTTTTACATTTTTAAATTATTATTCTTTGAAGTTCTTCACAAAATCTGTCATTAATGGTTTCTTCAAATTTCCATCACTCCATCTTAAGAAGGAACTCTTAAAAACAGTAAAAAATAGTAGGTAGGATGTTGATTTTCATCGAAAAGTTAATAATTTTAACTTAAATTCATGATTTTTATTTGAACTTATCGAAGGATTCATTGGGCTGGGAAAAATATATGAGAAAGACAATGACTTCTATTGAAAATCCTATGACATTTATGCATAAAATTCCTGACTACATTGCCTACATTTTTTCAAAAATCTGTCGAAGAATAATTTTCTACCTTTGTCTTCTTTGTTCTTGTCAGGGCACTAACTATAACCATCATAATGTTATTTTTGTCTCAAGCGATCAATAGCATATTTGATTTTACACATAGAATACTAATGAAATGATGATTTTTCATTCATACTTATCAAGATTTCAAAATAACTTCTACAAATCTGAAAGATTTTATTTGTCCCACCGGCAACAATGGTGTTGCCCACCGCCTATCGTCGATGCCAACATTGCTATACTTCATAATTTTCTTATCGTTTCATGTTCTCTCTTCAAATTTCTTGTTTTCCCTTTAATTTTTGAATAATGAAGAAGAAAGAAGAAGTGAATCTTAAAAAGAAAGAAATGTAAGGTGAGAGGAGGAAGAAAGCCAAGGTTTCTACTTTCTGCAAAAGTTTAAGAAAATATTAACAAAAATGGTTTAAAAAATATTAAAGTTATTTACGTTTTAAAACGTGTGTATAACACATTTTCACACAAACTGACATTGTCTTTGAAAGAGGATGATAATTTTACTTTAAACAAGATTCATTGTGTAATAGTTCATCATCATACTTTAAGTGGATAAATGACTTTTCTGAACAAGTTCAAGGGGAATTTATGTCTTTCCCTTTTGATTGAGATGCATATAAAATTGATTATATCTTTTGTGTTCTTTTGTCACGTATGGTTGTACTTCAATCATATGATTGAATTACATGTAAAGAAGGGGTGGATTTTTTGACAAACCATGATACCCCTAGATGTGATTGACACCACTAATATCACCTGTCGGGGGAACCAATTATCTATTCCCTAACCCAGTTATATAAGCACAATGCAATTATGTGTACTCTAAAGGAATTAAATAACAATGAATAACTTGAGAGGAATACTCCAATGAGAATCCATGATCATTCTATTAGTTCAATGATCACTCAAATATTAATTTTCTCGTCTAAATTTTATAATAATATTGTGGAGTATTGATTAGATTTACATGAGTTTAGCTGTCAGATTAGTAAATTTTAAAAAGGAATAAATATGTTATAAAATAGATAGTGTAGGAATGACAACCTCCATGAAAATGCTAAGGCTTATCTCAACAACAAAATCTGTGCAAATGGACTTGTCAGTCTCACCTTTTGCAATATTATCTGTATACACATGTCGCTGAGGTGTGAATCGTCACGATCTAAAAGTTGAGTCCATGAAGACACACACCCCTAGAACCCCAAAGAAAGGAGTGTAGCCTAAAGAAATACGCATACTAGACTTCTAAAGGGAAGTAAGACTATAAATGATAAAAAGTAACAAAGGATGTCCCTAAACCTAGTAGCATAAGTACAAAGAACATCTAAATACATATCAAATATGAAATACATCTCAAGCCTTTGAAAAGTACGTTAAAGACTTCAAAAAAAAGAGGGAGACTAACAATGATCCGGAAACAGGGCCTCACCACAACTTCGAAAGAAGAAACCCCGCTGGAATCCAATCAACCAGTACGAGGCTCACCCTGACTAGGATCTACATCAAAGGGACAATAGAAGTAAAAGGTGAGTACAAACCAAAGTAATCAGTACGTTAGACCGACTATGTATAAGCAATTAAATATACTTAAGAACTAACTAAGATCAACTTCCACCTGAACGCAAAAAAGTCCCATTTCGGCACCGCCAATTTATATAGAATGCTGTGGGTAAAGTAAACACATAAGAAGGTAGATAATAGTGATCATGATGAGTCCCCAATTTAAACTCATTTAGGACTCTATTTTGATAGGTTTAGTGTCTTTTAAGTGCATAGTTTGTCTCAAAAACTGATAAAATACCTTAAGTTTTAGGTATATAAACTTGGAGACAAAACATGGACACAATCGAGCTAAAAGGAATGAAGGCAGTTGACAAAATGAAGAAGTGAAGACCTGAGGATCGTCGAACCCATTCGGTGTGTCGCCAAAAGGTCCCATCCTTGCCTTTTGTTCCAGTGAGCTGAAACCTGAAGGAAAGGAGCAAATCAGTGGAGCAAAAGAAGCAACCGATATGTCGCCGAGTAGTTCCGCAAAGCAGTACTTTGTTGCCCAATGATCCAAACACGAAGATGTTGTAGGCTAGCACAAGATGACGATGAAGCTATCAAAGGGCGGATCACTAAGTTGATCGGCGATCCCAACTAACTGCACCGAATGGTCCTTCGCAACACAACTTTTGTAAACTATAAATACCTATTATTATTTTTAGCTTAATATAGTTTTTCATAGTATTGAACAGTTATTTTCAAACTTTGCTTTTATTTTTGAATTCTATATTTGAAGAGGGTTTTGAAGAACTTGAAGATTCAAAGGGTTTCATCTCTAAGAATTTGGGCTTGGGTCTCTTAGATTCTTCACTTTTGGTTTGTAACAAGACTTAAATATTCTTTCCCCATTTGAATGCAAACTCATTTTGGTATAAATTTCCATCTCTTTTACATGTCAAGATAAAACCCCAATTCTTTGGGTGTGATTTTGTGAATATGGTTAGATTATCTGTTGGGTCTTGCTTGTTGATGGTTTATTTGTTTTTTAAATGTGATTTCGTTTAGTAGTTATGCCTAAAATTAATGGGGTTGTAGTTTCAAATACAATTTCACCATCGTGTTTTTAGTCTGCTCGAGAGAGAGGTCGTAAAAATAGGACTACTAAATTGACAGTAGGTGGTATCATGTCGGCATGAGATTCAGCTCGAGAGAGAGAACCCTAGTCATTTTCCACACACACTGCTCGAGAGAGTGAATAGGCCAAGGCGGAGGCTATGTTTAATGTGGAAAATGAGTGTTAGAGAGAAACCCATTTTATTCGGGGTAAGTTGCCCGAGAGAGAATTTACCTCCGTTATAGTCTAGCCTAGTCACAAATGTTTCAACAAATTCATCATCAAAAGCATGTACCCAATAATTTAGTATGTCCCGTATTCCTATCACATTCCAAAAATCCCGTCTCCTAGTAGTATCTCGTGTTTTTTTTTACTGTTTTTAGCTATAAATTTCGATTCCAAACACCCCCATTGATAATTGACGCTTGCTTCACCCCTTTAGACTAGCATGTTTAGTTTCAATGATGATTATTACTATGACTAATTAGAACTAAATTTTATTTTTCGATTAATTTTCAAAACCACTCCTTGCGAAAATTATCCTAACCCTTTGTTGGGTTACCTCTGCTCCTTCTTCCTCTTCACAAGATCCAGGGTCTTCCACACCCAGCGAGCAAATCTGAATCACTCAACGAATGATCTTGAAAATGGGGCGTTTAGCCAAATCAGCTAAGATAAGGGCATCTAAGATGGAGAAGTCAGTCCCAGAAATGGTCGAGAGAGAGATAGCTGCTGGAATTACTCCAGTTCAAGCCTCAGTACTCGCCTTAACCCTGACAGTTACAACATGCAAAACTAGACATAATAGGCCATCTGAAATCTCAGCTTTACAAGTCGAGGTTGTAAATCTGTGGACATATGTAGATTCTCTAAAGTAAGTTGACTTCAATGACTTGATGAGACCAAAAGAGAAAGAAACTGTAGATACAGATATTGAGACTGATGAAGAAATGAAAATAGCACGGGAGGAGTTTATAGCATCAAAAGAAGAGCATCACATATTTGGGAACCTATCTTACCTCGGAGGTACAATGGTACAACTTGTGATTCAGACATCACATGCTAATCATCCGCAACAACTATTATTGGGATTGATAAGACCACCACTGAGGTGAGAATTGCGTGCACTGATACCGAACTACAGGTTGTCTCTTAGAGTTTGGATGCCCCGATAGGAGGAGAGGCCACATAGACATGATTTCTTTTCACCTTCCTTCTTTTTTGATTTTATTTTATTTTTTATACTAATACTCGCATTTGAGGACAAACACTTGTATTTGGTGGGGTGAGACCCAATCTTGTTTTGTCGTGCTGGATATTTATGTGTTTTGATATATGTTTGGGTTGTCTCTTTAAGCTATGGTTGTAAAATTGGTTTTGCATATGTTTGAGATTATGGCTCTCTTTTTGGGTCCTAATTTCATAATTATTTTTAACCATCCGAAAGATTTTTATATTTGAAAATTTCACCACCTTTTGTGTTGAAAGTGGCTGCTCTTGTACAAATTTAAGTCTCGGTATCGATAAATATCGATGACTTGAAAAGTTCTCTCAATCAAACAAACATGAATGTGCGGCTACAATGAGAACGAATGAAGTTACACAGGCAATATGTGAAATCTTTGCATCTAATTGTGATTAGCCATATCAAATGGGTTTCTTTCGGACACCCACTCGTCTAAACTAACTAGCCTATGCCTTACCCACACCCTAACCATTCGATAGAGGGTGATTGGATATTGTACTAGGGCTCACCCTCTCGGGCTGAATCTCGTGTTGGTCAACTCCTTAGGCCATCAGTCTAGTGGTTAGAGTTTCATGACCTTCCTCTCAAGCAAGGCGAAAACACATGGGTGATTTTGTATTTGCAACTACAAACCTATTAAATTAAACCACAACCACTAGGTGAAATCAACATTAAAATGCATCTAATCCTATCAGCAAGCAAGACCTAACAATTATATCAACACATATTTGCTAAATCACACCCCAAGTATTGGGATTTAGCCACACATCAAGCAATAATTAAATATACTTAAAATGATAAATGAATCAAATGGGTATAAGAGATTAAACCTTAAAAATGGAAATGGAATGTAAATGTAGAAGACCCACTTCCAAGATTGGAAGAAGAATTTTCTTCTTCAAGCTTCCTCAAAACCCTCTCCAAACTTGAGAGAAAAATGAAGAACATAGTTTCTAATATAAAATATTAAGTGTCTAATGTTTCACTCTATAAAATTTCTCTCCAAAAATCTCCTCCTCTAAATAATAAAAGAGTTTAGTATTTATAGGCTTTGAATTTAGTGCTGGTGGATCCATTCGGAGTTTTAGTCGTGAATCGCCGAGTAATTCGATGATTCACCTCTTTCTGGTTCATCGCCTTTTGTGCGTTGACTTTATATCCATGCATGCTGTAACATTGAGCAGAATAACTCTTGCTTCGTGGAATTATTCGGCGAAGAGTCCACTGCTTCTTTTCAATTCCTTTTGATCCTCTTATTCCAAGGATCACTTGTTGTAACATAAGGTGGAATTATGCTATACGACTTATCGTCAAGTGTGTTGGCGATGCACACTTTGAATCTTTAACTCCTTTCTTCTATTTTGCTGCCATTTTGAGCCTAAGTGTCCATGCTCCTACCAAATCCTCAAAATACTATAACTTAGAAGTTTTATTAGATATCGAGATAAAATACACAATCGAGGATACTATTTTCATTAAAATAAGGCCCTAGATGATTCCAGTTTGAGGACTTATCATGTATCTAGAGATAATGGAGTTCTTGAGGCACCACAATTTCAAAATCTTCACCAAAACCCGTGGTCTGTATATTCCAAGCTGGATCAAAGAATTTTATAGTGCAATGGTACCTCAGAGGAAGAGACTAGTAGCATCTTTCAAATCAGTTGACTACGTGGTTGTTAGAGGGAAGAAGTTAGATTGCGACAGTGATGTTATCAACACAATCTTGGGCATGTCCACTAAGATCAATGATCACTTCCAGCACTTGATCAGAACAAAGATGTTGGATATGATGAAAAAGTGGTTAACCCCGCTAATCGTAGATGATGCTCCATAGTGGCTAGCAGAAGGAGTTCCAATTAAAAAAAAGATCTGAACGTCACTGCCAGATACTAGTTTGTGTTTATCAATAACGCAATCATGCCATCCCAAAATGAATCAATCATTCTCCTTGCTTATGCAACTTATCTGGGGTGAATCATAGAGAAAACTAGAATAAATTTGGGGATGATCATTGCTTCGCACATCTATATGTGTGCAAAGCAGAGTCATACCTCTTTCTCTTTCCAAGTATTGATCACTGAGATATGCAAAAGGATCGGGTAACTAGAGATGCAAAAAAAGGATGTGAAAGTGTTTTTCACCTCCTCCACCGATATCCAAAGGATCGAAGATGAGTATATTAAGGATTAGGCGGAGAAGAAGCAGAAGGAAGTTGTGTCCACTATATCCATACTTGCAGGGACATCTTTGCATACTTTAACCCTATGGTCTTCAGGTACATCTATTCCCACTAGCACTCTTGCTGACACTCCAGGTTCTTCTATTGCCGCGGTACCGCCTAGACCTACTACTACTTTTGCCTCTTGTGCTCTGATCACTCAGGAATCTTTGATTAGGAAAGGAAAACTTGATTAATTTGGTGATTTCCGGGATGCCAAGCTTGAAACGTCCATTCCAAACATGATTCAGACTGCCTTCGCTGATGCCGTGACACCACTGAGTACTAACATTGATTCCCTAGCAATCAGGATAGCGGTGTATGAGCGTGACCAAGGAGCCATATAAAAGGTGAAATCTTTAAAAGCCTCCATTGCTGAGCTTAGAAAAGATGTGGACTATCTGAAGTCCACCGACATATCCATGGTCTTTGGAATAGTGGAGATTCTACATGTGCCCGAAATGCCTCTGACTACAACCAGACATAAGGATAAAATTAAGAAGGCCACTGATCCTGAATCAGATGCAGATACAAATGAAGAGATGTTTGAGGAGACCGAGGTAACTGTGGATGAGGACCTAATTGCGACTGAGGCAGTCATGATAGATGCCGATGTGCAGGATTTCTTGGCAAATGCACCTGATCCTGGATCCGGTGGTGGAGCTGGTCGTTCTGAAGTCACTTCGAGCACTGAGGCCCAAGTCCAGGCTATGCACCGAGAACTGAGGCCCCGACAGATAGAGAGGCTCCATAAACATGATCTTTTGTTTACATCCTTCTCTATCTTATTTTGACTCACTTCTTGGATACTTTTATATCATTTGCATTTGACGGCAAATAACTTTTATTTGTGGTGCGGTGAGCCTCAAATTTTATGTGTTATTTGTGTCTCGTGTTTTGTGTATATGTTTTTGGTTGTTTTGTTTTAAATTGTGTTTTATACTATTTTTGTGGATGTTTGAGCTTGTGACTCCTTTTAGTTAAATTGCAAATATTTTGACTCGTCCGAAAAATTATCTTCTTTCCACCTCTTACATCTACTTGAATGTGGTTGTTCTTAGGCAAATTTGAGTCTCGGTTTGATCAATACCTGTGACTTGAATAATGATTACAACCAAAAAGAACATGAATGTGCGGCTACAACGAGGTTAAATGAAGTTGCATAGACAATATGCGAACTCTTTGCATCTCGTTGTGATAAGACAATTGTCAAATCGAGTTTCTTGCAATGAACATTGCATGCTTGCAAAAGTGTGGAGTCTTGTTTGACTTGTGTGTCGATGCCTTGTGTGCTAAGCTTACTATGAACCGTACATGATGATACCTAGAATTTTCCCCATTAGTCTGGTCGACTAAGTGCGTGAACTCACGATATGATCTTAGGCACCTTTGAAAGAGTGTGAACTAATTCGACATATACGTCATTTGTATCTATGTTGTGAGAGTGTGAACCTCTTTTGAACACCCCTTGAAGCTTACCTTTCTTTGCATGAGACTTTATGAAAATAATCACTTCTCTCAATACTCTTGAATTTAGGGTTAATTGAATAGCCAACTTAGGCCAAAAACCAAAGTTGGGGGTGTGGTGGAAAGAGAATGAAAGTAATGAGTGCAAAAATATTCTCCCTTAACCCATGGTATTGATAAAAATGGAACCACTCCATACAAAAAAAAGAAAGAGAAAAAGAGAAGAAAAGAACGAAAAAGAGGAAGTTATGAAATAAAGTTATGAAAATACAAAAAGAAATGGGGTTTTCCAAATAATTCATGGAAAGTGAATAAAAGGGATGACTTATGAGCACTATATTTAAGAATGAAGGAAGGAGAAAGAAAGTTGTTATGAGCACCACATCTCATTAGGATAAAAGTCACTGTGCCTAAATGACCCTACCTATGCACTCATCCCCATTACGAGCCTAGAAAAGACTTTTTGATCTTAAGTGAGGTGAAGCAAAAGTCGATAGAAAAATACAAGCAAACCTATGAGTTAATTCACGTATTTTATTCATCTTTGTGAATGTGAGCGATGAAATTGATTTCAGAACTTCAAAATTGTGTACAATTGCGTGTCAATATGAAATCATTCTTTATGTGAGGGCATTTGATCACTTTGGGTGATCTTAAACTTGCATTTTAAGCAAGTATTGTGAGATTGAAAATCTTTGATAATAGTGTGTCATAACTTGAGTCTTTGAGTGCACATTTGATTCTTGCTTGAGTAAATTGAGTTTTATTGTGTGCATTCATGATTTAACCTTATGTAGCATTGTTTGACATCCCTTTTGAACTGCTGAACTTCAATTTACTTGAGGACAAGTAAAAGTTTAAGTTGGGGGTGTTGATGAGTCTACAATTTGGACCAATTTAGGGCTCTATTTTGATAGGTTTAGTGTCATTAAATTCATATTTTGTCTTGAAAACTGTTAAAATACCTTAAGATTCAGGTATATACACTTGGAGACAAATCATGGACACAATTGAGCTAAAAGGAACAAAGGCAGATGAAAGGATGAAGAAGTGAAGGCCTGAGGATTGCCAAACCCATGCTGGCATATCGTTAAAATATCCAATCCTCACCTTTTGTTGTAGTGAGCTGTGTTCTGAAGGAAAGAATCAAATCGGCGGAGTAGAGAAAAAGTTGGTGTGCTGCCAAGTAGTTTCGCGAAGCAGTACTGTGTCGCTTATGATCCAAAACATGAAGATGTTACAGGCTAGCACAAGATGGGATGAAGATACCAAAGAGCCGATCTCCGAGTGGATTGGCGATCCTGACTAACTATTCCAAGTGGTCCTTCGCAGCACAACTTTTTGAAAACTATAAATACTTGTTATTATTTTTAGCTTAATATTGTTTTTCATAGTATTGAACAATAATTTCAAACTTCGCTTTTTTTAGCCTTAAGTTTGAAGAGGGTTTTGAAGAACTTAGAGATTCAAAGGCTTTCATTTCCAAGAATTTGGGATTAGGTCTCTTGGATTTGGGATTAGGTCTCTTGGATTAATACATTGTGATATCACCGCTGCAATTGGTAGAGTTCAAAATGTTTATTACAATGATAAATCTAGACCTAGAAGGAGGAAACACAGTAATGTAAGATCATATTTGAAATGTGGTACCATTAATGGTTATTGTAATTCTTCTGATAATCTTGCAGATCCTTTTACTGAGGTCTTAACAAGAGAAAAGGTTTGGAGTACATCAAGGGGGTGGCATTGAAGCCTACAAATCCTTGATTCATATATGAGGAAACCCAACCTGGGACTAGAGATCCTATAACCAGGTTCAAAGGGAAAAACTAATCATATGATGCCTTATTGTGAAAAATGCACTATCTCTTTATTCACTTCCTATGATGTGAGTGTATTGTTTTGTGTAGTTTGTGAATGTTGAGTTGATGAAAATCTTAATGAATATTTGTAGCCATTATGGGTGGAGTGTTAAGCTTACAGGAGAACTCTCGATAGATTTCACCTCTGTGATATATGGAAATAGGTTGCTCCTATGAGAATTGGGCTTATTCTCAAAAGCACTTATGAAACCAGGATAGCACATGGACATAACATGTTGGCTTTAAAGCTCATGTCACCACCTTTATTATTGTGCGTGAGAAGTAATATTTTATTTCCTTTTAGCAATCATAGTTCAAGTCTTAGACCACTACAACATTGGAGTAAAAGTTACTGTTTCACTAAGTGGAGGTTCAATGTAGAACACAACTTCATTATGCATAGCTATCTTTCTTCAGCTGATATACTCTCTTAATTAATATTAATATGAGTGGGGTATTGTTAGTGTAGGGGCATTTTAATATTAATAGAAATATTACATTTTTCTGCATTGCCACACCGACCGTTTGCCTCTAAGTTGTTACTTCCTCTATTCATTATTGCATTAAAATAATGCATTGGTTGTCTTTGCATTTGTTGCTTCCATTTGAACGTTAAAATTGGTGCATTACTCCATATAGTAATAAAATATTACTAATTCATTGGTGCAACTGCAGAAGGTGCAAACCGTTGGTGGTTCTTTACATTGTATCTCATTTACTTTTTTCTCTTTATTCCTCCATTATACCTTGTAACATATGTAACTCCTAAGGTCATTATCTTCACTATTTACTACACCATTATCTTCCTATTCATTGTTAGGAAGATTTCTTCTTATATAAATAGTGGTGGTCTTCATTTGGTTTAGAAATACAATACACAGGAGAAAATATAGAGTGATAAAGTTTTTCAAAAAGGGAGTTCTTATTAGTTGAAGGGAGGTGTTCTTTTGTGGAGATTTAGACTTAACTGTTGTCCAGAGTTGTTGAGTTATCTTTTTGTGAATAAGTTGTTGTATCCTTGAGGGAACAAGTCAAATAGGACTACTGCTGGACCAGTGAAAATATTTGCTGCAGTGGGCTTAAATCTACTTAAAGAGAGCGAGATATCCGCTCCTCAGCCTAAAGAGATTTATTTCTTCATTGTATTTTCAATTGTAATCTTGCACTTTTATTTTATTTTAAGATTTTCAGTAACACTTAGTGATTTCATTTGGGGTAAGCTCCATTTTCCTACTCTTCATTGATTCCTTCAAGTTATAACGTACAAAAAACTCTTCTAAGCCTTTATTTTGAAGTGGATTTTTGGGTTCTTTCACTAAAATTTGTGATACAGTATTTTGATTATTTGGGACCCATTTCTTAATAGATTTTAATGGGATTTCAATCACAATTTTCTTTTAGCCTATGGAAAGTGTATTTCAACTAAAAATATTATTTCATTCCATTGAGTTTCGAAGTGATATTTGGATTATTTTACTCCCCCCTCCCCTCTCCGATTTCAAAACCCTGAAATATGGGTATCACAACACTTCTTTTAAACAACTTTTTACATTATTGAAGATTGGGGATCATTCAATTAGCGTGTAGTTGAGGATTTGCTCTGGTAGAGTTTTCATGTAAAGTTTTGACCTTTAGGTAGGTTTGATTATCCCTTTTAGATTGAGATGAGTAATTAACCCGTTTTTAGGAAGTTAACTATGGAATGAGTAGTTCTATATGCCTTAGAAGTGGGTAAGTGTTGATATCCCCATTTTATTTCATTTGATGTTTCATGTGATATTCAACATGCGTGGAGGCTTATGTGATATTTTTAAGTATCGTGGGAAGTCTTTGATACTAGAGAGATTGCTCAAGTTAGGGGATTGAGTTTGCTTATGAAAATCTTTAAATGAAAGAAAAGCATGTGAGTGGAGAAGATAGATTTTGAATGAACTCCTCTACTATCCCTATCATTGAGAGTACACTTCATGACTTGTTGAGTTGGAAACTTGATACTATTTCAACTCTCACTGATATGCTTATATCTTGTATTGTATGTGTTGTCAAACATTCATTCTCATGCAACATATCATGGTTCATGGAAATATGAGAAAGTAGAGGAATATTATCTTCTTGAGAAAGAAAATGTGACACCTTACTTATATCCTTGATCACGTTGAGCTGGAAAGTTGATGAGATATTGAGATATTAAGATTAGTATATGCATTGTGAGTCCCCATTAGGTCGTTGACTAGAAATTTGAGGCTCGACAAGGTGTATACAATAGGTTGTGCGATAACATTGGTACCACCACATGATTCAATCATTTTATTATCTCATTGCATCATTGATCAATATTTTGTCTTGTGTGACTTGTTTATGTATTGAGGCACTATTTTATGTTATTTATTTACCCACACCATTCTATATAAATTGACCACACTGATGTCAAAATGAGACTTTATTATGTGTAGGTGGAAGCTTTCTCAGTGATTCCTTAAGTTTTTTTAATTGCTTATACTCAGGAGGTCTAACCAATTGAGTATTTTGGTTTATACTCATCCTCTACCTCTGTTATCCCTTTGTTGCAGATCCTAGTCAGGGTGAACCTCGTAATGGCCAATTGGATTCCAACAGAGTTTCTTTTTTCGAAGTTGTGGTGAGGCCCAACTTTTCGTATCACCATTAGTCCCCCTCTTTTGTTCGAAGTCTTTAAGTTACTTCCCAAAACTTGTGATGTATATTAGATTTAAGGTTGTATTAGACTCTTTATACTTATGCTACCAGGTTTTGGGACATTATTTGTTACTTTCTATCTATTTTGTCCTGAATTATCTTCGAAATTATCGTGTGTGTATTTCTTTAGGCTTATACCCCTTTCTTTGGGGTTCTCAGGGTGTGTGCCATCATGACCTTGGCCTTTGGGTTGTGAAAAATTGATATCAGAGCGCTAGCTTTACCGATTCCATAAGTTAAAGAGAAGGATGTCTAGTAAAGTCTTATGGATCGGTATGTAGACGTTTGTACTTATCTTCGAGAGTCTATAAGATACCTAGTAGAAGAAATTTCTGTCCGTTGATTCTTTTTGTTCAAGTTGTTCATACAGAGTATTACATACCTCTAATTTATTTCTCTACACATATATCAAAGACTAGAGCCAGTGCTTTAAAGGGAGAGGTTGTACTAGGTGCCAAAGCCCCAGTTTGTGGGTGATGTATGGGATGCAATGGAGTCAGGGGGCCTTGGTCATGCGACAGGGGTACAACCTACTAGGACAACCTAAAGAGGCATCACCTGAGCACGTAGTTGAGCCGGATGATGTTATTGAGCAGCAGACTAAGGTAAGGGACCATCCTAACCTCCTTTGGTTCCCGACAGAACCCCTATTCTTAAGGAGTTGATCGTCCATTTACTGACTAGATTGGATAGCACCCCTACTTCTAGTAGTCGTCCAAGTACGTATTTCCTGAGTTAGGGGCTTGAGTTGACTCCTAAAAATAAAAATAATGCTTTCTAGTAGTGGTAAAGACTGATTTCAATTGAATTCCTCTATTATTCTTATAATTGAGAGTACATTTCATGACTTTTTTACTTGGGAACTTGATGCTATTTTCAACGTTACATTATCTGATTATATCTTATGTTGTATGTGTTGTAAAACATTCATCCTCATGCAGCGTATCATGGTTCATGAAAAAATACTATCTTTTTTTGAGAAAGAAAATGTGATGTCTTACTTATATCCTTGACCAAGTTGAGGTGGCAAGTTTAAGACATATTGAGATTGGTATATGAATTGTGAGTTCCTTGTGGGTCCTTTCTAGAATTAGAGGCTTAGCAAGGTGTATACGACAGATTTTGCAATGACATTGGTACCACCAGATCATTTCATAATCTCATTACATCATTGGCCAGTCTTGTTGTATTGTATGACTTATTTACGAGTTAAGTTGATGTTTGTGTAATCAAGACACAACTTCCAATGCAAGTGTCTACCATCGTACTATAGTAATGTAACTCAAACAAGGGTTAGGATCATTTCCATATGGAGTGGTTTTGAGAATTAATAGAAAACTTTTTAGTTCTAATTAGTTATAGCTCTAAACATTATCGAAACTAAACATTCTAGTGTAAAGGGGTGACTCAAGCGTTAATTATCAGGGGGGTTTGCATTAAAAATTTATAGCTAAAAATAGTAAAAATAATAAGAGATGATAATGGGAAATGAGATTTTTGGGATGTGATAGGAATACAGGATATACTTAGCTATTGTGTACATGATTTTGACGATAAGGTTTTTGAACATTTGTGAAAATGCTAGACTATAGTGGGGGTAAATTCTATCTCGAGCAACTTACCCCAAATAAAATGGGTTTTCTCTCAAACATCCATTTGTTGCATTAAGCACAAACTCTGTCTTATCTCACTCACTCTCTTGAACTGGTGGGTGGAAAAGGAGAAGGTTTCACTCTCTCGAGTTGAACCCCATTCCGACCTGATACCATCGACTATCAATTTAGTAGTCTTAGTTTTACGACCTCTCTCTCTCGCAAGCCAAAAATACAGAGGTGAAATTATATTTCAAACTACAACCCCATTAATTTCATACAAAAATACTAAAAAAAATCACATTCAAACAACAAATATAACATCAACAAGCAAGAGCCAATAGATAATCTAACCCATATTTACAAACTCACACCACCAAGAATTGGGGTTTAAGCTAGACATGTATAAGAGATGGAAATTTATACCAAAATGAGTTTGCATTCAAATAGATATGAAGATTTAAGTTTTCAACAATAAATATCTCAACCAATTTGCTTCCTCACTAGCCGAAGCTAAAGCAATCAGTTAAGCCTCCATGGTAGAGTTAGCAATTATAGTTTTCTTTTTTTGATTTCCAACAAACAATACCACCACCTAAAGTAAAGACATAACCAATGGTAAAACAGGAATCACCTGATAAAGTGTTCCAATCTGCATCACAAAAGCCTTCAAGTACAATAGGTTACCTCTTAAATAACAAACCACAATTTTCCGTTCCAATTAAATATCTCATACCTATAGTTACAACATGCCAATGTTCATTACCTAACTTGCTTGTAAGCCTGCCAAGTTGTCACATTCCGAAACCACACCCTAGAAGTTAGGGTCAATCTTGGATTGCAACCGACGTACTTGACCTCTGGGAGGTCTTTTACAAGCCCTTACATATCATTCATAACATATACATAATGAAAAGTAGTGCGGAATAAAACTTTTCACAAAACATTTCATTGTCTTCAAAAACTCTTTCATATAAAATCATAGGAAATACTAAGTCTCAGTCTCATCAAACTTAAGACACAAGAATACTTTTGTGACATAGCCCATACACAATGCTAATATAGAAATACTTAGTCTATCACAATACTTTGAAATAAAATACATAAAAGACATCTATATATGCCCTCGAGTCTATTGAGGACGTACTTCAACTTCACTTGAATAATGCTAAGATCCGAGTCTTGCTCCCCAAATTCTCCTCACCTACCAACAACTATAGAAATAGATAAAAGCATGGATTAGTACAATCTCATGTACTAAGTATGACATAATGCATGAAAATCATGAAAACGAACATTTATTAGAAATATGCATATTTTCATTTAAAAATCATATCATAATCATAAGAAAAATATTTAACAACTTAAAAACACATAAGGTAACATTTAAGAAATTAGTCATATTTTTGAGGTAACATTACAGTAAGCTATATTCACTGTGCAATGAATTTGCTTCACTACTATAGTGAAGTGCTTTCTTATTCCTTTTTAACATTTTCTAGCATGTAGTCTTCTCACTAAAAGCTATCCTAAGACTCACTTAAGCAATACAAAGAGAGACTGCCCATACAATAATCCTTAAGACTACCTAAGTTTAGATCATGTCTACATATTCAACCATTTTCCTTAATTAGAGTCATTCTTAAGACTCATCTAGGTAAGATACGAAGTGACCATTCCTATGCCCCCTTCACACCTTAAGTAGACAACCCTTAACTACTCTACATAAGTACTTATTCATTTAACATACTTTCTTAACTTAAGACATTACTTTCACTAGTTCATTTAGGAGACATTCAACTTATAAAGGACATTCAAGTAATGTTCTTGGACAAGACCTAGGAACTCCAACTAAAACTTTCAAAGTCTATTGTGAAATGTCTAGATAGAGTCCCATGCCACCACCTAAACTTCATAAAACTTATTTAATGCTAGTAGGTATCCCATATGATGAGAATAGGCAATTACCGACATAGACCATAATAGCAAAGCATGGAAAACGAAGTTTTAATCTACTGCAATGAGGGTGTTCTACTTGCCAACGAGATAACTTAGACACATCCCATGTAGGCACATAGTTAAGGAATATGAAGGGAATGCTTTGTAATCTAGTCTCATTCTTTAACTAGAACTACTTCCTCTGCCATACTCGCTCGGTGTAGCCTTTGTTCTCATAGAGTAATTTACACCTAAGGACTATATCAAGTTCATAACCCAATCATATTTACCCTACCAAAGAAAGGTCCACTAGGGCTACCTCACAATGGCGACAAGAAGCTCATTATGACTTTCCTAAGGATTAATATGAGGTCGTTCCAGCAAATTAACCTTAAGTCTATCATTCTTTTACTTGAAGAATACCATTACGACTTTCAACTTCAACATTTATAACCTTACCACTAGGTTCAAGGTTTCACATAAAGGACCCTCTTAACTTTATTTAAGGTCTCATGTCATTCATACATACAAGACTAAGAGAATTTAGCATTCTAAGTCAAGATATTTCATATTCACATTCATACATGCATCAAGTAAGGGACACAAGTCAAGTGAGACAACACAACATACTTCACCTTAACACATATTACATGTCATTCTAGAAACATAGAAATAATCCTTATCATCTTTAAGTCACCCTATATACTATCATATCATCATCAATATGACCATCATAGACTCATATAGTCAAGTAGGAATAACATACATCAACCCTAATACTATACACATAAAGCCAAAGTCATAGTCTAACATAATTACCTACATATCATCAATAGAATAGCACATATACTTTCATATTAATTATCTTGTATATAGACATTGTGATAATTCAAATAATCATCATAAAACTTCAAGTAGTTGCCAACAAGGACATGATCATTATATTACTTAAAATAAGCCGACAAGGCCACATCAATTGCAAGTAAAGCACATAACACCGCCACCATAAGTGGACCATACCAATCAAAACATAATTGAAGTCTAATTAACATAAAAATAAGGAAAATAGGGCAGTATACCACTACTCCATTCTCAACACCTTTATCCAATGCCAAATCACCCAATTCAATATCATAAGGCCCTTACCAATGCCATGAACAATAATTCAATACAATTATAAAAATAATCAATGAAACTAGGTCAATTCACTACATATTCATCAATATAATACAACCTATATATCAATTTACTACAATTATTACATAAATCAATAGCCCATAGAAAACTGCACTAGAATTTATAAACTTTAAGTCAATATCAAGTAACCCATAACTTAGTAAAAAATTAGGGTTCATCAAATTCATGGGTTCATAGGTTAATTGAGTTAAAATAACATAATTAATAAAATTTAATCCATAATCAATGTTTAAAAACCATTAATGCAAGAACCCATGTATAGATCATGAAATTTGACAATTCATCTTTGGAAACTTCAGAAAACATCTTAGAAAGTTGGGCTCCTTGATGAAGAGAGTTTAAAGGATCAAAATACATACCTCAATGAATATAATTCTTTAATTTGATGAAGAATCTCCAATCAATTCTTCAATCCAAGCCCTTCCTTGAGTTTTGGCTCCAATGGAGTTCTAGAGAAATTTCTAAAGGATTTGGGTTTTTGATTTTCGAAGAATGAAATCTTCTTAGTGTTTTAGGATTAAAACACATTTAAATAACCAAAAGAACCCGAATGAACCGCATATACTCTTATTTTGAGGTGAGGTGAATTTACAAGTTCACCCATTAACTTAACAGTGGCCTGCGCGCAGGGACAAACCCATCGACGATTTCCCATCAACGGCCCTTCCTGTTGGTCTATGGTATGGGACTGAGGCTTTTCCTTGGCTTCCTCTCCCCCACTCCTAAGTGTCCATCGACTATTCACCACCAACGAGGCGTCTACTGACCCACTGAGCGTCGATTCCCATCTGTTGGTTGGGCTGTCTTTGACAGTCTTGGCACTAACTTTGGGTCCTTCCTCAGGGACCCTTGGATGGTCCTTATGGATTTTTTCCCGGACTTTTCCAAACTAAACATGATATTATACGAGTTTAGCACCCCTCACATGAATATCATCAAAAACGAACATGTAAAACTTGACGAAACATGCCTAGACACATAAGGTTGTTTCAAGGCAAACCTTTCGAACGTCATGGACGTTCTTGGTCGTTTGACCTCCAAACTTCACGAAACTTTACCGACTGCCTATATATACCATAATAACTCATTTAAAAACCTTATAAACTCATGAATCACACATAAAAACATAGAACCACATATGAGGCACATAGGTGACTTAGTCGTTGAACGTCTTAGTCGTCCATTGACGTTTCACTTTCAAATAACCTAAACTCTTAGACACTGCCTCAATACCATATTTTAGACCAATTTAGGACCTTATTCCATCATGAAAACCATGTTAGGATCTATTTCACCTAAGTCATTATCGGGATCTTACACAAGTACTCCTACTGCATATGCAATATCAGGCCTAGTGCAATCATTCACATATCTCAAACTTCCGATTATACTAGCATATTCCTTTTGATTTATTACATAATTTCCACTTTCAACAGGAAATAAGTGATCAGTTGAATCAAAAGAAGTAGGGACATGCTTGTAATAACGAAAGGAAATAAGTGAACACTTGAATCAAAAGGAATAGCAACATGCTTGCAATCATGAAAGTTATATTTTTTCAAATTTTTCTCAAAAAAATGTAACTTGTCAAGGAAAATTACCTCACATGTTCTTGTTATTTTTATTCCAAGAATAAAATTTGCGTCACCAAGATCTTCCATATCAAAATGGATTCTAAGAACATTTTTAGCTTCATCAGTATCATTCATGTTAGAGCCAAAGATCAACAAATCATCAAAATATAGACAAATAATACATGTGAATTATTCCAAGACTTATGATATATGCACTTATCACATTCATTTGTCTTAAAACCATTTTCAATCATACAGGAATCAAAATTTTCATGTCATTGCTTTGGTTCCTGTTTCAAGCCATATATGGATTTAGTTAGTTTACATACTTTTCTTTCTTGGCCTACTTCAACAAAACACTCGGGTTGATCTATATAAATTTATTCATTTAGGACTCCATTTAGAACGACAGTTTTTACATCCATTTGATGAATTTGCAAATAAAAAATGCAGCCATAACAATTAAAAGTCTTATGGATGTAATTCTTGTTACTGGAGAAAAAGTGTTAAAAAAATTCTAGACCTTCTAGTTGTTTAAAACGTTTTGCAACTAGCCTAGCCTTATATTTATCAATAGATCCATCCGGTTTCAACTTTTTTCATAAGACCCATTTACAACCAAAAGTTTTACAACCAGGTGCTAAATTGACTAACTTTCAAATTTTATTAGAAATTAGAGATTCCATTTCATCATTTACAGCCTCTTTCCAAAAAATAGAATCATGTGAAGATAATGCTTCTTTCAAAGTTAGAGGGTCATCTTCAATATTAAACACATAAAAATCAGGACCAAGATCTTTTTCTACCCTAGATTTTTTACTTTTTCGTAACTCAAAATCATCAACTTCTTTATTTTTTAAAGTAGAAGTACAAGAACTAGATACTGACAAAATATTTTGTTCAATCCTTTGACCTTCACTATTTTTAGAATCAAAAGGAAATTTATTTTCATGAAAAATAGAATAACCAAATTCTATCACAATATTATCTTCAAGATTAAAAAATGTATAAGCTATACTATTTAAAGCATAACAAAGAAAAGCACAAACAGTAACTTTCTTACCCAATTTTGTAATCTTGGGATCCATTAGCCTCACAAAGGCTACACAACCCCAAACTCTTAGATATCCCAAACTTGGTTTGTAACCACTCCACAATTCAAAAAGTGTCAATTTAGACTTTTTATGAGGCACTCGATTAAACATATAACAAGAAGTTAAAAAGCTTCACCCCAAAAATTTAAAGGTGCATGTGACTCAATCAGCATGACATTAGTCAATTCAACCAAAGTTCTATTTTTTTCTACCAAATTGATTTTCAACTTCATGGAGATAATTTTTGAAATTTCAAAAGCTTCACTTTTATTTTTAACCAAATAAACATATTCTAACTTAGAAAAATCATCAATGTAAGTGATAAAATATCTATTACCTCCAAGAGTTAGAGTTCCACCAAATTCACAGATGTCAGTTTGAACTAATTCTAACAAATCATTTTTTCTTTCAACTTGAAAATGAGACCTTTAAGTGATCTTGACTTCACTACAAGCCTAACACTTTTCAATTTTTTTAATCATTGGATTTAATCTTAAACTACTCATGATTCCAACATAACAATCATTAATATAACACAAACGAGCATGCCAAAAATTGGTAGAAGGAAGCATATAAACACGTAGAAGTTCTATTCATTTCAACATTCAACTTAAACATCCCATCACATGCATACCCATTCCCCCAAAAAATTCCCTTCTTCACTATTACATATTAATAAGATTCAATAATTTTTTTAAAGACTTCTTTATTAAAAAGAAAACTAGACATCAAATTTTTTCTCAGAGGAGTATAAAGTACATCTTTCAAAGTTAATACCCTTCTCGAAGTAAAACACAATTCGACATCTTCCTTTTCAAGAACTTAAGTAGTGTGATCATCCCCAAGCATGATGGTTTTGGACTTGTCAAAATGAGTATATTTTTTAAGCCAGTCTTTGTCATAACAGACATGACAGTTTGCACCAGAATCAGCCCACCATCCATCAACATTTTCAACCATGTTTATGTCAGTAATCACTGCAACAAAAGGTTCTTTGTTAACATTTTTCTGAGGGTTAGGACCATATTTCTGAAATCTATAAAATTGAGCAATATGCATACTCTTACAACAAACAAAGAATGGTCTATTTTCTTGAACTTGCTGATTTTGTGCTTGGTTATTTTCACCATTATTTTTCTTGGGAGGTCTACCATTGTTTTTCTTGAATTTTTTTTCTTAGACTTTAAAGAAGTATTTTTGTGAGTTTCAAGAGTAGCATTAATTAAATTTACATCCGATATGATGTTGTCCTCTTCTGTTTATAAAACTGCATCTTGGCCCCTTACTTCTTCTTCCATGCAGATTTTCATTATCATGGTTTCAAGAGAGGTTTCCTTTTGTTTGCGACGAATAGTTTTTTTTTGAAATTCCTTTCTTGAAGGTGGAATTTTATCTACCATGTCACAAACAATAAGGTTATCTCCAATTTTAACCTCTTCGAACCTAAGCCTCAAACAATCATGATAAAGTTTTGAGCTTGGTCTACCACTAATTTATCGTCTAACAGTTGGAAACCAAAAAATCTACTAACCGAATATTTTTTCACTCCCGCTCTTCGGTATCGTACATACTCTGTAATGCTTTTCAAATTTCTTTGCACTAGAGTAAGTTCTATCATAATAATCATAAAAATTATCAGAAAGACAATTAAGAATATAATACCGACACTTATAAGAATCTCCCTCGTACTTTTTCCCTTTCTCTAGATGAGAGATAGTTTCATAATCACTCATAGAGGTGATGTCTACTTTATTCATATTTTCTTCTTAGTTAACACATAAGAAACATTGAGAAGACTTAATTAGAAAATTACTTTACCCTTCCATCTCTTGAAATAGTTACCATTGAATCGAAATGGTTTGTTCAGGTCTCCCTCTTGACATCCGCAGTTTTCTCAATTGTAGCCATAATGAATCTCCTTAAATTGTAAGTGAAAAACTTAAAATCTAATAAAATTACAAGATTACATTTGAAAATAAAATGAAGAAATAGCTGAAACACGGATTTCTCGCTCTCTTTAAGGAGATTCAAGCCCAATGTAGCAAATGTTTTCATTGATCCAACAGTAGTCCTCTTTGACTTGTCTCCTCCAGGATACAAAAACCTATTCACAAAAAGATAACTCAACAACTCTGGAAAAGAGTTGAGTTTAAAGCTCCAGAAAAGAACACCTCCCTTCAACTAATAAGAACTCTCTTTTTGACAAACTTTATCACTCTATATTGTCTCTTGTGTATTGTATTTCTAAACCAAATGAAGACCGCCACTATTTATACTAGAAGAAATCTTCCTAGCAATGAATAAGAAGATAATGGTGTAGTAAACCGTGAAGATAATGACCTTAGGAGTTACATGTATTACAAGGATTAATGTAGAATAACGAGATATAAGTAAACGAGATACAATGAAAACAACCACCAACGATTGCACCTTCTGCAGTTGCACCAATGAATTAGTAATATTTTATTACTATATGGAGTAGTGCACCAATTTTAACATCCAAATGGCAGCAAAAAATGCAAAGTCAACCTATGCATTATTTTCATGCAATAATGAATAGAGGAACTAATAACTTAGATGCAAACGGTCAGTGTGGCAATGCAGAAAAATGTAATATTTCTATTAATATTAAAATTACCCTACACTAACACTAAGAAATACGCAAGAATCACCTCCCAAAGCTCCAAGGGTCTAGAAATGTGATTTTTGGGAGAAATCCCGAATTTGAGTTCTGTCCAGGTGAATCTCACTTATCGCGATCACGAGCCACTAATTTTTGCAATTGCAAAAAGTCACGGAAGAAATATCGTTATCATGAGACACTTTGTCCAGGATTCTGAAGTCTTAGAGAAAAGGGAGCTCATCGTGAACGTCATCCTATGGACCGCGATAACAAAGGACATAAAGAAGACACATCGTGATCGTGACATAGAGGATTGTGATAATAAAGATAAAATATTACATGCACCAGAAGTTGAAAGTCAACAACTCCATTTCAAATAAAAAGTCTTTGACTAGACCCTCGAGAATCGTTTGGGGTCCAATAAAAATAACAAAATTACCCTCATGGACCACTCTTAAGAATGAAACTCAAAGTTCCTTCCAAACTTAATAAGGTCTCATAAACCTTACCAACTACCTAACTAGATCAAAATTAACATTTCATACGCGACGAAACAAACAAAAATCCAATCCAATGCTTGGAACTCCAACTGTTGACCAAAGTCATCTCTACCAAGAATTTTTAACTCACGAGGGGTCAAATTACTAAAAACACATTTGATCGCATCGGGGACTACAATAACCATTCCTAGAACACAAACTAAGCACGAAAACTCTAACGGAAAGGATAAAATGGTCAATTATTAATTAAAAATAATTCACAAGAAATGAGACATTACATATACTATACATAATTTAACTCAATAGGATTCTCAGCCCTCTTCTTTAAATCCCCAGAAGAAGTGTTTGAAAATATGACACAATGAACACATAAATAATATGCACATTAATGTAAGGCATAATACAAAAATATGTCCAGTAACTTGGTCTTATTTCACATTTATACCCTCAAATTAAAGAATACACAAGTTGGTACTTAAACTTGTATAAATTTGAATAGGTAGACACTAAGTCCTACATGATCTATTACACGCAGGACACCACGTAAGACACAAATTACCATGTAGGATGTCACATAGGACTTGTGTGTCTATTTATTCAACTTTATACAAATTTAAACATCTACTTGTGTACACCTGAAGTTGAATATAATAAACTTGAGTTGATGTCATGTGAAAAGATATATTGATGTATTATGCATAAATATAACTTATGAAAAATTGTCATATTTACTTCTATACTCTAACTAAAAGGGTTATATTCACCCTCCCTTATAATTTTTTTTAACATATTTGCTCTTTTCATCTAACTTTTAGTTCATATATACCCTTCATCCATTATCTAACTCGAGAAAACTGAGAGGAAGGTGACAAAAAGAATAGAAATTAAAATTGGTGACAAGTTTGACTGAGCAAAGTAAAATTCCTTTTTGATTGATGATTAAGATAATTGAGGTGTAAAATATAAGTTTTAAAACTTTTAGCTTTTAAAAGATATTCAAATAAACCCAATTCCCAATTTTCTTCGCTCTTCTCTTACAAGATGGGTATCTTCATTGTTGCGAAGATTTGTGTCTCCATTGTTGTGACTTCCCAATAACCTTCTTCTCTAGTTGAGACAACTTCGATCTATCATGTTCGTCTTAATATTGTTCTTCACCATCGTCATCTACCCCTCAAGGTAACAGTGTTTCCTTTTCTTTGATAGTTTGGGTTTTGAAATTGTAAAGGTTGAAGATTGATTGAGTTGTTTTTATATATAAATTTCTGTGTTATTTTGAATTATAATCTTTTGCTTCCATGGAAACTTCTCTTATAAATTATTCAACAAAACTCAAGCTAACAACTGAAGCAAAGAATCAAACATTTTAAAAAAAATCAACATATAACTAACCTCAATAGTTGTTCTAGAGGATATCAAACTAAATCTTGAATGTCTAAGCATGACTCATTAAAGGGAAATACTGAACTTTTATTTCCTTAAAGTCACATATGTCAAGGGAATAGATTAAAGCAAAAGAGACAAAGTCAGGTGATATCATACGACCAAGGTGGATATCTAACATGGGCTTTCCTTGAGAAAAACAAATTTGCAGAAAACAAATGCTGAAAAATCCACAACTAAGAATCAAAATATGAAGAATTAAAAAAGAATTTTTCAAAGCTAGCAAAAAATTACAATAAAATGGAGGTTCCAATGAATACTATTACTAGTACTAGTACTAAGTAGGCGTCTTTTTTTTTATTATTATATGAATTTTGTTGATATTTCAGATTTAGCCAAATGATACTGGTGGAAGGTAACCAAACTTCTGATTTATTACATGCATTTTTATAACAAAAATAGAAATGAATGGATAAGAGATTGCTCTTGTGACTTGGAATGAACCTTTATTGATAGAGGAAAGGAATAACGATGGATTTCTATAGGGCATCTTCAATTGGGTGGGTTTGAAATGACTTAAAGTTGATCAATATAGATTTAAATATTTTTTAGATTTATTTTAGTGTTCTGCAAATGCCAAAAAGTGTTTAAGCTAAAATAAGTATAAGTTGGGGTTGTCATGTTTTATTTTTATTTGGTATTATTATTAAAAAAATTAAGCCATGTTTTTTCATTTTAACTTTATGTTATACATTTGCATTGAAAATTTATATTTTTTACGTTATATCTTACTTAATTAGATCATAGAAGGAGTTCGTAAGAAGATGATGCATGTAACTACAAGAAGTGTTGTGATTAATACACTGAGTGTTATAATTATTACAATAAGTGTTGTGATTGTTACAATAAGTGCCGTGATTATTACAACAGTTTCTATAATATAATTTTGAAAAAGCACCAGTTGTTATATTTATAATTATTTACCCTATTTCATTATGTGGTTTAGAAAGTAACCTTCAAAGTTATCTGAATGGATAATGAATTTATTTTTTTATTACATTTTGATTTTATTACTTTTACATGTAAATTATGCATCCATGAGTCTAAGTAAAAAATGAACATCTCCTGCTAGAAGTATATATAAAAGAAGAATCAGTATACTGGTCGGCGATGCGCCGACTGCTCCTTTCAATGTCCTTCTTGGCATGGATTTTCACCACATATTTTTCATAACTTTATATGATCAAAGTCGACATCGCTGAACCATTCAACACGTCGATGAACCAAGTATTTTCGTTGAGTTGGTCTTATCCATGGATTGACTTGCTGAAGGTCCACTTGGCGAGTCGCTGAGTAGCTTTGACAAGTACCAACCTAGATTTTCTTCATATTTTTAAAACTTTTTTGCTCCTTTTTACCGGGTAACACCCTTGCCTTGCTATTTTGTCTTCATTATTGCAAATTAACATTTTAACATTAGTTTAGAGCATGAAATAGGTATTGAGGGCACTAAAACTTTGAATCTTGAGTTGAAATCGTGACTCATAACATACCCATTCCAAAAAAGGATACACATCCTATTGCTGAGTTATCTCCGGCCAATCCTTCACGCGATATGTGAAACCAATTAGGTATGCAAATAACAATTTGGAATAACTGGCTGATAGATATCCAAACTTAAGAGGTTCTTTAACTTTTAAGTTGGGATTATGTAAGTTTTTTCGTCTTTAGAAAGATTTAAATAAAATAAAAATTGGAATAGTTCTTTTGATCGTCTATTTTAAGAAGTTACTTATAAGTTGACGATACTAGTATAAGATTTCAAATGAGTTTAGTTTACCAAATTCTTTGACGTCAAACTTATAGACATCAAAAAGAAGAAATTTGGATGTATTATGGCATGAAAATTTGTTTTGGAATGAAAAAGTTTACTATTGACTTAAGTTGCCACAAGGAAATGTGTATGATGATGAAAAAATAATAACTAAGTTAAAGAGGTGACGATGAAAAATTCTTGAGGCGATGAGCAAGAGTTGTAAGAGAAATGAACATATCCAATCCAAATATCTTAGTAAAGGTGTAAAATATTGTTGTGCTTGCTTTATTTTGTTCATAGCATTCTTTGCGGAAAATATTTGAATACAAATATTCTAAAAAGATGGATTTTTCTCTCGGCTGATAGAGAAACATTTTTTTTCTTATCCATGGAGTTGTATTAGCTATGATATTACAATTTAGCATCTGTTGGAAACGGTGAACCACTTTGAAGCACTTTAGAGGTTGTGCGCACCCTGCTATGATGTCCACCAACCGATGAAGTGTGGCAAGCCTCGAGAATCACATATACTTTCACTTTAGATACACACCTTCTAATTGTGTGACCTGCACAATCTCTAAATAGGTATGGTTCATCACATAAGTACCTATTTAAATTGAACAAGAACCTCTTTTCTTTCAAAAATTAAAGCCTTTGGGCATAATCCCACGCACTACATAGTTAGAAGTCAGTATACAAAGGTGAATTTCCCTGGGTTATCCTCATGACTAATTCTTTGGGGAATTATGACACAATGTCCCTCTCATCAAGACAAAAAATATTGGTTTCTGGCTGAGACAAGTGATCTGCCACTTGGTTGTCACACCTCTTTCGATATTTTACCTTAAAATTTAACTCTTGAAACAAAAACACCGACCGAATTAACCTTGTCTTTGAATCTTTCTTATCTATCAAATATCTAATTACAACATGATCCATGTGCACCACCACTTTAGTTCCCAACAAATACTTTCTAAAATTTTAAAACACATACACACAACTAGCAATTCTTGCTCCGTGGTGATTTGATTATTTCAAGCCACATTTAAGGTCTTGATTGCATACTAAACATCATGAAATAGTTTTCCTCTTCGTTGATCAAGAATTGCCCTAAAAGAAACATTACTGGCATCACAAATGAGTTCAAACAGAATACTCCAATCGGGTGTAATAATGATTGGGGCTGACACTAGTGTTTCCTTCAAGCACAAACATGATTTTATGTAAGTGTCATTAAAGGTTAATGTAGATTCCTTATCTAGAGACTTCCAAATAGGGTGAGCTACTTTAGAAAAAATCCTTTATAAACCGCCTGTAGAAATCCAGATGGCCTAGAAAAATTTGGACACCTTTTACCAAAATAGGAGGAGGTAGTTAGCTTGATCCACTTAAATTCCTTCTCCTATAATTTTATGCCTCAAAACAATATCCACTTTAACCATGAAATGCCACCTTCCCCAATTTAGAACAAATTGGTTTCCACACACCTTTGTAGTACCTGACAAATGTGTTTAATACATGCTTCAAATGAATCACCAACAACCGGAAAATCATCATAAAGTCTTCCATTGAGTCTTCAACCATATCTGCAAAAATAGAAGGCATACATCGTTGGAATATTATCGAAGCATTGCCCAACCCATAAGACATTCTATTGAAAGAAAAATTTCCACAGAGACATGTAAAAGTAATTTTTTAATTAATTTTCTGATGCAATTAAAATCTTGTTGTATCCGAAATACCCATCTTAAAAGCCATACCATACAAGCCTCACAAGTCTATAAAGCATTTTTATCACACCCCGAGCCTACACCCTGGGCGGGACTAACACTTGAGAACCATTGCCGGCCCCAAGCAAACCCTTGATATGGCTTACTTACTCAGTGAAAGACTTCAGTTATCAAATATAACTTATATAAAACCTAGAGTGTTATAAAGAAAACATTAAACCCTCCAATAAGGCAAACTCATGTTTCAACAATAAGATAATGAAAATTAAAAGACTAAAGAACTAATATATGACTTTTTATGAAGCCTTTAAAACAAATGATATGGACGTCGGGGAAAGACCTACGACATCTGAATGAAGTATCTAATACAAAAAGGGATCCTCCGGAAAGCAAGGAAGCTCACCACAAAACTCTTAATGCTTAACTGGATCAATGAAGCATTGGATGTTGATCCTAGCTGCATATATATTCATCATAAAAAGACGCATGACAAATGGAATTAGTACATTATATCTACGTTCATCCGAGGGAAATACTAAAAAAAGACATAAGCTTGAAAGGATCTAAAGGAACAAACCTGGTCTCAACTAAACTGAACTCATTTCAATATAAAACAATAATGTAAATTTAATATAAAGAAAGCTTTTAAAACATGGATGGAAACTTTATGTACTTAGAAATACAATAATACTCTAGGTGCATGCAAAGATACAACATAAAATCTGAATGTATACAAAAATACAAAAATAGTGTTGTGGGATTTTTCTAATAGACAATTATCATGTAAGAGTTATTGTAATGATAGATTTTTCTAATAGACAATTATCATGTAAGAGTTATTGTAATGATACATCATTTTGCCTTACACTGCCAAGACTATCCTATACCTTGCCGAGGGTATAGAAACTTTTTACTTATTTGATCCACTAGTATATGTTAAAAAGAACTAAGAAATCATCTAAAAATTACAAAACTTTTCTACCCATGATGGCTACATAGTTTATGGGGGCTGGGAGTTGTTTGAACTCTCCTCCATATCGGTACTGAATACTACTCTCAAAATATAATACTAGCTCTTATGTTTCAAAAACATACTTCTTTCTATGATTTGAGATGATTTTATCAAAACCTTAGATCAAAGGATATCTTGAAAATCAAAATTTCCTCTCATTCTTAATTGTAAAAGCATTACTCTTTACTGAAAACTAGCTCAAAGGCTCTTTGGAAATCTGAGTTTCCTTTATTATTTATATGTGAAACGTTTTAAGATCTATGTGAATACATTGTTCCATATACTCTTTACTGAAATAAACTTCAATATTTACTCTTTTATCTTAATCAACTTGAACTTTGAGTTTTAAAACAAAGTAAAAACATTTGGAGAAGACTTTTGGAAAACTCTAAGAACTTCTCTTGACTTGACTCTTACTTCTCTTAACTTTCCTTGAATTGATTTATGGATTTAAGGGTCATGATGATTTCATGTTATTTTAGTGTACCTTAGAGTGTAGGAATCAAGTAGAAAATATAGGCACATTTCAAAGGAATTACTACAAAAAAATTGGGAAAGAAGTAGAAGACCGGGTGTCCCTGGCATGGGACGCCAAACCCAAAAGTTTAGTGTTGAAGATTTTGTGTCAAAATTTTAGAGAATTCGTTTGAGCGCGTTGAGATACGCCGCACCCCACCCCTTTTCCCCAGATTTTTGACGAACTTCATTGGTCGTATTTAAATCTAAACCTTCTTAACTCAATTGAGTATTTTTTCAACCACTTAGGTTCGACTATATAACAAAAATATGCAAGAATCTCATCAAAGCAACACCTAATTTCATGAATTTGAACCCAAAAACTTCCCAAGAACTCATCTGTCAAGATTCAAACAAAACTTTGAATAATATTCATCAAGAACTCAATTTCACTTATCGCAAGAACGATAATATGCTAAAATAAATCATGATTGGTATGTTGGTGAACTGACCCTATGCTATGTGATCTCATATACCTCGTAGGGATCACCACTTTACGAAATCCGCAAGCAATTCTTCAAGAACTTGATGATTTCCTTGCTTTTCCTTGTCTTTTCTCCTTTTCTTTTTATCTTTTCTCAAAACTGTAACTTGCTTTTAAAAAGCGTCAATTGAATCCAATCATCTTAGACCCCAACTTAATTACCATAAATGAAAACGATTAATTAGGCGGTGAAAAAACCATAATGCCTTTCAAAAATCTGGTTTTGACTGTTGTTTATCTAGACAACCCAACATCAAATGGACATATCTCATTTATACGAACTCGAAACTGAGCAAACTCACTAGCGTTGGAAGGATAATCCAAATATATTAGTACGGTATATTTTAGCCCACCTAACTTATCCTGATCTAAGAGTTATGGTCTTTTATAGTTGACCCAAAACTCTTAATTTTCTCAAATATCCAGATTTTTCATTTTCTTTAAATTGACTCTTTCTAATTCTATCTCTTTCTAGTTCTTTTAAATAGAGAGATGTTACTAAATATTCTCCTAGAAAAAATTCATTGTTGAATGAGATTAATCTTAATAGTCTAAGGATGTAATATCAACCATTCTGTTCAAACACCTAACAAGCAAATCTAGCACATCAAGCATATAAAATTAAAGAGTACTAAGAAGATAATTTGTAACTTAATTTGGAAATTCTCCGGATTAAAAAAGATGTGGATATGTCTTATTCATATCTTTCTCAGCTTTCCAAGTAGCTTTCTCAAAAAAAGAAGGTTCCTCTAAAGAACTTTGACTGATGCTACCTTTTTTGTTCTCAACTAGCAAACTTGGCAATCTAGAATCTGAACAAGAATATCCTCATAAAAGAAGCTATACATTATACCAATATCTTCCGTTGGTATGATTAGTTAAGGATCTCCCATGCATATCTTCAATAAGGAAACATGAAATATCGAATGAACCGCTACTAACTCTTGTGGTAGATCCAACCTGTTAGCTACATTACTGATCCTTTCCGATGTTCTTTAAAGGACAATATAAGAGGGAGTAATCTTTCCCTTCTAACCAAATCTCATAATATATTTCATGGATGAAACTTTCAAGTAGACCCATAATCTAATTCAAATTCTAACTCCCTTCTCCTAACATCAATATATGATTTATGACAACTCTGCGATGTTTTCTACCTCTCTTGAATAACTTTAATCTTCTCCATAACTTGATAATCTAAGTTTGGTACTTTCAGCCTAGCTTCACCAACCTAAAACCATTCAATAGGAGATATAAAGTTTCTCCTATATAGAGATTCAAAAGGAGCCATTTGGATGCTAGAGTGATAACTATTATTGTAAGCAAACTCAATGACAGGTAGGTGATCATGCCAATTACCTTTGAAATCAAACACACAGGCCCTTATCGTATATTCTAAAGTCTTGATAGTGTGCTCTACTCGACCATCTGTTTGAGGATGAAAATCAGTACTTAAGTTTACCTTTGAACCGAAGCCTTTCTAGAATAACTTCCAAAAACAATGCAGTAAATGGCACACCTTCACTAAAATAATGGAAATGGAATTCCATGAAGTATTAATACCTCTTGAATGTATAACTTGGCATAGTCCTCTGCTAAATGAGTAGTCTTTACCGGCAAAAAGTAGGCTGATTTTGTCATTTTATCGACAATTCCCAATACGAATCATGTTGCCTGCGAGACCTTGGTAAGCCTGTGATGAAGTCCTTATTAATCATCTCTCACTTCTATTCTGGAAGTTCTATATTCTAAACCATACCACTCCACCAGTAAACTTCTCTCAAGTCGCGATACATATTTATGGAACCCAGATGAATCTAATATCTGGAGATATAATGTTTCTCCATGATCCCTTTTTAGAGTTCATCCACCTTGGTTCACACAACCTACCTTGATACCTCAATACACCATCTCCTCCTTGTTCGAAATTCAATACTTTTGCTTATGAACATTTGCCTTCAATTAAAGCAAAATAGGATCTTTGTCTTGATTTCTTTTATACTTCTGACACTAATGATGATCCATCCCCATTCATTACCTCTACGCCTTCTTTTGTTGAATCCATTAGTCGAACTCTTAACAATGTAAGTTTGTGCTCATATTTTACTAGCTCTTTCTTATCTTTCTCGAAAAAGGCGGTACTACCCATAGATAACCTACTCAACGTATCAACAACATTTGCCTTATCTGGGTGGTAAAGAATACAAATGTCATAATCCTTGAGTAATCCTAACCACCTCTTTTATCTGAGATTAAGATCTTTCTAATTAAACACATATTGAAGAATCTTATGATAAGTGAACACATCCAAATGAACACCATAAAGATAATGGCGCCATATTTCTAAAGCAAAAACTACGACATTCAACTCTAGATCATGGGTTGGGTAGTACCTATCATGAACTTCTAACCGTCTGGAGCATAAGCTATAACTTTGTCATTCTACATTAAAACACAACCCAAACCAACTCTAAGCGCATCATAATAAACAACGAAGCCTTGCGTACCTTCTTGTAAGGTCAAACTTGGGAAGTAGCCAATCTCTTTTTAAATTTTTGAAAGCTTTTTCCCAAGCTTCAGACATTGAAACTTTACTGTCTTCTGAGTTAGCTTGGCCAAAGGCTATGAAATATATGAGATCCTCTCTAGAGACCTTCTATAATAGCTAGACAAACCCAAGAAAATCCTAATAACAGTTGGAGATGTGGGTCTAGGCCAATCATGCACTGCCACTATTTTTTGAGTATTGACATTAATTACCTCTCTTGACATAATATGGCCTAAGAATGCCATATACTCAAGAGAAAACTTACACTTAGAGAACTTGACATACAAATCTCTATCGTTTAGAGTTTGGAATACTATTCTAAGATGACTAGCATGATCTTCTTCATTTCTTGAATATATTAGTATGTAATCAATCAATATGACAATAAACATATCTAAATAACGTTTAAATACTCTACTCATAAGGTCCATGAGTGCTGGATGTGCATTGGTCAAACCAAATGACAAACTAGGAACTCATAATGACCATAACGAGTCCCAAATTTTGTCTTTGGAATATCACATTCCCTTACTCTTAACTAATGGCAGCCTGATATGAGGTATATCTTAGAGAAACAAGTATCACCCTAAAAGTGATTGAGAAGATTATCAATTCTCGGAAGATGATATTATTCTTGATGGTAACCTTATTTAACTGACGTTAATATTTATACATCCTAAAGGAACCATCCTTCTTGTTTACAAAAAAGACCAGAGTGCCCCAAGGTGAGACACTTGGTCAAATAAAATCCTTATCAAGGAGATTTTTCAACTGCTTCTTCAAATTTTTTAACTCTGCAGGTGCCATTTTATATGGAAGAAAATATATAGGACAAGTATCTTGAAGAATGTCTATACTGAAGTCTATTGCTCTCTCAGGAGGGACTCTGAGAAGATCATATGGAAAGACTTCTAGAAAATCTTTTACTACTGAAATTAATAAGAAGTATCTCAACACTAGAATCATCAACTCGGTCTAAGTAATAGACACACCCCTTGGAAACCAACTTTTTTTCCTTAAGGTACGAAATGAAATCATCCTTGGGCACTGCTGAACTACAATTCAACTCTAAGACTGGTTTGGAAAGTAAAACTTGAAAACTCAAGTTATTTAATCAATTGAGGCATAACATGCATGAATTCTTTATATACCAAAAAAGACATCAAATATACCATTTTTAACTTAACTTAATCAGCCATGGTGCTCTTGTGATTGATGAAAACATGACAATCACAATAGACTTTCTCTGCTGAATACACTCACCAACAGGTGTAAAAACACTGAAGGGCTCACTAAGTTTCTAAGGTATAACATTAAGACTCATTGCCAACATACGGAGTTACAATGGTAAAACTCACTCCTAGATCTAGCAAAGCATAAACATTAAATTTAAAGACTTGGATCATACCAGTGATAAAATCTGAAAAGTTCTCTTGATCTTGGCGACTAGTGATAGAACATAGGAGGTTTACTCTTCCACCAGTACCTGAACTAGCCCCTCTAGGTACAACTCTGTCTGCTGGAGCAACTAAAGAAGACTGGGCTCTATTGCCACCAGTACCATTACACTGCTTGTTCTTTAGACACTCTATCATAAAATTACCATTATCGTCACACTTAAAGCAACCAATGAAGCCATCAAGACACACCCATGAGTGGTTCTTACCACTCTGACCAAATGCAGGAGGCATACTACCCCCTTGTGCCATACTACCATGAGAATAGGAAGGTTTAGCTCTGAAATTCTTTTTATTGTACTCCCTTTTGTTCTTTGGTGAAGGTGCACTAGCAAATGATAGAGCAATTCACTTCTGTTTCTGTTGGAAGGATGACGGATTGACATTACTCTTCTTCTGCCTAGACTCATTCCCTGATGTCTTATCACTCTTATTCTTAAAATCTTCTCTATCCCTCAACGTTTTCTCCTGAACATGTTGCACATTGATCATAAGACAGATGAGATAACTTAACACTAATTATACTCATTCTACTCCTCATGTTAGCAACCATCTCAGGAGCATAGCGAGCAAGTTGTGTGAACCTCCAACTATAATAATGAAAAATTAAAGAATCTTGCTTAAGTGTGAGGAAATCTCGTACGTTAGCCTCTCTAAGTTCTTTGCGAAGTAAATTCCCCAAAAAGGCCTCCTCAAAGTAAGCCCAACTCGTAAGTGGTGCTCCGTCAACTCAGGTCTTCTTCCATTGGTCGAACCATATCCTAGAGGCACCCTTCATTTGGTATGAAATTAGCTCCACCCTTTCAGTATTAGCAATGTGCATGATTTCAAAAACTTTTCAAAGCTCATCAACAAAATTATTTGGATCCTCAGTAACACTAGAACACCAGTGAAGCTTGGAGGATTTATTCTTAAGAACTCTCGAATCCTTGAAGTTTTATCCACTTTATATCGATTCCCTATCTGTTGCCCAACTTGATTGGTCACTACTTGTCTCAACATTCGGATAGCTACACAGAATTCAGCATTGGTGACCTCTCCTTGGGGTTGCACTCCTGGGGCATTAGGTACCCCTTATTTCTGTGGTTCAACATTCCTTCTAGCTTGATGACCATTGACAACTCTTCGTGGAGGCATCACCTGAAATACATGCACAAACATAGATCAAATTCTAGCACACAAAATGAGTGTCAAAGAAGTGAAATAATTTCCTAAGTGTTGCGGTTTTCTAATAGTAGATGTGGTGCGCTTCACAGCCATAACGAAGACTCTATAAACACATATACAGACTCACTAGGACTTTTTAACTCTGTTCTAGGATATCAAATTTTTCACGCCCTGATCCTACACTCTAGGAGGGAATGACTTGAGAATCAATGCTAACCCAAGAAAACCCTTGGCCTGAGTTACTTACCTAGTGGAAGACATCACTTATTAAATATAACTCATATAAAACTTAGATTTTTATAAAGAAAACATTCAACTATCCAATAAGGTAAACTCAAGTCTCAACATAAGATAATTAAAATGAAAAGACTAAAGAAGAATACTCTAACTATCTATGAAGCCTATAAACAAATGAGATGGACGTCAGGACAAGATACACAAAATCCGAATTAACTAATTAACAATGAAAGCAATAAAAGGGATCCTCTGGAAAGCAACTAGGCTCACTACAAAACTCTGAATGCTCAACTAGATCAATGAAACACTAGATGTTGATACTGGTTACTTCTATCTTCATCATAAAATAGTTTTTCCTAAATTACTTTGATTCATTCATATATTGTATGTACATATATATATATATATATATATATGTATATACATATATATATGTATATACATATTGAGATATATATAAGATGAAGGCCAATTGACATTATTACATTGAATGTATGAGTATGCGAGTTGGAATTCTAAAATAAATTAGGCTTGAAAAAGAGTAAAAAGAAACACTTACCTTGGATCTACTCAACTCAAGAATACTTTAACCCAATATAAATAAGTAAGACACATGAGGTATATATATAAAGGTTGTAAAACAATGTAAATAACTTAATTCGTTAAAGAAACACAATAACAAACTCAAGTTTACTTATACATGAAGTAATATAGTTTCTGTAGAATATTCTCTAACCGACAACCATCATTATGAGCCTAAGTGATGGTACAACGTTTTACCTCACATTGCAAGAGGACCGTCCTATACCTTTTGTTGTCAATATAGGACCTGAATTACTAAGTGAATCCACTAGTCTATTTCAAAAAGCACTAAGGAATCATCTAAAAAGTATGACCCTTCTTCTGTCCATGATGACTACATAGTCTATGGGGGCTTGTGTTATTTTGAACTCGCATCCCTATATCGGTACTCAATACTACTTAGCTCATATGTTTTTAAAATAACTTCTTCTTTGATTTTTGATAATTGCTCAAACTTAACTTAAAATATCTCTTGGAAATTAACATTTCCTCTTTACAAAAAACTAGCCCAAAGGCTCTGTTGGAAATCTCAGTTTCCTTTCTTGCTCGAAATGTGAAAACATTTATAACTATTAGGGAATACTTAGTTCCCTTATAACTTTTTAGAAATGAACTCAAATTTTTACTCTTTTCTTAACTTTCAACTTGAGACTTAAAACAAACTTAAAACGTTTGTTAAAGACTCTAGAAACTCTAACAACTCACTTTGACTTATTCCTTGACTTTTAAACTTGGCTCTTAACTTCCCTTAAATTTGATATTTTTTATTAAAGGATGAAACTCATGTTCTTAGATGACTTTTATATGTTTAGAAGTCATTTAAAGTAGTTAGAATCAATAGGAAGTGTAAAAACACTTTAGAACGACTAAATAAATTGAACAATGGCATTTAGGAGAAAAACGAGGATTTAGGCACATCCGGGCGCGCCACGCCAGCCCCAAATGTCTGGGTCTTGATCATGGAACACTGGTGACACACACTGATAGGCCTCAGGTTCAGTGGCCACTTTTATGCACAGTGCAGGCACACCACGCCAACGTTTCTGGCACTATGTGGGCGTGTCGCGCTACTTGTTACTTCAGGTAAATTCTGAAAACTTTTACTCCCATTTTCTGATCTTAAATCATTTTAAATCGATTCTTTTTGTACAATTCTCCTTATATTAATGTACCCAAATCATACACAAGGATCTAACTCAAATAATTCAAGAAACAACACTGTAATCCTCAAGGAACTCCTAAATCTCAACCAATGTTCAAGAACAGATGCAATTCAAGAACAACATTCAATAACATTCAAAATACAATCTTTTAGGTTAAAATCACATTGAATAAAACATGTTTGTCACGTGGGTGAATGAACCCAACGTTAACATAGACTCACATACCCTGATAGGGATCACCCCGACGAATTCCACTCGCAAAGCTTGATGTTCTTGGCAAATAATTGACTTCTCTCCCTTATTTTCTTCTTTTTTCTCTTCTTCAAGCCCTATGAATAATTTTAAGTTTTCCAAACTTAACTAATTTAATTTTTACCCCAATAAATCCCAAAACGAATAAGGAAATTATTTAGAGAAAAGACTAGTTTGCCCTTCCCTAAATCCGGATTTGGACTTCCCTCAATCCAACAACACAACTTTTAAAAGGCATATCTTACTAACACGATATCGAAATCACGCAAATTCTACGACGTTGGAAAAATTATTCCAAGATATTTCCACTCATATACTGAAGCACCTCCAAGTCATCCTGATCTAGAAGTTATGACTTTTTGAAAATGACCAAAAACTCAATTTCTTAACTTCAATTTTTTTCCAGGTTTTCTTTCCCTTTCTATCCAAAAATGATTAATTTTAGTTTCTTAGCTTATTCTTAGCTAGTTGAAGTTGAGAGATGTTACAATATCTCCCCCTTGGGAACATTCATACTGAATGATATTTTTTTTACAAAGCTAAGGGTAGCAACATCATATTCAGCATTCAATCAAGCACAAACTAGTAACAACATGCTTACTCAAAATATAAATAGTTTAAGAAAAGAATTAGTACCTTGATCTACATCTTTTCCGGATTCAAGGACATGTGGATAAATTTTCATCATATCCTTTTCAACTTCCTAAATACTTTTTCAACAAATTTGTTCCTCCATAGGACTTTAACTGATGTTGCCTTTTTTTTCTAAACTTTCGAACTTGGCAATCAAAAATTTGAACCTGAATCTCCTCATAAGATAAGATATCCTTAATCCCAACATTCTCAGTTGTACAATCAATGAATGATCACCCATGAACTTTTTCAACATAGATATTTGAAACACTAGATGAACTGTTGCTAACTCTTGTTGTAGCTCTAACTCATAAGCAACATTATCAATCTTTTTGGCTATGCGATAAGGTCCAATATATGGGGCACTAAGTTTTCCCTTCTTACCAAACCTCATAACACCTTCCATGGGTGAAACCTTCAAGTATACCCAGTTATCCACTTTGAACTCCAATAGTCTTCTCCTGACATTTGTGTAGGATTTTTGACTACTCTATGCCGTTTTCAATCTCTCATGAATCACTTTCACCTTCTCCATAGATTGGTGAACTATATCTGGTCCTATCAATCATGCTTCACCAACATTGGACCACCCAATAGAAGATCTACATCTTCTCCCATAAAGATATTCATATGGAGCCATTTGGATGCTTGAATGATAATTGTTATTGTAATCAAACTCAATGACAGGTAGGTGATCATTCCAATTTCCCAAGAAATCAATAACACAAGCCCTTAACATATCTTCAAATATCTGGATGGTACGCTCTACTTCCCATCGGACTGAGGATGAAACATAGTACTTAAGTTCACCTTTGAACCCTAACATTTCTGAAAGGATCTTCAAAACTGTGCAGTAAATTGTGCACCTCTATCTGAAATGATACAGACAGGAACTTTATGAAGTTTTAAAACCTCTTGAACATAAAACTTGGGATAATATTATACTAAATAGGGAGTCTTTACAGACAGAAAATGGGATAATTTTCATTTTGTCGATAGTCACCCAAATAGAATCACACTATTTGCGAGACTTAGGAAAACTGTGATGAAATCCATGTTAATCATCTCCCACTTCCATTCTGGATGTTCAATATCCTGCACCCAACTATTAGGACTTTGGTGTACTACTTTCACTTGTTGGCAGTTCAAACACTAGGCTTGGGTATTCAACAATACCCTTCTTCATACCATTCCACCAACATACCTTAGTCAAATCGTGGTACATCTTTTTGGAATGTGGATGAATGGAATATCTTGAGCAATGAGCTTTCTCCATGATCCACTCTTGGATCTTATCAACCTTGGTAAGTACAACCTACCCTGATACTTCAACACGCCATTTCCCTCTTATTCAAAAGCTAATACCCTTTGCATATGAAGATTTGCCTTCAAATCAAGCAAAAGTAGGTCTTGGTCTTGTTTTTGTTTCACCTTTGAAACAAGTTATGATTCATAACCGTTTGTCACTATTATTCTTCCTTTTGTGGAATTCATAAATCTGACTCCCAGACGGTCAAGTTTATGTATATCTTTGGCTAACTCCCTCTTTTTTCCCTTGACATGGGCGATGCTCCCATAGATAACCTTCTTTAAGAATTAGCAACCACATTAGCCTTACCTGGGTGGTAAAGAATATTCATGTCATAATCCTTGAGTAATTCTAACCACCTCCTTTGTTAGATATTGAGCTCTTTCTAGGTGAACGCATATATTAATCTCTTGTGATTAGCGAATATATCAACATGAACACCATACAAGTATTGTTGCCATATCCTTAGAGCAAAAACTACGACAACCAATTATAAGTTATGGGTCAGGTGATTCTTTTTGTGAAGTTTCAACTGCTAGGAGGCGTAAGCTATAACTTTTCCATTCTACATCAAAACACAACCCAACCAAGCCTAGATGCATTAAAATACACCACGAAATGTTGAGTATCTTATGGTAAGGTAAAAAATGGGCCAGTAGTTCACTTCTTTTCCAATTTCTCAAAGCTTTTCTCACAAGCCTCAGACCATTAAAACTTCACTGTTTTCTGAGTCAATTTCATAAAAGGAGACGAAATGGATGAGAAACCCTCTACAAATCTCCTATAATATCCAACAAAACCCAAGAAACTATTAATGTTAGTTGTAGATGTGGGTCTAGCACAATTCTACACTAACTGAATTTTCTGAGTGTCCACTTTAATTTCCTCCCTATAAACAATGTGGCCTTAATATGTCTCAAACTCTAGCCAAAACTCACACTTAGAGAACTTGGATTAGGACTCTCTTTCCATTAAAGTATGAAGAACTAATATGACATGACTAGCATGATCTACTTCATTCCTCGAAATGATTATTATGTAATCAATTGAAATGATTACAAACATATCTAAATAACGTTTGAAGATTCTGTTCATAAGGTCCATGAACGATGCTGGTGAATTAGTCAAACCAAATGACATGACCAAAACCTCATAATGTTCATATCTGGTTCTAAAAGTTTTCTTTCTTCCGAATATCACATTCTTTAACTTTCAACTCATGATAGCCAGATTTAAGGTCTATTTTCAATAAATAAGTGGCACCCTGAAGTTGATTGAATAAATCATATATACTTGCAAGAGGATACTTATTCTTGATGGTAACCTTATTCAAATGATGGTAGTCTATACACATCCTAAGGGAACCATCTTTCTTTATCACAAACAAGACTTGAGCGCCCCAAGGAGAGACACTTGATCGAATTAAGATCTTACCTAACAAATCTTTTAACTGTTCTTTCTAATCTTTCAACTCTTTTGGTGCCAGTCTATATGGCAGAATAGATGTAGGAAGAGCATCTAGAATGATGTTTATGACGAAGTCTATTTCCCTCTTAGGAGGTACTCCGGGTAGATCATCAGGAAAAACTTCTGGAAACTCTTTTACTATAGGAACTGATTGAATAGGAAGTACCTCGACACTTGAGTCATTAACTCAGACTAAGTGATAGATACAACCCTTTGAAACTAACTTTCTCGCCTTAAGGTACGAAATAAAATGAACCTTACGCATTGATGAACTACTACTTCACTATATAACTAGCTCATTAGGAATATGAAACATGACAACTCGAGTTTTACAATCTATTGACATATAACAGGCATGAAGTCAGTTCATACCTAAAATGACATCAAAATCTACCATGTCTAACTCAGGTAGGTAAGACATGTTGTTCTTGTGATTGATAGAAACGCTGAAATCACTATTGGACTCTTTCTACTAGAATAGACTCCCCAACAGGTGTAGAAACACTGAAGGGTTTACAAAGTTTCTTAGAAAAAATTTAAAGCTTATTTGTAACATAATGAGTTACAAAATAGAAACTTTTCCCTAGTCTAGAAAAAAATAAAGATCAAAAGTAAAGACTTAAATCATACCAGTGATAACATTTGGATAGTTCTCTTGCTCTTGGCGACTAGTGATTGCATGGAGGTGTTTTGCCCCTCCACAGTGCCGGTAGTAGCTCCTCAAGGTTCAACACTTTCTGGTGGAGCAACTAATGTAAACTAGGCTCTATTGCCCAAATTTCCAATACTTTTCTTATTCTTGCGAAACTCTTTCATGAATTGTCCCTCCTGCCCACACTTGAAACAACCCCACTAGCCATCACGATACTTAACAACGTGGTTTCTACCAAATCTACCATATACATGAGCCCAACTACCTCCTTGTGCCACATTACCTTGGGACTATGTTGGTCTAGCTTTGAAGTTCTGTGAATTTTGTCCATTAAACTCACCTCGTTTCTAGGTGCAAGTAAACTAGAAGATAATGGCGCATGTCCCTTTTGTTTTTGAAAAGATGGACGGTTCATACTACCTTTTTGCTATCCATATTCATTCCCTTTCATAGATTTCATGCTTCTACACTTTTCTCTGTCACTCAACTTATCCTCTTCAACGTGCTGCATATAAACCATCAACCTTGATATGTCCATGTCGCCTATCAACATTGCAACCCTGCTCTCTTTGCTTGATGCATTTGACCCATGCCAGCGACAAACAAGCTCATTCTGCTCCTCATGTCCTTAACCATTTCAAGAGCATAGAGGGTCTGCTGGGGGAACCTCAAACCATACTCGTGCACAATTAAAGATTCATGTTTTAGCTTAAGAAACCCTTGTACTGTAGCCTCTTTCAGTTCTCAGATAAAAGAAATTTCTCAAGAAAGTTTTTTCAAAACAGGTGTAACGATCCGAGAATACACCCTATAAGTTAGCGCACTCTTAAGTTGTCACACGATATACTTGAACTCTCGGAGGTCTTGTACAAGCCTCTTAGCTTTAATTCATCACATAGGTATGAAAAGTAGTGTGAAATTAAAACTTTTGACAACACAAGTAAATAAGAAAATCTTTTATAAAAACTAAGTTACAAATCTCATCATCATAATCCAACTTAGACATGTCTTAATATTATTGGGCCACGAACCTTTACACCGAAAGATACTAAAATAAACATGGTTTGTCCTCAAACATATAAGGACATACTAATCTTGAGAGAATGAACTTCCCAATCTTTGCCTTCTAAGAACCTTCACTTGACTTCCACCTATACTTATAGTATATGGAAGAATATGGGTTTAGTACAAAATTCCACCTATACTTATAGTATATGGAAGAATATGGGTTTAGTACAAACATTATACTAAATATGGAATATGCAAAATCATGCTAAATAGGAAATTTTAGTTGAAATAAACATTTCATGCCATTTTAATAAAACCTTCATGAATCAAGTTAAAAAGCACCATACAATTCATCATTTAGCATACAACATAAAACTTCTATAGTTCTGAACATGTAGTCATATTCATCAAGAAATTCATTTATCATATAGACCTTCCTATCCAAAGTTATCCTAAGACTCACCTAGGTAAGACATGAAGAGACCGCCCATACAACATCTTTAATACACACCTAATAGATCCTTCAGACAACCAAATATAAGCATGCTTCATTTCAATTCAACAAGTCAACATTCATTACTAAAGATACTAGATGGAACATACATGCATTTAGGAACTTCACACAAAGACCATCCTCCAAGAAAACCCCCAAGTTACACTTAGTGCAATGTGAAAGTAGCACCACTTACTACTACTTAAGAATCACTTTAGATTAGGCATATCACATTCATAATTTACATAACTTCATCAGAAATTGACATAATATCAACATGGTTCAATAACATAATACATAAGTCAACTTACTTCATATACATTACATAATAACCCATTCATAATTTTTATAAAAGGACAAACCAAGACTTCCTCCAAATGTCTACTTGGGCAATGGATAGATAGTGTCCCATTCCACCACCTATCCTAAGTAGTAAACCCATAAGGAGACTTAGTTCATTTACATTTATTTGTGGGGGATAGCTTTAACCGACATAAACCATGATATGTAGACATGTAATCCCGGTATTCACCCCTACCAGATGAGTATCCCCACTTGCGTATGGTAGGGTCGTTCACTTAGCCCTTACATGTATCTCCATTAGCTAAATCTATGCGGGCGCATTGTTAAGGGATAAGGAGATTTCCTTGAAGTACTACATCTCAACTCATGAAGTATACTCATTTCAAGAGGTACATTAAATACAACATATTTACTCATGAAGTGTATCCACCCCTTCTTCAAATCCTCTCGGTGATGAGCATAAGTCCCTACAGAGTTCTAGACATTCATTACATTCATTAGCTATTGGATAAGAGATTCTACCAAGTACTACATCTCAACTCAATAAGGGTATTCATATCTAGAGGTTACTTTTGAATACTACATATCAACTCATGAAGAGTATCCAACCTCCAACCTTTCTCTAGAAAGCTCCAGGGGATAGTGAGGTTGCCACTAAACACTTCATTTCAACTCCCGAAGAATGTCCTCGCCAAATTACCCCTTATTCATTCACTAGAGTTCCTAGGAATAGTAGAGTTGGTATTAGACACTTCATCTCTACTCACGAATGGTGTCTACCCTATAATCCTCATTGTCATTCATTAACTTTATTCATTCATTCAAAGTGTGTGTGTGAGTATATGTAAGAACACTGTTCACATAACCACCATATTTATAACTTTGACTTCTAAACATAATTATGCTACAATCATCATAAATCACACACGATCATGTTTCACTTTCACATTATACTTCATTTAGACATAGCATCTTCAAGACACACATTGACAACTTCACGATACAACTTATATTATAACATCACTTTAATACTCCCTCAAAACGTCTTGAAGGACTATATATATATATATATATATATATATATATATATAAACACCGCCACCAAAGGTGGACCATACCACTCGAGATCAATTCAATAAAAACCAATAAAGATAGATCAACTTACCATTCATTCAATCCTTTACCACCTTTTCTCAATCCTTCGTAAAAATCATCATAATAAAGAACAAAAAATCAGTACATAATCACAATACAACATAACAAAAAGCACAACTCTAACATTATCTAATCATACACATTAAACCCACTTCGTAAGTCAAAAGTTGAGAATTTTCATGAGCATGGGTTCATTGAGTTTTTGACCTTAAATAATCAACTACATTGAAAATATCCTATTTCATTCATTAAAACATTTTCATGCAAAGACTCATGCTTAGAATTCAAAATAGAAGAATTTAGAATTTGAAACCCTTTTTGAAAAGCCTTTGGATTGGATCCTTGAATGAGCGAGGAATCAAGGATGAACTACCCTAACTTATATGAATAAAAATAACAAAATTTGGTTAAGCAATCGTCCCAAACCTTCAATCCAAGATCTACCTTGAGTCAAGCTTCAATGGGTTTTTTGATAGATTTTTCCTTGGGTGGGATGTTTTAAATTTTAAAAGTGAAGACTAACGTAGGTTCTAGGAGTATAAACCAACTTAAAGTACCTAAAACCCTTAAACCAACCGTCCATACCTTTTAAAATACTCGGGGGTGAATTTTCCCCAAAGCATGGCCGAATTGCAGACACCTTTTGCAAGCTTCCAAAACACGGACCTATCTATTGGACGTTGTTTGAATGACGTCCCATCATGATGGAAGGCGTTTGTTTCAGAGAGTCAATTATTGGGGGCTAATATCCCACCACTAAGTGTGGATATACGCCCCCAAACAATGGGGCATCATTCAATCTACTGCCGTCGACTAGGGTCGTTGTTTGGAAAGTGCTTGGCAGCTTTCTTTCCAAGTCTTGGGTCCTCCTAAATGACCCAAAGGGTGGTCCTTGGGAAATCGTAGGCGGACATAAAGTCCCTAAAAATGTTAATATAGGTCTTATGGTCATCTCTTATCAATATGAAACGCAAACAACACATAAAACATGCAAAGGCACATAACAACACATGCAAGCACATAGACTTCTAGTCAGCGAACGTCTTGGTCGTCCCTTGACATTTGACTTCCAAACGTAAAAAAATGACATCTAATGCTGAATTAATTATTATATGCATTATAAACTCATGATACATATGTAAAGCTCTCGTTTTACCTATTTCATTTTAAGGGTCATTACAACTTCCCAATTAAAACAACATTTGGCCTTGAATGACAGTAAAGACTTTCAAGGAAATAAAGGACTCAACTAGAAGATCACAACACATATCATCATGGACATAACATTCATAGTCAATGGACCAAACTTACAAGGAATACCAACTTCATATAACTAAGCACTCTAAGAAACACAAGCAAACATGGAACTAATTCCACAATTCAAAGGGCACACTTACTTCATCATTTTCTTTGCATTTATGGAGGAACTACCTTCTCCAATCATTAGACATGGTAATCATATCATTATAAAGCTCAACATGTAATAACTTTAAAATCACACATTGGCACATAAACATAAAAACTTTTGAAGAAATTAAGCAAATATCATTAGCTACACATTGACATGAGAAATATATATTAATTACTAATCTACTCATATAACTGTGATTTCACTACAACAAAATGATCATTAGCGGCAATTAATTATTAATTGACTTTAAATATATATTTTAAGCCGCAATTGTCACTCTTTGTATATGTCCCTAAAGCCTTTAGCGACATCAGTTCTAATGGCACTTAACTAATGTCGGTAAAGACTTTAGCACTCTTTATTAATGTCAATATTTAATGCAACTAAAATTTTTTTTTCTTGTAGTGTGTCATCAAGAGAATGAAAAACATCATATCATCAATGACACCCATAACATAAGGAGACATGCCACTCATAATCATATGCAAGACTCCAAAACATGACAAAATCACTAAGAATTTTGGTCTCAATCTTGAGTAAGAATAGAAGTAAAATATAAGGATATCAACCACCTTACTACTCAACTCATTCTCCCCCACTTAGGGTAAACCCATCTAGGAAAAAAATCAAAACAACCATAAGGAACTATGACTTATCGGGGCCTTTATTCTGAATCAGCTCCTTTACACATTCTCATTAATGCTTGTTAGGACCATTACCAAGCATCTTCAAGGTCTCATACTTCATAATCCCACTATACCTATGATAAGGTGGGAACTCATACTAACCTAACTTATGAACATCAAGACTAACAATCAACCTTACTAGTCAAGCATAACATCCTTCTCTTAGGATTTAAGCTTAGATAAACTCTCTTAAACATCACCTCATTCAACTCTTAGGAACCACATAACTGAAACTCATGGAATAAAGATTCCTCTTTCTCTTTCCACCTATAAGGTAGATCCATTTGGCAACCAAAAATCTAGCTATATGGATTCTAACATTTTCTAGCATAACCTCATCATCACCTTCCTAGGTAAGCTCACTATCTCCGGTTCTTAGGACTAAGCCTATACAAGAATTTCGATCCAACACAAGGAAAACTATGAAAAATCACCCACACAAGAGGTCAAGCTTCAACTCTTACAATTTACCACAATCCTTCAACACTTCTCAAATCTACACCTTAATTTTATACTATCAATGAACATAACGGTAAATAAATCATTTCCCCCAAAAGGAATTCATTCAACCATTATAACTCTTATCGTGATAGAGATACATCATAATACCTACAATCTCATGGATCACACATAGCCATAAATGGCATCACATCACAATCTGCCAAATCCACCTTTCCATATATTTATCTAGTCACAAAACCACAATATGCATCAAAACTCATATTTTTCTCCCTCTATCCTTTTAACATCACCCCTACGAAGTAATCACATCAACAAGACCACCAACCAAAGTAAATAAGAGTGATATCCCATTGATTTAATCTCTATGGAATGACCCAAGAGAAATAAAGAAAGTGAAACTTCTATCGTTCTATAGCCTCTTGCTCATAGATGTGACGCGACTCAAACCAATGAAAAAGACTCTATTAGACGTGGTTTGTGGGACTTTGGACCCTAAACTATTTCTCAAAACCTTATGCTCTTATACCAAGTTTGTAACGACCCAAGAATACACCCTAGAAATTAGAGCACTCTTAAGCCGCCACATGGCGTACTTGACCTCTCGGAGGTCCTGTACAAGCCTCTTAGTTTTCATTCATATGTACGAAAAATAGTGCGGAATTAAAACTTTTCACAACATTAATAAAAAGTAAACTCTTCTATAAAAACTAAGTAACAAGGCTCATAATCACAAGCCAAGTTAGACACGTCTTAATATCATAGGGTCACGACGCTTTACACTGAAAGAAAACATACTAAGTATTATACAAGGCTTTAAAACAAAGAAACTAAAAGAAACATAGTGTATGTCCTCAAATATATGAGGACATAACAATCCTGAGAGAATCAACTTCCCAAGCTATGACTTCTAAGAACCGTCACTTGCCTTCCACCTATACTTATAGAAATATAGAAGAGTATGGGTCTAGTACAAACATTGTACTAAGTATGGCATATGCAAAGCATGCTAAAGATGTCAATTTAGTTGAAATAAACCTTTCATGCCATTATAGTAAAACCTTCATCAATCAAGTTACAAAGCATCATAAAATTCATCATTTAGCATACAAGGTAAAACTTCCGTACTTCTCAATTTATAGTCATATTCAACAAGAAATCCATTTATTATATGGACCTTCCTATCAAAAGTTATCCTACGACTCACCTAGGTAAGACATGAAGAGACCGCCCACACAACCTCTTCAATACACACTTAAGAGATCCTTAAGACTACCAAAGATAACCATGCTTCATTTCAATTCAACAAGTCAACATTCATTCCTAAAGATACAAGAAGGAACAAACATGCATTTAGGAAATTCACATAAAGACCCCCACTTTCCTAGGGTCGTTCTTAAATGGATCTCCAATAACTAAACCTATGTGGGCGCATAGTTTAGGGATAAGGATATTGTTTCTAAGTATAACGTCTCAACTCGCAAAGAGTACTTATCTCAAGAGGTACATTGTATATCATCTCTACTCACAAAGAGTATCCACCCCTTCTGCAAATCCTCTCGGTGCTAAGCATAATTTCCCATGGAGTTCTAGACAATCATTACATTCATTAGCTATAGGTCAAGAGATTCTACCAAGTACTACATCTCAACTCAAGAAGAGTAATAATCTCTAGAGGTTGCTTTTGAATACTACATATAACCTCATGAAGAGTATCCAACCTCCAACCTTTTTTTAGAAAGATCTAGGGGATTATGAGGTTGCTACTAAACACTTCATTTCAACTCCCGAAGAATGTCCTCCCCAAATTACCCCTTCTTCATTCACTAGAGTTCTTAGGAATAGTAGGGTTGGTATTAGACACTTCATCTCTACTCACGAATGGTGTCTACCCTAGAATCCCTCATTTTCATTCATTAACTTCATTCATTCATTCAAAGTCTGTGTGAGTATATGTAAGAACACTCTTCACATAACCACCATATTCATAACTTTGAATTCTTAACATATTCATGCTATAATCATCCTTATTCACGCACTATCATATCTCACATTCACATTATACTTCATTTTGACATAGCATATTTAAGACACACATTAATAACTTAACAATACAACTCTCTCTCTCTCTCTCTCTCTCTCACACACACACACACACACATATATATATATATTGTTAGAGAGAGAGAGAGAGAGAGAGATATCGTAACATCACTTTACTACACCCTCAATGCCTTCAAGTACATATACTTTAAGTAAACACCTCCACCAAAGGTGGACCATACCACTCAAGATCAATTTAATAAAAATTAAGCATGATAGATCAACTTACCTTCATTCAAGCCTTTACCTTCTTTACCACATTTTTTCGATCCTCCATAAAAATCATCATAATGAAGAATAGAAAGACAACACATAAACATAATACAACATAAGGAAAAGCACAACCTTAACATTATCTAATAATACACATTAAACCCACTTCATAAGTTGAAAGTTGAGAATTTCATGAGCATGGGGTCATTGAGTTTTTAATTTAAAACTAACATTGAAAATATCAAATATCATTCGTTAAAATATTTTCATGCAAAGACTCATATTAGAATTCAAAATAGAAGAATTAGGAATTTGAAACCCTTTTTGAAAAGCCTTCGGATTGGATCCTTGATTGAGCGAGGAATTAGGATGAATTTCCGTACCTTATATGAGAAAACCCACGAAATTTGGTGAATAAATCATCCAAAACGTTCGATCCAAGCTCTACCTTGAGTTCAAGCTTCAATGGGGCTTCGAGAGAGTTTTTATTGGGTAGGAGGTTTTGATTCTTAAAAGTGAAGACTAACTTAGGTTCTAGGAGTATAAACTAATTTAAAATGCCTAAAACCCCTTAAAAACCCGTCCATAACTTTGAAAAGTTTTGGAGTAAATTTACCAAAACACCCCAAGCATGGACGAATTGCAGACAAATTTTGTAGGCTTCCAAACGACGGACCCATCAACTTGGCGTCCTTTGAACGATGAATGTCCTACTAGGCGTCATTTGGTTCAGAGAGTCATTTCTTGGGGGCTATGGTCCCATCACTATGTTTGGAGCTACTCTTCTAAACAACTGGGCGTCATTCAATCTACTGCCCGTCGATTCCTGGCCAACTTGATTAGTTACGACTTGGATCGAATCCTGATAGCCTCACAAAATTCAACATTAGTGACTTCGCCTTGAGGTTACACATTTGGTACATTAGCTACCCTTGGATCTTTTGGTGTGACTTTCCACCTAGCAGGATGACCTCGAACTTAACTTCATGGAGGCATGGTTATATGAAATACACATAATCAGAAATGAGAGGGAAACTTTTAGAGATAAAATATAAAGAACGAAATGGATATGAAAAATTCCTAAATGTTTCATCCTCCTAATTATAGATGTGGCACGCTTCACACTGATAACTAGAACTCTACAGACACGGCGTCATAGACTCCCTAGAACTCTTGAACTATTTGCTTGAATACTAAGTTTGTCACGCCCCAACCTACAACCTGGGTGAAAATGGCACGCAAGACCATTACTAGCCTCATTTTTACCCTTGGCCTGGCTTACTTCCAGAGCAGAAGGCTTAACTTAATTAAAATCAATCTCATATAATAACATAAAGAAATATAATCTATCTAATTGGCAACTTAGACATCAAAAGATTTGTAATAAAAAAAATTAGAGACTCATAACTATTTGTTTGACTGTCTATGAAGCCTCTATAAAATTAATATGGAAGTTGGGACAGACCCCAAACCGCCCTATAAAAGAAAGAGTAAAAGAGAACAAAAGTGTCCTCTGAAATGCAAGGAGGCTCACCACTGACTCTGAATGCTCAATTGGATCAACCAGGAGCTGGATAATGTTGATCCTAGTTACCTTTGTCTGCATCATAATAAGATGTAGGCCAACCAAAATCACTACATTTAATGCACGAGTATGCGATTTGGAATGCTTAAGCTTGCAAAAGAGTAAGAAGGAACACTTACCTTGCCTCTGCTCAACTCAAGAATAATTACTTACCTTAGCTCTACTCAACTCAAGAATAATTTAACTCAATATAAAGTAGTAAGAAGCATGCAGTATATATATAAAGATTTTGAAAGAGTGTAAACAACTTAGTTCTTTAAATAAATGCAATAACAAACTCAACTTTACTTATATATGAAGTGATATAGTTTCTGTGGGAGATTTTCTAACCGACAACCATTAGTATGAGTCTAAGTGATGGTTCGACATCTTACCTCATGATGCAAGAGGACCATACTATATATAGCCCTCACTGTATAACCTGTACTACTAAGTGGATCCATTAGTATATGCTAAAAAGCACTAAGGAATCATCTAAAAGTATGACCCTTCTTCTATCCATGAAGGTACATGGTTTATGGAGGCTTGAATTATTATGAAATCGCATCCCCATATCGGTGTGCAATAGTCCCAAAAATAATTAGCTCATATATTTTAAAAACAAATTCTTCTCTGGTTTGAGATAATTTTTCAAACTTATCTTAAAAGCTCTCTTGTAAATATTAGTTTTCTATTTACTAAAAACTAGACCAAAGGCTCTTTTGGAAATCTCAGTTCCTTTCTTGCTCGAAGTGTGAAAACATTTGTAATTGTTAGGAAATACTTAGTTCCCTTATAAGTTTTTAGAAATGAACTCAACTCTATACTCTTTGATTAACTTGAAACTTGAGCCTTAAAACAAAGTGACAACATTTGTTAAAGACTATATAAACTTTAAGAAATTGATTTGACTTGCTTCTTAACTTCTAAACACGGTTCTTAACTTCCCTTGAATTAAAGTTTTGGATTCAAGGTTGAAATTCATGTTCTTAGATGACTTTTATATGTTTAGAAGTCATCTATAGTAGTTAGAATCAAAAAAATTGTTAAAACACTTTCAAAGGACTAAATGGACTGAACGATGAAATCTAGGTGAAAAATGCCAATTTTTCCTTTGTTATCCCTTATATAGTAATTAAGTTTGATGTTAGTCCATAAACCCTGTAAGAACCTTTGTCAATCTCTACTCTAGTCGGTAACCCAGTATAGGTAGACGAGTATACCAAAATTACCTCTTCATAGTCTCTTATAGAGTTACCTCAAAAGATCTTGTAGAATTAGAAATGGTAGACTTCGATGTCATTCTAGGAGTAGATTGGTTACATTCATGTTATGCCTCAGTCAATTATAGAACTAAGATTGTCCGTTTTCAATTTCTTGACGAACCAATCTTAGAATGGAAGGGTAGTAGCTTAGCACCTATGGGTCGATTCATTTCTTACCTTAAGGATAGAAAGATGATCTTTATGGGTTATATCTATCATCTAGTTGGGATAATGGATTAAAGCTCTAAAATCCCAATTCTTTTTAGTTAGTCATTGTAGGGAATGAGTTTCTTGAAGTGTTTCTAGAAGATCTTCCAAGAGGTACTCCCGAGAGGGAAATTGACTTTGAAATTGATCTTCTTTCGGATACCCAACCTATGTCGATTTATCCATACATAATGTCTCCAAAAAATCTAAAGGAATTGAATAAGCAGTTTAGGTACCTTCTATATAAGGGCTTTATTAACCTTGTATTTCCCGATTGGGTGCACCAGTGTTATTCATAAGGAAGAAAGATGGTTCTCTTAGAATGTGCATTGATTATAGACAGTTGGACAATGTCAAAATCAAGAATAAGTTACCCATCCCCAGGATAGTTGACTTGTTTGACAAACTTCTGGGTGTCAGTCATTTCTCAATGCTAGACTTTAGATTCGGTTATCATCAGGTTAGAGTAAGAGATAGTGACATTCCAAAAATAGCCTTTAGAACTCAGTATGGTCAATATGAATTTTTAGTTATGTCATTTGGACTAGCCAATGCTCCTGCACTGGATTTATGAATAGAGTGTTCAAGAACTATTTGGACTTGTTCTTCATCATCTTTATTGATGATATCCTCATTTACTATAGGAGTGGGGAAGAACATCCAAGTCATTTGAGGGTTGTTTTGCAAACAATCAAGGATATCCAGTTATTCGCTAATTTTAGCAAATAATATTTTTTGTTGTGGTTAGTTGCTTTCCTTTAGCATATTATGTCTAGTTAAAGGATTCAAGTATATTCCCACAAAATAGAAGCAGTGAAACAATGGGCTAATCCTACCTCTCCTATAGATATTAGAAGTTTCTTGGGTCTAGCGAGTCATTACAAAAGGTTGGTGGAAAAATTTTCATCCATAGACATTTCATTGACTAAGTTTACTTAGAAAAAGGTTAAGTTTCAGTTGTTAGATAATTTTGATAAAAGCATAGCGGAACTGAAAACAAGGTTGACTACAACTCCTGTTTTGACTCTACCAGAGAGTTCATAAGGTTATGTGATTTATCGTGATGCATCACGGTTGGCCTAGGTTGTTTGTTGATGCAGCGAGATAAGGTTATTTCTTATGCTTCCAAACAATATAAGGTGCATGATAAGAATTATCCAACTCATGACCACAAGCTTGAAGAAGTGGCATTTGCACTTAAGATTCGGAGAAAATACTTGTATGGTGTTCATGTAGATGTGTTCACTAACCATACGACCCTTCAATATGTGTTCACCTAGTAATAGTTCAATGTTTGTCATAAAAAAAGGCTTGAGTTCCTCAAGGATTATAACATGACTATGAATTACCATCCCGGTAAGACAAATGAAGTAGAACATTCCCTTTGTAGATTATATATGGTTAGTGTAGCACATGTTGAGAAAGAAAGAAAAGAGTTAATAAGGGATGTTCACAGGCTTGCTCGTTTAGGAGTTGGTCTCGTGAGAATATTAAATGGTGGTGTGACAGGTCATAACGGATCAAAATCTCATTAGTAGCGGAGGTTAAGGAAAAGCAAGACGGTGATCCATAATTCTAGGTAGTTTATTCATCCTGGTGCCACTAAGATATACTGTGATTTGTGGGAAGTCTATTTGTGGAATCGTATGAAAAGGGATATAGAATATTTTGTGGCTAAGTGACCCAATTGCCAACAAGTTAAGGTAGAACCAAAGAAACCACGAGTATGACTCAAGAGATCAACATTCCTACTTAGAAGAGGGAAGTTATCAACAAAGATTCATTACATGATTACATTATACTCGCAGGGAGCATAACATATTTGGGTGATAGTTGACAAAGTTATTAAGAATCCTCGCCTTTTGCGGTTAAGACTACTAATTTGGCAAACGAATACGTCAAACCTTACATTAATGGTATTGTGAGGTTGCATGGGGTTGCTTTGTCTATCATCTCAGATAAAGGTCCTCAGTTTACCTCTTATTTTTGGAAGTCATTTCAGAAAGGTATTGGTACACAGATTAATCTTAGCATAGCATCTCATCCACAAACAGATGGTCAGGCAGAGCATACCATTCAGACCGTAGAGGACATACTGATAGCAAAGCTCTGTCCCAGATATGTAGGCCCTTATTATATCTTGAAAAGGATTGGTAAAGTGGCTTATGAGTTAGAGTTGCTAGAAGAATTAGCAGCAGTGAATCCACTCATTCATAATTCACTAATGAAGAAGTGTGTGGGTGATACAACATCCCTAGTGCCATTAAAGAATGTGTCAATGAAAGACAGTATTTCCTATGAGGATGTACAAGAAGAGATTCTTGATCGTCAAGTTAGGAGATTAAGAAACAACGAAGTCACTTCATTCAAGGTTTTGTGGAGGAGTCAATCCATAGAGGGAGCTACTTGGGTAGCAGAAACAACCATGAAGTCCATGTATCCTCACCTCTTTCCTTCTTATTCCGCTTCAGCTTGAGGTATCAGTTCCTTTTAAGTTTTTCTGTCATTCATGCATAAAATTTATTTTAGAATCATGTTCCTTCAGTTTGTACTTGCATTTTCTGCGTATTTTCATGTTTAAGAAATTCATTTTTGTCAAAAATTAGTCTTCAATGTTTGGTGGTAGGGTTGTACCTCTTTCCATCTATTTTAGCTAGTTTAGTCTTCATTCGAGGACGATGATCCCAAGGTGGAGATATTGTAACACAAAAAAAACTAGAAAAAAAACAGAACTCACCTCAAGTGATGAACTATGGCAGAATTCATGAACCGTGATTGGTTCCCTATTCCATAAACCTACCCATGGTCCATAGTTGGACTCCATCATATTTAGATATTATTCAATGGGACCCTTATCGTGTCATGGTCTAGATGACGGGTCGTGCTGACATATGTGATGATCAAACCACCGCACCCTGATATACCGTGGTTTCACGGTATTATGAATACTTTTTCCTTAAGTTTAGTGTGTCCAAAAGCCTTTTTGTCCTAATGTTTATATAAGTTTCTCTTTATTTTACAGGAAATCTGTCCAAAGATGAATGCAGATATTTTGAGCGAAGAAATGCAGAAGAGACCACCTACGGAGCTTGTGATGGTCCGTAGGTGGCAGCGTAGTGCAGTCGCTGAAAGAAGGTGGGGAAGTCTGACCAAGTGTGGGGTTACGAAGCTTGTGACGGTCCGTCGTGTCTATGACGGTCTATCCTGCAGGTTCGTCATGAAGTTCAGAGAAGTAATCCCAGTACCCATAATCCAAGAGTTGAAGTGTTTTGGAACGAAGACCCTCGACGGACCGTTGTGCCTATGACGGTCCGTCATACTTGCCGTCGAGGGTAATGAAGTGAGAAACAGAAGAAATTGCATAAGTATGGGACGACAGAGTCCATGACGGTCCGTCATGACCATGACCATCCGTCGCGAGGTCCGTCGACCCAGCCGCGTTTTGGCAGATTTCCACCAAATAGAGTCCTTATTTAATTAGGCTTTTATTTTCAATAAATAGTTTGAAAAACCTCGTTTTTGGGGTTAGACTCGGGATCATTGTTATATTCTTTGATTGTTAGACACCGTATTAGTAAACGTTGTATTGTTAGACTTTTAATTATCATTAGACTTTTTATGAGACGATTGATTACTTTGAGATTCTTGCAAGTGATTTTTGGTGATTAATCAAGCAAAATTTCAGATTTTACTCTTTCTCATTGAAGTAAGTACATGAATTCTTATTTAATATATTTGAATATTGTGATTATGACTATGACCAACTAAACTCCATAACTAGGGTTGTGGGTACCATAGGCAAATAATGAGATAAAACCTAACTAAAATAAAAATTCTAGAATGGTGTCTTGCATGGATTAATAATTCTTTCGCTTAGAAGTCTTTTTAACGGATGGACAACGTTAGAACTCACCTTAATGCTACTTGCCGGACCAAGGAGGTAGATAATAGAAAATAATTATCAACATAGATTTAGTGTACACTATCTAATAGGCTAGTATTGATTGGTACGAGGTAATAACTTAGTCAAATATCGAATACGATGCTTAATATGAGGTAAAGATAAGGGTTAGGATAGCAAAATACGTAGCCGGATCAAGGTGCGGAGTGAGATTTTCTAGATGCCGGACCAAGGATTTAGAAATACATAACTTATCACTTTGCATGCCAGATACTAGGAAAGAATTGTTATAGTTAGAATTATCAAGTTATGAACCTGTGGGGAACATGTAAACCCTAGTTACTTTAATTAATTGATTAAAAAAGTTCTTAAGTGTCTCTTTCAATTGCGTTAGTTATTTTCATTCATTTAGAAATAGAAACCCCCTTTTATTGTTTTTACTTTTCAAGGAAGTCATTGACCAAACAATAGTAATAACAGGTTGAAGTTAAGTCTAGACTATTTTTCTCGTGGGAATGATCCCAACCTCACTAGTTGGGTTATTTAATTGACAGGACCTCTTTACTTCTTATTTGAGAAGTAAGTTTGAGCGTATCAAATTTTGGCGCCGCTGCTGGGGAAAGTAGCTTTCAGATTAACTTGAACATATTACTATAATTTAGTTGATATTTTCTTGATTTTACTTTGTTTTATTGTTTTTGATTTTTTGCAGAACTATCCTCTTTGTATGCCAATACACGGAGAGTAAGAGAACCCTTTTTTCCATACGATCTCGAATAAGAGCGTACACTGCAATATGAATCGAAACTTGGGAATAAATTATGATGATCCGAACCAGAACATCCCAGCTCCGGTTGATGTTCATGGTCAGTTGTTACCCGATGCTCCGGGTGAACACCAACAGAGGGGACAAAATCCCGCTCCACGGCCCCAAGCATACTACAGAGGCTATGATAACATAGCAGACTCCGATGGTCCACTGGTTTTGCCTCCTCTACCCACAGGCCACACTTTTGTGGTAACTAGTAGCCTGATGCAAATGCTCTCTGCCGGAGGTTTCTTTTAAGGTCTACCCTCTGAGGATCCACATGCCCATATAGCTAAGGTAAGGGCAGTGTGTAAAAGCTATGTAGGGAGGCCTGATTTGGATTTAGATCTAATAGGGCTCAGAGTGTTTCCTCTCTCACTAATGGGAGAGGCTGCTATATCATTCACTAAGATCCCATACAACTCAATCTTCACTTGGAACCAACTAAGGGATGTTTTCTTAGCACGCTACTATCCGGTGTCCAAGAAACTAAACCACAAAGACAGAGTGAATAACTTTATGGCACTACCAGGAGAGTCAGTGAGTAGTTCTTGGGATAGATTCACCTTATTCTTAAGAAGTGTTCCAAATCACTGTATAGATGATGAGTCACTGAACGAATACTTCTATCGGGGACAGGATGATAATAATAAAGCGGTGTTGGACACGATAGCAGGTGGATCTTATGGGGAGTGTCTTTATGCTGAGATTGCCAAAAAATTAGAGAAAATCTCCCGAAATAATAAAGCTTGGAGTACTAGGAAGTCTGATACAAGGAGAAACACATTCGCAGTGTAGTCCACTCACAACCCAGCCACAGATGAGATTCGTGAAGAAATGGCTCAGATGAGAACTGAGCTTGGGTTGGTACTAAAACATGTCACTGGGGTGCAAAAAAGATAAATGCAGTCAACTACTTGGCTAAACCACCACATCCTAATGATGAATGCTATTACGCGGAGGACACTTATGCAGTAAATGAGCAGATGGGGGGTTTCCGACCAAGCGCCCAAGGCTCAAATCAGGATAACTAGCGCCAAGGTCAAGGGAACCAAGGTCGGAACTATGGTAACTATAACCGTGAGGGTCATTATGTCCGAGATGGAAACTACAACCGCGACAACAACTTCAACAGGGGTAACTATGGTAACAGAAATGATAGGAATGGGCCCTATGTCCCTCCTCAAAATCATAAAGTTACTCCTAGGGATGGAGGAGGTAGTATGGCGCGAGTTGAGGATATGTTGCACAAAATGATGAGGAGGTTCGATGCTAGTGATGAGCAAATTAAAGAGTTAAGGTGTGATTTAGCTAGTATTTGGCAAAAAGTTGATACATATGCAATATCGATTAAACAGAGCGAGTTGCGAATGGTACAGTTATCTGTGACAGTGAACACACGGCAACCGGGCACTCTTCCTAGTAACACTGTCAAAAATCCAAAAAATGATGCGCACTGTATGGCGATCACTACTCGGGGTGGTAAGAAAACCATTGACCCACCTATGCCGTCTGATGAGGAAAATGTGAGGAAGGATGATGATAAGGTGGTAAAGGGTAGTGTTGAGGAAGAAGAGCGCACTGGAAAAGATGCAGAAGTCCATATGAAGGTAATTCCCATTCCTAGAACACCACCACCCTTCCCTCAGAGATTAGTGAAAAAGACCGATGATGGTAAATATCGACATTTTATAACAATGCTAAAGCAACTCTCTATCAATGTCCCTTTGGTAGAAGCTCTAGAACAAATGCCCGGTTATGCCAAGTTTATGAAAGATCTGGTCACAAAGAAAAGATCGATCACTTTTGAGGATGATGATAGACTGCAACATTGTAGTGCTATTGCTACAAGATCCCTCGTACAAAAGAAAGAAGATCCGGGTGCGTTCACTATTCCTTGTACATTTGGGTCATTACATTTTGCGAAAGCATTATGTGATCTGGGGGCAAACATAAATCTCATGCCCCTCCCAATTTACAAGAAAATGGGTTTGGGGGATCCAAAATCCACTGCAATGCGGCTACTGATGGCTGATCGGACAATGAAAAGGCCTATAGGGATACTCCAAGATGTGCTAGTAAAAGTAGAGTCATTCATCTTTCAAGCTGATTTTGTTAGTTTTGATGGCGAAGTCGATTTTGAAGTGCCTATTATTCTTGGGAGGCCATTCCTTGCTACAGGTAGAGCATTAGTTGATATGGAGAAGGGGCAGATGAAATTTTGGTTAAACAATGAAAAATCGACCTTCAACGTGTGTAGGACTATGAGGCAGAGTGGTGAGCTCCAATCGGTATCCACCATATCCCACAAAGAAAAGATGAAGAAGGAGAATGAACAAAAAAGTGAAAAACAAGAGTTTAGGGTTGGGGTTTTAGTGCTTGTAGACAGTTCTGGGTCACCTTGTCTTCCGGGCAAGCTCAAGTATTCCCTCATGGAGCAGTTGAGTTAAAAGCCAAGGAGGGAGTGCGGTTTAAGATGAATAGAGATCGAATAAAAGTCTATTTTGGGCATAAAGCAGCGGGGAATGAAGTGATAGAGGCATACAATCTTGATGATGTCTGAGTAATCAAGTGTCCCCAGTCGTGCCGCGACATTAAATCAGGTGTTTGTTGGGAGGCAACCCAATACTTATAGTCTTTTTTAGTAATGGTAGCGTTTTTCTACTAATGGGTTTTTAAATTTGCAGGCACATCACCAGGAAATTCTGCAGAAAATTACTCTGCAGCAAACACTAATGGATACATTGACGTACATTTGCGCCTGCGACGGACCGTCGTATGCCTCTATCATACCAGGTACGTCTTTCTGTTATTTTCAAACTAGGGCACACACGATGGAACCAACAACGGGTCGTCACAACTGTGACAGACCATTGTCGGGGAATCGTCGCCTGATTAATGAGGCGTACTCGACCCGACCCGGTTGGAGTTTATTATAAAATTTCACCATTTAAACTCCCCAACCCCTCATTTCACCCCCATTCATTTATTATTCCTCCCATTACCCTCTCTTTTCAACTTCCACAATCTCTCCATCTATCAACTGATCATTGCCCCCCCTTCAATTCTCCAAAGCCCTAAAAGTGATAATCTACTAGTCGGAGTTGCTACTGTGGGTGTCTTCCTTGTCACCGAGTACTTGTCCTTTTTGTTTTCCCAATTCTAAGGTATGTGTCTCTAATTTCTACTCATTTATCTTGCATTTTTGTTTATTAATTAGCATTATCTTAGTTGTTCGTGATATGTTCGTTTCTTTTATATAAGATTCTTTCTAACCTAGGTTAAAAATGTTCGAAATTGACATGTTTACAACCCTAAACATAGGTGCTTTCGCATTACTAGTTTCCTAGGTAGTTGGGTTAGGTAAATGTAGGTCCAAAACACTACAAGTTCGATTTGGGTTCAGGGGGGATGAATGGGGTACACAAGTTTTGTCATTGATCTACAGAACGAGACCCCGATGACAGACCGTCGTGTTCACGACGGACCGTCGTAGGGTCCATTTCACAAGCCCTAACACCCCACTGCCCATATTTTTCCAAGTGTCCCCCAACAGACACATGTGACGGACCGTCGTCTTCATGACGGTCCGTCCTGCATAACCGTTCTGGTTGTCAGAGACCCTGTTTTTGAGGGTCTCTCACTTTTCCTAAGTGTCCTTCAACGGACACATGTGACGGACCGTCGTACCCACGGCGGTCCGTCCTGCATGACCGTTATGACGGTCAGAGACCCCTCTCCTAAGGTTCTCTCACTTTTTCTAAGTGTCCTTCAACGGACACATGTGACGGACCGTCGTACCCACGATGGTCCATCATGTATGACCGTTATGACGGTCAGAGACCCCTCTCCTAAGGGTCTCTCACTTTTTCTATGTGTCCTTCAACGGACACATGTGACGGACCGTCGTACCCATGATGGTCCATCCTGTATGACCGTTATGACGGTCAGAGACCCCTCTCCTAAGGGTCTCTCATTTTTTTTCTAAGTGTCCTCTTACGGACACCTACGATGGACCGTTGTACCTGTGACGGTCCGTCTGACACATACCGTCATACTAATCAGAGACTCTCCTTCAGGGTTCTCCATATATACATAGTCTAAGTAAGACACGACGGACCCCATGACGGTCTGTCATAGTCACGATGAGCCGTCACCAGGCCTGTCGTGTGTTAGTGTTACCATAGAAATGACATATTGTTTTAATTTTTTTTGTATGGTTTTGCTTGTCTTTTTTTCCACTTCTCGTACTAATATTGATCCTTTACAGTAACTATCTACTATGGAACCCAAGCTAGATCGAATCTATGCACGTGGGCGATCGAAGTCTGTCGCCTCGTCTGCCCGCATGGTCATTGGCTCTGATGATGAGCGTGACCCCGAGTACGTGCCCCCAGGCACTTCCACCCCTTTCCGTGTTGCACATGCTCCCAGAGCCAGACCCAAAAAGGTGGCGTCCGGCGTAGTCACTCCCTCCAGTCTGATGAGGAGCGCACACTGACCGGCACACCCTCTGGGTCAGCCACAAATAAAGAAGAAGCGTCTGGCTCCTTAGGATTATCCTGGTCAGAGGAAGCCTCCGGCTCCGCTAAGGTTCCCGCACCATCCACTGCTGCAGTGTTGGCGTCATCTGATGAGGCTGACACTTCGGAATCCACATCAGGTTCACCACCTCAGGCCCCACCCCAGCCACTGACCAGCCCAACTGGTGGTGGTTAGATGGGCAATTTCAAGTCTACTCTGATGCCAAGTTCCTGACTGATAAAAGAGTGATGAATAAAACAGTCATCTTGGAGAGGCGGGTCCTTATAGGGAGTCTCCCGACGATGCCTGAGATCCACAATCTCTTCACCAGGCATCGCCTGGAGTAGACAGCACGTCCGTTGGGCCGTTACAGTGAAGAAATGGTCCGAGAGTTCTATGCATCCTACATAGAAACTCTCCGATCATAGATAGATAGGCGGTTTGCCCCCGCCAAATAGGACCCACTGGAATAGGTCCGAGTACAGGGCGTGAAGGTTGACATTCCCCCTGCCTGCCATCCGCCGGTTTCTATACGGCAAGGGTTTTGATGCTTATCGTACCCCTCTCACTGTCGAGTTTGACTACTGTTGGCAGATTGTTAAAGATGGCCAGTTCCTGCGTGAGCCATCGCTGAGAGAGACCACCAAGAGGTGTATGGCCCTGCACCTGTCAGTTGATGGAAAGGGTGCCGACTGGGTGACAGAGCCAAAGGGGGCCATCAAGAAGGCCAACCTCACTTTCATGGCGAAGTTCTTGTGGCTGATTGTCTGCCACTGCCTTTCCCCCACAACCGCTGATAATATCGTTACATAGGATCGAGCAGTGTTGATGGCGGCGATGATTGCTCAGTTCGAGGTGGATTTCGCGTGGCTTCCACAGGCAGTCATGCACGAGAGGTCTTTCAAGGTCACTACTACTTACCCTTTCCCGTGCATGATCTTTTCTCTCTGTAGGTCCGCAGGTGTGCCTATATGGCACGTAGGTCAACTAAAGACTCCGCAGGGCACTATTGACATCGGCCTCATCAAAGATGAGGGGAATGAGTTGGCTCCATGCAGAGGGCCCCGTCCAGATATGCCTCTACTTGCTGATGATCTTGCTGATACGGTAGCCCAAGCGGCATCCACGACACTACCCCAGTCGAGTCTATCTCCGGTAGTAGCACTGCCACGAGTTCCTCTCGCACAACCCCTCTACCGGTGCTGGTCTTGCTTGCTAGGGTTCAAAAATTAGAGGCGCAAATGGCTACACTTCTGCATCATATCCAGCCGTGGATGCAGAAGTCTATTACTGAGTCAGAAGAGCGCCTAGAGCGGAAAATGGTCCAGTTTACAGAGCGGAAGATCGCTGAGGTTCACCAGCGCTTGGACACCTTTGAGTTGAGGGTGCTAGTCCGGCCAACCCCTCCAGTGGATGTGTCGACTCTTTAGGCTGCGGTCAACAAGCTTCGCGCAGATATTGACACGATCTTAGAGGCTAGGGTGCCGGAGTTTAAGGCCCCTTCTGTCGAGCCTGCTGAAGACACAGTGTTGGCGGCCTTATTTGCCACTTCAGAGATTCCACCACCTCCCCCTCGAGAGAATTCCAAGAGGCGTAGGGGTTGAGCAGAGGACGAGGCGCGAGCATGGAAGAAGGAGCACCGAGAGATGGAGGCTGCGAGGAGAGCCTCACTTGCTGAGGAGGAGGCACACCAGATGAGAGCATCAGATTTAGCGGCTGGGGCGTCTAGCTCCCGAACTGTGGAGATAGCAGGAGGCACTACTGATGGTGCAGTTGTTGCTGAGGACATCACTGAGGGTGTCCAGATTGCAGAGGACGTGGGTTATGCTTAATTGGACCCACCAGCTTGCTGATTGAAGGCGCTTTGGGCCACAAGTTTGCTTCACCTACCACTCTAGTATTTAAATATTTATGCACTGGGGATAGTTGCATTTTTTTTTGTTGGGGGTGGAGTAAATGGAAAGTGAGTGTTAGGGTGAAGTCTGAGTAGCCCAATTCACTATCCTCTTTTGGGGTTTTCTTGCCTATGCCCTTTTTCCCCAAAAGACTGATTATTTTTTATGTTGAACCGGCATGTCTATATCTTTTGTACATAGTTTCATTCTGGACCATGATGGCTAAATGATATCATGATAAATTAGAAAATGATGCATGACTAGGCATAGTAACTGATAAATGTGTAACTCTAAGCATGACATAGAGGTACACCATTGCATTACCCTAAGTCTAAAATTCGAACTAGGTATCTGATAATCTGGTATAGTGATGAGATGTCAAGTGAGTGTGAGGAAGATTTGAATAGTCCACTATTGGATTGAGCTAGAATTTGCCTGGTTAGTGCTGCTAAAATTAAGCTCTAATAGACAATTATGAAAGGATCATAGGCCCTTATTCAATATAACCCATTTCTAGCCTAAATAAAAGAAACCAAATGAAATTTATCCTTCTTTGATCCAAATGATCTGAGCTTAAATTAGACCTTTCTTTTTCACCCCAACTGATCTTTTCTGGGAACAATGTGTTGGCCCTGGTCCCTCCTTGGACATGTGCACCTCAACTTATGCCAAAAGCATAAGTTGAGGGTGGATAATGCAGTAAAAAACCTTCATTATGGCCCTGACCCAACTTTGGGTATTCTGTACCTTGACTCATGGCAAAGCCATGAGTTGAGGGTGGCTATTATGAGGAATGCTCTGGAAAGTGGGGTTGAAAGAACAAAGAGAGAGAAAGAACAAAAGTAAAGTGACTCAAGAATTAGTTATAAGAAAAGTAAATAAAAAGAAGAATATACAAGAAATACAATCAAGAAAAGAAGAGAGTCACTTACACGAATGAAGAAAGAAGAGAAAATAGCAAGGTGAAAGAATATGAGAAACTGGGCGAGATAAAATGATAGAAAGTGGAAGTTTTAGCCGATATGTCAAGGAGGGAAAAAAGTCACTAATGTATACCTAATATACCCTACCTGACCCTGAGCCTTGTTACAAGCTAAGAAAGTCCTATCTTGATCCTAAGGGTTGTATAGCGAACTTAAGGCAGTGAAAATAATAGCAAGCTTATGGAAATAGGTATGAATGAGTGTGACTTTGTTCTGAGAGCGAGTGTTGAAAAGTAATCCTTATACTCAAACTGAAATCATTGTGTGAAAATGAGGATTTTGTTTTAAAGTGAGGACTCTAGTTGCAATACTGGAATTGTTAGCACCTCAGTGAGAAATTGAAGAGGATAAGTGTTAGTGCATGGTGAGTCTGTGTCATGTTCTGATCCCACATAATTCAAGCCTAATAGTGATAGCATGCATAGATACAATGAGATTAATCGGTATTGATAGCCAAATGATTGCAAAGGATAAAACATGGATACTATTGTACAAAGATTTTGTATTGAGTCATAGTGTGTCGCTTGAGGACAAACAACGAGTTTAAGTTGAGGGTGTTGATATACCGTGTTTTCACGGTATTATTAATACTTTTTACTTAAAGTTTAGTGTTTCCAAAAGCATTTTTGTGCTAATTTTTATATAAGTTTCTCTTTATTTATAGGAAATCCGTCCAAAGATAAATGCGGAGATTTTGAGTGAAGAAATGCAGAAAAGACCACCTACGGAGCTTGTGATGGTCCGTCGTGCTTGTGACGGTCCGTAGGTGGTAGAGTAGTGCAGCTGTTGAAGGAAGATGGGGAAGTCTGACCAAGTGTGGGGTTACGGATTCCATGACGGTCCGTCGTGTCTATCACGGTCCGTCCTGCAGGTTCGTCATGAAGTTCAAAGAAGTAATCCCAGTACCCATATTCCAAGAGTTTAAGTGTTTTGGAACGAAGACCCTCGACGGACCGTTGTGCCTATGACGGTCCGTCATACTTGCCGCCGAGGGTAACGAAGAGAGAAGCAGAAGAAATTGCACAAGCATGGGACGACGGAGTCCATGACGGTCTGTCGTGACCACGACGATCCGTTGCAAGGTGTGTCGACCCAGCCGCGTTTTGACAGATTTCCATCAAATAGAGTCCTTGCTTAATTAGTTTTTTATTTTCTATAAATAGTTCGAAAAAACTTGTTTTTGAAGTTAGACTCCGTATTATTAGACTCTGGATCATTATTAGACTTTGTGTATTAGTGTTAGACTTTTGATTATCATTAGACTTTTTGTGAGATTCTTGATTACTTTGAGATTCTTGCAAGTGATTGTTTGTGATTTTTGGTGATTAATCAAGAAAACTTTTGGATTTTACTCTTTCTTATTGAAGTAAGTACATGAATTCTTATATAATATATTTGAATATTGTGATTATGACTATGGGTAACTAAACTCCATAACTAGGGTTGTGAGAACCATAGGAAAATAATGAGGTAAAACCTAACTAAAATAACAATTCTAGAATAGTGTCTTGCATGTATTAATAATTCTTTCGCTTAGAAGTCTTTTTAACGTATGGCCAACGTTAGAACTTGCCTTAATGATACTATCTAATAGGCTAGTATTGATTGGTAAGAGGTAATAACTTAGTCAAATATCGAATACGATTCTTAATATGAGGTAAAGATAAGGGTTAGGATAGCAACACACGTAGCCGGACCAAGGTGCGGAGTGAGATTTTCTAGATGTTGGACCAAGGATTTAGAAATACATAACTTATCATTTTGTATGCAAGATACTAGGAAAGAACTCTTATAGTTAGAATTATAAAGTTATGAACCTTTGGGGAACACGTAAATGCTAGTTACTTTGATTAATTGATTAAAATCCAACATTCAAAGCTGTTAAGTGTCTCTTTCAATTGCGTTAGTTATTTTCATTCATTTAGAAATAGAAACCCCCTTTTATTGTTTTTACTTTCCAAGGAAGTCATTGACCAAACAATAGTAATAACAGGTTGATGTTAAGTCTAGACTATTATCCTCGTGGGAACGATTCCAACCTCACTAGTTGGGTTAATTACTTGATACGAACGCTTTAATTCTTATTTGAGAAGTAAGTTTGAGCGTATCACACCCCCTAAATTGTCCCCCAGACCACCCCATGTATAAGTGAAGACCACAAACACTTTCACGGTCTGTGGTTCTTCACACAGATTGTGGGAGGGCCCATAGAAGTAAGACAGTAGCCACCCTTGGACAACTGCTAATACGCCCATGCCAAAGTGAAGACCATGAGGTCCTTGGCGGTCCGTGGTCTTCATGACAGCTCGTGGGAGATTCAGTGAGGATTAACCAGTTGGCTTCAAAACCTGAGTCTCTAGACCTCAGCTCAAGTTAGGACCACAGGGAACTTCATGGTCTGTGGTCCTCCACATGGGCTGTGGTAAGGTCTCGTGAATCAAAGGACCCAGTTCATGGATTAAGTGCACACTATAATCTACTTCACAATTTTTGGTCCCTTTCACGGTCCCTGAAGATGATTGTGATCAGCTATTTTGCAACTTTAAGTCAAGGGTACTTCAGTCTTTTCCCATTTTTTAGACCCAAAAAATACGTCGTTCAAACCCTAAACTACTTGTTTGTTTAGTTTTAGCCTAAAAACATATCTAAAAGTTACCCAAGTCTGATCTTTCCTTAAAAGATAGAAACTTAGAAGCAAAAGGGGGAAAGAGGTGACCCGAACCTTTCAAAGAACACAACAAGATTTCCAATAGTTTTAGCCCTAAAATAGAAAGATTTTTTCATGTAATATGTCGCCAGATGTGTTGTATTTCACTAGTAGGTTCCTTTCTCTCATTAGGTCCCTAGACTTCAGTTAGACTCTTGATTCCCTATTATAACCTAGACCTAGGGTTTTTAGATCTTTAGCAAATTATCATGTATCAGTTAATTACATGTTCCAACACAAATTTTCATGTTATTGATTCATTTTTTTGCATGAATTTTAGAACCCTACATATGTATTTCTTTAGTTTTTGAATTAGACATGCTAGGTCATCTATTTCAGTATGTTAGATATATATTCCCAATTTACATGTCAATTTTGAGCTCTTATATTACAAAAATTTAATAATAATATGTTAATAATCTAATTTATTAGGATTTGCATAAAACCTTGTTGGAGTAGGGTCGTTCACCCATATAGTACCAGAACTACGAACCACGTAGGTTGTTAGTCCTCTATGTAAGCATCACTTTCGTAATCATGCCCACATGACACTACACCTTTGGATACTTGTTTTAGGTCCACTCGTAAGGGTGTATACACAAGAATTTACATTTAGGTCATGTCGTTGTGCTATCAGTTATTAGTAGCTCCCATAGTTTAGTTAAACTCCATTACATTGACCAAATATCAGTATAGTCAGTATTTAGACTCATCATGTTATCTTTTGGTCATTGCATTCAGTTAGCTTGGTATTAAGTATCTATATCAGGTTTAGTTTATATGCTTATTTTATTGCTTGTTCAGTAACATGTTTATTTCATCTTGTTATATCATGCATGCTTAGTACTTTTCATGTACTGATGCATAATATATTCTACTTTTTCTCATGATTTAGGTTCAGGTTCTCAGTGTCTAAACCATGCTAAGATCGCTTCTCGATCTTCAATTCAGCAACATCAGTTGTGAGTCCTCATTCTTTTAGAATAATAGTCATGTTATCTTTTTAGTATTGTAGTCTTTTAGTTTAAATTTTTCTATACTTAGTGGGCGTATGTCCCAACACTTCTAGTTAGTAAGAGACTATTTCCAGACATTGTTAGATTCGTCATAGTTTCTAAGTTTGATGTTTCTTTGTATTATACTCTAAGATTTCATATACGTAGTTTTAGTATATGGCTCTTCCCTATCATTATCAGATTATCTTATGATTTAGCTTCCTCAAAGTTTTATTGTTAAATGATTCTATCATAGTATGCTTATGTCATAACAACAGGGTTAACTTTGGAGCACTTGTAATCATAGGTCGCATGTTTGCGTCTCAGGGTTATCTTAGGGTGTGATAGTTTGTCTGAACAGAGATAATTGTAAGTTCAGTTGAAGTCTAAACCATTTTCCCATATTCCCATGGGATCGACCCTAAACTATAACTTTGGTTGTTTATTAGACTACTACCACTTATACTTCATTTGAGAGGTGAGAGTCAGTAAGGTAATTATTTAATCATTTAGTTATCCCTTAATTATGACTTTCATTATTTATTGAATTATATTAAACGGTATTAAAAATTAAAATGAGTCTTCCTTCTTATAAGACCAAATAAAAAATCGAAGTCCACTTTCTCTCTCTTATAAATTCTATCTCTAACCCACTGTTGAAGAACAAGGAATAACTCAAGCTAGAGTACTCAAGATTCACTATCTATCACTTCAAACTCATGGAATAACATTAAACAAGGTATGGGGATGTTGATTCATGGATTAAGTTCTCCATTAAGCCCTTTATACCTTCTATTTTTGAAATATAATTGTGACAAAGAAACTAGGTCGTGTGATGTAGCCATTGGTTCATACAAAAACCATTTCCTTTATGTTATGTGTCTTATTTTATGAATATATTGGGATTAATTGATGATTTATATTGTGAAAACCTTCCAAGAACCCATGTGCACCCTATGACCTAATTTCATGAATGTTAATGGATGAATTGAGTATATATAAACATGATGCATTGTAGTTGATGATTATCTAGTCATAGAGTCTTGTTTACATGCTTGTTGTGATGAATATAGGGATAATTATGATACTTGATACTTATCCTTGAAAATGGGGTAAAGTCTAGGGTTTTTATATATGTTGAATAATGTTGTATATGTACTTTGAATTTGCTTGCAAGGTACATGACTTTTGATAGGATGCAAGTAAGGTAGTGTGGGATGGTTTCCAACTTCTTGAACCTTACCTATTGTACGGCATGAATTATGTATGATGGATTTAGTCTCTTGTGTTTAGTGAAAGTATAGTTCTCATGATAATACTATGATTGATATTGTGAAAGTGTATTCTCACCTAATGAATCTAAGATCTTTAGGTTGGATTGTATTGAATGAAGAGGGAACACTTCTTCACATATGTAACTACAATTAAAAAGATTAAGAGTAGTAAGTTGGGAAAATACACTAAGCACCGAGAGGATATGACCAATAGTAAGTTGGTAAGCTCGCATGATTTATGTCGGTTATGGTTGATCTTCCCTAAATAATGATGTAACAAAGGAAGTACGAACTATTCTATGATATTCTTATAGGTTTATTAAGTAGAAGTGGGGGTATGTGACTTCAATTTTACATTGCACTAGTAGGCTTAGAAGGGTGTTTTGGGAGGTTATTTATAGTTATGAAATGATATGAGAACATGTATGTTTAATGGATAACGGTTGTAATGAGCACATTTCTATATTCGATTGTGGTTCAGGATGCAAGTGCTTTACTTATGATTATGAATGTGATAGAATGTAAAGGTACTATGTATGGCCAAGGTAATTTTGACGGGATGCTTTGTATGGTTGGTTTTATGTGATGCTAACTTTACATTTCACAAGTGGACCTTAGGAAGTGCTAAAATCATACCTACATTATGATTGGGCATAGTTGGGTTTTTTTTGCATAGTATTTTTGATGTAAATGGCTTTCAAAAACCTCATAAATGCATACTTGCATATACATGTCCCTTTTCATGTTTTAAAAGTTCTGATGCATTTCACCTTATTTAGTGAATTAATTTTACTAATCTCTTTCTCCTTTTCTATTATGAGTATAGGTTCCGGCTATGTTGTTTGCCCTTACTTCCTTGAAGATAGTTTGCACTTCTTTTCTCCAAGATTTGTCATAGGTACTGAAACATCCAAGTGCTAATGCATTTGATGCCACATTTTAATTTCCATATTGAAGTTATAAACTTAGTAGTCTTTCCTATGTACTCTTGTTCTATAAGACTATTGTGTCTAAAGGGCTAGGGACCCTATCTAAAGACTTTATGTTGTACTCGTAGTAGTAGATGGTGTATGTGTGACAATGATATTAGATTCCTACTATTTTGCTTTATGTAACAAATTTTGAACTTCTATTGTAAAAAGTCTTATGTTTTGCATTATATTTCAAGTTCATTATGCATTGAAGATTATGCTAAGGGCTTGTATTAGACCTCATTGAGGTCGAGTACGCTGATAAGGTCTAAGGGGTTCTCTCTGGTCATTACAAACTTATTATCAAAACATAAGGTTTTAGGATAATATTAGGGTTTGTGTCACACACACCACATCTAGTAGAGTTCTATTCTTAAATGTGAAGCGCGCCACATTTATAAATAGGAGGCTATGAGATGATTAGGAAATTTTCTTTCTTCATTAGTGTATGATTGTTATTCGAGTCCTAACTCTATCTAAAACCTTCCTTATAATCCTTTTCTTGTGCTTATAGGCCATAAATACAAGAAGGACTAATGCTAGAAGGGTCGAGAAGGAGAATTTGAATGAGGTAGTTCCCCCTCAAGATTCTAAAAACCCCTGAGTCCCTGTTGAAGAGGGTGTTATGTCTAATGCTGAGATAAGGGATGCCATCATAGTTTGACTCAATTGTTGTGTACTCAAGTTGCTAGGGATTCCAGGGTGCAAGTGAAACCCAATGCCAACACAACCGCATAAAGGATAAGGGATTTCACAAGGATGAAGTCCCCTTACATTTTTTGGCTCAAAGGTGGAGGAAGACCCGCAAGATTTCATTGATGAAGCCTTCAAGGTGATAGATACCATGGGTGTGTCTTCTCAAGAAAAGGCGGAACTAGCTGCCTATTAACTTAAAGATATGGCTCAAGTTTTGTATGAGCAATGGAAATAGGAGAGGAATATTAGAGAAGGTTTAGTTACTTAGGCGACATTCAAAACGACTTTTCTTGATTGGTTCTTACCCTTGGAATTAAGGGAGAGGAAAATGCATCAATTCATCAATCTTCGTTAAAGGGGTATGAATGTGAAGGATTATATCCTCAATTTTACTCAACTATGAAAAATGCTCCTAATATGGTGGCAGACTCTAGACCCAAGATGAATATGTTTGTTATGAAAATATCTGATCTTGTGGTGAATGAGTGTGTAACAACTCTAAACGACTTATGTGAAACTGGATCATAAAAGTTGTGTCCAGATGTTTTAAAGTCATAAAAATAGTATATAATGAGGTTTTTAGGCAGTGAATAAAGTTTGGTGAAGTTTAAAGGTCAAACGTTTGAAAATATCAATGATATTCCAAAGGTTTGACTTGAAACCTTCTTGTGTGTCGTAGCATATTTGGTCAAGGTTTACGTATTTTGTTGGATGAAATTAATGAGAGGGGTCCTTAACATGTGTATAATTCATTTTTGATGAAATTGTAAATGTCCAGGCAAAACTCCCCAAGGACCAACCAAGGGTCCTTGAGGAGGAACAATCTACTGGTCGAAATCCCGTAGGTGGTCTGCGTCAATGTACAGTTAGCTTAGGTATATAAGTTCCCATCTACCAGTCTCTTTCCCAATCGATGGTTGCCAGCACGGCCCGTCGAAGGGACAATGCCCCGTCAGTGATGGTCGTCGATTGACACCTGCAATTCTGCAGGTGTCTCGGTCAATCCAAGGACTTTCTAGCTACTTCACCGAGCTTTCCTAAAATTAGCTGGATGATTTCTTATGGTTAATTTAGGTATTATAAATATGTTTATAAGTCAAGAACCCCTATTCAAGTCATTTTTCAAAAATCAAAATCCCAAAACCCCTAAAAAAACACTCTAGAACTCCATTGAAGCTTGAAGGGAGATTGAGGCTTGAAGGTTTATTTCTCCATCAAAACATCTTAATTTTCTTGTTTTAGTATCAATTAAGGTATGGGTTTCGTCCTTGAAACTCTTTTCTTCAAGGATCCAAGCTTCAAAGTGATTTTCGAAGACTTTCTCAAAATATGAATTTGTAATTTGTGATCTAGCCATAGGTTCTTTCATAAAATGTTTTGAATCATTATACATTGACTAAATTTATGTTAGTTTGATTTATTAAACCTAAAATCTCCATGAACGCATGCACAACATGAAATCCCTGTTTTGACTATTTGATGGGAGATCTTATCATGTCTTTATACTATTGAATTCTTGTATAGTTTACTTTAGGATATTGAATTATGGAAGAATTATGTTGGAATCATGTGGAGGATGTAGTATAATGATAAATTCATATTAAATTACCTTTAATTGATTGTACATTATGATTGTTTGATTGAATTGGTGATTATTGCCATTGGTAAGGGAATTTGAATATTGTATAAGGTGATTTGTCTATGGATGGAAACTGTGATATTGAATTGGTGGTATGATTCACTAAATCTCTACACATTGTATATTATAGTTATTAATATATTATGATTATTGGTATGGTCAATCTATGGTGGAGATTCTTATGTGGTATACTAGTGAATTATGTGGTCTCATCAGCATTATTTTGTGAATTGTGAAACAATGTGACCTCTTCGGCAATACTTCAAGTACTATGATATTACCATGTTATAAATTTATTATGTGAGTATTATGAAGGTATTGATGACTTATGTATATGTGAATTCAAAGCATGAGTTCTCTAAACTGAAGATATGTTATCATGGTAGGCTAGAGTGATACCTTGTGTGTGTATACTTGATGTTGAAGTCTGAAGTAGTTTACTTTATGATCATTAGGATGATAAATGTTGACGAATCTATCATAGTGTGTAGGATGACTTTCAAGTATACTAGCTGTCCTTATATTTTTCTCGAATGACAAGTTATATGTGATAATTGGAAGTATATGTATGTCTTGTAAAGGTAGACATACATATAGTTCCAATTATCACATATAACATTTGACTTACTACGTTAGATTACCATTTATCATTAATGTATATTTATGAATGGAACATGATCTTGAATATAGTAAAGAAGGTCATTATGTGGGACCTTTTTAAAAGAAAATTATGATATCCTTGAAGTCGAAAGTCGTAATAGTATCATTCTTGTGTTAATTGTGGACTTGAGGTTGATTCGTTGGAACATTATCGTTGATCTATCCTCTTAACCAATTTAAGTCAACCCTAGGGGACCTCTTTGATAAGGTGTTATGTTTTTGGTTGTGAACTAGATATGGAACCTCTTCATATACTCGTTAATTGAATTTCTCCACGAGAACGAAGGCTAGCACCGAGTGAGTATTCTAGGGAAGTTGCTCTAAATAATATGACATTAGAGAAAAAAAACCTTGATATTCCTTAACCATGTGCCTACATGGGATGTGCCGTAGTTCTACCATTAGAAAGTAGAACACCCTCCATCGGAGTAGGTTATAACTCCGGATTCCATGTATAGCTAATATGGTCTATATTAGTTTTTTCCTATTCTCGTCATATGGATACCTAAGGTAGTGATTTGGGACTCTATCTAGACATTGAACGTTAGGCTTTGAAGATGTTAATGTGTGATTCCCCTAGTTTTTTTCCAAGAGAATTTTATGAAGTCCTCTAAATTGCTTAAATAAACCTTAATAGACTTAATGATTTTTATGACTTATTTTAATAAAGGGTGAATTAAAATATAGGTATTTAGGGAAGCTTTAAGGGTTGTTTAGGTAGATTTGGAGAGGGTGTATTGGCGGTTTTATCATATTCAACTCAGGTGAATCTTAGGGTAACCTTAGGTGAAATGTTGAATGTTTGGAAGGTATAATCATGTATTACGTAGTCTTAAGTATCATTTAGGTTCTTTTGAAGAGGGTGTATAGGTGGTGTCTTCTGTTCCTACTTAAGTGAGTCTTAGTATAACCTTGGATTGGAGGTTTGTGTGTTACTTACCCTACTGTAAAGTTCACTATAAATTCTTATAAATTGTATATTACTTGAAAATTGTTTTAAATGTGATGTTTGGTGTTTAATGTTGTTCTTATGCTTATAATATGAAGTTTTGGTCACATCCGGGGAGAACCCCGTAGACGTAACCGGCGTTATCGTCATCGGCGTGGACTAACATTAGCCTCTTAACATTCGTCATTACATTCATAGGTTAAAAGTGCGGAAAATTTAAAACTTTTCTTCTACATCTATCATGATGTTTACATTGACCTCTCCAATACACATAACATATTCATATCTAGTATATATAAACCCTTCATAAAAGAAGATTACTTAGTCTTCTACTTTTATGACATACATATACATATAAGATACAATATAGACTTATAATGGATGTCTCATATAATAACCATCCAAACAAGAGTACAACCATTCAACATAGCCCTAAATTGGTGATATCTCGATTTTAAGTCGATCTTAGAAAAGTAAATCGCAACTTAGAGTTGATCAAATAAATCATCAACCCGATGGGAGAGGATACCTTTTCTTTATTGCTATTTTGTTGAGTTCACAGTAGTTGATACACATTCTAAGGACCCGCACTTCTTTTTCATAAATAAGACCGTAGATTCCCATAGAGATATGCTAGGCTGAATGAAACCCTTACCAATATATGATCTTTAGGTTGATATTTTGACTCGACTGGAGCCATTCGATAAGGAGGAACCAAAATAGGATTTGTATTCGCTATCAAGTCAATACCAAAATCAATTTCCCGTTTAGGAGAATTAATTGGAAGGTCATTAGGGAAGAACTCCAAAAATTCCCTCTCTACGGGGACCAACTAAATGGGAGGAATTTTTAAATCTTACAATTTGATATAAACACCCCTTTGAGATCATTTTGCATGTTTTTAAACAAGAGAATATTTGACCTCTAGTAATAGAGTTTCCCCCCTTTCAGTCCAAAAGAGGTTCATTTGGAAAGTTAAACTTCACCACTCTAGTCCTAATTGAAGAAAAGAAAGCATGCAACCAATCCATACCCAAAATTACATCTAAATCATACATGTCTAGTTCTACTAGATCAATATAAGTAACTCTATTGTGTAATATCATCGGACACATTATATATCCCCTTTTTGCGACAACCGAATCCCCCAACCGAGTAGACACCGAAAAGGTTCTTTTAAGATGTCGGGTAGAATGTCAAACATTTTACCTATTAATGGGGTATCAAAATACAAAGTGGTACCGGGGTTAAGTAAGGCAGATATATAAATACTAAAGACTTTCAACATAACGGTCATCACATTTGGAGCATAGAAGCGGTTATTCTTTGGAGCATCAACGTTTGAAGTACTTTCTTGTCCACTCCCCTTGTCTTTACCCTTCATATTTGGACAATCTCAAACTTTCTTCCCACTTTTACCATAAAGGAAACAATTATCCGTTCCCACTATACAATCACCATAATACTTCTTACCACACTTTTCACAGGTTTTCTTCTTAGTGGTGAACTAGTACCCCTTCCCTTTTGAGGCTTAGGGTTAGAAATCCTATCATCACGAGCCTTAGGGAACTTGAAAGGAAATTGATTATAAAACTTCTTCTTGAACCTAGGCTTTTCTTGAATGTCAAGCCTACCCTTTATGGAACCACCATCATAGGACCTTGCTTATTCGCATCTCTATTCTTTCTCATAACCCTTGCCTCTTCCACTTGTTGAGCATGAACCATGGGAAGAGAAATGTTCCTATTTTCATGTGGCATAGCCGAACGACACTCTTACTTCAAATCCTCCGACACTCCCATCAAAAAGCGGCTCATCTCATATCTTTGATTAGAAACCAAAGAAGGAGCATATTTTGACAACTTAGTGAATTTGAAAGAATAATCAAGTACACTCATACTTACTTCATGAAGGTTGATGAATTCTTCCACTTTGGCATCCCTCTTCTCGCTTGGATAGAACCTATCAAGAAAAGCCTTCTTGAAAATCTCCTATGTCACTAGACCACCCCTCAGAGGCCTATTGTCTCTCCATTGCACATACTAAGTTTGGGACACATCCTTGAGTTGATAAGTGGCTAAATCGGCCTTTTCACTTGTAGTAAAACCCATAGCATAAAGGAATTTTTAGGTTCCATCAATGAACTCTTGGGGGTCTTACTCCACCTTAGACCCAAAGAAAATAGAGGGATTCCTCCTAGTAAAATCCCTCAAGCGAGGGGTCGTGGTGCTCACATGTTGGTTTCCTTGGGGTACCACCTCCCGATTAGCTTGGGCCGTCATGGGTTGTTCTTGGGTAGTAATGGCTTGGGACATTTGGAGAAATGCAACACTTATATCCCCATCCGTCAAAGAAGGAGGATTGGCCGGAGCTTGATAAACATTAGTAACTTCTTCAAGAGGAGGGTTTAGATTGCCATGCGGAGGGACCTCCGCATAAGCAACCTATTCATAAAGTCTTAGTGCTACATTACTGTGAGTATTCATTGCCTATATCACAAAAAAGGATTAAATGGTAAAGGTACATAGTGTTAAGACTCTCGAGACTTGATAATGGATTTCCAAGAAAGTAAAAATTTCCTAAGCATCTTATAGCTCATCACTCATAAGTGTGGCACACTTCACAATTATGAATAATAACCTACATAGACGTGCTTTAATGAGACCTCATCGGAAAGTTATTCAACCTCATGCTCTGATACCAAGTTTGTCACATCCGGAGAACACCCCGTAGATGAAACCGGTGTCGTCTTCCTTGGAGAGGACTAACACTAGACTCTGAGCATTCGTCATTATATTCATAGGTTAAAAGTGTAGAAAATTTATAATTTTTGTTCTACATCTATCATGAGGTTTACATAGACCTCTCGCATACACATAATATATTCATATCGAGCATACATAGACCCTACGTATAAGAAGATTACTTAGTTATCTATTTTTATGACACACACATACATATAAGATACAATATAGTCTTAAAAAGGATGTCTCATATCATAAACATCAAAACAAGAGTACAACCATTGGGCGTAACACATAAATCAATAGAAATCAAAGCCACATATAGGCTATACAATCTTAGTACTCCAAATAAAAGAGAATAAACAACTGTCCTTGAAACTAAGAAATATCCAAATGCTAGAAAGTTGTATTGCCTTGAAGTGGTGAGGACCTACCCAACTTTGAGAGTAAGGATCCAAGTGGTCTCATATCCTTCAAGGACCGGAAACTAAAATGTTGGGGAAAAGGGAGAAAATAAGGATTAGCATACCACTTGGTATGTATGGAAAACATGTGCACATATAACACTTAAATCATTCTAAAAAGGGATAATTAAAAATCTATGCAACTTACTATAAAACCCTTCATTTATGCACTTTAAAGAACCCACTCATCAAGTAATCACATATTCATTATGGCAATAGCATATTCAACACAAGACCAACATTACTAAGTAAAGTCAACATATACATAATAATTAACTTAAACATCATATTATAATCACAAGTCATATATAAAGACTTCTAACATTCCAACACATACCTAACCATTATCCGTTATCCATCATCAAGTCTACAAGTGCAATGACCAAGTAAATCCCCATAGCCAGACTTAGTCAAGTAAACCCCACAAAAAACCACAAGCAGTTCCTAACTTAAGATAATCATAAATCAAGAGTAACCACCATCACTCTTCTAGCAATATAGACCAACAACATGCTTATAAGTGACACTGACATCATATAGAGTCAATAATATGTAGAGTCAACATATAACATATACATTATAAGAACACAAGAACAACCTGTTAAGGATTCCCTCAAGGAAAATTAGTGCAAGGCATACGTAGCATCCCATACCCCTACCTAGGCTAAGTAAAGCCTCTTAAGTAACCCTAGTTAGTGTTTAATACCTTACTTCCTTTTACTTTCAATAACACTTGCCTTAACCAACTTAGACAACAAGATCTATGTGTGGAATCCAATGTTGTAAAACCTTACACTAATGGAAGGTGAACTACCGGCCAAAGTAGTACCAAACATGAAAATAGAATCTAGGTAGTAGTCCTATAGAGGAAACATAGTTCATAAACTAGAAGATGTAGTTGGGACCCCCTTTATGCTCCATACATTATAGTCTCCAATATCATGAGTATGATAGTGAACCTACCTTCCCTATATGGCAACAGGCACTCCTCAATACTAGTTAACTCGGTGCTAAGCTAAAGTCCCTTTTAAAATATCCTTTATGAACAATTTGTCACATCCGGAGAGACCCCCCAGATGCAACCGCCGTTGTCATCCTCTCAGAGGACTTACAGAAGCCCTTAGCATTCGTTATAGCATGTCAATAGTTAAACTTGCAAAATAATTACAACTTTTGCATATTATATGAAGTTTACTTGGACTTCATACTTAACAATCATGAAAACATACGTAGTGATAGTCTTAAGAGTTGTCTCACATAAAAACCATCTTAAGAGTACGAATCTAGACTTAGCCAATAAAATTGATACGCCATATACGCCTTAATATGAAAGAATCCAAGAATAATAAACTAAATCAATAGTATTCTTAATAACTACTAAAATCTTCATAAGGTAGAATAATGAAATGATAGCATATCCGAACATGATGACCTACCAAGACTCGGAGAAAGAGTTCTAAGCTTCTTCACTCGACCTTCTTGATCTTAAATTCCTGGACCCTACATTTGTATTAATATAAAGTAAGGGGTTAATATTCACATGTACTAAGTATGGGTATAGGCACATAAACATTTTAGGACATGCATAAAAATGACAATTTCTTTGGCAAGCATGCTAAGACATATGGAAGTCTTCAATGCATATATCGTAGAGCATATACAAGTTAATGATTTCATAAACATGGAACATGATTATAATTAACACATATTATCATAAATTCAAATTAACATTTCATATGCAATAGATCATATAAATATAACATACAAAATACTTACCGATGATGACATCCCTAACCTAAAAGTGCACTGATAACGTGAAGCCTCATAACCCCACATAACCAAGTAGAAAATATAAGAGACCATAAGTAAAGCTTTGTTTCATGCACCTTCTAACATAAGTAGTCATCACATCATGTAGCAATATAGACCAATAACAAGTTCATCAACCTAACCATCATCATATAAGATTAATATAATCTTTCATAAGCATCATACCTTTCATGTTATCATATTTCATAAGAATGATCTCCTAGAACTTCCATTAGAGTCAACTTGTGCAATGTCTAGGATGAGGCCCATACCCCTACCTGTAGTAACAAGACTCCTTAAGTCACCCTAGTCAATGTTCATTTACTTATCTTTCACTTTACTTGAGGGAATAATTGTATTAGCCAACATTAGACCATGTGAGAGAAATGTGGAATCTGGTGTTATGCAACCCCACACAGAAAAAAAGTGGTCTACCAGCCAAAGCCAAAGTAGAACCAAACATGACATAACTTTCTAGGTAGATCCATAAGCTAGTATTCTATAGTGGCAACATATTTCATGATCTAGGAGATATATTAGAGACCCATAGTTCCACATTACATGGCAGCCTTTATCTCAGGAGAGTCATTGTGAACCTACCTTCCAACTAGGGAAGTGAAGCCTCTCGTATCTAGTTCACTCGGTGCTAAGCTAAAGTCTATATTTGAGTAGCCATTAAGTCATCATTTATTTATATATATTATCATAAGTCGTAGGAGATTAAATCCTTGTATAAACATGATCATAAGCTCTTCAGGTTTAGATGAGAATTTCTTTTCATCATAACCCTTCATTCGTGAGATTAACATACCATAATCTTCTTGTGTAAAGCATACAAGAAAATATCATAAATTTGCATGATATTATCCTTATCATGATCTCACAATTAACATATTCATATCCCAACACATAATAGCATCAATTTGTATGATCATAGCAACATCATACAAATTTCAATAGCATAGTAGCATCATTTATAGGCTAATGTAAATGTCATAGAGTAATCACAACTTTAGAAGACTTACCTCTTTCTTCCAAGAACCATATTCAAGAACTTCTCTTTAATTTCCAACAATCATTTAAGAACATAGTAAAATACTCAATAGAATATCCAATAAAAACTCTTCAAGTCATATACAAGATCATTTCATAATGTAGGATAAGGGAACGGGTCATGAAGAAGTTCAGTCAATCCATAGTTCCAATCACAAAGTTTTCATGTTTTCAGGTAATATATATAACCCAATAAAAATAATCATTTACATAAGAAACATACTTCACACGAAAATATAACATTATAAGTCAAATACTCAACAATGCATACTTAATTAACCATGGTAAGTCATTATTTTTCATCAATAGTCATAAATCTATAGTTAGGAAGAGACAGATTTTGTAGAGTAAAAACCATAGGAGTTGAATTCTTGAAAACTATCCTTAAAAAGACCTCATGGGGAAAGGAATCACAAGAGTGACAAACCCATACCTTATTGATGAATATTCCAGAAATTTTGAATGAAAATCTTGAAGTCTTCATCTTCTTTTTTAAGCTTTTCTTGTGATAGTGTTCTTGGTAAAGATGGGAGGAATTAATTTGGTCTTATTTGAAGTGTGTAAAAGTGATCTTAGACTGACCTAAAATCAATATAAAGTAATCCTATAAAATACCCAAAAGACCCTTCACTTAAATGAGTTTTTTTGTGAAGTCAAATTGATCTAAAACGATGCGGACGAATTGGAAAGTCACTACACATCGCGGGGCTTGTTCCGATTTTTTTTTAAATTTTCGGTCAAGGCAGGGAGCCTCGTGACAGCTCCGTGTCGCGAGTCTTCCTCCCAATTCCTGAGGCACTGAGCCTCTTGTGGGCTGCGCGTCACGCAGCAGCCCCTTGGTTCTTCACTTGTGTAGGATGCTTCGGCATTCTGCCTACCCATGTCGGGGTCCTCCTAAATGACCTTCCGGGTGGTTCTTGCGGAGCAATTATGGGACGTTTATACCCTATATACTACTTTTTATCTATCCATAGTATTTTTACTAATTTTAGACTTCATTTGACACTTCCAAACCGTCACCAAACATAGGGACCTCAACTAGTTCAAAATAGCTAGTTTTCAAACGTCAATGTTTTTATTTGTCATTTTGTCTCTAACCTTTTCGAAATGAACTTATTGCATTAATATAGGTCTGGAAACATCAATGCAAACATTATTTAATAGATGAAGCTCTAGTCTATGTCTTGGAACTTCCGGAGAGTTACATTATGCCACCTTTTAGAAACATTCGTCCCTGAATGACACTAAAATATTTTGGAGGGTAAGTATAGACTTAATACTAGAATCCCAACAAAAAAAACAAAAATCATAATGAGTCACAACTCATAGGAGTACTTCACAACTAATTTCAACACGTACCACAACATTACACGTAGCACACAATTTATGATGCACACACATATAAGAGCTCAACATTTAATAACACATAGTTAGTAATTTCCCTCTGAACATTATCATGATCTCAAAATACATCAAAGAGTTACTAAGCTATCATTCTTCTAAAAACAACAAAAAAACAGCAAAATCTTAAGAAGACAACATGCATACATATTTCATATGAGTGGAAGAATAGAGTATGAAGGCATTTTATTAAAACTCTAGTTGGTATAATCTTTTAACAAAACATGAACCTATTTAGTAACAAGTAAATTTCATGATTATTCATTAATTTCATTATTAAGAGGAATGTCTAACCTTAAGAAGTAAAAAGATGAGCGTAGCGGGACTTCATGTCGGCTTTGGCCTCCCATGTTGCATCCTCATAAGGATGGTTCCTCCGTAGAACTTTTACAGAGGCAACCTCATTGTTCCTCATCTTCTTCAGTCTATTTCTTATGATTCGAACTTTCACTATACCCTCATATATGATCTCTTGAACAAGGGGTGAGGACTCACTAACCTCAAAACATCAAACAGGAGATCTACACCTTCTACCATAAAGAGCTTCAAAAGGTGTCATGGAGATGTTCAAATGGGTACCTATTATTGTAAGATAACTCAATCAAAGTTAGGTGATCATCCCAGTTTCCTTTGAAATCAATAAGACAGGGTCTTAACATGTCTTCAAGGATCTGAATAGTATTTTCCTCTTGAGCATCCATCTGAGGATGAAAAGTTGTGCTAAGTTTCACTTGTGTACCTAAACCCTTTTGGAAAGATTTCCAGAAACGAGAGGTGAATTGGGTACCTCTATCCGAAAATGATAGGCAAAGGAATCCCATGAAGGCTCACAATCTCATTAATGTATATTCTTGCATAATCTTTGACAATACAAGTAAACTTAATAGCAATAAAGTGTGTTGATTTGGTCAACAAATCAACAATAACCCATATAGAATCATTTAGCCTTCGAGTTTAAGGAAAACCTACAACAAAATCCATATTGATGGCTTCCCACTTCCAAGTAGAAATATCCATGATTTGGGTTAAACCACCTGGTTGAAGATGCTCAACATTAACTTGTTGGAAATTTGGAGATTTTGCAACAAACTCTGCTATGTTCCTCAATAAGACATCCCACCAATATGTCTCTCTACGGTCATGATACATTTTTGTGGAACCCGAATGTATACAGTAGGGAGAACCATGGGACTCTTCTAGAATTTTGATTTCTCTAATCCTCAACATCAAGTAAACATAATCTCCATTGGTACCTAAAAACACCATCCTGCCCTTGGGAGAATGACTGATTGAGCTTATCAAGTATCGATTCATTTAACTCCATCAATAAAGGATCAAGATGTTGCTTAATTTTACCTTAACCACTAATGATGAGTCATAGTTATGATGGACAATAAAACCACAACTTGGCGAATCTTCTAACCACACGCCTAAACGAGTTAATCTATGAACATCTTTCACAAGTTCTTTCTTTTCCTCTTCCACATGAGACATACAACCCATAGTCATACCACTCAAAACATCCTCAACCACGTTGGCCTTTCCAGGGTTGTAAAGGACACTCATGTCGTAATCCTTCTAAAGTTGTAACTATCTTCTCAGTAAAAGATTCAACTGCTTTTGTGTAAATACATGTTGGAGACTTTTATGGTCAGTAAAACACATCAACATGCACAACATACAAGTAGTGTCTCCATATTTTCAAGGCAAAAACTACAGCAACTAACTCAAGGTCATGAGTTGGATAATTCTTCTCATGAACCTTGATTTGCATAGTAGCATAAGCTATCAATTTGCCATGTTGCATGAGGACATATCCCAAGCCCACTCGAGAAGCGTCAATGTAAACTTACAAAGCCATCATTACCGTTCGGTAAGGTCAACACTGGAGCGGAGGTAATCTTATCTTTAAACTCTTGAAAACCTTTTTCACAAATTTCCAACCATTCAAACTTTACCTTCTTTTCGGTCAAGGTTGTCAAAAGGGAACCAATGGATGAAAATCCATCAAGAAATCTTCTATAGTACCCGTCTAGACGCAAGAAACACCTTATGTCAGTGGGAGTCAAAGGTCTAGACCGATTTCAAACTGAATCCGTCTTCTTCAGATCAACCTCTACACCCTCACCAGAGATAATATGGCCAAGAAAAGCAACTAACCTCAACCGAAATTCGCACATACTAAATTTGGCATAAAGTTGGCGTTCCTTGAGGACTTGCTAGACTAGCCTCAAGTGACTCTTATTCTCTTTTCCATCCTTGGAGTAATTCAATATATCATAAATGAAAACAATCACAAATAAATAGAGGTAATATTGAGAAACTATATTCATTAGGTCCATAAACGATACCGAGACATCCGTTAACCCAAAAGACATTACTAGACACTCATCATGGCCATATCTAGTTCGGAAAGCTATTTTGGGAACATCTTCACCTCTCACCCTAAGTTGGTGATATATCGACCTTAAGCCAATCTTGGAAAAGTAACTAGCCCCTTGGAGTTTATCAAATAGATCATCCATCAGAGGGAGATGATACTCGTTCTTTATGGTGACCTGATTAAGTTGGCGATAATCAATGCACATTCTAAGGGACCCATCCTTCTTCTTAACAAACAATACTGGAGAACCCCCTAGTGAAATACTAGGTTGATTAAAACCCTTGTCTAGTAAATCTTTGAGTTGGAGCTTCAACTCTTTCAATTCAACCGGAGCTATCCAATATAGAGGAATTGAAATGGGATTTGTATATGGTAACAAGTCCATGCCAAAGTCAATTTATCGTTCGGGTGGAATGCTTGGAAGATCATTAGGGAAAAACTCTGGGTAATCCCTCACTACGGGGACTGACTCAATATAAGGAGTTTCACATCCTTAACCCTCACTTCATGATATATACAACCCTTTGCTATCATCTTACTAGCCTTCAAGCTAGAAATGATTTGACCCCTTGGCATAGAATTTCCCCCCGTCCATTATAAAATGGATTCATTTAGGAATTGAAACTTCACTACCCTTGTTCTACAATCTATGGAAGAAAAGCATGCATGAACCAATCTATACCCAAGATTATATCAAAATCAAACATGTCAAGTTCTAGGAAATCAAAAAGAGTAACTCTATTGGCCAGCATTACATGATATTTCCTATAGTCTCTTTTTGCAACCACAGAGTCACTCATGGGGGTACAAACCGAAAAGGGTTCAATCAAAACCTTTGGAAATACATCAAACTTGATAGCTACCAAAGGCTTAATAAAAGAGAGGGTAGAACCTGGATCAAGCAAAGCATAAACATTAACAGTGAAAACTTTTAACATACCCGTCACAACGTCAGGAAAGATCTCTTGTTCACCCCTGACCTTGAGTGCATAGAAACAGTTCCTTTTGTCAGCTTTAGAACTAGGAACGCTGGGTTGAGTTTGGCCATTCCCCTTACCCGGACTTTTCACGTTAGCACAATATTTGACCATATGGAAACTCTTTCCACAACCATAACAACTAATAGTCCAAACAAAGGATTCACCCACACATTTCTTACCACAGATACCACAAGTTGGTCTTTATTTTGGTGGATCAACATTTCTCCCTTTTTGAGGTTTAGGATTAGAACCTTCATGATTGCAATTCTAGGAGAATTTCGAAGGGACTTGGTTTGGAAAATTCTTCTTGAACTTATGCTTGTCTTGAACCTCAAGCCTATTCATAGAATAACTACTTCAAAAGACTTTGCCTTCTTAGCTTCTCTTTTCCTGTTTCTTAGATGACTGTCCTTTACTGGCTGTGAATGAACCATCAATCTAGAAAGAAAAATGTTATCATGAATCATGATTGTGTGACATTCTTCTTTAAGCTCTTTGAGCACGCAAGTTACATAGTAGCTCATTTCATCCCTATCATTGGAAACCAAGGAGGAAGCATATATCGACAACTTAATGCATTTTAAGTAGTATTCCTTGATACTTATACCTCCTTGAAGAAGGTTGATAAACTTCTCTACCCTAGCTTCCCTTTTCTCTCTTTGAAAATATTTGTCAAAAAATCCTTTTAGAAGATCTCCCAAGTCATGGGACCACCTCTTAAAGCCCTACTACCTTCCACTGATTATACAAAGTCTGAGTCACATCCTTGAGTTGATAGGTAGCATGCTCAGCCTTCTAAGTAATACTTACCTCCATAGAAAACAAGATCGTGTAGAACTCATCAAGGAAGTCTTAGGGAACTTCATCAACCTTGGATCCAAAGAACATGGGATGATTCATCCTCGAAAAATCTCTCAAACGGCAAGCCATTGTACTAGCATGTTGGTTCTCTCAAGGAACAACATGCGTGTTAGCTTGTGCCATAATGGACTGAGCTTGAGTGGTGATGGATTGGGCCATTTGGAGCAGGGCTGCCCTCACATCACCATTAATCATGGCTGGAGGATTGACCGAAACTTGTTCATTTGCAGCAGCTTGCACTTCAGTGATTTCCTTGGGGATTAGCTACTACATTCACACCCTCATCTGCTATTCTTCTAGCGGCTGTCATTCTTGTGTTCATTGCCTAAAATACCCAGAAAGGTATTAGATGCTAAAAGACACATAGTGTAAAAACTCTAGAGGCACGACATAGGATTATCAAGAAAAGAGAAGTTTCCTAGTCATGACATAGCCTCTCATCCATAAATGTGGCGCGCTTCACAACTATGAACAAGACCTATATAACGTGGTTTAGTGAGACATTGATTCTAACGATATTAAACTTCATGCTCTGTTACTAAGTTTGTCACAATAAAAAAGCACCCCCCAGATGTGACCGGTCTTGTCGCCTCTTAGAGGACTCATACAAGCTCTTAGCATTCGTCATAACATGTCATTAGTTAGAATTGCAGAAAAAATTAAAACTTTTGCATATTATGTGAAGTTTACTTAGAATTTCTATTTAACAATTATGAAAACATATTAGCGATAGTCTAGAAGTTGTGTAAACATAAAAACCGTCAAAAGTGTATGAATTTGGACTTAGACAATAAAAATCAATACACCATACAGGACTTAATACGAATAAATCCAAAGAAAATAAACGCAATCAATAGTATTCTAAAAAACTACTAATGTCGGCATAAGCTAGAATAACAAAAAGACAGAATCCCCGAACATGAGGACCTACATATATTTGGAGAAAGAGTTCCAACCTTCTTCAATCGACCTTCTTAATATTCAATTGCCGGACCGTACATTTGTAGTAATATAATGTAAGGGTTTAGTACGCCATATGTACTAAGTATGGGTATATGCACATTTACATTTAAGGACATGCATGAAAAAGGACCATTTCTTTGGAAAGAATGCTTATTCGTATGGATGTCTTCAATGCACATATTGTAGAGCATATACAAGTTAAGGATTTCATCAACATGGAACATGATCATAATCAAGACATATTATCATAAAGTCATATTAACATTTCATATACTATAGATCTTATAAAAATAACATAAAAAATACTTACCCATGCTCCACTCCCTAACCTATAAGTACAATGATCATGTGAATACCCATAACCCCACACAATAAAGTAGACAAGATAGGAGACCATAAGTAAAGCTTTGCTTTATATAAGTTGTAACATAAACAGTCATCACCTTATACAACAATATAGACCAATAACATGTTCATAAACCTAACAATCATCATATAAGATTACCATCATGTATCATAAGCATCATACCTTTCATGTTATCATATTTCATAAGAACAATCTCCTAGGTTTTCACTTAGAGTCAACTTGTGCAATGTCTAGGTAGAGTCCTATGACCTTACCCATACTAAGTAGACTCCTCTCATTACCCTAGTCAATGTTTATTTACTTATCTGTCACTTTACATGAGGGAACAATTGTCTTAATCGACATTATACCATGTGAGCTAAACTTGGAATCCAGTTTCATGAAAACCCACACTGAAAGAAGGTGATCTACAAGCCAAAGTATAACCAAACATGATATAGCTTTCTTGGTGGATCCATTATCTAGTTTCCTATAGTGAAAACATAGTTCAATAGCTAGGAGATATATTAGAGAACCATAGTTCCACATTACATGACAGCCTGTATCTCATGAGAGTATTTTTGAACCTACCTTCCAACTAGGGAAGGGTCACTTATCAGATCTAGTTTACTCGGTGCTAAGCTAAAGTTCCTTTTTGAGTAACCATTAAGTGATCATTTATTCATGGATCTTATCATAAGTCATAGGGGATTAAATCCTTGTATAAACATTATTATAAGCTCTTTAGATTAAGATGAGAATTTCCTTTCTTCACAACCCTTCGTTTGTGAGATTTAACATATCATAATCATCTTGTGTAAAGCATACAAGAGAATATCATAAACTTGGATTATTGTATCCTTATCATGATCTCACAAATATATATTCATTGCCCGAAAAATATACATTAGTAACATCATACGTACTTCAATTAGATAGTAACATCTCTTATAGGCTAAGGTAAATGTCATAGAGTAATCACAACTTTAGAAGACAAACCACTTGCTTCCAAGGACCTTATTCAGGAACTTATGTCCAAGTTACAACAATTATCCAACAACATAGTGAAATACTCAATAGAATAGCCGATAAAAACTCTTTAATTCAAATACAAGATTAATAGTAATGTAGGATAAGGGAAAGGGTCATCAAGAAGTTCATTCAAACCACAGTTCTAATCCAAACGTTTTCATGTTATCAAGTAATTAATATAAACCAATAAAAAGCATCAATTTAGATAAGAAACATGCTTCACACGAAAATCTAACATTACAAATCAAACACTCGACAATACATAATTAACCACAGGAAGTCATTATTATTCATCAATGTATATAAATCTATAGTTAGAAAGAAACTGATTTTGTAGAGTAAAAACCCTAGGAGTTGAATTCTTGAAAACTATATTTGAATGAACCTCTTGGGGAAAGGAATCCCAAGAATGATAAATCCGTACCTTATTGAAGAATATTCCATCACTTTCTAATGAAAATCTTGAAGTCTTCATCTTCTTCCTTAAGCTTTACTTTCTCTTCAATGGTGTTTGGAAAAGAGGGTGTGAGTTGGGAGGAATTCCTTTGATCTTATTTAAAGTGTGTAAAAGTGGTATTAAACTTGTAAAATCAATAAAGTCTTCATAAAAAATACCAAAGAGACCCTTCACTTAAATGGGTCTCTTTGTGAAGTGAAATTGACTTAAAACGAAATAGAGAAATGTTGGAAGTGGTTGCGCATTGCGGGGCCAATTCTGATTCTTTTTTCAGAATTTTAGGTTGAGCCTGTGAGTCTCGTGACAGATCCGTGTTGGGAGGATGCCTAAAATTACTGAAGCATAGATCCTCGTGTTGTCTACGCATTGCACATCAGCCCCTTGGTTCTTAACTCGTGCAGGCTTCTTTTGTAGCCTTCCTAACCATGTTGTGGTCCTCCTCAAGGACTCTTCGGGTGGTTCTTGGGGAGTTTTTATCAGATGTTTAGACCCTCTATACTACATTTTACCTATCCAATGTCCTTTTACTAGTTTTAGACTTCATTTTACACTTCAAAAACTTCACCAAACATAAGGACTTCAACTAGTTCAAATTAGCAAGTTTCTGGATGTCAAGGTCTTTCTTTATCGTTTTAGCTCTAACCTTTTCTAAATGAACATATAACATTAATATATGTGTAGGAACATCATTTCGAATATTATTTAATAGATGAAGATGTAATCTATGTCATGGAACTTTCGGAGCGTTACACAATAATAACTTAAATTAGGTCATAGGAGACTACTCATTGTATATCATCATGAATAGCTCATTAGGAATTGAATGAGAATAACCTTTAAATACAACCCTTATAGTGCGCTCAACACCTTTCATCATATGATAGTAATGTACACAATGAATCAATATCGTCCTTATATCAAGACATTTCAATACCAGCATCATACCGTACTAATCAATCTAATCAAAACATATATACTTCAATTGAATCATAATATTAGGTATAAGTCATCACAACATAATTAAGGTTTCAAGATTACAAAGTCTTACCTATATTTCTTCCAAAGTCATCACCATGGTATCACATAAACCAATTTCTAATCACCCATAAATTATCTTATAACATCATTGTATATTAATTCAACCAATAACCAAGTCAATTGAACCAACACTACACAATTCCACTCAAGATCACAACCTAGCGTTAAGGGGAAAAGGTCATCTTCTACAAAGTAGACAAACCTATCAAGAATTAATGTAATTAATTTATAATTCATCATAATTTATTCAATATAATCCTATTAAACCATAAACAAATCAATTTATAAGATCAATTTCGTAATTGGAAGAAAAACACATGAAAAATCATCTTTTGAAATCAATTTAAAAGAACCCTTTGGGGAAAGGAATCCCAAAGGTGAATAGTCCTCATACCGTGTTGAACCTTGAATATTGATAGGGAAACATTGACCTTTGAATCCCTGTAACCCTCTTGACTTTGCCTTCTATGGTTTCTTCTACTTGGGAGAGAAGAAAACAATTGGATTTTCGGAATTATAAGGGTTAGGTTAGTTTAATTAGGTTTGGGTCTTTATAGAGGTCATCAACAAACTAAATTAGACCACCTTTAACCCATAAATAATTACATAAAACCTAATTAATTAATTTTGACTAACCTAAAATGTGTAGCAAAACCAATGGTTTCACAGACGAGTCCCCGAGTACATATCGTTTATCAATTATTGGCCAAGGGGACCAACCGTCTTGTTGGTCCATCGTTTGCAACAACAATTTTCCAAAATACACACTGGTCCAAAATGGATAATTTTCAATCGACGGAGGCTATCGACACCCTGTCGATTGGAAAATAATTCGTCGATTGGTTCCATTTGTGGACACTGCATCTTGGCTTGAAAGGGTCCTTCTCATGGGCCCTTGGTTGATTCTTGGGGAATCTCACCAAGAAGTTTCTATTATGCAATATCTCTATTAAATTTTAGACACCCTTCCACAAAAAATTCATCAATTTTTTACTCCGAATACCTAGTCAAGTAGGCTAAGGTTTGCTAGCACCTTTTGCATTAGTCTCCGCATGTCGTGGACGTTCCTTGACGTTTTGATTCCTTCACTTCTTAAATGACTTATATTCCTTAATTTTGACCTTAAAAAACTGTCTAAATCTTTATATACTCATGTTAGGCTCTATATTAGGTCTTGGACTTACAAACTATTACAGTTTTAATTAAAAAGAGCATGTTTCTCACAAATATCCAATTCTCATGATTTTATGCATTATTCCATACTTAGTAAATGCATTGTAATAATTCCATACTTTTTGTCTTTATCTAAAGTTGTAGGCTGAATGTGAGAGGCGTCTTTAAGTGAAGCTTGGAATCTAGATTCTTTCAAGCAAAGTTGGGGTATGCCTTCACTGTATTCGAGAACATTATTAACATTAGACTTCATTTACTGAAAGTATGAGGATAACGTGGAAGACTTCATTAACATCCTGCAAGGCAATATGAGTGTTGAGGAGTATTCTTTGAAGTTCACCATGTGGTCTAGGTGTGCTTCATCTTTGGTGTATAACTCTAGGAATGAGATGAGTAGGTTGGTTACTAGTGTTGATGACATTGTGAAAGAAGAGAATCGCATGGACATGATCCAGAATGATATGAACTTGTCTAGACTTATTGTGTATGCTCAATCCATAGAAAAGTCCAAACTTAGTAGAATTGCAAAGAAGTTGGAGATGATTGGACCCAATAAGCAATACTAACCTAGGTTTAACAAGAGAGCTCCAAACCATGATGGACCTACTGCTATTAAGGTCAAACTTGAGAAGGGTAGTGGTTATCAAAATGGTAAGCCTACTTGTGTCACTTCTGGGAATAAGCACTATGGGAAGTGTCTACGTGGTACAGGGAATTGATTTGGATCTGGTATAATGGATATAAGGTGAGGGATTGCCCTTATTTTGCATATAAAAGGGGAAAAGTCAAGAAATATCTTCCAAGTGCTCCTGAAGGTGGTGCCTCAAAGAGGAATTGTTTCTATCCACTCCGGGCTAGAGATACAAATCCGGATGATGATGATGTTGGTAAGTCTTGTAATTTTTGTTTTAGTTATATGAGTTCCTTATAAGTGGGGGAGTATGGTAAGTAGAGGAGCTGTGATTGTTGTCATTTCTCTTCGATTGAATTCAAGTTTGAGAGTTAGAAAGTCATAGTAGCATGTTGCATGTTGCATTGTGTTTAGGAGTCTGGTTGAAATCGAATTTCATTGATTCTTTACACTGTGCACTTCATGAAGTTATGATTATGCTTTAAATTGAGTTAATATGGTTTTATATCTTATATTTCCATGCTTTCATCATAAATTTCCTAACAGATGCATTTTTAAAAAGTTGAGCATAATTCACTGTATTATTTTGGGCAGCCCACTGTTAGAAAATTTTTAAATTGACTAAATTGTTTTTTTGTTGAAAATTGTTGTAATGTTCTTAGAGTTGATATATATGAGCATTATTATGTATGGATAAGGAGTTCTTCCTAATTAAAATGAAGAATGTGATTCTTATTGCATAAAGAGTCATAAAATGGTTTCTATCTTCTAATTGTGTTTTAAGTCTCTTAAAGTATGTGAAATTGGTGTTCCTCTTAAGTATGTGTATTGTGTATGGTGTGATAAGTTTATATTCTGCCATTACTGAGTGTCTTGTCTCTTGAAAGTTCCTAAAGAGTAGCAAGTGTTATTTGAGGAATAATTTTGTCCAAGTGGGGGAGAATGTAACACCATTAAAATAACTTAGGTGAAACCATATTAACACTTGTGTCATTATGTTTTAAAGTCCTAAAATTGTTTATAATGAGGTTTATAGGAAATGTCAGAGTTTGGTAAAGTTTGTAGGTCAAACATCGAAGAACGTCCATGACGTTCGAAAAGTTTGCCTTGAAACATACTTGTATGTCTTAGTGTATTTCGTCAAGTATTACGTGTTCATTTTGGATGAAATTGATGTGAGGGGTCATTAAATGTGTATTATAATATTTGATTGGAAACATCCGAGAAAAAATGCCCCAAGGACCAAACAAGGGGTCCTTCTGGAGGACCCAACTCCTAGCCAAACACTCTCCAATAACAGTGCCACCTATGGAGTGAAATTGACGCCAGTAGGCTTGTCGACGCCCCGTTGGTGGTGGGCGTCCATGGAGAAATAGTCTAGGGATATTAGATCCTTTTTCTAGGCTCTATCCCAATCGACGATTGCCAGCATGGCCCGTGAATGGGACGACGCCTCGTCAGTGATGGTCGTCGATTGGTACGACAATTCTGCTCTCGGCCATGTCAAGGACTTTTTGAACATTTCTCCTAGATTTCCTAATATTATATGCACGGTTAGTTAATTTTACTTTAGGTCTTATAAATAGTTTTATAACTTTAGAACCTCTATCATAGTCATGGTTCAAAAATAAAAAATAAAAAAAATCCTAAAGAACTCTCTAGAACTCCATTGAAGCTTGATGGAGATTGGATCTTGAAGTTTGATTTCTCCATCAAAACTTCTCAATTTTTGTGGTTTAGACTCAATTGAAGTATGATTTTCATCGTTGAAACTCTTTTCTTCAAAGGAACAAAGCTTCAAAGTGATTTTCAAAGACATTCTCAAAAGATTAATTTCTAACTTTTGATCTAACCATGGGTTCTTGCATAACATGTTTTGAATAATTATATATTGATTGAAATGATGTTAATTTGATGTTTTAACCTAAAATCTCAAGGAACCCATGCAAAACATGAAATCCTAGTTTTGACTATTTGATGGATGATGTGATCATGTCTCTATACTATTGAATTGTTGTATAGTTTACTTTGGGCTATTTAAGTATGGAATATTTATGTTGGAATCATGTGTAGGCTGTCTTATATTGATAAATTCATGCCATCGTCTTCTTACTCAGATAAGTGGCCATCGTTAAATTGGCTTTACTAGGGATCCTATAACAGGTAGAAGTCTTCGAGCAACTTTACTAATATTAATAAATAAGGGGAAGGACCAAAATTTTCTATTAGTATAAGGAAGGTGCTAGCTAGCGCCCAGCCTATACAAGATCTTTCCACCTCCATTATCATAGATCAGACTTTGCTTTTCCAGGCTCCAGGCTATAGAAGGGATATTCCATATCAGCAGTTATGCTAGCTCGAAAAGGACTGAAAGAACATACATTAGGTCGTGACTTGAGGGTGAGGGGAAGGAGAGTTAAATAAGTAAGGAGGTCTACTAGTTCTTAGCTTGATTCAACTCAACATAGTTATATATTAGACGATATAACGTTTCTTTCTATTGCTTGAGAGGAATCAGTTGACAAAAAGCTTGAACGTAATTGACTTCTTTCTTAACTTAAATAAAGGAAGAGATGATTTAGAGAAGAATTCATTCTTGAATTACCTTGAACTCATTATATGTTATAATTGTTGGATTGAATTAGTGATCATGGCCATTGGTAAGGGCCTTTGACTATTGTATTGGGTGATTTGGCTATGCATGGAAGTTGTGATATTAGATTGGTGGCATCCTGTCCTAACTCTCTCTATATTGTATACTATAGGTCTTAATATTTAATAATTCTTGGTAAGGTCTACCTACTGTGGCAGTCCTTTATGTTCTATACTTGTGAATTATGTGGCCTCCTTGACATTATTTTGTGAATTGTGAAACAATGTGTCCTCGTTGGTATTGCTTCAAGTACTATGATATATCATGTTATAACTTGGTTATGTTAGTATTATTAAGGTACTGATGACTTATATATATGTGAAGTCAAATCCCAAGTTCTCTAAAATGAATATATGTGATCATGGTAGGCTAAAGTGATGCCTTGTGTGTGTATAATTGATGTTGAAGTGTGAATCTTCCTAGTTGAATTTATGATCATTAAGATGAGATATGTTGATGAATCTATTGGAGTGTGTAGTATGACTTACAAGTATACTAGTTGTCATTATGTACTTCTTGAATTTTAAAGTTATACATGATAATGGAAAGTATATGTATGTTTTGTATAGGTATATCTATGTCCCTTAGTTGATACATGAGGGATGTGAATATGGACCTGTTCACCCTAAAAATGAAATAGTTCAAACTAGAGATTCACATGTGTTTCATGAGTTAATTTTTGTTAAAAAGGTCTGATATTCATAGGCAGCGTATAAAGTTTGTTGATGTTTGGAGGTCAAAAGTCCAAGAACGTCCAAAACGTTCAAAAGTTTTGCCTTGAAACATACTTGCGTGTCTTAGTGCGTTTTAGCATGTTTTACGTGTTCTTTTTTGATAAAATATATGTGAGAGGTCCTTAACTTGTGCATGAAGGTATTTGTTTCATAAACGTCCGGTAAAAACTCCCGAAGGACCAACCAAAGGGTCCTTGAGGAGGACCAAACTTGTAGGCAAAAGCTGTCCCAAGTTGGCAGCTTACTGCCTCAAGGTTCATGGACCACTTTACAGTCAGTAGAGTGGACCACGGTCCATGAAGGTGGCCGTAGAACTTCCTTAGACACTTGGAGGCTTGTCAAGGCAAGTAAGAGACTGCCGAAGGACCAAGGACCATTAAAGAGGCTGTGAAACACCTTCACGGTCCGTGAAGGTGGCCGTGGTCACTGAGCGGGCTGTCAAAAAATGTGATTTCCCAAAAAATAGTTTTAGAGTTTTTATTAATTGGGATTGATTTTAAAAGTTTATATAATTAAATATTATAGTTTTAGGCCTTGAAACCCTCCTTTTCATTTCATCCGGGAAAAGCCATCTTTTTCTCAACAATGTCTTTGGCATTTGATCCAATAGCGTTCCGTTAGATAGGAACAGATTTGATAAATACTGATAACTCTCGGATAGAGTATTAGAACGGAAAGATCCATTAGATAATGAACTATTGGTTCTAAGCCATCTCTGACGATTAATCAACAATTCGAAGTGCTTTTCTTGTCCCACGTACGGTTCGGAGGCCGAGCCCCACCCCAGCAGTAAGGGTGCGGCTTAGGTCAACTAACACAAAAAAGATACAGTTCACTCAACGATTGCCTTTGGGTATTTCGTTATTTCGAAAACCCCAAATTAAAACAACTCTTTCAAGAAAAACTCTTTCAAAACCCATTGAAGGATAAACTCAAGGAAGGGCTAGGGTTGATGGTTTTGGACAATATATTCATTAAGTTTTAGTGGGTTTTTTCTCATTGACTCTTCTTTCATCCCAGGAGCATATTTCAAGACTTTCAAAAAAGGTTTCAAACTCCAACTTCTTCTATTTTGAGCTCTAAGCGTGGGTCATGCATGAAAATGTGTTAATCAATATAATATTATAATATTTCAATGTAAGTTGAGTATTTTAAGGATAAAACTCAATGACCCAATGCTCAATTCAATTTCTCAACTTTTAGCTTATGAAGTGGGTTTAAGGTGCATGGTTTGATAATGTTAGAGCTATGGTTTTTCTCTACTGTCTTATTATGCTTAATTCTGATGTTTTTGGTGAAATATTGACTAATGGTGGTAATGACTTGGATGAAGGGTAAGTGTTTCCATCTTAGTTAAGTTATATTGAAGTAACTCTTGAGTGGTATGGTCCCCCGTTAGTGGCGGTGTTTAATTGAAGTATATGAAGTTATATGTGTGTTGTGAGAATGACCTTGAAGGCATGATATGTGAAATGAAGTGGTGTTTTGTATATGTATATGTGTGGTATGTGTTAGAAGGTTGAAATGAGTATCTTTAAGGGTTTATGTCTAAATGAAGTATGTATTTGATATGTAAAGTATCATAATGTGTGAATTGTGATAAACGTGGGTTTGAGCATGTCTTGAAGTCAATGATATGAATAATGGCTATTATGTGAAAGGTGTGGTCACATGTACTCACACACACACACACTTGAATGCATGAATGAAGTCAATGAATAAAAATGGGGTATTGTAGGGTGGACACTCTTTGAAAGTAGAGATGATGTTTCTTGACCAGCCCTTCTATTTTTTAAGTATCAAGAAGAGGGATTTTGGGGTGAACACTCTTCGTCAGTCTAGATTAAATGTTTAATATCAATATCACTATTCCCAATGAGATTTTCCGAGATAGGTTGGAGGTTGGATACCCTTCGTGAGTTGTGATGGGGTGTTCAATAGTTTGATCTTAACCTATAGTAAATGAATGTTAAAGACTCTGTGGGGGATCTATGCTTAGCACTGAGAGGATTTGAAGATGGGGTGGGTGGTACATTTTGTGAGTAGATATGTTGTATCGAATGCACCTCTTCAGATTGGTGCTCCTCGTTAGTAGAGAATGAGTTACTTAGTAGCAATCTCTTTATCCCTTTACTATACGCCCGCATAGGTGTAGCTATTGGAGAATCCATGTAACAACCCCAAAAATGGATATGCTAAGTAATGCTTAATGTGGCTAGAATGCCTACAATTACACGGGGTTCACACGGGTTGATGTGCGTAGAACCAGACCTCTGAACCCTTACAACGGCCAAGCCAACTAACTTGAGGAGTTAGTTGAGCTAGGAAAGGTCGAGTCCAGCCATGTAGGGCTCCCGAATATGAAGATTTCCCTGCATGAGTCTTTAACTTACTAAAAAGGGGAAATCTTATGTTTGGGGAGTATATGAAAAGGGTAGTATCATAATTCATCTAAATATATAACTAATTATTTAACAAATAAAATGGAGGGGTATTTTGGGGAGAGATGGACAAAAAATTTTCTCTTAGATTAAAGCCTTGCTCCACCCGGTTCGAACCTAGGTGGAAGCAATGAATTAAATTTTTTTTAATTTTAGCTAGTAATTAATGTAATGAATTAACACTTATTATTTATTACATGATTTAAAATAAAAGGGAAATCAAATTTTTTATCATTTAATAAATACGTTATTTGATTAAGTCCTAAACTAGACTCCTAAGCCTAATAAAACTCTCACTCCCTCACGTCTATCTCACTTTCATGTGCAAGCTCTCTTATCCCCTTCATGTTTCTCTCTGCCAAATAACATTCAAAGAACAGAAAATTTACCGAGGTTCTTCACACTTGAAGAAATCACACGAAAATATAAGAAAAACAAACTTTAATCAATCACGTAGGCAAAGAGAAGGTTTTCCGTCGAGTGGGGTGTTAAACTTTCGGTGTTGGACGTGTGCTTTGAGATTTTTTTGGTAAGAAAGTCGAGGTTTGAACGTTAAAAAGGTATGGGTTCTCTTCTCTCTTTGTCCGTGTCCCAAGAGGCCCATAAGGTTCAGACGAATCTATTTCGAAAACTAGGGTTGTTCCCCGTTGCATGTCCCTGTCACTATATCCCAATGATTCGTACATTGGATATGTTTGCTGGTAGATATTAGGCGTGTGTTGTGTTTTCGTGATGAATATGTTCATGTATGTGTGTTTGAAATCATATGAAGGATCACCTATTCGATCCGAAACTATGTGTTCGTGTGTGCAATGGGAACCATGACTATGTGTCTCGAGTTTAAGGCTCTAAAATGTGATGTTTGCTCATTGTATTTCATCTACACATATTTATGTAAATCATGATGTTTATAAGTGATGTAAAGATGCTGATTTGAGTGCAATTCTTTATCAAATGAAATCTTGAAAATTCACCTAAAGACCTTACTAAAAACTACTTGAAACATCTAAACATTTAATTTTAAAGAACTGAGAAAATAAGCTGCAAAAATTTCCAACATCTTGTTAATGAGATTCGGCCAAGCTAAGGGGATTTTCATGCTATGAAAAAAAATGAATTAAAATATGTGAGATCACTAGGGATTGAACTTATGACCTCCCCATGTTAAAAATCAATGAATTAAGATGAGAAAGACGGAATGTTACATGTGGGATTAAACCCTTGACCATGGCTAGAAAATAAATTATGAAAATAAGAATTGAAAGGAGTGAGATTCGAACCCACCAACTCTCACTCAACTTAAGAAATTTAAAAGAAAGTAAAGGGTGAGGCTAGGCAGAATCAAGGGAAATTAAGGAGAAGAAATTAAAGTGGGGATTTGGGGGTTCGAACCGACACCCCCTCGGCCAAAGGAGAGAAATTAAAAGAATTGAAAACTAAAAGTAAATGAGGATGTGGGGGTTCAATCTCATATCCTCTTAGTACCGTTGAGCGAAAAATTAAAAATAAAGAGAAATTAAAAGAAAATAAGAGAAAATGAAGGCGTTAAGGCTTGATCTTGGATCCCCAAGCAGTGTGGACCAAAATAAAATAAATGGAAAATGTAAGTGGTGTCCAAGGGATTTGAAAGAAGTTTCCCTTGCCCAAATTCCATATTGATACATAGGTCGCGTGTGAGTTAAATTTTCAAGAATAATGATGCCTACTTAGATCGAAATTGAGATCTTGACATACATACAAGATTCATAAGTTTTGTACCATACAATCTTAGGAAGATATGAATAACTTTAACAAACTATGAACGAAGCTGCATGGATTGTATGTATCGACCCATGTGTATCATACATGTAAAACTAAGTGAACCTAACATGTATGAACAATGAAATTATGAAATGAACAATGAACTGTGAATGAACAATGTAATAATGAAATAAACAATGAAAAGATGAAATGAACAATGAAATGAAGAAACCCTAGAAGGATTAACTAAGAGTGTGAAACACACTAAATGGCCAAGTGCATTAGCATATGATGAAATGAACATTCATGTAAAAAAGGGTGATTAATTATGAAGATCAATGTGCTAATGTTAATGAATGTGGTGACAACATGAATGAGGCTAATGGAAAAGATGAGAGCAATCTCAAATGAACCTAAGTAAATGTTACCAAAACATACTCACCTACAAGAGTATAAAATTAATGAAGAGACAAGTCTCTATGAACACTCTAATGAAAGTATTGAGATAATCACACTTAATACTAATGATGAGATGAGAAATTATCTATTGAGCTATGATGTCCTCATACTAGAAGTCATCTTCCTATGATGTATGAGTTGAATGTAATGGAACTTTATACTGACCACTGATAGACTAGCTATGAGTGGTGATTCCTTCTTTCAGGAAGGGCGGAGGTTCACGTAACTCTCATGAGATGAGACTGTCCGTCAATGAGGGATATTGGTCTCCTTATATTTTCTAGTCTTCGAACCTATACTGCCAATATAGGGATTTGGCGGGGTTCAATTCCCATGTACGTTAGCAATTTTTGGGTCACTTTAGCTGTGATTCCATCTCTTTTTGGTGTGGGGGAGACATTGGATTTTATGATTCTCACATGATCTATGTCGATTAAAGTTAAAATTCCCAATGAATGAATGAAGCCAGCCTCAAATGATGCACATAACAAAATGAATGATACCAAAGGTGTTAAGATAGGATGATAAAGAGGTGCGCTAGACTTATGTAATAACACTAGGTCATTGTTGATCATAGCACAGCGAACCCGATGAAAGTATTAAACTACATCCTAGGTATAGCTGGTGTTTACAGTAGCCTATGAAAGAAATGAAATGAAGTACGTAAAAATTAATGAACCAGACTCTGTGTTTGCTAAAGAAGGCTCCCTAGTTAAGGTCCCATATGTTGAGCCCTCATTTTGGGAAGTCTTAATATCAAGTCTATGATACCAAGGTCTCATGGTATATGAATGAATGATATGAAAGATGTTACATGCCATATGCAATATGTTATGTGCTATGTCTAAGATGTTATATGTTGTGTGCAATATGATAAGTATGATGATGTATGTTACTCTCATAGCATAACTTTCCTAATCCAAATTTTGAAATCTCACTCACTTTCCTAATCCCATTTTGGCAAGTCCATTGACTTAACTTTCCATAATCATGTTTTTAGGAAGGGGATATTCTTACTCATGCATGTCATTGGGGTGTTCTTGCATAAACCCATACTTAGTACAAGTGTGTACTAATCCGATACAGTTCTACAATATTAGGTGTAGGTACAGGTGGACGCTAGAGCTTATAGGTTGATGTTGCATCTATCCGGACGTGGAAATTACATCCGGACTTGGTAGGACCTCATGCTTTTGAGGATGTTTACCTTTATTATCTATCTTAGAGGTAGGCTATAGCTAGTGGAGCATGTTCCGCTGTTGTTTCTTTCCACTTTTGTTCAGACTTTGTATTGGTGCCTTTTGGAAAGAATATGTTTTGCAACTACGGACTATTTCTTTCATTTGATTATATCTATATTAGATGGTTGATTTGTGAACGCCTATGTTGTTAACTTTAAAATGTTTAGCATGAAATAAGAAAATATAAAGTTCAAATTTTCCACTAAAATTAACCTATATGAAGTAAGAATGACGTATGTAGGCTTGTCTGTGACCTGTGAGAGGTCAACAATGCCGGCCTCGTCTGGGGTCTAGATTTCAGTCATGAAAATCTATTTTAAAGGCTAAATAATATGACCATACCTTAGGCAATTAGGGATACCTAATCAAATATATGTAGTACCAAAATTCCATGTCATGCACTTATGGTCTATGTTGGTTAATGTTATTCCCCACAATGGAATGTAAAGGACTAGGTCTTCATAAGGGTGTACTACTTAAGGTAGGTGGTATAATGGGACGATACTTACCCATAGCACAAGTAGACATTTGGAGGGAGTCTTTGTGTTTCCTTATATGAAATGTATGAATGGGTCATGTATGATGTAAAATAAAGTAATGTGACTTTATGTCTGATGTTAAGAAAGCATGTTAGTGAAATTTTAGAATGATGAAGGTAGTGTATCTAATCGCATGGAGTCCTCAAGGAGAACATAGTCGGGGTAGTAGCATGGGATGCTACTCTCACATTGCACTTGATGTAACTTGTAAGTCCACTTGAGAGGGGTACAGATGTGAAGTTCTTAAATGCAAGTATGTTCCTCTAGAGTCTTTAATTTTGAATGTTTACTTGTTAAATGAAATGAAGTATGTTTGTCCTTGGAAGTCTTAAGGATCACTTGGGTGTGTAGTGAAGAGATTGTATGGAAGATCTCTTCATGTCTTACCTAAGTGAGTCTTAGGATAACTCTTGATAGGAAGAGTTTTGTGTTAAGTGGGTTTACTCTAAGTATGATCTTATGTAGAGAAAATGGATGTTTGCCTAATGTACGAAATGATGGTTTTAAATTATGTCTTGTACTTGAGTTATGAAGGTTTTATCAAAATAATATGACTTGTATAATTCTACAGAAATGTCCCTATTCGCATGATTTTGCATAATTCCACACTAAGTACATGTTTGTACTAACCCTATACTTTTCTATACTCTATGAGTATAGGTTGGAAGCGAGTGGATGTTTTTGGAAAGGAGGCTTAGAAATCAACTCTCTCAAGACTAAGTATGTCCTCATATATTCGAGGGCATAGTCTATGTTTTCTTTAGTTTCTTATTTATGACTTGTAAACACTTATTAAATTTTTATTTCAATGTAAAGGATCGCGTCCCTAAGATATTTATGATGTTTATTTAAGTTGGCTTGTGATGATGAGACTTATTCCTTAGTATTTATAAAAAGATGTATCTTATTATCATTGTTGTTAAAAGTTTAAATTTCCTCACTTCTTTTAATTCTTATGTAATGAATGATGGATAAGAGGCTAGTACAAGACCTTTGAAAGGTCAAGTATGCCTCCTATCTAAGGGTTGACCTAACTTCTAGGGTGTACTTGCGGGTCGTAACAGAACCCTTGACTTAGTCGGTTAGAATACCCTTTGTCATGAATGTATGTGTATATGAATAGTACATGATCTTGAATATAGTAAAGAAGGTCATTATGTGGAACCTTTTTGAAAGAAGGTTATCATATCCTTGAAGTTGAAAGCCGTAATGATATCCTTCTTGGGTGAATGGTGGACTTGAGGTTTATTGGCTGGAATTTCATGAAATCATCCTTAGGACAATCATTAATCTATCCTCTTAACAATCCAAAGGCAACCCTACGGGACCTCTTTGGTAAGGTTTTATTATTTTGTTGTGAACTAGATATGGAACCTCTTCATATACTCCTTTGATTGAATTACATTATGAGCACAAATGCTAGCACCGAGTGAGTATGCTTAGGAAGTTACTCTAAATAAGATTACATTAGAGAACAAAAAGACCCTCTATATTCCATAACCATGTGCCTACATGGGATGTGTCCTAGTTCTACTTTTTGCAAATAGAACACCCTCCATCGGAATAGGTTCATGATTCTTAGTTCCATGTATATAGCTAACATAGTCTAAGTTAGGTATTGTCTATTCTCATCACATGTGATATTTACTAGTATTTGAGAAGTTCTATGAAGTTTAGGCAGTGGTATGGTTTACTATCTATACATTGCACGATTAGGCTTTGGAGATGTTATTGTGTGCGTTACGACCCAAGAGTACCCTTTGGAAGTTAGGTCAACCTTTGTGTCGGAACACGACATAATTGACCTTTCAGAGGTCTCTTGTACAAGACCTTTGACATCGTTCATTGCATGCATGTATGAAAACTAGTGCAGAATTAAACTTTCCACACTAATAATATTTCAAAACATTTTTCATATAAAATGATAAAAATACTAAGTCTTATTATATGTGAATCTTAGACTCAAGAATACCTAGGACACGGCCCATACAATCTAATATAGAAAACTAATATCTATTACAATACTTTCAATAAGAGAAGTTGTCTTTGCTTGAACAATTACTAGATTCCGAACTTGCTTCAAGTAACCTCTCACTTCTAGCCACACGTTAAGAGATTGACAAAAAGTATAGAATTAGTACAATGCACATACTAAGAATGATATAATTCAAAAAATCATGAGAAACGGATATTTGTATAAAATATAGTCTTTTTGACTAAAACTTCATAGCATAAGTATAAGATACCACACATAACATCCAAAATACTTCAAAATACATAAACATAAGACTCTCCTAACAAAGGTGATTCTAAGGTTCACTTGAGTGAGTTATGATGTGACCTCCCATACAATCCCTTCACACACCAAAGAGATCCTTTAGACTACCTAAGATAAGATTTTTCCGATTTCATTAGTTACTTCCTTACCTCGAATTACTCTAAGATCACGTATGTAAGACATGAAGTGACTGTCTATACACCCTCTTTAAGCCTACCTAAACAATCCTCAAAGCAATTCTAGGTAAGCACTTTTCATTAACTTCTTTTAGTTAATTCATTATGCTTATTACACCATTTAATAGAGTTTCAACACTTACGGATATTCACATAATGGTATTGGGGAAGACCTAGGGTACTCACACAGTAATATCTTCAAATCCTAGCCGTGCAATGTCTAGATAGTGTCCCATTCAACTACCAAAACACCATAGTACTTATCCAACATTAGCATGTATCCCACATGATGAGAATAGGAAATAATTGACATATGCCATGTTAGCTAAGCATGGAATCTTGAGTCAATACTATTCCAATAAAGGGTGTTCTACTTGCCAATGGTATAACTAGGGCACATCCCATGTAGGCACATTGTTAAGGAATATCAAGAGTTTCTTTGTACTCTACCCTCCTTCTTAACTAGAGCTACTACCAAGCACACTCCCTCGGTTCTAGCTTTATTTTTCATAGAGTAATTCAATAAAGGAGTATATGAAGAGGTTTCATTGCTTGTTCATAACCATATCATAACACACCCTACCAAGGAGGATCCATTAGGACTGCCTACAATGGGGAAGAGGATAGCTCAATGACTTCCCTAAGGATAAATTCATGTTGTTCCAGCCAATCAACCCTAAGTCAATCATTCACAGAAGACAAATAATATTACTATTTTCAACTTGAAGGATATCATAACCTTCTTTGTAAAAGGTTCCACATAGACCTTGTTTTTCATATATTGAAGATCATGTTTTAGTCATACATATACATTCATGACAAAGGGTATTCTAACCTACTAAGTCAAGGGTTCTTATTCATATTCTGCATGTATCAAGTAAGGGACACAAAATTATCAAGATAAGACACATATACTTTACATTATCACATATAACATGTCTTTCAAGAAGTAGATAGGGACAACTAGTATACTTGCAAGACATCCTACATACTCCTGTAGGTTCATCAACATATCTTATCCTAATGACCACAAAGTCAACTAGGAAGATTCACAATTCAACATCAAATATACACACACAATAAATTACCATTTCCTATCATGATCACATGTATTCAATTAAGAAAACTCATGCGTTGTATTCACATGTACACAAAACTTATAAAGACCTTAATAAAACTCACTTAATCAAGTTATAATATGTTCATAATACATGAAGTATTGTCGATGAAGACACATTATTCACAAGTAAAGCACATAACCACCACCACCATAAGTGGATCATACCAATTGTCAAAATTGAAAAACCTATACTACACAATATAGTAAGGTTTGGGTAAACATACCACCAATTCAATCTTAGAACTTTAATCGATAGACAATTAAACAAACTCATCACTCGAAGGCTATTAGACATGCCCTTAATCACCAATTCAATCCATTAATTAAAATATACATCTAACAAATCTTAATACAATATGAGTTCACTGATATAGGACAGCCTTCATATAATTCTAACATGAATATTTCATAATTATATAGCCCAAACTAAACTATACATGAATTCAATAGTATAGACACATGATCAAATCACCTAAAATATAGTAAAAATAAGGTTTGCATGATTTTCAAAGGTTCATAAGGAATTTGATATAAAATAATTCAATTAACATCAATTATATCGTAAAACATTGTTTCAAATTGTTTCATGCAAGAACCCATTGGTAGAAGTTTAAATAGAAGGAATGATGTTTTTATTTTCTTTGAAAAAATCATTGGGATTGACTCCTTGAAGAAAGAGATTCAAGTATGAAGAACCATACTTTAATTGTGAAGAAAAGCCAACTAGATTGATGGAGAAAAACTTGTAAAAGTTCTCTTGTTCCTTGGAGCTCCCATGTTTCAACTATGGAAGTTTTGGAGAGAAGAATGAAGAGGTTTTGTTTTGAGTTGAGGGTTTAGTTTTGATTTGTGAGTTTAGGGGTTTAAAAACACTCAATACTGGACAATAAGTCATCTCCAAATTATCCAAAAGACCCGAGCACTTATTGTACAATTTAACCAATTCAAATTGGACTTTAAAACGACTCGACCAAAACATAGGAGTTAACTGCGAGTCGCAGAGGCCTTTTAAAATCCTGTTTCATGAATTTTGATATAGAATGGTTCATGAAGGAAAAAACTTTTCCCATTCAGTGCCAGTTGTGCGACCGCAACCACTGTCAAATATTGGTTGGCATGGCAGCTTGCTTGGTTAAGTTTGGGTCCTCCATGGGTACCCTTGGGCTGGTCCATGTGCATCATTTTCGGACTTTTCAACCCTTTACAAGTCAGGCTGATAGGAACCATCTATACTAAATTTTGCCCTCACACAGTCCCCCAAAACATTAATACAAAACACTACAACACACTAGTTAAACTTTGACTAGTTTCCAGATGTCTTGGCTTGTACGTTTGACCTCCAAACAAAACACTCCCAAACTTTATATACTGTCTCTAAGCACCATTATTAGCCATTTTAAGATTTTAGAACAAGACGACACAAGTGTTAGTCTCTAATTCAACAAAGCTCATGTTTGAGCATGTAACACTACTCCCTCACTTGGAACATTCGTCCTCGAATGACACTTGCTATTATTTAGGCACTATTACGAGATAATAATCTCAATTATAGAAGAACAAAGCCATACAAAAGAATAAAAAATACATCATTCAAGAAGAATATAAATTTCACATACTTTAAGAGACTCGAAACACAACAAGAGGATAGACACTCATCTACGACTCATTATGGAATAAGATTTACATTCTTCATTTCAATTTGGAGGAACTCCTTCTCCATTCATTGTCATGCTTATATACATCAATTCTAAGCACATTACAACAACTTTCTACAAAAATTCATATTAGTCAATTTTCCAAAAATTTTAAAGTGAAGTGCCAAGCAACATAGTGAACACAATAAAAAATACATCATTCAAGAAGAATATCAATCTCTACTTTTAAAAAATGCACCTCTTAAGAAATTTATGTTGGAAACATGAAAATACCAGAGAATAATCCATATAAACTCAATTTAAAACATAATCATAACTTCGTGAAATAAACAATGCAAGGAATTAATGAAATTCAATTTGAGAGAAGAGAAGAGAAGAGACAACACATCACAACTTTACTACTCACCATACTCCCTCACTTAGAGGAAACCCATACAATTAAAAGAGAATTAAAAGACTTATCAACATCATCATCATTCGGATTTGTTCCTCTAGACAAGAGAGCATAAAAGCAATTCCTCTTTGGATCATGACCTTCCGGAGCACTAGGAGGATGTTGCTTGACTTCTCCCCCTTTTTATTCAACATTGAGACAGTCCTCACCTTATGTCTATCGTTTCCAAAACCTAAGCAATTCCCTGTACAAAGTAGACATTTTCCATAGTGCTTCTTCCGACAAGTAAGACAAGTAGGCTTACCATTTTGAGAACCACTACCCCTCTCAAGGTTGACCTTAGGAGAACTAGGTCCATCATGGTTTGGAGCCCTCTTCTTGAACCTAGGTGGTCTTTGCTGATTAGATCCACTCCTGTTCAAGTTCCTTGCAATCCTATTATGTTTGGACTCTTCAATGGATTGAGCATACTCCATAAGTCTACAAAAAGTCATATCATTGTGCTGCATGGACGTACGACACTCTTCATTCACAAGGTCGACAACACCGGTCATAAACCAAGTCATCTCATTCCTAGAGTTATACACCAAGGATTGAGCATACCTAGACAACATGGTGAACATCAAAGAATACTCTTTAACACTCATATTACCTTGCTTGAGGTTAATGAACTCTTCTACCTTTTTCTCCCTCTTCTCACTCTTTAAACTCTTCCCACTGTATATTACCTGACTCAACCTGCCTATTATATTTCCATTGTATGTACCATACGTTATTAACCTCCCTTAATTGGTACAAAGCTAACTTCGCCTTCTCCCTAGAAGTCAAGCCAAGGCACTTAACACCTTCCACAAACCATCAAGAAACTCTTGTGGATCCTCTCCCACCTTAAATCCTATAAAAATAGGAGGATTCATTCTCACAAAGTCTCTAAGTCTAGAGGTCATAGTAATCTCCAAAGCATTCACCCTAGGTGCAACATCTCTAGTCACATGAGTTGTCATATCTCGGGCTAGGCCAAATAAAGCATCTCTAATCTCTCAATTAGTAAAGTCCACAGGAATGACATTATTACCTCAACCCATAATAGGATGTTGATCTTATTGGGAAGAATTTGAGCACCTTGAGGAACTTGTACTCCTTGTCTATCTTGAAGAACTTGCTCAACTTGAGGAGGAATTTCCTAATTCACTCTCTTGTCTTAAAGTCTTCTAGCGACCCTCCTTTTAGTAGTCATATCCTTTAAACACAAGTAAAACATGCCCAACGTTTCTTAAGAAATTACTAGATTCCAAGCTTTCTTCAAAACACCTCTCACTTGCTAGGAACACCTTCACAGATAGACATAAAGAATGGAATTAGTACAATACTGTACTAAGTATAGTATAATGCAAAAAATCATAAGAACCAGACATTTGTATAAAACATTCTCTTTTTGAGTAAGACCTCATAATATAAGTATAAGATACCACACATAACATCAAGAACACTTCAAAATACATAAACAAGAAACTCTCTTACCAAATGTGATTCTAAGTCTCACTTGAGTGAGTAATGAAGAGACCGCCTATACAATCCCTTCACACATACCAAAGATATCCTTTAGACTACCTAATATAAGAATATTCTCATTTCTTTAGTTAAATTCCTTACCTATAATTACTCTAAGACTTACCTAAGTAAGGCATGAAGAGACCGCCCAGACACCCTCTTCAAACCTACCTAAGCAATCCTCAAAGATATTCTAGATAAGTACTTCTCATTAACATTCCTTTACTTTAGTCATTATGATCATTAGAAAGTTTAAGAGACTTGAAACACTTAAGGACATTCACATAATGGTCTTGGATAAGGCCTAAGGCACTGACACACTAATATCTTTAAAGCCTAGCCGTGCAATTTATAGATAGCGTCCCATGCTACTACCTAAACTTGATAGTACCTATCCAATACTAGCATGTACCACACATGATGATAATAGGAAATAACCGACACAGACCATATTAGATAACCATGGAATTCAGAGTCAACCCTACTCGGATAAAGGATGTTCTACCTGCCAATGGAAGATTTAGGACACATCCCATGTAGGCACATGGTTAAAGAATATCAAGTGTTTCTTTGTACTCTAGCCTTCTTCTTAACAAGAGCTACTACCTAAGCATACTCACTCAGAGTTAGCCTCTGTTCTCTTACAGTAATTCAATAAAGGAGTATATGAAGAGGTTCCATATCTTTTTCATCACCAAATCATAACACACCCAACAAATGAGGATCTACTAGAGCTTCTTAAAATAGTGAAGAGGATAACTTATTTACTTTCCTAAGGATGATTCATGCTGTTCCATCCAATCAACCCTATGTCCATCATTCACACAAGAAGGATATCATTACAGCTTCCAACTTCAAGGATATCATAACCATTTTTATAAAAGGTTCCACATAATGACCTTCTTTACTATATTCAAGATCATGTTTCATTCATACAGATATATTCATGACAAAGGGTATTCTAACCTACTATGTTAAGGGTTCATATTCATATTCTTCATGTAACAAGTAACGGACCATGACACGACACATATACTTTCTATTATTACTTATAACATGTCTTTCAAGAAGGACATAGGGACAATTAGTATACTTGCAAGTCATTCTACCTGCTGCTATAGGTTCATCAACATATCTCATCCTAATGATCATAAAGTCAACTAGGAAGATTCACACTTCAACATCAAGTATACACACACTAGACATTACCATTGCCTATCATGATCACGTGTCTTCAATTAAGAGAACTCATGCTTTGACTTCACATGTACACATAACTCATCAAGACGTTCATAAAACTCAATTAATCAAGTTATAATATTTTAATATAATAATACATGAATTAATACTGATGAGGCCACATTATTCACATATATAACACATAACCACCACCGCCATAAGTGGACCATACCAATCATCACAATTGAAACACCTATACTACACAATATAGTAAGGGTTAGGTCAACACACCACCAACTCAATTGCTTAACTTCAATCCGTATCAAATTCAACCAACTCATTAGGCAAAGGCTCTTACCCATAGCCTTGATCACCAGTTCAATCCAATAATCACAATATATAATAAACCAATCTTAATATACTACGAATTCATTGATTTAGGACATCCTACATATAATGCTAACATGAATCTTTCATATTTCAATAGCCGAAAATAAACTGCACATGAGCTTAGTAGTATAGAGACATGATCAAATCACACATAATATAGTCAAAATAAGGATTGCATGATTTGCATGGGTTTAAGGAATTTGACCTAAAATCATTTAATTAACATCAATTATATCGGTAAAGATTGTTACAAATCATTTCATGCAAAAAACCATGTGTAGAAGTTAAAATAGAAAGAATCATGTTTTGATCATGTTTGAAAAATCATTTGGATTGACTCCATGAAGAAAGATATTTCAAGGATGAAGAATGGAGGTTTTGCATAGACGAATGGAGAGGTTGTGTTTTGCGTTGAGAGTTTAGATTTGATTGGTGATCTTACGGATTTAAAAAGACTCAGTAACCGTCAATAAGTTATCCCTAAATCCCTCAAAAGACCCCAACAGCTATTGGACAATTCAACCAATTCAAATTTGACTTAGAAACGACGCGACCAATATTGTGAGTTTACTGCACGTCGCAAAGGCATTTTCAAATCTTGTATCTTGAAAATTTGAAGACTGAATGGTTTGTGACAGCCCCACATCGCAGGGAAAGAATTTTTCCCATTAAGCGCAAGCTGTGCGATGCACAACCATTGCAAAATATTGGCGGTGCGGCAGCTTGCTTGGAAAAGTTTGGGTCCTCCGTGGGAAACTTTGGCTGGTCTCAGGGACGTCTTTATAGGATGTTTTGAACCTTTACATTTTAGGATACACGTAGGAACTATAGATACTAAATTTAACCCTCAAAACATACCCCAAAAGATCATTAGGAAGCACTACGATATTGTAGTTCAAGTTTGACAAGTTTGCGGATATTCTTGGACGTTTGATCTCCAAAAACCTTAAAACTGCATTTACTGACTCTAAAAACAATTATTAATTATTTTAATACTTTAAAACCTCATGAAATTAGTGTTCATGAAATTAGTGTTATGATCTAGTTTAAGTTAGCTCATTTTTGAAGGTGTAATAGTGTGATTCCCTAGGTCTTTTCCAAGACCATTATATGAAATCCTGTTATTTGCTATGAAGTCAAATTGACTTAATAATGGTTATGTATTATGTTAATGAAGTGTGAATGAGAGTAGACCTATCTAGGGAAGCTTTATAGGTTTCTTAGGTAGACTTGAAGAGGGTGTATGAGCGGTCTCTTCATGTTCCACTCAAGTGAATCTTAGGTTAACCTTAGGTGGGTAGTTGAATATTTGGAAGGTTATAATCTTGTCTTAGATAGTCATAAGGATCATTTAGTTGATCTTGAGGAGGGTTTATAGGCAGTCTCTTCTAGTCCCACTTAAGTAAGTCGTACGATAAACTTGGATTGGAGGTTTGTGTGTTACTTACCTTACTCTAAAGTTCACTGTATGTTCATTGTAAATTCTTATAATTTGTATATTACTTGAAAAGTGTTTTGAAGGTGATGTTTGGTGTTTAAATTGGGTTCTTATGCTTATACTATGAAGATCTAATAAAAAAGAGCATGTTTCTCACAAATGTCCGTTTCTCATGAATTTATTTATTATTCCATACTTATTCATAACCCCCACCCTAAAGGTTGTTTTTTGGTAAAAAAGTACATGCATTATCTAATTCCATAATTTTATCTATTTCTGAAGTTTTAGGGTGAAGGTGAGAGGCGTCTTGACATGAAGCTTGGAATCTAGATTCTTTCAAGCAAAGTTGGGGTATGCTTTCACTCTATTCGAGGAAATTATCATCTTTTGGCTTCTTTTAATGAAAATATTGTAATAAACATTAGTTTTACATATTTGATTGCATGGGTTGTATCCCAATTATATTTTAGTCTTAGATTGGCATATGATGAGACTTAGTTTTCCTATCGTGTTATATGAAATATGTTTTGAAATATTATTCGTGTGAAAAGTTCTAATTTCTCACTTTTTTCATGCATGTACGCAATAAATGATGTCAACGGGCTTATACAAGACCTCCGAGAGGTCAAGTACGCCATGTCACTTCTAGGGTGAGCTCCCGAGTCGTGACAGAATGTATGTTTGCTATCAATCTATAGGGTTGTCCCATTTTATTGCCCAATAGATTCACATTGATTGATTTGGTCGAACCTGAGAGAGCTTTGATATCATTTTGGGGATGAATTGGCTACATGCTTGTTTTTCTCTCATTGTTTGTAGAACTCGTGTAGTAAAGTTTCAATTTCCTAATATACCTATTTTATAATGGAATGTGTGGTAATTAGCTCCAAAAAGTTGAATCATTTCGTGTCTAAAAGCTTGTAATTTGATCTCAAAGGGTTGTCTCTATCACATAGTGAGGGTCAGGGATCTTTAGTCCAAGACTTGTCCATTAGACTCGGTCCCCATATTGAAGGATATCTTGGAAGTCTTTCCCAATGAGTGGCCCAAGATTCCTCTCGAATGGGAAATAGATTTCGGCATTGATTTATTTTACCAGATATAGACTCCATCTTAATAAATCCTTACAGAATGGACACGGCCGAGAAGAAAGAATTAAAGGCTTAACTCAAGCATTTGATAGATAAGGGTTTTATTCAAATAAGAATATCCCATGAGGTTCCCCAGTGTAATTGTGAAAAAGAAAGAAGGGTCTTTTAGAAGTGAGAGGAGTTGATATTCCTAAAATAAAATTTCAAACAAGATATGGTCATTTTGAATTACGAGCCATGTCTTTTGGTCTAAAAATGTCATCGCGGGTTCATGGACCTTATGAATCGACTTTTTAGAAGCTATCTTGATTTGTTTCTGATATTCTTTAGTTATGAAATCTTGATATACGCTAAGAGTGAGTGATCATGTTAACCATTTGAGTATTGTTTGTAATGTTCTCAAGAATAACCAACTATTTTCCAAATATAGTAAGCTGAAATTATGGTTGAGATCAGTTTCATTCCTTGGTCACATTGTCTATAGTGAAGGGGTAAAGGTAGATCCTAGAAAAATGAAAGTTGTGAAAAGTTGTCCTAGACCTTTGAGTCACTGACATCCGATGCTTTTGGGTTTGACTGGGTACTATAGGAGGTTTGTTAAGGGATTTTCATACGTTGCATCTCCATTGATGGCCTTGACTCAAAAGAAGGTTAATATTGAATGGTCAGGGGCATGTAATAAGAATTTTTAATTATTTAAAGACAAACTTACCTACGCTCCCATATTAGCCTTCATGGAGGGAACAAAAGGGTTTGTGATATATTGTGACGCTTCTCGAGTAGTTAAGGGTTGTGTCCTTATGAAACATTATAAGATGATATGATATGCCTCTATAAAGCTCAAGGTTCATTAGAAGAACTACCCATCTCATGATCTTGAACTAGCGGCCTTAGTTTTTTCTTTTAAAAATATGTAGATCTGTTCACGGATCATAAGAGTCTCCAATATGTTCACCCAAAAAGAGTTAAATATCAGACGAAGAAGGTGATTAGAACTTTTGAAAATTATGATATGAGTGTCCTATACCACCCTAGAAAAGCCAATGTGATTGCGGATGTTTTGTGTCAGTTGTCTATGGATAGTGTAGCCCATGTTAATGATGATTAGAAACAGATAGTAAAATATGTGCATAGGTTGGCCCGGTTGGGTGTTCGACTTGATTATTCTCCAAAGGGGGGTTTCATGAGTCATATTTACGCTGAATCATCTTTAGTGGTTCAGGTGATATATCAGCAATATGTTGATCCTCTATTGATGGAATTGAAGGAATAGGCTGCTAGAAAATCTTATGAATCCTTCTCTAAGGGGATGGGTACTTATATACCAAGGTAGGTTGTGTGTACAGGATGTGAATGAGTTAAGAATAAAAATTTTGGAAGAGGCTAATGTTTCTTGATATTCCATTCATACAAGTGCCACAAAAATGTATCGTGATCTACAAGAGATGTATTGGTGGAACAATTTGAAGAGGGATATAGCAGAATTTGAGGCCAAATATCCTAATTTTCAACGAGTCAAGGCTGAACATTGAAGACTGGGAGGGTTAACTGAAGATGTAATTATCCCTACTTGGAAGTGGGAAGATGTTAATATAAATTTCGTTGTGGGTTTTCTCATACACGAATGAAAAATGATTCGATATGGGTTATTCTTGATAGGTAGATCAAGACAGCCCATTTTATTCTGGTGAAAGCTACTTATTTGGCGGAGGATCATAATAAGTTGTATCTAAAAGAGATTGTGAGAGTTCATGTAGTTCCCTTGTCCATTATCTCTTATATGAGCACTCAATTCACTTCTCCTTTTTGAAAAACATTCTAAAGTGGTCTCGTTTCAAAGGTAAAACATAGTACTGCATTACATCCACAAACGAATGGTTTAGGAAACGAACCATCCAAACCTTAGAAGATTTGTCGAGGGAAAGTGTTATCGACTTCAAGGGTAATTGTGATGACCATATATGATAAATCAAAGTCGCCTACAATAATAACTATAATTCTAGTATCGCCATGGCACAGGTTGAGGATCTTTATAGGATGTAGACGTACAGTTATGTGGTTTGAGGTACGTAAGTTTACTCTAATAGATCACCGAAGAAATTTATGAGGTCGTGGAGAAAGTCTGGCTCATAAGGGATCGTTTGAACACATCTCAAAGATGGCAAAAACTTATGCCAACAATAGAAAGAGGGACCTTGAAATTATGGTAGGTGAGTTGGTTTTATCACCCATGAAAGTTGTGATGAGGTTTCTTAATATGGGGAAACTTAGTCCCCGGTGTGTGGGCCTTAATTAGATTTTTTAACGTCGTTGGGACTTTCGTCTAAAAATTGAAATTACATGTGGAATTGGCATCAGTACATCAGTGAAATTACTTGATGAATTAGATTCTGTATACCTGGTCCTCCATGTGTCAATGCTCAAAAAGTGTATAGGCGATATGGTGTCTATCCTTCCTATAAAAGGTTTACGGATTGATGCTAACTTTTTCTATGAACAGGTCTCGGACGATATTTTAGAACGGCATCTAAAGAGGTCATGAAATAAGGAAGTATCTTCCGTTAAGTTTCTATGGATAAACAATCTTGTGGAAAGCGCTACTTGGGAGTCGGAGGCCGATATGATATCCTGTTATCCTCATCTTTTTCCTTCTTCTCCTAGTCCAACTTGAGGTAAGAATTTCCTCCTTTATTTAGTATTTTTGGGATTCAATGTGTGTTATGTGTAGGATTTCATAATTTTCCCTATATATGTTATAGTCTTTTGAAATGTATGTCTTAATATTTATATTGAGTTTTCATAATAGTTATGTTTTTCAAGTTAAAAGAGTTTATAGTATGAAAGTCGCATTTTGATTCACGAGGCGAGCATGTTGTAGAATTGTGAAAGGGTCAAACTTTTGCTCTAAATTGTTGTGTTAAGCATAAACGATGTGGGAGAAGTTAGTTATTCCCATATTTATGTGAGTTAGTGAATGCTTGTTTATTTAGTTTGTAGAAGTAGTTCCTACCTACTTGAGTTCTATGGCCATGTTCTTGTTTGATGAGAATTTATCCCATAACAGTGAGGTTAAGAGGTGAAAGGTGACAATTCTAGTTGTACACATTTTATATGTTATGAGTTGTTGTGGGCTGTTGGTATTGAACTTTAACTTAGTTTTATGCCTTGGTCGACATTCTTGGATGAATGTTACCAAGAGGGGGGATAATGTAACACCCTGTATGTTTAATGACCAATACTAGAGCCTTAGTCATTGCCTAATGTCCTAGGGAGGCCTAAATGTGAGGTTAAGGTCCTAAAATAATATTCCTAACTCTAAACTAAGGTTCTAGTACTAAAATGTCAAGGAAAGACAACCCTAGGAACCTCGCAGGAACCCATGAGAGAACAAAAGGAAGAGTGCAAAAAGCTATCAAAATAGCTTGGGCTTACGAGAACCATGGACGGATCGTCGATAGACTCATGCCCCGTCAATGGGAGTCTTGAGTGTATACTTTGTATCCACCGACTTGTCCCTCCAAAACAAGACTGAGTACCAAACAATTAGTGTCTAGGACAATCCGTTGTTGCATCGATGCCCTGTAAATAGGGACTCGTCGATGGGCACTGCCTTCACACGACTATCTGGGGGTTAGTTAGGTAATAAGCTAATCATTTAGTTAACCCTTAATTACAAATATCATTCGTTAGTTAAGTATATTAAAATTTATATAAAATACTAAAACAAGTCCCCCACCTTATAACTCCCAATAAAAAATCAAAACCCACTCTCCCTCTCTCACAAATTCTCTTTCTAACCCACCATTGAAGAACAAGAAAGAACTTAAGCTAGGGAACTCACGATTCACTGTCTATAACTTCATGCTCGTAGAATAAACTCAAAAAGGTATGGTTATGTTTATTCCTGGATTAGTTTCTCCATGAGCCTTTCAAAACTTCTATTATTGAAATTTAAATTTTGACAAAGAAACTAGGGCTTGTGATCTAGCCATGGGTTAACTATAAAACCATTTTGTTATGTGATGTGAATTATATTGTGAATATATTGGGATTAATTGATGATTTATATTTTGAAAATCTTCCAAGAACTTATGTGCAATACTATGACCTAATTTTACAAGTGTTAATGGACGAATTGAGTAGATATGAACATAATGCACTGTAATTGATGATTATCTAGTCAAAGACTCCCGTTTACATGCCTATTGTGATGAATATGTGGGTAATTATGATACTTGATTCTTAAACTTGAAAGGGGGATAAACTCTAGGGTTTTTCTATACGTTGAATAATGTTATAAACGGACTTTGATTTTTCTTGCAGGGTACATAGCTGATGAAAGGATACAAGTAAGGTAGCGTGGGATGGTTTCCACCCTCTTGAACCTTACCTATTGTATGGAATGAATTATTCATAATGGAATTAGTCTCTTTTGTTTACTGAACGTATAGTTCTCATGAAAACAGTATGATTGATGTTGTGAAAGTGTATCCTACCTAATGAATCTAAGAGTTTTATGTTGGATTGTATTGAAGGATGAGAGAACAATTCTTCACAATTATAAATACCATTAAAAATACTAAGAGTAGTAAGTTAGGAATGTATACTATGCACTGAGAGGATATGGACAGTGAGTAAAAGACCCTTCCTTTAATATAACACGTTGGGTCATCCTAGAAATATTCATGAGATGGGTACTTTTCCATTAATGAAATAGGTAGAATCTCCAAGACAAATAGCCCTATGCCTTCACAGTGTGCCGCCGTAGGACTTAGCTAGTCAATCCACATTGTAGCTAGTATGTATGTTCTACCTTGGTAAGTAGAACACCCTTGCCAAAATGTATGTGTGGAACATGAAATACACATGTGACACACCAAAAATAGTATCTACCATCTTCCAACATATGAATGGTAAAGATTAATTTTCAGATTTAAAGCACGGGATGCGTACGTGTGATGTACAAGAGGTACTATGATATGAATGTAGATTAATGTGTTGGAAAAAACTTTTTAAATTTAAATCAAAGAATAGATAAGGATAATTTAGTCAAGTTACCTTTTTTTTTATTGTTTTCCTAAGGAGTATGGACAAGTAACAAACATGACAAGTAAAATGGACCAGATGAGTAATTAATTTGGTGGTGCGGGGATGGAATATATAATCAATCTTATATGTTCTTAGAAGTAAATGGAATGGTCAAGATTATAAGATTCGAGACATAGTCTTATTATATTGTTAAATTTCTAATTTAATATTACAATACTCCAAAGTCTTCTACATCTATCTGTCAAAATCTCTACATCAGTTAAGTGTTGTTTGGATATGACTGATTGAATTTGTTTAAAAAATATTATTTGATGTTCTATTGAAAATGTAACTGTTTATATTTTGTAATTTACTTACTTTTTTGGTTACGTTATTAAATATAGTAGGGGAAGGTAACATAGCATTTATATTGATAACTTCAAAATCAATTTTTTTAATTGAGAATAATTAGATTTTGTGTTTTTCAATAGGTCATGATAATTGTGTGATTCAATTTTCCAAAAGAGTTCTTGATGTATCACAAATTTTAATTTCTTAGACAAATATTTCATCATAAATACATTTTTCATGTTTCTTGAAAATAACTAAATTCTTGGACAATACATATGATTTTCTCTATGAATCTACATATTTAACTTGATAATCGTCATGAATGATTATCTTAAATATATGTTATTTTTGCAAAAATTTAGAAGAATATAATGTTTTATATTTAAATAAGATTTTCGTTACAATTATTTTTTCCATTGTATGCACTTAATTTTTAAATGACATGATTACGATTATGTGCTTAGAGGCGCAATTATAATATGTAACACCCGGAAATCCATGACCTATAATAGAGTGTAACATGTTGTGTAATAATAATTTATGACCTAAATAAGGATAAACAACTTGTTTGAGAAGTATTGGAGCTATAAAAATAAAGAAAATCCGTAACGTCCGGAAACTAGCGAAATTCAACTAGTGGATGTCCCTGTGTTTGATGAAGGTTTCGGAGGGTCATATGAAGTCCAAAACATGTAAAAAGACCTTTAATAGGTATAATGTTGTATATAGGGTCAAAACTTCAAGTCACTACACTCGAAGGACCACCGGAAGGGTCCTTGGGGAGGACCCGAAGTTGGGCCGCAAGCTGCCAAGGCAGCTAGCGCGCAGGCAAATTCTGGTGGCTGCTGCGCGTCGCGCAGCCATCACGTGGGAATCTGATGTTTTCCTCGATACGCAGGTCTGACAAAGACCCTACTTCTTAAGCTCAAAATTAGAAAATAAACTGGGGAACTAGCCTCACGACGTCACCTACTTTCCAGTTATCGTAAAAGTTGTATTTTTGGTGTTTTGACTTCACAAATAGACTTATTTAATTGAAGGGTATTTTGGTTAATTTAATAGGTTAATATATAATGTCTTAGGGTCAGTTTTAGGTCAATTTTAACACTCAAATCAAGTACAAAAAGTTTAAATCAAAAATCACTCTCATCTCTCCCAAATAGTCTCTCCTCCTCCAAAACTCCATTAAAGATCAATAGAACCCAAAGAACAAGATCAAGCCTTTAAGTTTTTCAACTAAATTTTATGGATTAATCTTCATTAAGATATTATTTCTTTCATTCTTAAGGTTCCTTTCCCCCAAAAGTCCTTGAAAAGATGATTTCTAGATCCCCCAAACAAGGGTTTTTCTCCTCACATGGGTCTTCTTTCATAAAAAAATTGTGAGTTAATTGTGATGAATTCTGATCAATGTATGTTGTTTAAGTATGAATTTATGGTCAATTAATGAATTCCTATGAGTTTTACCTTGACCCATGTCTTTCCCCCAAATCCCTAATTTCTTGACTGATTAAGGTGAATTGTTGAGGATGATGAACATGTCATTTGTTTACTTTGATATTAGTTATGTTAATACTTCATGAATTGCACTATTTCATGTGTTGGTTTTGAGCTCATGGGCATTGAAATATGAATTCCCATGAAGGGCAATGAGGTATAATCTTGATTCTCCTGTGATCTCAATTATGCAAGGTGAAATCTACTTATGTGATAATAACATTATAGATAATTGTGTTTTTTTTTTGTGATAAGGATCCTTCATCCCTAACCCTAGATCTATTAATTTTCTTTGAAGTATGTAATTCTTTTATGATGTGATCATTATATGATTGAATGTAGTTTCTCATGATTATAATGTTATGTCTAAGGTGAAAGGATAGTTCTCACTTGTGATCACCTATGAGCTATTATGATAAGATGTTTACCTAAAGGTATAAAAGACACTAATTTAAATTTTTATGATTTATATGATGATTACAAAAGGGAATAATTGCTTATCACCGAAAGGGCATGTAATGAGATGGAGGTGTCACGTTAGAAAGTACGATCTCCCACATGGGTTTCCTTGCATTAGAAAATCCGGATTCCTAGTTATGTGTTGTCTAATGAGATGGAAACCTCCAAGTTAGTAAGTCAAGGTTTCTAGAAGCAATCTCCTTGAGCCTTAAATATGTGCCCACATAGGACTCTAGCTTCGTTGATCCACTTTGATAGCTATGTACAAATGGTTACAGCCTAGGAAAGTTTTAAACCTCTCTTTTTGGTGTTGGAGTAGAACACCAGATTCCAGGTAGCTCACATGGTCTCATGTAGGTTATTGCACTTATCTACCTAATGTGAAAGTAAATGAATAAGTGAAGTATGTGAAATCTCATTAGGGTTGTCTTGAAGGCTAATACATAGGGTGAGAGAGGGTATGGAACATCTCTTACTCATTGCACATGTGGGATCCTAGGGATTGTTCTAGTATTGTTCTTTTATGATTATTATTATGAATATGGTTATGTTAATAAGTTATGAGTAAGTATTGATATATAAGCATGTTACGAAAAGATGTTGTGAGTATGAAGTGGGTTGTTTAATGTGGTACCTAGCCTTGGATGGGATTATGGGGTTCTATGTTTGGTATTACACAATTATTTCATGGGTGATCTACATGTTGGGTTGATATTAAGTCAAATTGACTTATTTTTCTTCTTATATATGCATGTGGACATAATTGATAGAAAGCATGGTTTTGAGTAAATTGTCCTTTTTCATGCATTTTATGATTTTCGTGCATAGGATCCATACTTAATACATGTGCTTTGTGCTAACCCATATTTCTCCATTTTTCCCCAAACATTTTAGGTTTGGGCTATTGAGGAGGTTCCTGATCATTGAAGAAAAAGAGTTGGCTCTTTCCTAAGTAAATTGGTGAGTCCTCATGAGTTCCGAGGATAGAACCACTTGTCAAGTCTTATTAATTTTGTTTATGTTTAGATACAATTATTCCACTCTGATGTTGAGACTTTATTGTAGCCAATATGGGCATATTAAAATAGACTAAGGGCTATGCCCAAACTATAATGATTCATTCGTTAGATGGTTAAATATGAGACAAATTATTAGACTACATTGTTATGTGTTTTTGACCTATGATATGTTACAATGATTGCTAAGAGTCTTGTCTTAGTCCTCTTCGGGGAATATGACACCAGTAACAACGAGGGTATACTTTTGGTCGTTACAAACTTGATATTATAGCATTAGGTTAAAGTAAATCTCAGGTTTGATGTCTCACTAAACCGCGTTTATGTAGGGTCTTATTTATAATTGTGAAGCGTGCCACACTTATGAATGTGAGACTATGTGACGTTTAGAAACTTTCGGTCTCTTGTTATTCCTTGGTCGTGCCTAAGAGTCCTAGCACGATTTAGTCCTTTCTTCTAATCATTATATTGTGCTTATAGACAATGAATATAAGGAGGAACAATTCTCAAAGGGCCAGAGAGGAGAATTTGAATTAGGTGATTCACCTCAAAGCTCCTCAAAACCCTCAAGTTCCTATTGAAGAAGGGACTATGTCTAACGTTGAGATAGGGTCGGCCATACATAGCTTGAGTCAAGTGTTTACTATTGAAGTTGCTAGAGATACAAGAGTGAAAGTGAATCCCATGGCTAACACTACTGCTTCACGGATTAGGGATTTCACACGGATGAATCCCCCTACTTTCTTTAGTTCCAAAGTGGAGGAGGACCCACAAGGGATCATTGATGAAGTGTTCAAAGTTCTTGATGGTATGGGGTTTCTTCTCAAGAAAAAGCGCAATCAGCCGCCTACCAACTCAAACACGTAGCTCAAGTGTGGTATGAGCAATGGAAGGATGAGAGGCCGGTTATAGAAGGTTGGATTACTTGGGGAACTTTCACAATAGATTTCCTTAATAGGTTCTTTCCATTGGAACTAAGGGAGAGTAAAATGCAAGAATTCATTAACCTTCGTCAAGGGAGTATGTAATGGAGTATAGCCTCAACTTCACTAAACTATCCAAGTATGCTCCGACTATGGTTTCAAATTCTAAGGCGATGATGAACAAATTTATCATGGGGATATCCAATCTTGTGGTTAATGAGTGTACTTCGGCTATGTTGATTCCTATTGAAGAAGGTAAGAATCGAAGAGGGGAACTCTTCCAGGGTTAAGTTTGAGGTACAAGACAAACCAAAGTTCAAAAGGAAGTTTTCCAACCAAGGCCCTTATAGTGCTCCAAAGGTCAACATGAGTAATGTGTATACTCCTAAGCCTCAAGAGGGGAAAGGTGGTAGTCTTATGTTTAGAAGACTCTTTATACAAAATGAGATAAGAGACATGATTGTAAGTTCCTAGGTTGCATGGGTAATTGCTATGGTTGTTGCAAGAGTGGTCACATGAAGAGAGATTTCCCTATGATGAAGTCTCAAGGAAGGGAAAATGCTCAAGCTAAAGCAATTGCCCTAAATCCAAATTCTCCTAAGAAGAACGTCTTCTATGTTCTCCAATCCCGAAGTGATCAAGAGAGCTCACTGGACGTGGTCATCAATATGTTAAAATTATTTCCTTTGATGTATATGGTTTTTTTGGTCCAGGAGATATATTTTCATTTGTGATCCCTCTTGTAGCCATGATGTTTGATATACTACCGAACATATTAGATGAACCTTTTTCGATTTCTACCCCGTTGGGTGCTCCTATGGTGGTTGATAGAGTCTATAAAGGTTGTCCTATTTCCTTGCGAAAATAAAGTTACAGAGTTGGATTGATAGAAATTGATATGCTAGATTTTGATGTCATATATGGAATGTATTTATTGCATGCTTTCTTTTCTTACATTAATTGTAGGAGAAGGGTAGTAAAATTCAATTTCCAACTGAACCCGTTTTCGAGTGGAAGGAAGGTAACTCAAATCCTAGGGGTGAGATCCTTTCATGTCTAAAAGCTGGCAAATTGATTGCAAAGGGTTGTCTCTACTACATAGTAAGAGTTAAGGATCTTGAATTTGAGGTCCCTCCAATAGAGTCGGTACCCAAATTAAGGGAATTTCTGGAGGTCTTCCCCGATGATCTTCCTGGAATTCCTCAAGAATAGAAGATGGACTTTGGCATAGACTTATTGTTGGATATGCAACCTATTTCAATCCCTCCTTATCGGATGGCCCCAGCAGAGTTGAAGGAGCTAAAGGCTCAACTCAAAGATTTGTTAGATAAGAGCTTTATTAAATAGAGCATATCGCCATGGGGTGCTCTGATATTGTTTGAAATGAAGAAGGGTGGGTCATTGAGGATATCAATTGACTATCGTCAATAAAACAAAGTGACAAGAGAGAATAAGTATTAGCTCCAAAGGATTGATAACTTGTTTAATCAACTCCAAGGAGAGAGTTACTTTTCAAAAATTGACTACCATCAACATAGAGTGAGGGAGTTTGATATTCTGAAAATGGCATTTAGATCATGATATGGTCACTTCGAATTTCTAGTGATGTCATTTGGTCTAACTAACGCCCCGACAGCCTTCGTGGACCTTATGAAGTGAGTTTTTAGAAAGTATCCTGATTTGTTCATGATTGTCTTTAGTTATGATATTTTAATATACTCTAGGTGTGAGGATGATTATATGAGTCACTTAAGAATAGTTTTGCAAGTTCTCAAGGATAACCAACTTTTTGCTAAGTTTTGTAAGTGTGAATTTTGGTTCAGATCGGTTCATTTTCTTGGGAACATTTTCTCTACTTAAGGGGTAGTGTTGGATCCAACGAAAACAGAAGTGGTCAAAAGTTGGCCTAGACCTTTGATTCTTACTGACATTCGGAGTTTCTAGGGTTGGCCAATTATTATAGGCAGTGTTTTGAGGGACTTTCATCTATGGAATCTCCATTAACAGCCTTAACCTAAATGAAGTCCACGTTCGAATGGTTCAAATCTTGTGAGAAGAGCTTCCAATTACTGAAAGATAGACTCACCTCCGCTCTGATATCGACTTTACCGGAGGGTACCCATGGGTTTATGGTTTATTGTGATGCCTCCCAAGTGCATCTAGGATGTGTTCTCATGCAACATGGGAAAGTTATAGCATACACTTCTAGACAACTCAAATCTTATGAAAGAATTATCCAACCCACGACATTGAGCTTGCGGTCGTGGTATGCCTTAAATATTTGGAGACTATATATATGGGATGCATGTTGACATGTTAACAGATCATAAGAGTCTAGAATATGTATTCACTCAAAGATTTTTGAATTTATGCAAAAGAAGATGGTTAGAGCTTCTATAGACTATGATACGATTGTCCTTTGCCATCCCGGGAAAGCTAATGTGGTGGCGGATGATTTGAGTCGAGTGTCTATGGGTAGTATGACTCGTGTTTCTTTTAGAAGAAAAATTTAGTGAAGGATATTCATCGGTTGGCACGGTTGGATGTCCGATTAAAAGTATCTTTAAAAGGTAGTTTTATGGTTCGTCACAACTCCAAGTTGTCTTTAGTGGTGGATGTGAAATCTAAGCAACATCTTGATACTCTATTGATGGAGTTGAAGGAGTCGGTCCTTAGAAATAAATATGAATCATTCTCCCAAAGGGAGGATGGGGTACATAGGTACCAAGAAAGGTTATCTGTTCCGGATGTGGATGGTGTAAGGGAAAAGATCATGGAAGAGGCTCATGGCGCAACATATTCCATTCAACGGGGGGCTACCAGGATGTATCATGATTTGGATAACCTTTATTGGTGGAATGGAATGAAAAGATAGATATAATATTTTGTGACTAGATGCTCAAGTTGCCAACAAGTGAAAGCCAAGCATCAAGGGCCGGGAGGTCTTACCCAAAATATTTTCCCACTTGGAAGTGGAAAGATATCAACATGGATTTCGTGGTAGATTTACCTCGCACCCGTCGAAAACATGACTCAATATGGGTCATGGTGGATAGATTGACCAAGTTAGCCAACTTCCTTTATGTAAAGGTTTCTTACATGGCAGAGGAATATACTAAATTGTATGTTAACGAAATTGTGAAGTTGTATGGGGTCCCCTTGTCCATCATTTCGGATAGGGGAACTTAATTCACTACACATTTTTGGAATTTTTTCCAAGATGGACTTGGCATGCAAATAAATCTTAGCACCGCTTTCCACCCTCAAACAGATAGACAAGCAGAGTGCACTATTCAAGATTTAGAAGATATGTTTAGGGCTTGCGTAATTGATTTCAAAGGAGATTGGGATAATGACCTACTACTAATTGAGTTCTCCTACAACAATATCTCCATGCAAGTATTGGTATGGCACATTTTGAAGCGCTTTATGGTAGGAAGTGTCAGTCCCCGATTTGATGGTTTGAAGTGGGTGAGTTTCCTCTTCTTGGTCACGAGTTAGTGTATGAAGCCACAGAAAAAGTTTGACTCATAAAGGAGAGGTTGAAAATGGCTTTTAGTAGGAAATAGTCTTATGTCCAAAATAGAAAAAAAGAGACCTTTCATTCAGAGTAGGATATTGGGTCTATTTGAAAATATCACCCATGAAAGGGGTAATGACATTTGGAAAGAAGGGGAAACTTCTTACCCAATATGTGGTGCCGTATGAAATTATGAAATGGGTAGGTGGTGTTGCCTATGAGTTGAAGTATAAAAATGAGTTGGTTATGATTCATCCGGTGTTCCATGTTTATATGCTTAAGAAGTATGTAGGTGATCCGGTATCCATTTTTCCTCTAAAAAGCTTAGTGGTAAAAGAGAACCTTTCTTATGAAGACGTCCCAGTTGAGATCTTGGATAGTCAAGTTATGTAATTAATGAATAAGTAGGTTGCCTACATAAAACTTCTATGGAGGAACCACGTTTTTAAGGGCGCAACATGGGAGGCCAAGGCCAACATGAAGTCCCGCTATCCTCATCTCTTTCCCCTTACACCTAGTACAGATTAACATGAGTAAAACCTTATATGGTTATTATGAATATTATAAATATTACCATGTTTATCAAAATATATGAGCATATTATAGTAGAAATTCATTCCTAAGTTGACTTCTTTTTTATTTCCATGAAATATGCTTATTATGTTGGCTTTCACTAGGGTGTGCTATGTGCAAGAAGTTTTCATGGAAGATTATAATGAGCATTTTGATGTTTTTGATGATAAATCATCATGTGAACTTTTGATGTTCATATTGAAATGGAGAAGGTAATACCTCCTTAAGTGATACGAAAAGTTGAGCTTTTGTTATGGTATGTGTGGAATAAGTTCTTGTTTGTTTATGCTATGTTTTTATGTTAATGGGAGTTTAAATGTCCTCCTATGATGTGTCACTAATTATAATTTTTGTTGTGGTTGGCTTCTAGTCTTGAGTTCTCTTTTTTCTTTTCCCCATTAGAACATTTAAGGTGTAATTCAGTGACGAATGTTCCTAATTGGGTGATATTATAATACTCTAGAAATCCATGTCGTATAATAGATCCTAATATGTTGAATAATAATGATTTTATACATAGATAAGTATAATCAACTTGTTTGATAAGTATTGGAGCTATAGGATAAAAGAAAAGTCCTAACGTACGGAAACTAGCAAAATTCAACCAGTTGACGTCCCTATGGTCGTTGAAGGTTTTAGATGGTCATATGAAGTTCAAAACTTGTAAAAATACTTTTTATAGGTATAATTTAGTATAGAGGTTAAAAAAATACATAAAGTACACCCAAGGACCACCGAAAAGGTCCTTTGAGAGGACTCGATCTTGGGCGAGCAAGCTGCCAAGGCACCTGGCGCATAGGCAGATTCTGGTGACTGGTGCTCGTTGTGCAGCCATCACGTGGGAATCTGAATTTGGCCTCGCGAAAAGGGGATGACATGGATCCAACTGCCTCAGCTCAAATTTAGAAAATAAACTGGGGAATTAGCCTCGCAATGCATACCTACTTCCTGAATATCGTAAAAGTCATATTTTTGGTGTTTTGACTTCACAAATAAACCTAATTAAGTGAGCGTCTTTTGGTTAATTGAATCGGTTACTATATAATGGCTTAAGTTCAGTTTTAGGTAAATTTTAACACTCAAATCAAGTCCAAAAAAGATGAAATAAAAATTCACTCTCATCTCTCCCAAATTCTTTCTCTTCCACCAATACTCTATTGAAGACCAATACAGCTTCAAGAAGAAGATCCAGCCTTCAAGTTTTTCAAATAAATATCATGGATTAACCTTCATTATGTTATGATTTATTTCACTCTTGGGATTCCTTTTTCCAAGAGGTCCATCAAAAGTTGATTTATAGATCCCCCAAACAAGGTTTTTCTCCTCACATGGTTCTTCTTTCTAAAACAAAATTGTGAGTTAATTGGGATAAATTATGATGAAATAATGTTTGTAAGTATAAATTTATGGTCAATTAAGTAATTTGCATGATTTTACCTTGACCCATGTCTTTCCCTAAAATTCATAATTTCTTGGTTGGTTAAGGTGAATTGTTTGTGGTAATGAACATGTCACTTGTTTACTTTGATTTTAGTTATGTTAAAAATTCATGAATTTCCCTATTTTATATGTTGGTTGTGAGCTCTGGGGTATTGAAGTATGAAGTCTAATGAAGGGAAATGAGGTATTATCTTGATTCTCATTTGATCTCAATTATGCAAGCTGAAATCTACTTAAGTGATAATGATGTTATAACTAATTATGTTGTTGTGATGTTGGTGACATGGATCACTCATCCCTAAACCTAGATCTATGAATTTGCTATGAATTATGTTACTATGTTATGATGTGATAATTATATGATTGAATGTAGTTTCTCATTATTATATTGTTGCATGTAAGGTGAAAGGATAGTTCTCACTTGTGATCACCAATGAGATATTATGGTAAGATGTTTACTTAAAGTTATAAAAGATACTAATGTGAAATTGTATGATGTTATATGATGATTAGGAAAGGGAATAATTGCTTAGCACCGAAAGGCCATGTAAATGAGATGGAGGTCTCGCGTTAGTAAGTCTGATCTACTACATGGGTTTCCTCACATTAGTAAGTCCAGATTCCCTAGTTCTTTGTTGTCTCATGAGATAGAAACCTCCACGTTAATAAGTCAAGGTTTCTAGAAAAAATCTCCTTGACACTGAAGAATGTGCCTATATAGGACTATAGCTTAGTTGATCCACCTAGATAGCTATGTACAAATGGTTAGACCTTAGGCTAGTGATAACCCTCTCTTTTCAGAGTGGGAGTAGAACCCCGGATTCCATGTAGCTCACACGTCTCATCTCATTTATTGCACTTATCTAGCTAATGTCAAAGTAAATGAATAAGTGAAGTATGTGAACTCTTATTAGGGTTGTCTTGAAGGTTACTACATAGGATGAGGGAGGGTATAAGACTACTCTTACTCATTGCACATGTAGGATCCTAAGGGACGGTTCTAGTAGTGTTTTTTTATGATTTTGATTATGATTAATAATCTATGAGTAAGTATTGATGTATATGCATTTCATGAAAACATGTTGTATGTATTTAGTGGGTTTCCTAATTTGGTACTTAGCATTGGATTTCATTATGGGGTTCTATATTTGGCATTGCACAAGTTTTTCTTGGGTGATCTACATTTTTGGTTTGCTATTTTGTCGAAGAGTAAATTGACCTTTTCTCATACATTGATTCTTTTTGTGAATGAAAGCCATACTTAGTATATGTGTTTTGTACTAACCCATATTTCTCCTTTTTCCCCAAAGATTTTATGTTCGGGCCATTGAGGAGGTTTGTGGTCATTGAAGAAGAAGACCTAGTTTTTTCCTCAGTCAATTGGTGAGTCCTCATAAGTTCCGAGGATAGAACCATTTGTCAAGCCGTATTAGTTTTGTCTATGATTAGAGACAATTATTCCACTCTCATGTTGAGACTTCATTGTAGCCTATTTGGGCTTATTGTAATAGTCTAAGGGCTATGCCTAAACTATTCTGATTCATTCTTTAGATGGTTAAATGTGAGATAAATTATTAGACTATGTTGTTGTTAAATATTAAGTGAGAATCCTATGTACTCTTCCTATGTGGATGTCTATGTAAACCTCATTACGTATATGTGTAAAGTTTTAAATTTATCTGCATTTTTTACCTATGATATGTGATGACGAATGCTAAGAGGCTTGTCTTAGTCCTCTTCAGGGACGCCGACAATGTTATATATATATATACATATATATATATATATATATATATATATATTATATACATATATATAAAAAGAAAACCTTAGAACCCACAACAAACTAGAATTTCCTTTTAAATTTATTTATTTCCAAAACTAATCTTTCTGATTCATGAAAAATTGGGACTTTTATGAAGAGTTGTGTAACACCCTAAAACTAACTAAGTTGAACTAGCGTAAAATATAAGTGTGATAAGGTTTTAAATTCCTTAGATAGTGTATAAAGTTTGGTGATGTATTTAGGTCAAACGTCCAAGAACGTCCATCACATTCGAAAGATGTGTCTTGGAATGTTCTTATTTGTCCTTATGTGTTTTGGAAAGTTTTATGTGTTCGTTTGTGTTGAAATTGATGTGAGGGGGCCCTATTACCTAGATGACCATGTATCGGGGTTCAAATTCCGCGTATGACTCTACCTAGGATCCATAGGGGGTCCTAGAAGAGGTCCCAAGATTTGGCAACAGAGCTGCCAAGACAGGCCCAATTGACGCCCATCACCTACAGACAGCAAGTAGGACGATGCCCCATTGTTTAGCAGGAAGGGGGGCATAGATTAAACCTTAGTGGTGGGACCTTAACCCCCATGAAGCCAGCCTCTGAACCAAATGACGCCCAATAGGAAGAGTCATCGTTTAGTTGATGCCCAGTAGTTGAGGTCTGTGTATGGTCCTGTGAAACGTTGTCAAGGACACGACTAGACTTGGGATGTTTTATTAATTTACCCCAAGTCTTTTGTGAACCATGGAATATTATTTTAGGGTCATTTCAAGTTGGCTTGATGTCCTATACCTAGACAAGACCTCATTTTCAAAATATTCAAAAACCCTTCCTCAAGAAAGAACTCTCCCAAAACCCCATAGCAGCAAGAACTCAATGATGGGATAGAAGGGCTAGGTGTGGACGGATTCTTCATCAAACTTTCGTGGGTTTGTTATCATTCAGGTATTATATTAATCCTTAAACCTTCATCCATTCAAGGAGCCAGTTCAAAGATATTTCAAAAAAAGGGTTTCAAACTTCAAACTTTTTTATTCTTTAATTCTAACTATGGGTCATTGCATGAAAATGTTTTAATGATTAAGATGAGTCGTTTTTAGTGTTAAATGATTATTTTCTAATAAAAACTCCAATGAAACCATGTTTATGCTTTTTGAAAACTTATAGCTTATGAAATGGGTTTAAGGTAAATATCTTGAAAACGGTGTAAAATGTTAGAGTTGTATTTATTTATGTTGTGCTATGTTTAGTTACTACCTTAAGGGCTATTCTTGAATAAATTATTGAAATATGTTACAATAGGTGGTGAAAGCTTGAACGAATGGAAGGTTGGTTATGTTGTTTACTTCTTATTGTGAAATATTCTTGAGTGGTATGGTCTACCTTTAGTGGAAGTGTTTACTTGAAGTATATGGATATATGTATGAATATGCGTATTGTGATTATTTCCATGAAGTCATAGTATGTTAACTAAAGTAATGATGGTGATGATGTTCATGTTGATATGCTTCTTAAATCATAAATTGTAAGTATTGTAGAGTGTATGTTAAATAGAGTATATGAATATGTGGAGTATGTGAAAGTGTTAAATATGATAAATGAAAATGTAAGCATGTTTATAAGTCAATGATATGAGAATGGTGATTATGTGAAAAGGTGTACTCACATGTACACACAATCATACTAGAAATGATTGAATGAAGCTAATGAATGTGAATGATGGATTGTAGGGTGGACACTCTTTATTAGTAGAGATGAAGTTTCTTGACCATTCCGTACTATTTTTAAAAGACTGAATGAATAAAAGGGAGTTTTGGGGTAAACACTCTTCGTGAGTTGAGATGAAGTGTATAGTAGCAACCTCACTATTCCCAAGATCTTTCTAAGAATAGGTTGGAGGTTAGATACCCTTCGTGAGTTGAGATGTGATTTTCCAATGTGACCTATAAGGATAAGTAACCTTAGTGAGTTGAGATGTGGTGCTAATTAGCTATCCCTTAATTTATAGTAACTGAATGCTTAAGACCCCGTGGGGGAGTTATGCTTAGAATTGAGAGGATATGAAGAAGAGGTGGTTACACTTGGGTAGTTGAGATGTATTATCCAATGTATCTCTTGAGATGAGTAATCCTCGTGAGTAGAGACAGAGTTACTTAGAAACAATCTCCTTATCCCTTAACTATGCACCCTCATAGGTATATATATATAAGAGATTGCATGTAAAGGCTAAAAGAATGACCCTACCTTAGGCAAGTGGGGATCCTTCATCAAGTAAGGGATGATATGGGGAATCCATGTCTAGCTCTCATGGTCTATGTCGGTTAAATGTATACCCCAGAAAAGAATGTAACGAACTAAGTCATCCAAAGGGTGTACTACTTTAGATGGTGGTGATATGGGATGTTATCTATTCATTGCACGAGTAAGAACTTGAAAGGGAAGTCTTTGTGTGACCTTATATGCATTGTATGAGTGAGTTATTATGTGACGTAAACGAAGTTATGTGACTTAATTTCTAATGTCAAGAAAGCATGTTAAAGTTATGTCTTGTCTGATGAAGTTTATGAATGATGAACTTGGTGTGCCTAAGCTCATGGAATCCTCAAGGAGCACATTGTTGGAGTAATAGTATGGGATGCTACTTTCACATTGCACTTTGTGTAACTTGTAAGTCCAGTTGGAGAAGGGCACATATGTGAAGTCTTTAAATGCAAGTATGTTTCTCAAATGGCTAGTTATGGAGTGTGGAGTTGTTACCCGTGAGAAGTAAGCCTATAATGAGTAGTCTTAAGGATAACTTAGGTGTACATCAAAGGGATTGTATGGTTGGTTCCTTCATGTTTTACCTTAGTGAGTCATAGGATAACCTTTATTATGGAAACTTCTAAGGAAATGATTTCAGTGTGAGTTGAAGATTTGAGTTCATTGATGATTATGGGTTCACTGTAAGGCTTCTTAAGTTCACTGTAAAGCGGAACTTTGTGTTAAAATTATAAAAGTTCTATTCTATGTGTTAAATGACGACTTTTATGCTATTTTACTTTGATATTTATGAAGGTTTTATTTATTTAGCATGAAAGCTTATTTCTACTAAAATGTCCTCTTTTGCATGATTTTGCATATGTCATACTTAGTACAATGTTTGTTCTAAACCCATGCTATTCTATACTCTATAAGTATAGGTTGGAGTCTAGTGGAAGGTTGAAGGAAAGCTTGGAAATCGACTCTCTCAAGATTAAGTACATCCTCATATATTCGAGGGCATAATCTTTATTTTTTTGGTTCTTCTTTAAAACTTTTATAAGACTTATTATATATTTTTTTCAATGTAAAGGGTCGTGTCCCTAAAATATGTAAGTTGTGTCTTTAAGTTTGCGTGTGACGGTGAGACTACTCTTTAGTATTTGGAAACCATATTTCCTTATTATTATTAATATCGTGTAAAGATTTAATTCCGTACAACTGTTCATGTCTAATGTAATCAATGATAGCAAAAGGATAGCAAAAGACCTCCGAAAGGTCAAGTACACAATTGTTCGTAAGACCAAGGGTTTCCCTAATTGCTAGGGTGCTTTCGGGTCGTGACAAGATGCAACTTTACTGAGGAGTTGTGACTTTTACTAAGAGTACTTTTATGAAGAGTTACGACTTTAATAAAGAGTTACGACTTTCATGGAAAGTTTTGATTTTAATGAGGAGTTGCAACTTTTATGGAAAGTTGTCACTTAGATGAAAGGTCATGAGATTTTCGAAGGGTTGCAACTTCTCGAAATAGATGTAATCTTTTCGATAAGGCACAATAAATATTTATGCAGTAGCTCTTTGTTGTCGATAAATAGAGAGGTTTCTCCTCATTTTAAAACAACAAAAAATTTTAAACCTCTTCTTCTTCACAACTAATTTTTTGTGTATTTTGTTCCTATTGAGTGACTCTTTGACGTCCTTGCTTATGTTACAGATCCTCGTATGTTTTTTATGGTCATTAATTTATGCTTATGTTATTCAGTATAAATTGTAAGATGTGATCAATTTCATTTTCCTTTACATTATTAATTTTTGTTACCACATAATCTCTTATGTGAGATAATCCAGTGTTTTAGTTTTAATAACTGAAAGATTTAAAATATTATTTTTATCAATTCTCTGATATTAAATTTTCGCAAGAAGTGCGGATAATATTACTAGTTAAAATAATATATCAAATTATTTTTCATTCACTAGTGAAACAATTGTTATTTTCACACGATTTGACAGGTAACTGGAAAAAACGTTGGCCTTCTAAAGTTAAGATATATTTCATGTGTTTCAATTTTTTTAGTCAATTTTGACTTGGTACATAATTTAGGTTAAAAAAATTGAATCTTGTGGTATTATATTTAACATATGTCAAAAAATATTATTTAATCTTGTTGTCTTAAACATGTCACATGAAAAGTTGAAATAAAAAGACTGCAGAAAAAGAAAGTGGTACTCTTTTTAGCGGAGAAAATAAAAACTAGGTCAAAAATAATTAAACAGGTGGGAGTATATATAGTTACTTAGTACCTTGAACACAGATTTCATTATTATTTCCATTGCCCAGTAAAAATAAAAATTTGACATTAAATCTCTCGATCTACCATGGACATACATTCAAAGACGCCGGAAAGAGAAATTGTCATTGCTCTTCCCGCCACCAACACTTCTTTATCGATTTTAGCCTTTCCTAAGGAGAATGAAACATTCATGCTGCATGAAAAACATCAAGTTGTGGAGATGGTTTCTTCTACCTCTATTGAGATCTCGAGTTATGAATCGGAGAAAAACCCAGCACTAGGGCCATCTTCCCCGCCCAACATACAACATCAAGCCCTGAATCAAGAACCATATGGAAAGAAACCCCCTGTTCAAACTTTTTAAAAATTTAAAGGTTTTAAATATATAAATTTAGTATATAAAGTTATGTGATACCGCATAAAAATTAGTCGATGCTCACAAAAACATAAGGACTTTAAGTAGCAGTTCATAAATGAGATGAATAAGGAATCATGAGGTTTTATATTCAAATCTCTTATTTGTCCGGCCATTGGATGAAAAAGATACTCGATACATGCGTTTAGGGGTGCTCATGGAAAACAAAAAAAAAGAATCTAACTAAATAAAACTAACGGGGAAAAGAGATATTTAGTTTCGTTTTGTATTGATTTTTAATTTGAATAATCAAACAATTATATTGAAAAATCAATGAGATAATCCCTTCATTCTCATTCCTAAAGTGCTTTAAATTCAAATGCTTTTGTGAAACTATATGAAGAAATGTTAATGTTTTTATTTGAAGTAAGATTTTCCTCATAAATTTCTATATGTTTTAAATTACTTTAGCCTTTAAAACCACACTTTACTGATTTAGCATGATTTTCAACCTTTATGACTTTCATGAATGCAAAATAAAATTCTATCTCCATACCAAATATTTCAGATATGAATTTTAAGCCTAGTCTTATATATGATACAGATAGATCTTTATTCTTATGAGAATTAATATGTATGTATGTTATTTTTATATGACTATTTAGCACCTAGAGAATAAGGTTTTAGAAAAACCAAGTCACATAACCATGTGTCGCTCTAGGTTTGGAGTATACTTCTTTGTCGAACAACTATATTGGACCTGAAAGACTCAGATTAGTAGATCAACATATATATGATATGATTATATACTCTTTCAAGGTATAGGGAAGGCCTCCCAACTAGTTTAGCTATTGGATATCATGAGTTCACATGGTGCATGTCCATTGTAGAAATTGTCTAATTTATGCACCTTTTCACGACGTGCTTTTAATTTTATTTGATTCAATATAAGTGTGTTGTTTACAACTATGAATATGAAAGACTAATGAAATAGACTTATCTCAATATATTCTTTTGAAAGAATATTGTGATTGATAATTAGATATAAACTCCGCCAATTTTCTCTTAAATTATTTCATTATGTTAAGGACTTTTGGACACCTTTTTTCACTGTCATTGTTATTCCATTTTAGGATTATTCTAGTTCCCTTAATTAAGTCAGTATAATCCAAATACTGACAAATACTTTTCTCTTTCTTGCATTCTTTAATGATGTAGATTCTGGCGTGCGTACTCAGACTCGTGGCGAGTGAGGTTTAAGTAGTTCTTGCTAGTAATTGGTGTGTCTTCCTCATTCGAGGATTTCCTAGACTATTTTTTAGTAATATTTTAGTAGTTTCTTTATATATTTGGTTTGAGGTAACAAGGGGCCATGTCCCGGCACACTTATTTGCTTTGGTCAAAATGATAGAGGTTTATTTCAACATTAGTTTTCAGTCATCATGGATTTATTGATTCCTTACTAAAAATTATTAAGCATATATTTTATCTTATACATTAATTTTAAATGATATGATTTTATATATTATGCAAACGGTTAACTTGGGGCCACTCGTAGTTGTAATTACCGTGTTTTTGCTGGGTGCAAACTCAGATCATGACAATTATTTTAAAACAATGATCTAATAAATTTACCCTTTCTTATATTCATTATCTTTTAAAATGGTTAAATTATTGGACAATGCAAATAATTTTCTAGAAGAATTTAGCTATAGAATTCCTTCTTTTCTTTAAAAAGAGTTAATAATTATGTGTGTTCTTTAAAAATATTTTCTATCTAATATGTCCTTGAAATGAAGAATAGAATGCAAAACTCCACCCTTTCAAAATGTCTAAATTTATCCATACTTTATTTTGAAATACTACAGTAATAAAAATAAATAAGTATGTGGCATGACATATTTTAGTTGCCAAGGGCCGTATTTCAATTTTCAAAGTAAAAAATGTTGAAAAATTGAAGCCGTTAAAAGTTATCGCATGTTTAATTTTCAAGATCTCTATTAATTTTTTGTTAAATGTCGTGGTTCTTTTACCCTAATCCATCAAGAGTTATAATATGTATAACAAAAAATTGAATACCTGTGATTCTACTTTCCAACTCACTAAACCATTAGTTTATATGAATTTATAATTGAGCGATATTTACATTAATGTGATATGATGCAAGCAAGAAACGTAATGTCCCCAAGATGGTTGAAGATGTATATATCTTCGGAATATGATTTCTTCTTCATTTATAACATTACTGGTTTTACAAAATAGAGAAAAATCTAAAAAATTCTTTATAATTCTCCTTAAATCTACGTGACCTTATCTTGTAAGCTTCAAGAAAAGTTGTTCTACGTTGCAAGCTCGTCATGTTGATATAGTTTTCCCCATCATTTTTGTGGTATATATATTGGGGTGTCGTGTCAACAAGGTACTACCATGTGTATTATTTTGGGTATTACTACAAAGGTGTATAACAAGGTAAAAATGTTCTTTATCGATCAATAGCTATATTAGACCCATGCATTATTTCTTTTTGGCAAAAAATGTTATCTTCCATCAAATTATCATACAACCTTATTTTCTTGATACTGATTAAGCTCCTAAAATATTTTGATATTATCTGGGTAGAGAAGAGGTTAAGTGTGTTCTTATAATCATAGAAAAGGGTATGTTAAGGTTATTCCATTCTTTTGGAATTTTTTTGTAAAGTATAGGAGCAATATTATAGGGTTATTATCGCTGAGGTATTCATAGCAATAATTGTTGGTGGTTGGCTGCTCTTATAGGGGTCTATATTATTCAATACTTAGAAATTATTCATTTAGGTTCTTTATGGCTAAATCGCTCAACATTAGCCATTTGAATTGTTTGCTATTTCGTATGGGGATACTCTATTTAGCGATAGGAAAGTGATATTTACCTTTAACGATGTGTTTATTCCTACGACAGATATATGATCTTTTTCTGTTGTTCTATTTTTTTGTCTAGGACGGTTATGTGATATTTACCTATGGAGGTATATTGTTTCCTAAGAGAACTATGTTACATTTGCCTAGGGGGTTATGTTGTTGCCTAAGAGGGCTATGCAATCTTTGCATACGGGGCTATGTTGTTGCCTAAGAGGGCTATGCAATATTTTCCTATAGGGCTATGTTGTTACCTAAGAGGGCTATGCAATATTTTCCTATAGGGCTATGTTGTTGCCTAAGAGGTCTATGTAATCATATTTTAATGGAATATATTCATCGCTAAGAGGGTTACGTGACTGCCTACAGGGCTAGCCGACTATCGCTAGGCGCATATAGACTTAATTAACACCTTCTAGGCTTATGGAGGCCTACGTAGGTGGTGTTGTTTATGGGCATATAGACTTAATTGACACCTTCTAGGATTATGGAGGCCTACGTAGGTGGTGGTGTTTCTTGTTTGTACCTTTCGAGCATATGAGGGCATAACTGGGTTGTTGTTTCCTTATTTTTTGTATGCTTAGAGAGCAGGTAAGGATGCTTGTTTTATTCTTCATGTTTTTTTAAATATTTTCAATATATTATCATGCCTGCTTAGTTAGTCTATTTACTTTCGTACTCAGTATATTTACGCCTAATTACCTGGAGTGTTGTATATATGCTTATAGACCTTGAAAAATGGCCCGACAGACCTACCTAGAAGTATGGTTGAGTTATAGCTGTAATGAAACATTAGGTAATGTCTATCGTGTTGCTTTATTATCATTGCTAGAGAAATCTTATAGAGACCCCAAGTCATTTATGACTTTTAGGGACTAAAAGTTTGTTAACATAATCGTTCCTTTGGATTATGTGCCAGTTTATTTGCTTAGGAGCTATTAAAGACAAAATGGTTGACTGAATTCTAAATCTTAAGAAAATTACCTAAGAATGTAATTTTGATGGTTTTGTAAGATCCGGAATATTGAGTTTAGTCTAGAAGCACCTTTCGTGTGGATCCTAAGGCTTCCCAGCTAATCCCTAGCCTCATTATGGAATTTCTTTTAGAATAGAGGTTGGGTGTAATACCCACTATTCATTGAGAAGAACTTAGTTGGAAATTTTGTGGCTCTATTGAGTTTGTATTGGCTAAGTTGGTGGGGTAGAAAGATTATTTATCTGCACACGTTATGAAAGAATCTTGACCACGCCATTGTGGATTTTTAAAGTTTGTGTTTTCAGTTGGTCCCCTTCTTCTGCGCGATTGTGTGGACGCCTATGCAATTTCAGAGCATAGTGTTCTTGATAATAATAGTGACATAGGCCTCTAGCCATGATTGAAATAGGTTCCTAGGCATTTTATCACACCTAAACTAGAGGACGCGTCACTGGAACTCGACACCATCTTAAATCGAGTTAGCCACTAAGACATACCAATTGACTCAACAGAGGTCCGAGAAAGTCAGGCACCATAACATCTAAAATATTAAACCTTGACCATTAGGGTCATAACCTGAATAACAAATCATGTAGACGAAGGCTTACATGCCAAAACTAATAAACCGCTAGCTGGCCGACGAGGTCGTAATTGAGGACACACACATATAGACATATCTATACTTGCCAATCCTATGTGGCAAGAAACTTGAAGCTACAGAAATAAAACCATAATACTATGTCCACAATAGCCGCTATAAGTGACATCAGCACTGTCGGGACAAGGTCCCGACTAAACCCAAACTTTACGACAGAAATAAAAATCATATGATAGCCCCAAGATAATATGGAGCTGAATAAGCCACTACTGAACATCAATCTTATAGGTGGCTTGTTTAGAGTTACGAATATTAACAGTTTGAGGGTAATAGAGATACCACTTGAAACTGAATCTTTAGTAGCCTTCTTGGCTGCCATTTGTCCCCCCACTATTCATCTAACCTTTGAGGAATTGAATATGCATTATATGCTCGTTTTATCATATGTCATTAGTATAGACATACATACAATCTACATACGTACATATGCATATATATATATATAAATATATATATATATATATATATAGAGAGAGAGAGAGAGAGATGTATAGATAGATAGATAGTAGATAGATGTAAATGCATGACATACATAAACTAATGTTAGAAATTGTGGTAACTTCCGGTACCGAAGTGACATCATATTTGCCAACTCTTGGTCATCTGTGTCTCATATGTATAAATATAGGCAATCGGCCCCATACCTCCAAATCATAGGTCAGAAGCAGAATGAATGCCATTAATTTCATGGATTTGTAATGCACTTATGTTACCAGAAGTATGTTGCCAATCCTGGCTCGTCGGTACACTTGTCCTCCTAATCTCATAATCACTTTCGTAATCACATGTAAATATCTCGTATGACCATACTCTTAAGATTAAACTAGAACACTTAAATAAAATATAGAAAGGTAACATGAAGATTATAATATTCATTAAGAGATTAAAGTTATTCACTTAGTATCTATATAGGTTCCTTAATAGTTTGTAAAATAAAGTATTTTAGAAAAAACCCTTACTATAGTTGTTTAAATATAAAACTTGCATTTAAATGTTTTGGAGATAGACATATTATTTTAAAGTTTTTCAAAAATATAAATTAGCGAGGAAGGAATACTAACTTCAAATTCAAATTGTTCATCCCTAATATTTTTATGTTACTACACCTAAAGAAAAATAAGAACTTGTATACATGGACTTATATTCAAGAAGATCCAAAAAATGAGATAAAGACGTTGAATAACCTATCTTCCCAAACAAATAGAATAGAAACCTAAAGGAGTAAAGAAAAATGCCAGCTGCAATATCAATGCCTTTCACAAAGATCTTCCTAGTAATAGAGTAATAAAACAATATTTGACGATTTAGGATACAATAATATGTGCTAAAAGGAAGTACAATGCTTTGACTTAATATACTTCAATTTTTGACCTTGTTGTATCAATATAGATTGTACCCCTTCCTTAGAGTAGTAATCTACAGAACATCATTTCATGCAACCATTATAGGCAGAATATTAACAAGTCAGGGTCCACATAGCAATTTAGAGCTCACTAGTAGAGTGATTAGCTCGCCAGACCATTTTCAAAAGTGTGCTTCATTACCTTCACTTCTCGAAATTACAATCTCAAATAAATGACATAAACTAAAATTTTGTAGAAGCTATTAATAAGTGGACGCCTACGCGATAGTCAACAACAACCAACTAGTGTATGCTATACAATAATAAAATCTCAGCGTATAGCCATACCAATCTATTCCAACCTCAAAATAAGCGTAAACAAATCCCAACCTTGAGTGTTTAAACCACTTAATCCATAAAATATATATGTAATCCAGTCTTATAATTGTTCAATATAACCATAATAGCTTGAACTCACCGATTTCGATCATCATCTTATATGTTCGTCCCATAATTACATTTGGAATAATGTATTTCTCCTCATAAGCAATAAGAAGTAAAAAAGCAAAACCTTAAATTAAAAATGGTTCATATTACATTATTTAACATTTACCTACATCAACAAACAGTCTCCTTAAACTCAAGACGTTGAACCATCAATAAACAATTTGAAAATTGCAATGCGAAAATAGAATCAACATTATACTGATTTATCTTGCAATTAAATAGTAGTTAATACTTCTTGTTCTATTAAAGATTCATACCAAAAACAACCACACACAATAAGTGATTTACGAAAATTCGACAAAAAACAACATCAGAAAATACTTCAACAATACCCCAACATCACATAACTATCCAAATACGATTTTACCATCGTCTATTCGTGATCTTGCTTCTATAGAATAGTTATAACTTTGAATCACTCAATAAACTAAAGGGTAAAAATTATTACCTCCAAAACAGCAGCAATGGATCATAAAAATGAGACTCCTTTACCATGAAAAATCCTTCAAATCACAACCTACGAGGAGGAAAAAAGTAACACAATCTCTATGAACGTTCCGAGGGTTAAACCACAAGTAAATCGTGTAGCTACTTTCTTGGATGATACGGGAGCCTTTAGAGATTATTTAGGACTTTTTCTTATTATTTTGTCAATGAAATGAGATAAAAAAAAGAAGATAAAACCTGATCTTAAATGCTAAACTGACTTAGGGGCGAGGGACCCACCTTCACGTGCCTAGTTGCGCAGTCTCACTAAAATCTTAATATCTCTAAATTCTTAGGTTGTATGAAAAAGTAGTCTAGTGCGTTGGAAAGTAGACTGGTAGACCTTGGATTCCTTATATTGGGACCCTGTAAAGGTTTATATATTGGTATAAAAGCTCCAAGATTTTTAAGAAAATATTTAGAGGATTTATCGATGAAACTTACTCTAACCTTTGTCAACAGTTATTTCCCAACTTGCTTGACTTCAAAACATAACTTACAATCATTTTGTAACTACACCACCTTATAAAACACCCTTGTTAACATATAAAACACTATTTATATTATACCCAAAGGTACCACTTAACATAAACATTCCGAACGGATGGGGTCTTAGAATAGACATTCTTCAACCCAAACTTGTTGAGGACATTCTTAACGCATAAAGTTAGTCTAATTTTTTCATTTTTGTCAGCCCTTTGCAAAATAGTCATCCTTACGTGATACACCAAGTTGTATGAACCTTTTAAACACAAGTAACACTATGTCTATTATGTAGAAGAACTATAGGGGTCCCACACATTAAGTGTTTTAAGTCAACACATTGTGATATTTCAACTTTCAGATCACGTAGGTCATTTTATTTATGGGCCTTGAATGTGACCCCTTAACTTGCGATCCTGATATGTTGTGTGACTACTTTCTAAAATAAGAGACTAGTCACAACCAACTTTTATTTATTATTTCCATCTCTAATCTCTTATGACTTAAGTGTTAAAATTGGGTGAGTTCAAGTCCTATGCATCGTGAATGGTAAACTATTAGATAAATTGTTCTGTTTTCGGATGTAAGTTCGAACTTTTGAAAGTGTAAATTTCAAGTTTCTTATATGCACCGAACATACATAAGTCAACTTATTTTTTTATTCGTTTCCAGTTATAGTGATTTTTAGTGTGAGTATATATGTATTGACGTAATTATGTTTTATTAGTCTGACAACATTAAGAGATCACTTGAAAGGGAAAACCTCCATAACTGAGAAGTTCGAGCACGCGTAATTTTCATTAAGGTGTGCTATGGGTTCAAGTCCTTATGAATGTTCTTGAGAAATTCAATCCATGGCTATTAGCTTGATTGTGGGTTGGATAGCTAGTTGATCATGCTTAGTTAGTCAAAAATCAGGGTTTGGATTTTTATTTGATTTTTAGGATTGCCAGTGTGTTGTTTCTTATGTTCACGATCATTCATGCCTTTTGGCATGTGTTCTGATTTTTATGGTCGATGTTGGAAGCATATGTAGACATAGTTTAGGCATAGACTAGTGCTTTCCTTCAACTTGCTTGTTTTATAATAGATATGGCATAATTTTGCTCCCGATGCTGCTTCATACTTTTAACTCCCTATAGACTAATGTAAAAGACTTAGCTCTAATGGGATGAGCCTTAGTTAGGAGGTAACTTAATTTTGATGACCTTCTATCCATAGCTCCTCATTATGACCCTAGCAATTCACAATTAAGATAATATTCTTCCTTTGACGACTTGGGACATAATTTTGTTACAGCTAGAAGGATTATATTTATTACCTGAAGTGGACTTCATCAGACAGTGGCACAATGATGATGATTTGAAATTGAATTCATTGTCAAATCATTTGGTCGCAGATTCGAGGTTTGGTCATGTTTCCTTGTGCTAGTTTCACAATCAAGGTCTACTCAGGATACCCTATTTTAGTAGAATATTCTAGTGTAGACATACAATCTTTAGACACAACCAGCGATTCTGGACATTATCATTTGCACATTTGATATATTTTGAATTGGTTTTATTGGTTCATATAGGAGCCTATCCATTGTTCAAGGTCCATGCTATGAATTTCTCGACTCTAGATTCACCCAATAAAATCCTTAGTTGATATAGTCATTATATGTGCCTATTAGGGTTATAAGGACATGTTCACGTTTTTCTTTAAACTTACGCACGAGTGTAACTTTTGGTTAATAAGGCCCAGTTAGGTTTTAGCTAGCTAGTATTTGCTTTCATTTACATTGTTTACACTCGAATGCATTCTTTCTAGACTTTCACACTTTTGACATCTCTTATATTTAGTTATTGTTTTTCTATTGCCTTTCATTTGCATCTTAGTCACTGTATGTTGCCCACTATGTACCTGTTACATTGTAAATATTCTACACTCTGCATCTTTGTTGTGATTCATGTACGAGCACTAACTTTTTTTTGCCAAGTTCAATAAGATTTGGAGACAAGGTGAGCTTATGGCTACTTGTATCATACATTTCTTCCTATGTATTGTTTGGCTAGTCATTAGGATTTAAAATAAGTCTTTATATCTTGGTCCACTTTTGGAACATGTACTTTTTATAGTAGCTCTGTACTCCTGACTTGCATGTTCTACTTTGAATCTTTTGTATTGTATATATATGTTGTTTCCTTCTTATTCTTCTGTTAGTTTTCTTAACTTTGTTGTTTTGTGTTGTTTTTACCCTTATACACATTGCATGATATTATGGGTTACAAGTTAGGTTAACTATTGGTGGTTTATAGTAGGTATATTCATGAATTAAAAAATTAGGTCATGAGAAATTGGTAGTAAAACACCGGGTTTACTTGTTTCACTTATACAGAGCGAGTGCATAGTAGAATAATGTTGATCGGCACAAAAATGTTCACATCTTACCTTTCGAAGGTACATGGAATCATTAGGAAGATTCTCTCTTTTTATCACTTTTGTGCATCATCTATCAAATTGGGTTCTTGGAATCTCTGTTATTTACTTCATTCACTAGATGGACCATACACACATTTTTTTAGTCAAGGTTGATCCACTTGGGCCTGCAAATAAATCCAATTGAGATAATGATATCTCGGTGTCATTTAAAGGCCACGACAGTAGCCAATGCCAGAGCCTCAGACAACTCTAGTTGTTTCTCATTCGCTAGAGTTGGGGCTAGCGCAGCAACCACCCAGACATATTACGGTCTCGAGATTCAAGAGTCCATTAATTAGTTTCTTACCATTCTTGTGGGCCTGTAATAAAAATTGTCTCCACTCGCACCAGTACTAGAATTCTAAAGTGACTTCATTGAATAATGTTCCACAACACTCACCATTACCCATACAAATTTTATGGTTGAAGTTGTGTTATTAGAGAATTAAAAGTTACTCGAAGAGCTCTTGGGACTAACACCTCTGAGTTTTTCAAGGGATGTTGGAGAGGATTCCCATAATTTTCAAATGACGTTTCCTCAGAATCTTTATACTTTTGGTCTCATGGAGTTAAAAACATACGACTTCAACATATATCAGCATGACAGGCTATCTAGGTAGTGGTGGCATTTGTACTTACATAATAGACCAACTGGTTTTCTCTATTTACATAGGCTATGTTCTTAGAGGCCTTATTGGTTGAGTTAATTCTATGGAGTGCTATGCATAAACATAGTGATCAAATCTCGTGGTTGGAGTAGGTCTTTGTGATGACATATAAGAATAAGATGAGGTTTCACGTGCTCCCTTACCATGCTACGATGATAATGTCAAATGAGAAGGAGAGAGTTCATTGTTTTATTAGTTGTTGAGGCTTCATCTAAGTATTGAGACCAAGTCCACTGCTTCAGTGGGTTATTATTTCGTTGAAGTAGTCGACCATTCATGTACCATGAAAATATTCCCTCACAAGGCTAGATGGTGCAGCAACAAGAGTTCTCCGAAATAGGGCATCTATAGTAGATATTATTAAAGACCTATGGATTCATATAATAGACCTTACTAGTGGTTATTAGCAAGGTAATTCTAGCCGACTTGTTCAGGTGGCACTTTGTACTTTAAAAGAATATCAATATAGTCAGGGTGATGCTAGTGTGGGTAAGAATTCAAGGGGATTGTATTCGAGTGTTTTAGGCCGTGGTGATTATTATTTTGGAATATTATCTTTTTAGGGTTTCTATAACTCTAGGAAACTCTATCATTAGTCCATGTACTATCCTCAGTGAGGAATGATTGCACCTTCTCCATATTCAGTGAGACAAGCTGCAACAGCATCCTATCTCGCTAGAGGTTGTGTTCGAGGTTAGGATCGATGAGGAAATTATTAGGAAACTCATGGTGGACCCTATGGAGGTAGGTCTGGTGGTAGGTTGTATGTTTAGGGTAGACTTAGACATGCTTTTCTATATCCATATCCAGAAAGGGTACTGCAACGCCCCGTGAGTACCCCCTAGACGTCACACGACGTATTAGACCTCTCGGAGGTCTTATACAATCCCATAGCATACTTTCCTTGCATAAATGTAACATAGAGGAAAATTTTAAAATTTTTCATACCATAACACAAAACTAAAAGTCATCTTAGTTCAATTCTAATAATACAAAGCTAGGACACTAAGTCTCATTATGATTTCTTAGATACGAGTTCAATGTATACTTAGGGAAACTAACCTTAAAATACAAAAAGAAACATTAATAATCTATTACAATAACTTTAAGAAACTATTGGGATAAGGTCCTTGAACCTTTAAAGACACACCCGAATATGGGAATAATAATTCAAGCTCTTCATTCTAGGAAAGGTCCATAAGTAACCACCACCTACAATTTGTGTAAAAATATGAAAAAGGATAGTGTTAGTAAAAGAATGTACTAAGTTTGATAACCATGCAAAAACGTGTTTAAAAGGGACATTTGGTTAGAAACCATGCATCATGCATTTTTAGAAAAACTTCATGAACATTGATACAATAGGCACAACATAGAACAAATATGTCATCATACATATGGAAACCATTCATAGTCACTCATAAAGCTATTTATCACATTTGAGGCTCATTCAATACATAAAATTTACTACCTTTCTTTTTACCTTAACTCCTTTCCTCAAGCAACCCTGAAGTTATACTTAGTACAATGTATCATATTAAGGTCACCAAAGATAAACAATCATATATGCTTCATCAATCCAACCACATATTTTCATAAAGTAACAAGCACATCATAAGCATTATCTTCCAATAAGAAACATCAACTAAGACAACCCCCAAGTCACACTAGTGCATTGTGCATGTAGCATGCCATAATACTACTCACACCAAGTGTTCCTAGGAAGTCACCCTAAACTAGGCACATAATATTCAACAAGTCATAACATCGTCATTTATTAGTAGAAATAGCACCCACATACTTCATATCATCATATAGGAACTCATTCATTGACTACATCTTTAGTCATAACCCGTTTGGTTCATATCATAGGTAAACCACCCTCTCAACCCCTTCACAAGATCACTTGTGCACTGTACACATACAATCCCGTTCAACCACATATACTAAGCAAACCCATTAAAAATTCATAAATGAAAATTCATAGGTATAGCCATACTTCATGTCTTGACATAAGCAAAGTCACATTAACATATATTCATAGTAACCATACATAACATAAGTTTTTGTTTCTTAAGACGCTCTAATCCTATCCTTTCTTAATGTCCACTTGTACAATGCATGAGTAAGGTTCGTAGTTCTACCTATAATGAGCAAGATTCTCAAAGAGTTATGACTATATTTTATATTCTTATATTTTTGGAGACATAGCCATAACCGATATAGACCATGTGCGCTACATGGAATCCGGTGTTCTACTCCATACCGGAAAGAAAGGGTACTACTTTCAAAGGTAGGACCTTCATACATAATAGAAATCTAGTGGATCAACTAAGCTAAGACCTATGGGGTTACATAGTTATGGGGCAAGGAGATTGCTACTAGAAATGTTGACTTGCTAGGTGGAGGTATCCATTTCATGAGACAACATCTATATTGGGAACCCAGATTCTTTAAACGTGAAGTTTCTCTTCTGAGAAGACAAACTTACTAGACGTGAAGACCCCACTCTAATTTTTCAAGTTCACTCGACACTAAGTTCAAACTCCCTGTTTAACCATCTTTAAGCCTTTATTTAACTTTAGTTCATAAAATAAGATTTAGGGACTTAATTCCCTCATACATTATATAGCTCAAAGGTTACTAAGATGAGAATGAACTTTCATCATAGAACCTACATTACGTGAGAATTTCTTTTCACATGATCATAACATATTTATAAAATAGTCTAGTATACAGTACACTTGAGGAAAACTTTCAAGAGAGTCACTTTCACTAGATTATCAGAAACCTTCTTCATTAATACATTATTGTGTGTGTATACATATGTGATAAAGCCTTTCAAATAAACACCTTTAGACAACACATGTTCATACTAGAATAGTCATACACTTTTCATGCATAAGAAGATATAAAGTGCATATGATAATTATCCTTTCAATCGACACCCTAAATATATCATACTTATAGTTATGCATGGGGTGTATATATGTACTGGTCCTCAAAATGATGTAATAACAACCACATTGGTATTGAGGGAAATCCCCTCAAAGAATTACAAAAAATTTACAATACTCCTCTTGTCATGAACAACTCACATGTAGAGCATTCTAGGGATTATAGACCACACACCACGTTTTGTCATAGATAACAAGAGCACATTCCACATTTGAATAGACAACTCTTAACATACCTAAAATCACAAATTCATATAGCTTTAATATGGGTGAGGGTCATTCCAACATAGCACTTAACGTAATCAACAAAGAAGACAACACCTTATTCCTAAAATAATCATTCACATTATACTCCTCCACATCAATATATTCTTAACATCATGAAGCGTTGAGGATTTCCTTAGATAAACTCCATAGCCAACCTCATAAGCATGTACATCATAATCACCTATTTACGTTAAATTTATTGCCTTCAAGGTCATGATCACAATACGCATAGATAGACAAGGAATAAAAACTTCCACAAATGGATCATACCACACAACATTAATTCCCACCTATAGACTAAAGATTGAGTCACTTAAAAATTCTCCAAGACATGATGAACATAGATCAATCCTCCAAAATTCATATGCAATGGATACACATAAAAATCAAATATAACAATACAATACAATTCAAGTACAATTCATTAACATAAAACCATATTCACAAAGACCAACATTGTAGGACAATTTTGAGAATTAGGAGACTCATAAGGTCTTCCATTAATTTCATCATAAATCATCATAAAAAGTACTAAGCATTAGTTCGTCGAGGAATGAGTTATAAAATCGTACGGTAAGGAACCCATGCTTAGATCGAAAATTGGGATTTTAGTTTATGAATCACTTTTAAAAATCTTAGATATAACTCCTTGAATGAAAGGTTATTCAAGAATGAAGAGTTACCATACCTTATTGATTGAAGACCCATAAAAATTGAAAAGAAAGCACTTGAAAATCCATATTCTTGTTTGAGCTTGAGCTTGGTCTCCAATTAAGTTTTAAGAGATTTTTGGAAGAGAAATAGGTCTGGAATTTTTGATTTCCCATTGGGTATTTGTATTTTGACTTTGGAATGGGGGAATAAATAACTTAATATCCGTTTATAAACAACCGTCAACATACCCAAAATACTCATACACTTATTTGGAATTTTAAAAATGTCCAACTTGACTTCTAAATGAGAAGACCAAATCTGGGACATGGTTGCGTGTCGCAGGGGCAATTCTTTTGATTCTTAAAATTAATTAAAGAAATAGGACTCCATGTCAATTCCTCGTGCAAGGAATTTTTTTCCTTTAAGTGTTGGTAGAGCGTCACGGAGGTAGCTCCAAAAACCTGCTGCCCAACAACTTTCTTGGCCAACGTTTGGGTCCTCCTCAAGGACACTTAAGGTGGTCCTAGGGAGTTGTACAAAATGTTTTTATCCTAAACATTATTATTAAGACACTAGGGTCACCTTTATTGATTTTAGACTCCAAACAACACCTAAAAACATGGAAATATACTAGGACACACTAGCACCGAATTATTTGGGAAGCACCTTTTAGTGACGGTTGCATATGTGATTAAGCTTCTCTCTTGAGACTATACTTTGACACCTCGTCTTGTGATTTTCGTTTCAAATGAATACTAAGAACGTTAGAGTTACACCGTTTCATTCAAATTCACAACAGAAAAACTTGTTCTTTCTGGCTTGAATTTGAGATACACATTTCACTTTGGTAAGTGATGAAAAATCTAGTTCTATGTTGGGTAGTGTTTGGTGTTTTAAGGATTGATCATTCTATATAACATTGTTTACAGAGAATAAATATGATTTAGAAAGCTACTTCGTATATCAACTATTCTTATGCATGTAAAAATATATTTTATATTTTTGGGATTCAACATATGGGATGCAACATAGGACATGTTCTGTCTAGATTTTGAAATTACAAATCATGTATATCCAGTTGTTAGTTCTTTGAAAATATCATTTTGTAAAAAATATATTTTGCAACGATTCTTGTTTATTTGAAAACTTAAAGGTGTACCTACATCTTTCATGAAGGTGATAAAGTCTAGTTTTTGTTTTCGTTTTCAAATCTAAGTTGCGAGATGAGGTATTAGGCTGGACAAAATCACTGTTTTGGAAGCAAAGTCGTATTTATAAAGGCTAATCTTACTTGCGATGATTTTTATATTTTACTTTTACATTATTGAGATACTAGGAATTAAAAAAGTTATTTAATTATATTTTAAGGTTGTATATACTAATAAATAAGTTGAGGACCTTTATACATAGGTTGGTTTATAGTTTCAACTCGGAAGGTGTGTTAGACTGTTTCTATGCTAAAGCATTGAGGTTTCTGTATAAACATGTATTTGTAATGTTTTTATCTACTGGTATATCTTAAAATCCATCTTGGTACCTTTGTTACCTCTTGTCACTTTGCGTTGTTGTGTTGGTATCATTCATGGCATTAATCACACTTGTGTAACTCCCACTTGTACGAATTGTTTGATCACTTGGCACTCTTGTTGGTACCTAGTCCTTCTTGTGGTTGTGACTTTGTTGCTATTGATTCGGATCATTTCCATCTTGACACTTGATTTTTAGTCCGTTTTCAGAATGAAAATTGTCCATTTTAAGTATGACATAGAAAGCCATTTTAATATGGTTCTTGGTTCTTTTGATTATTGGGTTTTGACACGTCTTAATACAGGGCACCGGGCCTTCATGATACTTGCTTGTTCTTGGTATGACAACATGATGTATATCTTGGTCAAGCCTTATTGTTAAATCTCTTGGAAAATGGTGTTGTGACGATTCTTGACATTTGAGTCTCTACATATCGAACTTGATACTATAATTATAATGTTTAATTTATTTCCTTATTATGTTTCAATAATACATCCCTTAACTTAAGAAAGGTATCTTGACGAATCTGAAGGCCCTGAACCTATAGTTGCTACACCACTAAGCTATATGCTTAGCGATAGTTGTTTATATCATAGGGATTGTTCGAGAGGATGCATGAATATGGCCATTGGAGATGAATATTTTGAGAGCTTTAAGGAGGATCACATTTGCATATACGAATCTATATTTTCTATAAACCTTGGACTTGTGCATGATATGTATGTTGTATATTCACATAATGTTTTCAGAGCATATTTTATCATGTCAACATATGTTGTAATATAAGTATAGCTATATGTTATGATATTTTTGGGGTGTGTAAACCCAAGTCTTTAAATATAGTAAAGTTACTACTTTTTTTGAAAGTTTGTGTGAAGTATTAACCGACTGATATTGGTAATCAGGAATTGGTAATATTCTTGTTATTTAATCCTTAAATGTGAGGATAATATATGCATGAAAACCTCATCGATTATTTTTCTTAAATTATTTTGGGAGGGTCTTTCGTCATAAGTTGAAATCCCACACCATATCAATTTTGACATAAAATAAATGTTTTAACGGGAAAGATGCACATCCTTAACCAAATTAGTCATTATGAACCTAATCCCTATACTAGATTATAATTAATATTCCCTTGCTAATTTCTTTTGAATGTGACAAGTATTAATTAGATCTCTTCATTAAAGAGTAGTGTACTTCTGAAAGGGGGTCACTACATATATCCCCTCAAAGCATTGAATTTTTGCACTCGGTCTTCACAAAATCTGATATCCCAAACAAAAACTTGCTCATTTGAGCCCTTACTTATATTAGAAACCATGTGTTGAGCATACTTGGAACATTTAGTTAACTTTAGCACATACGCTTTGACTACTAACATGGTAGACTACCTTAAATCCATAAAAACTGAGCCTTACCATCCCTTAAATCTCTTGCGAAGAAACTGTCTAGAATTGGTTCAATAAAACAATGGCAAGTCACAAGATCTGCATCCGTACCACAGTTGTCTCTCTAAAGTGTGAACTATATGTGAGTCACCTCCTTATGTTGGTATGATGACAACTCCACTCTATCACTCCTAGTCACTGGCATCGCCCCGAAAATGATCTAGACCTTATAAATGAAGTTTTGTGGGTCCTCACCAAACTTTGACCCTAGAAATTTTGGTGGATTTTTACGAAAATATTCTTGAACCCTAGCTGCAGGAGATCCACCATCAGTGTTTGTGGGAACTGGGCCTTCTATTTTTATGATTTCCTACACTATGTGCAAGGAGATGGATTGCATTTTTAAATTGAACATTGGAGACCTTATAATTTGGGACGAGAGGGAATGGGTTAGAATTGTTTGCATCAGCCTTCATGTGTAAGCTTTATAAGGAGGTATAATATATAACACATAACAATGTATTTTAAATGAGAAGTTGGATCATATCCATGCACAATATGAATAATAAAAAGGTGATGTTTCTGTTAGAACACTTCATAGCCTCTCTCTCATATATGTGGTGGAGTTCACACCTATAAAAGAGACTCTACTTAGAGTGAATTTCGTAGGACTCTTGAACTTAATGCTATGATACCATGTTTGGCTCACCCCAAGGATACCCTCTTGACGTAGCACAGGTCCTAGAATCACAAATGAATCAAAATTAAACCTGAAATTCGCTTATGATATTAATACTACAATATATCTAAATGAAACATGAATTTATGGGGAAGTTAAAAAAATTGATAACTAAAAGTGGGGAATACCCAACTACTCAAAAGTATAATAACATACTAAAATCTTAACAATGCAGAAAGATAAACTTAACAAGTTAAGTTGATTTAGTACTATATTTGAAAAGCCTCTAACTAACTATAGTTGATGGGATATGACCCCATCTAACTCTCGCAAAACTAAAAAATAAATAAAAGACTAAAAAAATGTATGCCTATACTTTTCGAAAGATGAGAAGTGGTGTGCTATGGATTTTGAGTATCTGAACCTACATCATGAAAGGATGTAGCACAGATTTTGTGTTAGTACCTCAAATATACTTGGAATGTAGGAAACATATAATAGCTGAAATTGAAGTATAAACTCAAAAACTGGTCATATGCACTAGAATCTGAGTGTGGGAGCTACTATTTAATCTACATAAAACCACATGAGATAAATTTGTAGCCCGATGTATGAACCCCATAGAGAGGACAAAATACACCTTTTTAGGGGTATAAAGTCATAACTTGCATGATAATAAATTTGATGTCCAACAAAGGGAACTTATATTCCTATGGGGGAACATAGTTTTCGGACTATGAGGGTAAATTAAACCCTAGTCACTCAGTGTTAATCCTATTACCAAATGGAAATGTATATAATACAACATAAATAAAATATTAGATAGCTCATTGTTATGACATGCTAATCTAAGAATGCAACATTAAAGAACTTACAATGTGACAGTGAAAAATTTGAGTATGTTTATCTGTTTAATTGACCCAGCAACTGTAAATCATGAACTAAGACAATCTAAACAACTAGGGTTGTGAATTTCATACAAGGAACTAATCACTTTTCCAAGAAAATATGATTAGTAGATTACGAATACTACAACAACTTAGTCTATACTATTTTACAAGGGTTTTGAAACCCTTGGCCTAAACAATATATAGAGAATCAAGAATCACACAATGTTCTAGGGACATGTGGATGAAAGTAACCCACTAGTGAAATCCCACATACGTGGTGACAAAATCTACGGAAGATTTCTTTGATTCTAAGGCAGGAACTTAAAGAAAAAAATACATTGTGTTCTTCAGAGGGGTGTCAAATTTTCTCTCATTTTCGGCTCTTATTTTAGTTAATATCAGTGAATAATATTTAAGTTATGTTCTGAATAGTTTATTAGGCTTAAATTGCGTAAAACAACGTAATTTAGATGCCCTATGCATGGGGGAAAAGATCAAAACACCCCTAACTTAAAAGCTGACGATGGCCAAAAACGACACCACTGATGATTCTTCATTAGGACCACAACCCATCAAGTGGGTCGTGGTTCTTGGATAGAGCTACTGATTCTTCAAGGAAGTCCTTCCACGAGCCTTACTACATCTTGTTTGAAGTACCACATACCATGGTGTCCACCGTGGTTCATCAATTGGGATTAGGGTTTGCTGGCTTAGGAGGACAGACCCTCCCATGGATCCTAATAACGACCAAGACATTTGGTGGGCTCCGTGGTCTAAGATTTGAGATTGGGTTCTTTCTGCCTAGACTTCATAAGAATTTGCATCGCTTGTTTTGTGTTCCACATCCCGTGAAGGGTCTCGTGGTTCACCCGTTCTATGTGAATATTAACAACGAGCATGTCAACGGGTTATGGTTACTTCATGATCCGTCAACCCTACCATGGATCATCAAATTTTTTAGATTTTATCTAGAAAAGTCAAAATATGATTTCTAAGGTGTTACAATCTTGGGTTGTTTGTTATTAGATATAATGGTTTTTTGTAATCATTGCAAGAAATTGGTTCAAAATCAGCAATAGCAGTCAATGGTGCCAAAACCACATATCGTAATTCCATTAACGAGTTGTATGTGAAGAATCATAGATGTAATTTCAAATCTCTGACCAAGCGTGCATCAACAGAGTTAAATGACGCCCCGTAGAGTGAAGGACATACCATCATTTTTATCAAATAGTTGATTTCCAGTACTTAAAAAAAGGAAAGACAAGATGAACCATAGTCTAATCCACGGTCCGGAGGTGGTACTATCGTTTGAAGGTTCTAGAATATTTCCTACGTGCTTAACCACAAGGCGAGCCATGGACCATAGGTTGATCAACAATACATAGGTCGTGTCACCAATCAAATTGTGTCTGACTCAATTTTTCTTATATATTTCCTGCATTGGTTAGGATTTAATTTCTATTAATACTAGTTGTAATTTTAATTTTGATAGTTAGACCCTATTACTTTTGTTTTTTGTCTTTTGGAAAAAATTTGCAAGATTTGAGCAATTAAATTCTAGAAGTTGTTTTTTTGTAATTTGCACTTTGATTTTCAATTCAAGATTACGGTTTTTATCTATTCGAATTATAAGTCCATGATTTATTTTAGTAACCCTAATAGGAATTGTGAATTCTCAAGCATGCATATCTAAATCCACAGTTAGGGTTGTGGGAACCCTGAGCAATTAACAATTTATCAATAATAATTGAGTAGTTCTTGAATAGTGTTTATGTGTGTATTGTTAACCTTCCATTTAGAAGTTTTTTTAACGTAGGGCAATGTAAGAACTCACCTTGTTCCTACTTAACTTACTAGGGGGCACTAAATAATGAATGGATTAAATAACGGAGATTTAGTTAAACATTTTTTGCTATATAATATTTTACTTTAATTAGTTGACGTGAGGGTGAATATCCTATCCAATTCAATGATGACTAATCTAGAGTAAAGTTAAGGTTTAGTAAAGCACACACCAATAAACTTACCAAGTTTTAAGGTTGATGTTCCTACTTGGATTACCAATCACTTATGGATACCTAACTTTATTAGCCTTGCAGGTCAAACACTAGTCCTATTATGGTGGGAGACTCTAGAGCCAAGATGCATAAGTTTGTTATGGGAATATCCGATCATGTGGTGAATGATTGTGGGTCCTCTGTGCTAATTCCAATCATGTACATGTCTCGCCTTATGATCAAACAAAAACAAATTGAAGAAGAAAAGCTTAAACAAGGTGGTATAGAGTTGAATAGGTCAATGCCTGATGAGGGATATTTCTCTAAAGCTAGGTTTGAAGTACAAGACAGAACAAGGTTAAAAATAGGTCTTCTAATCCAAGTCCATCCAATGTTCTAAAGACAAATCAAGGGACGAGGACTACACCTAATCCTTTGTTTAAAGAACTAGTTGATCCAAGTGTGGTCAAAATCAGGAAGGTAAATGTCTTGTGTTTATGGGTATTTTCTATTGGATGCGGAAAAAAAGTGATCACCAATTGAAAGTTTGTCCAATCCGTACGGAAAATAAAGTACCCAAGCTCCCACTAATGCTCCCAAGAAGAATCACGTCTGTAACATCCTGTCTCGAGGTACTCAAGAGAGCTCTCCGGATGTTCTTAGTGGTATGTTTCAAGTATTTTCAATTAATATTAATGTATTGTTGGATCCCGATGCCACATTGTCTTTTGTAACTCTGTTAGTGGCTCTGAAATTTAATATGCTTCCCGATGTGTTAAATGAACTTTTTTCGGTTTCTACCCTTGTAGATGATTCCATAATTTCCAAAAAAGTCTATAGGGTGTTGTCCCATTTTACATTGCTTGATTCAGTGTAACTTGATATGTTGAATTTTGATGTCATTTTTGTGATGACTTGCTACATGCTTGTTTTGTTTCCATGGATTGTAGAACTCGTTTAGTAAAATTTCAATTTCCTAATGAACCAATTTTAGAGTGGAAGGTGGGAAACATAGCTCCAAAAATCTGAATCATTTCATGTCTAAAAGCTTGTAAGTTTATCTCAAAGGGTTTTTTCTATCACAAATTGAATGTCAGGGATCTTTAGTCTTAGACACATTGATTAGAGTCAGTCACGCAGTGATGTATTTTTTGGAAGTCTTTCCCGATAACTTTCCCCGGATTCCTCCCAAATGAAAAATATATTTCGGCATTGATTTATTGTTGGATACAAACCCCATCTCAGTACCTCCTTACCAAATTGCTTAGCCGAGTTGAAGGAATTAAAGGCTTAACTTAAGGATTTGATAGATAAGAGTTTTATCCAACCAAGAATATCTCCATGGGGTGCCTAGTGTTATTTTTGTAAAATATAGATGGGTCTCTTCGTATGTGTATTGACTATCGGTAACTGAACAAGGTCACCATAAAGAATAAGTATCCACTCCCAAGGATCGATAATTTGTTTAACGAACTCCAAGGAGTGAGTTACTTTTAAAATATTGACCTAAGGTCGGGTTATCACATACTTAGAATGAGATGAGTTGACATTTCTAAAATGTCATTTCAAACAATATATGGTCATTTTGAATTCCGAGTCATGTCTTTTAGTCTAATAAATGCCACAACAGGTTTTATGGACCTTATGCATAGATTTTTTAGAAGCTATGTTAATTTGTTTGCTATTATTTTTATTGATGACATCTTGATGTACTCTAAGAGTGAGAGTGATCATGTTAACGATTGAGCATAGTTTGTCAAGTTCTCAAGGATAACCAACGGTTTGCCAAATATAGTAAGTGCAAATTTTGGTTGAGATCAGTTATTTTCCTTGTTGACATTGTCTGTAGTGAAGGGGTAAAGGTATATCCTAGAAAAAAGAAGTTGTAAAAAGTTTGTCTAAACCTTTGAGTACTACCGACATCTGATACCTTTTGGGTTTAGCCGGGTAATATAGGAGGTTTTTTATGAGGGATTTTCATCCATCGCATCTCTATTAACAACCTTGATTCCAAAAAAGGCTAAGTTTGAATGGTTAGAGGCATGTAATAAGAATTTTTAATTGTTGAAACACAAACTTACCTCTTCTCCCATACGGCCTTCGTGAAGGGCACAAAAGGTTTGTTATCTTTTGTGACCCTTCTCAACTAGGTTAGGGTTGTGTCCTCATGAAACATGGAAAGGTGATAGCATATGATCTAGAAAACTCAAGGTTCATTACAAGAACTACCAAACTCATGATATTTTACTAGAGGCCTTAGTGTTTGCTTTAAAAATATGTAGACACTATCTACACGGAGTGCATGAAGATCGGTTCACCGACCCTAAGAGTCTCCAATATCCGTTCACCCAAAAAGAGTTATATCTCTTACAAAGAAGGTGGTTAGAACTTTTGAAAGATTATGATATAAGTGTCATGTACCACACTGGAAAATCCAATGTGGTTGTGGATTCTTTGAGTCAGATGTCTATGGGTAGTGTAGCCCATGTTGATGATAATAAGAAAGAGTTAGTAAAATATGTACATAGGTTGGCCCGGTTAGGTGTTCCAATTGAACACTCTCCAAAAGGGGGTTTCATGGTTTATTATATATCTGAGTAATCTTTAATGATTGAGGTCAAGTCTATGAAACATCTTGATCCCCTACTGACGGATTTGAAGGAATCAGTTCTTACAAAATCTAATGAATCTTTCTGCAAGAGGGGATGAGGTACTTAGGTACCAAGGTAGGTTGTGTGTGCTGGATGTGAATGACTTAAGAAGAGAAATTTTGAAAGAGGCTAATGGTTCCGTTATTCCATTCATTCGAGTGCCACCAAAGTGTATCGTGATCTCGAAAAATGTATCGGCTGAATGGTTTGAAGAGGGATATAGAGGAATTTTTGGCCAGATGTCCTAATTGTTAACAATTCAAGGCCGAACATCGAAGACCTGGAGGTTTAACTAAATATATATCTATACCCACTCGGAAGTGGGAAGATGTTAATAAGGATTTCGTTGTGGGTTTTCCTCATACACGAAGGAAAAATGATTCTATATGGGTTATTGTTGATATGTTGACAAAGACAACCCATTTTAATCCCGTCAAAGCTACTTTTTTGGAAGAAGATTATTCTATGTTGTATCTAAAAGAGATTTTGAGAATGCATGGAGTTCCTTTGTCCATCATCTTGGATAGGGGCACTCAATTCACTTATCCTTTTTCAAAAGCATTGCAAAGTGGTCTCGGTATCAAGGTAAAACTTAGTACTGCATTAAATCCACAAACGGACGGTTTGGCAGAACAAACAATTCAATACTTAGAATATATGTTAAGGGAATGTGTAATCGACTTCAAGGGTAATTTGGATGACCATCTACCATTAATCAAATTCGCCTACAACTATATCTATAATTCTAGGATCGCCATGGCATACGTTGTGGTTCTTTATGGGTGGATATGTAGATCTCCAATGGGGTGGTTTAAGGTAGGTGAGTTTTCTCTTATAGGTCCTGAAAGAATTTATGAAGTTTTGGAGAAAGTCCGACTAATAAGAGATCATTTGAAGATGGCCCAAAGTCAACAAAAATCTTATGCTGACAATAGATAGAGGGCCTTGAATTTATGGTAGGTGAATTGGTTTATCAGATTTCGCAACGCGTCGGAAGTGTTGCCAATAAATTTAAATTACATATGGAATTGGCTTTGGTACACCATTGAAATACTTCTTGAATTGGCTTCCGTACACCCGGTGTTCAATGTGTCAATGTTTAAAAAGTGCATAGGTGATCTGGTGTCTATCCTTCCTATAAAAGGTTTATGGATTGATGATAACCTTTCCTATGAATAGGTCCCGAACGATATTTTAGACCGACAGGTGAAGAGTTTTAAAGATAAGTAAGTAGCTTCCGTTAAGGTTCTATGAAAAAACCATCTTATGGAAAAGCGCTACTTGGGAGGCGTAGGCTGATACGATGTCCCGTTATTCTCATTTTTTTTCCTTCTACTCCTATTCCAACTTGAGGTAACAAGTTCATCTTTAATTTAGTATTTTTTGGAGTCATGTGTGCTATGTATAGGATTTCATGATTTTTCATGTGTGTGGCGTGTTTTTGTGAAGAGAAACTGCTCGTTTAACGAAAGTCGCATTTTAATTCATGAGGTGAACATATTGTAGAGGCGTAAAAGGATCACACTTTTGCTATAAATTGTTGTATTGAGCATAAATGATGTGGGAGAAGTTAGTTCCTCCCATACTTATGCATGTTAATGAATGCTTATTTATTTAGTAATTGTTCCTACCTACTTGACTTCTGTGGACATCTTGTGGTTTGATGGGAATTTTATCCCATAACAATGAGGTTAAGAGGTTAAAAGTGAAAATTCTTGTTGTGCACATTTTTCATGTTGTGAGTTGTGTGGGCTGATGGTAGGAAACTTTAATTTAGTTTAATGCCTTGCTCGACATACGGGAATAAATGTTCCCAAGGGGGGGGATAATGTAAAACCCTATATGCCTAATGAAAAATACTAGAGCCTAAGTCATAGCCTAATGCCCACCAACTTTTCCCCCCAAAATAAGGACTCAGTCCCAAATATCGAGTGACCAGGATAATCAGTTGATGCATCGACGCCATGTCAATGGGGACTTCTCGATGGGTGGTTCCTTCAGAAGTCTAAGTGGGGGTTACTTAGGTAATTAGTCAATTGTTAACTTAACCCTAATTATGAGTTCCATTAGTAAATTAAGTCTATTAAAAGTTATTAAAATACTAAAACAAGTTTTCCACCTTATAACTCCCAATTAAAAGTAAAAACCATTTTTATTCTCTCACAAATTCTCCCTCTAACAAGCCATTGAAGAAGAAGGAGAACTCAACCTAGGGAACTCAAGATTCACTTTCTATCACTTCAAACTCGTGGAATAATCTCAAAGAAGGTATGGTGATGTTTATTCATGGATTAATTTCTCCATGAAGCCCTTCAAAAATTCAATTCTTGAAATTTAAATTGTGATAAAAAAAAAACTAGGCCTTGTGATCTAGATATTGATTCACTCCAAAACTATTTTCTTATGTTATGTGACTTATATTAATAATATATTCGGATTAACAGATGATTTGTATTGTGAAAATATTCCAAGAACGTATGTGCACCCTATGACCTAATTTCATGACTAATAATGATTGAATTCAGTGGATATAAACATCATGCATTTAGTTGATGATTATCTAGTCATACAATCTTGTTTACATGCCTATTATGATGAATAAATGGGTAATTATGATACTTGATTTTTAACCTTGAAAGGGCGTTAAACTCTATGATTTTTCTGTATGATCAATAATGTTATATATGGACTTAAAATTTTCTTTCAAGGTAAATGTCTTATGAACGGATGCAAGTAAGGTAGCATGAAATGGGTTCCAATACCCTCTTGAACCTTACCTGTTGTGTGGAATGAAATATCTATACTGGAATTTGTCTCTTGTGTTGAGTGAAAGTATAGGTCTCATGAAAACAATATGATTAACGTTGTGAAAGTGTAATCATACCTAATGAATCTAAGAGTTTTATTTTAGATTGTATTGAATGAAGAGGGAAAACTTTTTCACAAATGTAAATACAGTTAAAAAGACTAAGAGTAGTAAATTAGAGGAGTATACTAAGATATGAGATGATATGGTCAATGAGGAAAAGACCCTCTCTTTAATGTAAGAGGTTGGCTCATCGTAGAGATATTCATGAGATGGGGACTCCTCCGTTAATACAATAGCTAGAATATCTAGGAGCAATACCCTGTCCCTTAACTACGTGACCCCATAGGACTTAGCTAGTTGACCTACATAGTAGCTAGTATGTAGATTCTACCTTGGCAAGTAGAACATCCTTTTTCAGTGTGGGGATTTATGACACCGGATTCCATGGAGGCTTTCATGGTCTATGTCATTTGTGGTTGATCCTCCCAATATAATGACGTAACAAATGAAGTATGAACTAGTCTATGTTATCTTAATAGGTTTAATAAGTAGAAGTGGGGTATGGGACTTTACTTGTACATTGCACTAGTAGGCTAAAAAGGGTGTTGTGGGAGGTTATTTGTAGTTATGAAATTATATGGCAACATGTATGTTGAATGTATAATGGTTGTAATGAGCACATTCCTATATTCAATTGTAGTTCATGATGACTGTGCTTCACTTATAATTATGCAATGAAATAGAATGTGAAAGTAATGGGCGTGGCCAAGGTGGTTTCTAACGGATGCTTAGTAGAGTTGGTATTATGTGATGATAACTTTACATTAAACAAGTGGACATTAGGAAGTGCTAAAGTTATACATATATTATAGTTGGACATTGTTGGGAGTTTTGTCTTATGTGTAGTGTTGTTGATGTAAATGGCTTTAAGAAACCTCATAAATGTATATTTGCATACAAATGTCAATTTTTCATATTTTCAAGGTTTTCATGTATTTCACCATACTTAGTGCATCAATTGAACAACCATTTTCTCCTTTTCTATTATGAGAATGGGTTTTGGATTAGGGGTTTTCTTTCACATCCTTGAAGAAAGATTGGACTTCTTATCTCCAAGATCTATGGTACGTCCTTAAAGATCCGAGGGTTAGCAAATTTGATGCGACATTATGATTTTCTAATTGATGTAATAGACTTATTAGTCTTTCCTACTTACTTTTGTTCTATAAAACTAGTGCGTCTAAAGGGCTAAGGACCCTACTTGAAGACTTTATATTGTACTCATATTATTAGATGGTGTATGTGTGACAATGGTATTAGATTCCTACTATATTACTAAATTAAAATGAGGTTTGAACTTCTAGTGTAAGAAGTTTTATATTCTACATTATTTACAGTTCATTATGAAGTGATGATTATGTTAAGGGCTTGTATAAGACCTCATTGAGGTCGAGTACGCCTGTAATGTCTAGGTGGTAATATCTGGTAATTACAATGGGGTATTGAGGTTTGCATCCCATATTTGTGCTTCGAGAGTTTAGCGTTTAATACAAATGATACATCGTGAGGCCTATGATTTTGAGGTATTTTATCCATCCAGGAACGCAAAGATTTATCATGACTTCATGCAACATTACTCGTGGGACAAGACGAGGACAGATATCGCCGACTGTGTGTCCCATTATCTTAGTGCCAGAAGGTGAAGGCCTAACAATTAATACCAGGTAGTGAGTTGCAGAGATTACTCATTCCGGAATGAAAGTGGTATCACATCACTATGGACTTTGTGGTAGGTTTATCTTTGACTTTTACAGTTATTTATAGAATTTGGGTCATCATTGATTGATTGGCTAAGTCAACGTAGATTGTTCTTGTTCGGATTTTATTTAGTGACAAGAGATTAGCCCAAATCTACATTGGAGAAGTGGTCCGTCTTAATGGTATGCCAATCCTTATTATATTTGATTCGGGAGGTCCGTTCACTTCTAGTTTTTAGAGAACTTTTTAAGAAGAGCAGGGCATTTGTATTGTCCTTAACACAATTTTCCACCCACAGAGTAATGGTCAGTTAGAGAGTATAATCCATTTCCTTGAGGACTTGTTCTGTAACAACCCAAAGTAACCCCTAGGTGTTGTCGTCCGTGGAGAAGACTAAGACAAGTCTCTTAGAATTCTTCATAGCATGTCATAAGTCAAAAATGCAGAATTTTTTTTTTTGCTTATTTAGCAAGGAGGTTTACATATACCTCTACATAGGAAATATGCATAGGCTTCTCTCAATAGACCACTTACAACATATATAAATTTATTCTAATACTTTGTCACATATCAGTCATCTAAGTGAAGTCAAACAATTCGGGCAAAACCATTACACAAATCCATATTTACCACATATGGCTTAAATCAATATCTTCAACAATAGGAAAGAAATGAAGGTTTATTGGACAATACTAGTACTACTAAGATAGAGTGTGCGGTAGTATCCTCGAACTAGAGGGCATACCAAAACTTGGAGATTTTAGTCCAAGCCTTCTTGTTTTAGCCTCAATGATACCTCAACGGTCCGAACCTACAATGTTGGGTAAAAGGGAAGAGATATGGGTTAGTACAAAACACATGTACTAAGTATGGTCCCTATGCATAAAGAATGTTAATGAATGAGAAAAGGCACCATTTAGTAAAAACCATGCACAATGACCAACAATTAAATATACACATATAAGGAACATCAAAATCATATCAACATATAAGTAACTCAAGCAACACTTCTGCAATGCCAAGAACAAAGTCTCATAACCCTATCAAGTATCACAATAAGCAACCCATTTCTTACTTATAACATATTCTCATATATATATCATGCTTCATACATCAGTACTACTCATAGATTATCAACATTATCGTAATCATAATCATAATCATAAAGAACACTTTTAGAATCATCCTATAGGATGTCACATGTAAAATGTGAAAGAGAAGATCAATACCCTCCCTCACACTATTTAGTAACCTTTAAGACAACCCTAATAAGAGTTCACATACTTAAATTACTCATACATTTAATTTAGGTAAAGAAGTGCCATAACCGATATGAGTCTATCTGAGCTACATGGAATCCGGTGTTCTACTCCCACAACGAAAAAGAGAGGGTTGACACTTTCCTAAGGTGCAACCATTCATACGTAGCTTTCTAGGTGGATCCACTAAGCCTGATTCCTCTGTGGGCACATAGTTAGGGACTAGGAGATTGTTTCTAGAAACCTTGACTTACAAAGGTGAGGGTTTCCATCTCACGAGAAAACATATATTGCGAATCTGAACTTACTAACGTGAAGAAACTCATGTGGGAGGTCGGAATTATGAACGTGAGACCTCCGTATAATTTACATGGAATTTAAGTGATAAGAAAATATTCCCTTTAGTAATAGTCTTATAAAATCTTACAAATTCACATTAGCCTCTTCTAGACCCTTATGTAAACATCTTATCATAATAGCTCATAGATGATCAAAATGTGAGAACTAACCTTTCACTTTAGACACTTTATTATAATCATGAGAAACTATATTAAATCATATAATAATCACATAGTAACATACATGCATACTTCATAGCCAATTCATGATTTTAGAGTTAGGGATGAGGGATTTTTGTCACCAAAACACATTAACTTTAGCATCATTACCATGTAAGTAGTTTAACCTTAATTGAGATCAAAGAAGGATCAAGATCATACCTCATTTCACTTCATGGGAATTCATACTTCAATACTCAATAACTCAAAACCAACATATGAAATAGGGAAATTCATGAAGTATTAACATAAGGAAAATCAAGGTAGCGAGTGACATGTTCATCATTTTCAACAATTCACCTCATATTAATCAAGAAAGTTAGGGATTCAGGGGAAAGACATTGTTCAAGGTTAAGCTCATATAAATTCATCAATTAACAATCATTTTATACTTAAACAACATTAATTCATTACAATTGATTCACAATTTAGTTTTCTAAAGAAGACTCTTGTAAAGAGAAAATCCCTTGTTTTGGGGGAATCTAAAGATCATCTTTTGATGGACCTTTTAGGGAAAGAAACCCCAAGAGTGAAAGAAATCATACCTTATAGACGATAAATCCATAAAATTGGGTTGAAAAACATGAAGATTTGTTCTTCTTCTTGGAGCTCTATTGGTCTTTAATGGAGTTTTGGAGGAAGAGAGCTAAAAATAACCCTAAGAACTTATATATTCACCCATTAAATTACCCAAAATACGCTTCTCTTAAATGCGTCTTTTTGTGAAGTCAAAACACTAAAAATATGAGTTTTACGAATCTGGAAAGTAAGTGCGCATCTAGAGGTTGATTTCCCATTTTATTTTTGAATTTTGGGTTGATTCAGTGGACCTTGTCTCATCCCCGCGTCACGAGGAAAACATAAAATCTCCACATGATTGTTGTGCGTCTCGCAACAGCCACCACATTCTGCCTACACGCAGCTGCCTTGGCAGCTTTCTCGCCCATGTTCGGGTCCTCCCCAAGGACCCTTCCGGTGTTCCATAGGGTGTCGTAACCATTAATTTTGACCTTATATACTACCTTATTCCTTTTCATAGTCGTTTTAAAAGTTTTGTACTTCATACAATCATCTGAAACCTCATGTCGACTAGTTAAATTTTACTAGTTTATGTAGGTTAAGGCTTTTGTTTAATGTTATGGATCCAATAATTCTCAAACAAGTTATTTATACTTATTTAGGTCTAATACAATCATTAATAAACATATTAGGCTCTAGTTTAGGACAAGGAATATACGAGGTGTTACATTTTCAAGGCTTATGTTTGGAGTTCAAAAGAAAATAGGATCACTTTTTGCCTTTGATGGAATTTATGTACGATAAAAATAACCATTGTAGCATCCAAATGGTCCAATGGCCTTATATTGTAGGCATTGTTTCTCTTTTGTTTGTTTGTTTAAGTCCACAGATCCTACACCCCTTTGTACAGACTTAATATAAGGAGATTGAGGGTGACTCAAAGAAGACTTCTGACAGCCTAGAGTAGGCACTGAAGTTGTGTTAACCGTAGGAAGAAGGTCTTTGATATTTCAATGTTTGCATAGTATGTTCTAAATTATTGTCATGTACTCCATTATAATGTAGTGGTTGCACTGGTATGGTCTAGATAAGTATCATGTGCTCCATTATAATGCACTAGAGTTGGATGATTATTTTACCTTCCTGGAAGAACTAGTTGCCATTTTATTTAAATATGTGTGATGGTTGCATTTGATATCCTTTCCTATTGTTAAATTAAGTTGGAGGCATTGTTAAGTTGAGAAGTCTACCCGAAAGACCAAGCATGATATGTAGGAGCAATTTACAAGATTATAATAACTTCTAGGTCATTTCTTTTTTTATGCCTCCTTTCATCATTTTGAGCTAGCTTGTAGCGGCCCAAAGTCAATTATGACTTGTTGGGACTGAAAGTTTTGTCACCTGGTCGTTCATTTAATTTTTGAGCGAGTTTTAGTGTTTTGGAGTTCTTGAACCTTGAACGGACAATTTTGATCAAAAGTATAAGAAAATGACCTCAGAATCTAATTTCAAAGATTTAAGTAACTCCACAGGGTTGTTTTAGGTTAATAGCATAGTCAACATAACTTTTCAAGGCCTTCACTACAAGTAGGTGTGATTAGGCAGTGGAATTTTCAAGTTAAGCCCTAAGTTTTACTTTACTCAACATTCAAAGAAAATGAGCTCAGTTTAATATTCCACTAATGTGGTGAGCTCCGAATGTAAAGTTTTGATTAGAAGATCCTTAGATTGTATTTTGAGGCTTCTAAGTTGATTTTGAACCCTCTTGTAGATTTTTACTTAAAATAGAGTTTGGGTCTAGGACCCACTTTTGTCAAAAATAACCTCATATAAGACTTTGACTGCTTCATTGAGTATGAGGTATCTAATATTGTATGGTTGCATATCTTAATTGCATGAATGGGTTTTTGAATGAATTTGGAACACTCTATCAGATATTTTGAATCCTTTCAAACCAATTTATATGCATCAACTAGTGGAGCTCATTTGGTCTTTGAATTTGTGGGATCATAGCCTCTATTATAAAGTTTGATTAACCCAAGGTCCGTATTTAAAGAGCCTTCTCCACAATTGTGGAGGTCACATTTATGCGACCCACACCGCAAATGTGTGGATCTTCTTAGAAACCATATATTAGGGTTGATTGACACTATTACGAGAGTAGAACAATTTTGTTGGGGTTATATGTGTGTTATTGCATGCTACTACATATTACTTGTGTAATTACTTGTTTTTTGAAGCATGTTCGGCCATTATAAAAGATGGACTAGTACTGGCTTAAACTAACGAGCCTTGTAGCTTTATTATGTCTCCAATGTTGTTTCGGGCAAACTAGGTCCTTGTAGAGTAGAATGGCATACTTAGATATGATAGTATGAGACTTAGTGTGGGAATTTGTGCATATTCATAGCCCTAACTATATACTCTTCCTATTTTTGCAGCTTTGATGTGTTATCGAAGGTTTTACGCTTTCTTGGGATTTATTTACTTGATTCTTGGAGCATTTTAATGATCTTTCAAAAGTGAATGTAGATCTACGATGTCTTGGATCCTTTTAATGATCTTTTTGGAGTAGCCACGACTCCAGTAACTCTTTCTACATTGACATCTTATTCCCTAGAAGTTGACTATCTGCGTGGGTTTCCTTGATATCTAAGATCCTCTACAAAGTCCACATGCCCTTTGGTGACTCTAGTTAGTTGATTGGATAACTCCACTAAGGCTGGGCAGCCTAAATTTTTTGTCATACGTTCTAGTTAGGCTAGGAGTTGACTCATTCTAGGTTGACTACTACTTGGCCAAAAATCTCGTTGATGTCCTCATGTATGTGTTTGAGTTACTCTTCGTTCTTGCTGTCTTAGCTTTTTTGTACACCAATCGAACTTATATGGGTTCTTTTGATTTTTTATTAAACTTTCGCACGAGTGTGCCATCTAGTCTTACGGGGTCTAGTTACGTTTAATTTAGTTGTATTTATATTTAATTTTAATAGGCTCCTATGCTTCCTTTTATATATTTTATTTGACCTTTGTTATCTAAATTCTCTCTTTTCATATTGTTTTTTACATTATTGCCTAGTCAACCTCTGATGTCAACTTAGAAACTTTTATTTTATACATATATTATATTCTACATCTTAACAGGATGTAGATCCTAGTATCAGTTACCAGTGGTGGTCGTTTGTGAAATGTTTTAAAGCTTGTGGATATAGGAAACGAGGGTGAGTAATTGGCGTCCTGAGTTAACATGTCTTGTTATGTACATATATTAGCACCTTTGATATTCCTTCTTTTGGTCAACTTTTCAGACTTGTATTTAATTCATATGAGACAACTCTGTACTCGTGAATTCTAGGTTTTGAAAGACTTTCAATTGTATATAGTTTTTGTTTAGATATGTTTATATATTATTTTAGTGTTCTTACATTTTTCTAGTTATTTGTACCCTTGTTCTCATTACTTGTCATTATGGATATGGATTTCCTTACCCACAAGTGGGTTATAGAAGGTTTCAATATGACTTAGGAAGTCAAACTGTGACAAGTGTAAAAATTTTTAATATAGTATCCTTCTTGGGGAGTACATTGTTCACGCTCCGATTCCACATCCTTAGCGTGGTGGCACTTACAACCGTCTCAGGTCCTAGCAAACCTTCACCTAGATTATTTCTATATTAAATACTACCATAATTATGTGAATGTTTTTAAAATATGAACATGAAATAATTTTAGCAAACAAAGTGAAGTGCTATGTAGATTAGAAATTCCTTATAATGATGCTTGTGATAAAACTAAAATCGTTACGATCAAACCCATTAGGTCGTACGAGCGCCTACTCTAATAGCTATATAAGTGAAGCCTTACCTCCCAGTTTTAAATACAGACAATGAGATATTAAATAAAAAGATATTGTGACATCCTCTTTAAATATGAAAATACTCTTAACATGGTTTGAAACAAATTCTTTGTAAAGAAACACACTAAACACGTCCCCAATGAACTAGTCTAACAAGGGACACGATTTCTATAAGACTATAATTTATAAAAGGACAAGACACAAGACCCAACATAATAAAATAGGAGTAAAATCATTCCAATGTGATCAACATCTTCACCTATAAAACTTCACTAATTCTTACATGGCATAGAAAAAGTATTATAAGTATAACAACACGCATGATAAGCATCATCAATCGACCTAAAACCCACACATTGTATCACACAACTTATCCAAGAAATTTTCAACTTTAATATAAAAACAGGACCCCGACCTTTAAATCACCCACCTCTTTCATTGACAACTTTAAATGTAAGTCATTTCATCCTCATGCAAAGTCATATACTAACTTTCTACCACATAGCGTTCTTCCCAAACATGAAACTGACTTAAATCCATTGAACTTGTTGGGCATGCATAAATATTTGACTTTCCCAAAATATGTCTTGGTTTAAATATATTGGGTGATGTACACTTTATGACTAACTTTTATTTAATGTCAATAGTGTTTTTTGCATAATTTACACAAACACTATAGAGGTGGAGGAGGACGAGAGGAGGGGATGGATAATGGAAGCGATTAAACTGATCGGTGGGCTGCAATATTTGGTTGTTCTTAAATATTATGATGACTTTCATGAAATTTTAGGGTGTCATCTTCATTGTTGACTTTATTTCTATGTTTTTCGTTTCTTTTATATGTCTTCATTATAATTCCATTTTTAAGCATTCATCATGTGGATTACACGTGTGATGCACAATATGTATGTTTACAACATGTAAACATATGTGACAAACAAAAAATAGTATCTACCATCTTTCTATAGGAGGATGGTCAAGATTAGTTTTGAGGTTCGGTTCAAGGCACATATGCGTACGTGTGATGTACAAGAGCTACTATGATGTGAATTTATATTAATGTGGTGGAAAAAACTTACTAAATTGAAAGAAAAAAAGAATAGATAAGGAGAATTTAGTCAAATTACCATTTGTGTTATTGTTTTTAAGGAGTGTGGAAAAGTAACAAACATGACAACTTAAATGGACAAGAGAAATAATCAATTTGGTGGTGTGGGGATGAAATATAAAATCAATCTAAAATGTTCTTAGAAGTAAATGGAATGGTAAAGATAATGAGATTTGAGACATAATTTTATAACAATTTTTAATTTCTAATGAAATATTACAATACTCTAATGTCTTCTAAATCTATTTGTAAAAATATCTCCTTTAGACTAAATAATGTCTGGACATGACTGATTGAATTTGTTTTAAATAGATTACTTCATTTTCCATTGAAAATTTAATTGTTCATATTTTGTAATTTACTTCTTCGTTTGGTTCCGTCATTGAATATAGTAGGAGGAAGGCAACATAGTCTCGATTTTGATCATTTCAAAAATTTGTATTTTTATTGAGAATAATTTCACATTGTGTTCTTGAATCAATCATCATAATTGTTTAATTCACTTTTCATAAAGATATCTTCATAAATAATAAGCTTTAATTTCTTACACAAAAGATTTCATCATAAAGACTTTTTTATGTTTCTTGAAAATAGTTAAATTCTTGAACAATACATATGATTTTCTCAAAGAATCTACATATAAACTTGATAATCGTCATAATTAATTCACTTAAATAAATGTTATTTTTGGGAAAAAAATTAGAAGAATATATTTATGATATTTTATAAGATTTTCATTACAATATTTTTTCCATTATATGCATTTACTTTATAAATTATATGATTAAGATTATGTGCTTAGACGCACAATTATCATATATATATATATATACATACCATCTGTGTCTTGTACATATAAATATAGGCAATAGGCCCCATATGTCCTGATTATAAGTCGGAAGTAGAACGTATAGCATGCAATTCCATGGATTTGTAATGCACTTGTGTTATCTAAACTATGTTGCCAATCTTGGATCGTTGGTACATTTGCCCTCATAATCTCGTAATAACTTTCGTAATCACATGCAGTATCTATTATAACCATACACTTTATATTGAACTAAAACACTTAAATCAAATATAGAAAGGTAACTTAAAGTCTAGGTTATTTATTAACAGATTAAAGTATTTCACTTAGAATCCATACAAGCTCCATAGTAGTTTGTAAAATAAAGTATTTCAGAAAAACTCTTACTATAGTAGTTTAAACATAAAATTTGCATTTGAGAGTTTTGGAGAGAGACATATTATTTTAATGTTTTTCAAAAATATCAATTATTGAGGAAGGAATACTGACTTCAAGTTCATAATCTTCATCCCTAAAATTTTTAATTTACTACACCTAAAGAAGAACAAGAACTTTTATAGATGGACCTATAGTCAATAGAATCCACAAAATGACAAAAAGACGTTGAATAACATATCTAACCAAAGGAATGGAATAGAAACATAATGGAGTAAAAAAACTTTCAGCTGCAATATCAATGCCTTCCACAAAAGGTAATTCTATTTATAGAGTAATAAAACAATAGTTAACGATTTAGGATACAAAAAATTGTTCTCAAAGAAAGTACGGTGCTTTGCCTTAACATACTTCAATTCTTGTCATTATTGTATCAATATAGATTGTACCACTTCTTTAGAGTATGTAATCTACATAAAATCATGTCGCACAGCCATTATTGGCAGAATATTAACACATCAGGGTCAATTTAGCAATTTAGAGCTCACTAGTAGAGTGATTAACTCACCAGACCATTCTTAAATGTATCTTCGTAAGCTTCTTTTCTCCAAATTACAATTCCAAACTAATGACATAACATAAAATTTTGCGGGAGCTATTAACAGGTGGAGGCCTACGCAATAGCCAACAACAAAAAACTCGAGTATGCCTACACAACAATAAAAACTCGGCGTATCGCCACACCCTTCTTGTCCAACACCAAAATAAGCGTAACCAAATCCAAACCTCAAGTCTTAAAACCTCTTAATCCATAAAAGATATATGTAATGATGTCCTATAATTGTTCAATATAGCCATAATATCGTGAACTCACCGCTTCAAATCATCATCCTATACGTTTGTCCAATAATTACATTTGGAATCATGTATTTCTCTTCATAAGCAATAAAAAGTAAATAGGCAAAATCTAAAATTAAACATGATTTGTCTTACAGTAATTTAACATGTATTGCCAATAACAAACAGTCTCCTTAAACATAAGACGTTGAACCAACAACAAACAATTTGAAAATTGATATGCAAAAATAGAACCAACATTATCCTAACTCATCTTGCAATTAAATGCCCATCAATACTTCTTCTGCTCTTCGTGATTCATACCAACAACAACCAAACACAATAAGTCATTTTAATAAAATTCCAGCAACAACAACATCAGAAAATACTTGAAAAATAGCCCAACATCACATAACTATAAACATACGATTTTCCCATTGTCTTTTCATGTTCTTGCTTCTACATCATAGCTATTACTTTGAATCACTCAATAAATTAAAGGTTTAGAATTGTTACCTCCAAAATAGAAGCAACACTTCCTAAAAATGAGACTCGTTTAACAAAAAAAATGCTTCAAATCATAACCAACGAGGAGGAAACAAGTAACAAAATCTCGATGAATGTTCCGAGGGCTAAACCACGTGCAAATCTTGTAGATACTTTCTTGGATGATAAGGGAACCTTCAGACAATATTAAGGATTGTTTTCTAATTATTTTTCACAAAAAATTAAATAAAACAAAGAGAGCTCTAATCTTATAATGCTAAACCGACTTAGGGGTGAGGAACCCACCTTCATGTGGCTGATTGTGTAGTCTCACTAAAATCTAAATATCTCTCAATTCTAAACTCGTATGGACAAATGGTTTAGTGCGCCGGAAATTAGACTGGTAGACTTTAGATTCCATATATTGGGGTCCTTGTAAAGATATATATATCAGGAGAAAATATATGATATATTTAAGAAAAATTTCAGAAGGTTAAGCAAAGAAACTTATTCTAACCTTTCTGAACATTTATTTCCCGACTTGCTTGACTTCAAAACATAACTTGTGAACATTTGGCGACTACACAACCTTATAATACATCCTTATTAGCATGTAAACCATTCTTTATCTTATCCCCAAAGGTACAACTTAACTTAAACATTCCAACCAGACGGGGTGTTATAATAGACATTCTTTAACTCAAACTTGTTTAAGGACATTCTTGACCCATAACGTTAGTCTAATTCTTTAATTTATATCACCCCTTTGCAAAATATTTATCCTTACGTGATACACAAAGTTGTATAAACCTCATGCGATACTATGCCCATTATGCAAAAGAACTGTGAGGTCTCACAGGTTGAGTGTTTTAAGTCAGCGCATTGTGATGTTTCAATTTTGAGATAACGTAGGTCATTTTCTTTATGGGCCTTGATTGTGACCCCTTAATTTGAGATCTCGATGTGTTGTGTTATTATTTTTTCAAAAAAATAAAAAAAAAGAGTGGTCGTGCCCAACTTTGATTTAATATTTTCATCTTTAATCTCTTAAGACACGAGTGTTAAAATTGGGTGAGTTCAATTCTTATGCATCGGAGAAGTTTGAGGCTTTATGTTGGAGTTGGGAAGTGCCACAAATTGCTCATTTATGGTAAACTATGCCCATAATGAGCTACCTTGCCTCTTTTTTTTTTAGCTTTAATTGTGAACTATTGGATAATTATTGTGTTTTGAGCCTGAATTGTGTCCTGTTTTGGAATATAAGTTTGAACTTTTGACATAGTTAATTTCATGTTTCTCATATGCGCCGCACATACATAATTTAACTTAATTTTGATTTATTTCCAGTTATTGTATTTGAATGTAAAAATTATATGTAATGACATTGTGATTCTATTTTATTAGTGTGACAACATTAAGAGATCACTTGAAAGGGAAAACCTCCATAACCGGGAAATTGGAGCACGCGTAATTTTATTTAAGGTAGGATATGTCTTCCAGTCCTTCTGATTGTGCTTGAGAACATGAATTCATGACTATAAGTTTGAATGTGGGTTGGATAGCTAGTTTGTTACACCCTCAAAATGAACTAAGGTAGCTAGAGTTTCACATGTGCCTAAAATGGTTAATAACATGTTTAAAAAAGTGTTTTACAGTTTGTACAATATATTTGAAGAGGTTTAGAGGTCAAACGTTCAAGAACGTCCAAGACGTTTGAAAGTTTATATTTACACGTGCTAGTGTGTCTTTGTATGTTTGCCTTGTTTTTATGTGTTTTTTAAGTTGAAAAACAGTGTAGTTGACCCAAGAATATTAATAGAAATGTTAAGGGTTAAAACGTTCGGGTACGAATCCTCGAGGACCATCCTAAGGACCCCAAGGAGGACCCTAATGTTGGACAAGAAGGCTTCCCAAGGCAGCCAGCATACAAAGATTTGTGCCATCCTGTGCGACTCATGCCTACCACGCACCTCACTGCCTCAAAAATTATTTGGGGCAAAATTATGAGGCTTCCAATGGAGTACCCTCGGGTCGTAACAAACTTTGTATTAGTGCATAAGGTTTCGTGTTTTATCCTTGGATTTTAAAGTCTTGTATTGCCACGTCTAGTAGAGTCTCATTTAGAGGTGGTGAGTCGCGACACATCTATGAGCGAGAGGCTATAGGACGATAGACTTTCCTTTCTTCACTATTCTCATGTCCTGCCATAGAACTTAATTCTATATGATATCTCTCTTAAGTTTCCTTGTCCAATGGTCTTTTAGATGTGATTGCTTTGATTGGAATTATGTATCAATGCTAGAGAGAGAAAAGGTGAGTTTTAATGCTTAGCTTGGTTTTATGGTTTGATGAGTATATGTGAAGGTGAATTTAGTAATTTTGAGGTGATGACATGTATGGCTATAGGTGGTTTATGTGGAAGGACATGTTATGTTGAGAAGTCATGATATGATATGGTTATAGCTTGTTAGTAGTTGTTATGGTTAAATGGAGTTCCCCTTGGAGTTATAGAACACCTTATGATTATGTAGGATGGTAGCATGATGTTATGATATAGGCTTGAAGAGTCTTGGAGAATGTGGTAAGTACTAAGAAAGATCTTTGTTACCTTGTCATATGAGGAATGCTTCATAGATGTCCTTGTGTGGATTGGGAACTTTTGTATAGTGTTGCTCCTGAAGGAGAGATACTATGTTGATCCTTGTAATGTGATTGTGAAGTATGCTAGTCAATGGGAAAACACTTATGACTAGTTAATGATTCCCTCTATGAACCTACTCTAAAAGTGTTAAAAAGGGAGAAGGGAGTTTTATTCCATAAGTTGGAATTATGATTACCCTAAGTTGACTTAGAGTTATATATAGTATGTAGCCCTTTGCTCTTTAAGAGAAGGACAGAATTGAGGTTGACCTACTTTGAAGTGATTAGTTGTCTTAAGATTGAATTTGAGTAGTGTTTATTGAGGAAATGCTTGAATTTTCCTAGGATGGTTGGTTGGAAAGTTCCACCAAAGTGATGAACATTTCAGGTTGTTCTTGACTTGCCTCGATCTTGGTGTCTAAGGGTATGATGTTATTTGGGTCACCCCAAGTGAGGGACAATATGCATAGATGTAAGATTTCTAAGTGTCCTTTGATATCCGTAAGTTGAATTCCCTTGAATTTCTCTAGGTTGAAAATCACTTCGAATTTATGGTAAGAAGGGTGTTCATAATCTTAGATCCCAATAGAGGGCTGACATGCTTAGTTATTAAGGGTTGTAAGCTAAAATTTCCCTAGAGTTGAGATGAGTCACTCTTAAATAGGTTTAGGCTAAGTGGGGGAGGATGATTTGAGTAGTAAAGTTGTAGATATCCCTATCTTTTCCTTCTACTCTTACTCAAGCTTGAAACCAAAGAGTTCCAAAGTATCTTGTTCATGATAGGAGTCTTGCATAAATAGATAAGTTTCATATTCTCCATATTATATGCATATTATGAAAGGTCATTATTGCAGAAAAGGAATTTTTTGATAAATTGCATGTTTCTAATGTTTTTGTGCATCCTTATATGATAAATGTGCATTTTGATCTCATGAGATGTCTTAGTGATGATGTTTTATGTCACTTTAATATGGGGTGCCTTAGCCCCATAATGAGAAGTTGAGTCTCTTTTAAATGAGATAAGATGATTTTCTTTGAAAAATGTGTAACTATTGAGATTTGGGGATTGTTATGATAGTCTCACACTTGAGCAGTGATGATTTGTCTAGCCTATGTCTTTTGGTCTGCCTGTAAATTGTGATAAATTTCCCTAAATGATGCATGTTTATGAAAGCTAGTTATGTGCTAGAAATAGAAAGTTATAAATTTACTTCCTAATATTGTGATATGCTTGGTGTGAACTACCATGTTGATTTCATAAGGAAGGAAGTATAAGCAAAATGTTGTTTAGTAAGAATTAACCTTTATGCATTGCTTTTCTCTGAACTTTATGAAGCCATGTGTGTATGTTGTGACTAGGAGTAGGTAGTTCCTCCTTGAGAAAAAAGTTAAATATGGTAAATTTTTATGTATGACATTGATAAATTTAGGTCTATGTTATAAGATTGTAGTTGATCTACATTATTCATGATTCTTATGCAACTAAATGAAGTGTTTAAATTTTCTCATTAGTTGAAGTATGGATTATACCTAAGGGAGCAATTGAAATCCGTAGTATGTTAAACATTTTGATGAAATAATGAACATGCCTAAGGTTGGAGAAGGTAGTTCCTCCAAATGGCAATGAATATGAAAAAGTACGTATGCATGGAAAGAATTATAAAAGTAGTCCGTATTTGATTATGTTGCTTTGAATGCATGTTAGTATGAAGTTGGTGTTCCTTGCAAGTTTTGGGCATTGCCTATTATAGGATGACACTTTGAAGTGTTGTGAGCTGCTATGGGAGTCATTGACTCCTTGAAAGTGTTTAAAATGTTTGAAATATCATTCGAGGAGGAATGTTTTTCCATGTTGGGGAGTATTGTTACACCCTCAAAATGAACTAAGGTATCTAGATCCTCATATGTGCCTAAAAGGTTAATAACTTGTTAATAAAGTGTTTTACATCTTGTATAATCAATTTGAAGATGTTTGGAGGTAAAACGTCCAAGAACATCTAAGGCATTTGAAAGTTGGTCTTTAGACGTGCTAGTGAGTCCTTGTATGTTTGCCTTGTTTTTATGTGTTGTTAGAAGTTGAAAAGTATCTTAGTTGACCCTAGTATCTTAATAGATATGTTAAGGGTCAAAATGTTTGGGAACGACTCTCTGAGGACCACCCTAAGGGCCCCCAAGGAAGACCAAAATGTTGGACAAGGAGGCTGCCCAAGGCAGCGAGAAAACCAACATTTGGACCTTCATGTGCAACGCGCTCCTAGCACGGACCTTACTACCTCAAAAATTATTTGATGAAAAATTCAGAGGCTTCCTCATGATACGCAGCCACTTCCCAAATCCGGGTGCATTGTTTTTAAGTCAATTTTGACATGTCTAAAACTCCCAATGAGTATGGGGTGTTTTAAGAATTTAGGGGACGTTTATTAACTGTTTTTAGAACCTTTTCAAACCCTTTCCCAATAAAAAACCCTAACACCCATTAAGAAATAGACATCCTCAGAGCTATCTTCTCTTCCAAAAACCCCAAAACCTCTATTGAAGACCAAACTCAAGAACAAGTTATGGAGGTGGATTCTTGGAGATTTCTTCTTAGATTTCCAAGGTTTTTTTTAAATGTATAAGGTATGATGATGCTTCATTCCTAGATAACCATTCATCTATTGAGTCCTTTCAAAGCTTTTTCAAAACATGATTCTAAGTAAAAAAATTCTATCTTTCAATCTAGTGATGGGTTCATTATCAAATTGATTCAAAAAGCATTTGAATGATGAAAATATGTATAGCTACTGAATTTATAATGAATTTGTATCCAATTTCATTAAGAACCCATGATCCGCTTAATTTTTCAAAATGTTGTATAATGTGGATCTTGTGAGCTTGATTTCTTATTTATAGAATCGTGATTACATTATATTAAATTGCTTATTGTTATTACTATAGATATTAATGAATGCCAATTGTGGAGGAATGATAAAATATGACCATTCGCTTGGAAATTTGGTAAGTTGAACTATTTCCTCTAATTAGCTTAGAATGTATATTGAATTGTGTTGATTGGTATGGTCAACTTATGGTGGCGGTGTTTACATTCTTATATATGTTTATGTATTAAGATCATGGACCTTAAGGAATTAGATGCAATGTGAATTTATATGATGATTTCCATTTTTAGGAAGTTGAAGGATATCCCCTTGATTCTAATATCATGTTTCAATTCATGTTATGTAAAGTTATATGTATAGACTTCCACACTAGTTATATGATTTAGGTGCGTATGATGTTATATGTATATAGATGATGATCATGTTAGGGTTAGGAGTGGTCTATATGGCTAATGGTGATTAATACTCTTGTAGCATCACCCCTAGCTATATGAACCCTATATGAATGTGTGATCGAAGTATGCTAGCAGTCTTCTATTCTAATGTTGAATATGTTCTTGCCTCCTATGATGTATTGTGAGTATATGTAATATACATTCTTAAATAATCTAGATGTATTTGACTCGAGACTTGAAGGATGTTGTACATGTGTTGTGATCTTTTGAGGGTGGCTTCCTCAATACTACATGATAGAAATTATGTGGTCATGTTAACTAATGTACACACACACTTCATGCATGACTATAAACAGGATAGTTTCATGATGATTAAGAAAATGGTAGTTCTCATATACATCATTACCTATTTCAATGCATGTAAGTAGATGATTAATAAAATTATGAACATGTGTTGATTAGAGGTTTTATGTAATGAAAGATCTTACATTCTATGCACAAGCACTTGATTTATGATTGTATGATTATGTGAAAGACATTCGCACATGATGTAGGTTGTATGATGAAAAACATTCTCATAATCTATACCTTTGAGCTTTATGATGTATGAGGGAGAAAGTCCCTACAACCTAATCCTTATTAACTAATGCTAACTAAAGGCTTAATGGCGTTTCGAAAGGCAGTTTGAGCTAAGCACCGAGTGAACATGACAGATGAGAGTGGGAGCTTCACGTGAGTATGTCCGGATTCCCACAAAGAGAACTTTTACGTTAGCATGTCTGGGTTCCAAACATAGATGTTGTCTCATGAGATGGAAACCTCCACACTAGTAAGTCAAGGTTTCTAGAAGCAATCTCCATGTTCCATAACTATGTGCCCCCGTATATTATAGCTTGTGGATACCACTTATATATCGATGTATTATTGGTTACACTTTAGGAAAGTGTTTATCCTTTCTTTTCGGTGTGGGAGTAGAACACCGAATTCCATGTAGATCAAATGGTCTATGTAAGTTATTGCTAAATATCCCAAAGTAAAAAATGAACTAAGATAAGATTATGGACTTTAATCACAACTCTTTGAGAGGATTACTTAGCATAGGTAGGATTATGTCCCCTACCCATGCATTGCACAAGTGAACTTCGAGAAAGGATAAGATTAGTACACGCATAAAAGTAAGATTCATGTGATGTTATGTATGAATTGTATGAATGCATTGTTAAGTGACTTTTCTATGATTAAAACATGACTTATGTGTATGGATGTGAATTACGCATATGGCTTCTAAATGGGTTTAATTATTATACGTGAGGGTATGGGACTCCATGAGTACATCGCACAAGTCGGTTGTGAGGGTGGTTTATGTAATATATTAACTAAGTGAGTTTAGGAATAAAGTGTAGGATGTTTGATGAGTCTTCGTATGATGTTATGAACTAGTATGAGTCCTTATATGATGTTATGCAGTATGCGGCCTTATGTCTAGTTGTTAATGAAAATTTTATGACTTGTTAAATATGTTATTCCTAGTGTAGGGTGACTTCTTAGGTACACTTGGTGGAACTAGTATTATGGAATGCTACCTACAAATTGTAGTAATATGACTAAAGACTTAAGGTTATGGTATTTATGTGAAGTTGATGTCTACGATGTGTTTAAGTCTTATTAATATATGTGGTTGTGTTTTGAATCATATTATGAAAGAGTATTGTAAGGTGACCTCAAGGTGATATATTGTATTGAGTATACTTGAGGGTTTCTTTAGGAAATAAGTAAATAAAAGAAAGGTAATGTATTTTATATATTGAATATGCCTCAAAGTATGATAAAATGTCTTTATGTGCTATTATGAGTAGTATCCATGTCTATATGATGTATGTGAACTACATTGAGCTTATATATGCCTATGCTCATGAAGTTTACTAGAAAGACATGCTGCATGTTTTCAAATGAAATTTCCTCTATAAATGCATGTTTTTGAATGGTTGTCATACTTAGTGCATTCTTGTACTAATACCATTCTTCTTCATCTTTTTACAGAAAACGTAGGGGGTGAAGAGCTTGGATAGATCTCCCAAGTTTAAGTAAAGGAGCCATTATGATTCAAGGTTTGCTTATGTCAAGATGTCCGTTAAGTTGATGTAATAGCTTAGTCGTTTATTTTATGTAGTTAAGGGTCGTATCCCTATTCTATTCTATTGAGTTGTGTCGAAATATGGAATAGAGACATATAATCTACTTATGTACTTGGGATTATATATATATACACATATTTATATATATATATATATATATATATATATATATATATATATATATATATATATATATATGAAGTGTTGTTCTAGCATATGATGTTCTATGAAAAGACGTCGTGTGGCGATCTAAAAATAACTTAAATTCTAGGGGGTACCCTCGAGTTGTAACATAGGTTATCATGTTTAGTAAGTCAAAAATCATGGTTTGGGCTTTTATTAGATTTTTAGGATTGTTAGTGTGTTATTTCTTCTGTTCATGATCATTCATACCTTCTGGTATATGTTGTTATTTTTATGGTTGATGTTGGAAGCATATTTGGACTTAGTTTAGGTGTAGGCTACTGCGTTCTTTATACTTGCTCTATAGAGGCGATATGGCATAATTTTGCTCTGACACTGCTTCATACTTTTAACTCCCTATAGACTAATGTAGAAGACTTAGGTCTAATAAAATGAGCTTAGTTAGGTGGTAACTCAATTTTAATGACCTTCTATCCATAGCTCCTCATTATGACCCTAGTGATTTGCATTTAAGATATTATTCTTCCTTCGACGACTTGGGACATAATATTGCTAAAGCTATATGTATTATATTTATTACCTCATAGTGGACTTCATCACACAGTGGTACAATAATGATGATTTGAAATGGGATTCTTTGTCAACTCATTTGATCGCACACTCAAAGTTTTGTCATGTTGCCTTGTTCTAATTGCACAATCAAGGTCTAGTCATGTACCCTATTATAGTAGAATATTTGAGGTTTCGACATACGATCTTCAGATGTAGTCAGTGATTCTGTACATTATCATTTACAGAGTTGATATATTTTGAATTAGTTTTATTGGTTCATTTAGAAGGCTATCCATGTTTCAAGGTCCAAGTTATGCATTTCTCAACTCTGGATTCACCCCCATTCTATTCTTAGTAGATATAGTCATTATGTGTACCTATGTGACTTATAAGGTCCTGTTCAGGTTTTCCTTTAAACTTGCGCACGAGTGTACCTTTTGGGTTGGTAGGGCCCAATAAGGTTATTGTTAGCTAGTACTTTATTTCATTAACTTTTTTTCATACTTGAGTGCATTCCTTCTAGAACATCGCACTTTTCACATCTCTTATATTTAATTATTGCTTTTTCTATTGTCTTTAATTTTCTATCTTTGTCGAACTATGATGCCCACTGAGTACATGTTATTTTGTACTAATGCTATACTCCAAATATATGTTATAATACATGTACGAGCACCAGTGTTATTTTGTGCCAACTTCCATCAGATTTTGAGAAAATGGATAGCTTATGGAAACTTGTATCATACATTTCTCCCTATGTATCATTTGTCTAGTCATTAGGGTTTGAGATAAGTCTTTAAATCTTTGTCCACTTTTGGAACGTGTACTATTTATAGTAGCTCTGTACTACTGACTTGTAGGTTCTACGTTGTAGCAAATGATTGTATATATATGTTAATTCCGTCTTATTCTTCTTTTATTTTTGTTAACTTTGTTGTTATTGTTTAATTTATACCCTTATACATATTACTTGAAATTATGCGTTACGATTTGGCTAACTTATTGGTGGTTTATAGTAGGTGTAATCATGACTTCAAAAGTAAGGTCATGAGAAGTTTGTATTAAAGCACCTAGCTCATTATTCTCACTTATACAAAGCAAGTGCCTAGTAGAAACATGCAAATTGGCACAAAATGTTCACATCCTATCTTAAGAAGGCTACATGGCGTCATCAGAAAGATTCTCTCATTTGGGTATCATCTATATAATTGGTTTCTTGGTATCTAACTTGTTTACTTCTTTCATTAGAAGGCTCATACGTGCATTTTTTCAGTCAGGGTTAATCCACTTAGGCCTGCAAATAGATCCTAGTTGAGATAAAGGATGATCTTAGTGTCATGTAAAGGTTGAAGTAGTAGCCTATGATATATAGAGAACTCTAGAACCAATGTTTGGGCCTTAGACATCTCTAGTTTCTTCTCATTTGCTAGACCTAGAGCTATCCCAGCAACAACCCAGACCAATTATGGCTCTCAAGCTTTAAGAGGCCATTACTCAGTTGCTTACCATTGTAATGAGCATACAACAATCCTCTTCTCCAATATCACCAGTACTAGCATGCCATAGTGATGCCATAGGTTAATATTCCACAACCACCCACCACTACATATATAGTTATTATGTTTGAAACTATGTCGTTAGAGAACTAGAAGATACTTGAATAGTTCTTGAGATTGTTACCTTTGAGGTTTTCAAGCGCGATTGAAGAGGATGCCCATGAGTATTAAATTACTTTTCCTCAGAAGCTATATACTTTTGGGCTAGTGGAGCTAAAAGAAGACGACTTCAACACATGTCATCTTCATAGACCCGCTAAGTAATGGTGCCTTTTGTACTTAGATACTAGACCAACTGGTTTCCTTTAATTACATAGGTTTTGTTCTTAGAGGCCTGTGTAGTTGAGTACATTCTATGGGGTGATAGAGATAAACATAGTGATCAAATATCATTGTTGGAGTAGGACTCTGTGATTGTATATAAGAATCAAACAAGGTTTCACGTTCTGCCCGACCATTCTACGATAATAATGTCAAATGAGTAGGAGAGAGTTCGCTGTTTTATTTATGGGTTGAGCCTTCAGCTAAGGATTGAGACCAAGTCCATGCTTTTAGTGAGCCATTATTTCTTGGAAGTAGTCGATCATTCATGTACCATGAAAAAATTCCCTTACAAGCTAGATAAGGCAACAACAAGAGGGCTCAGCACCATGGCATCTATAGCAGATCAAATTCTAGACCAATGGATTCATCTAGTAGACCTTACGGATAGTTATAGTGAGGTCATACTAGCCGACTTGTTCAGGTGGCACTTTATACTTTTAAGGGAGACCGATATAGTCAGGGTGATGCTAGCATAGATAAGAATTCAAGGGGTTTGTAGTTGGGTGATTTAGGTCGTGGTGATTATTATTTTGGAATATGATCTTCATAGGGAATCTATAACTCTAGGAAGCTCTATCATTAGTCCATGGACTATCCTAAATGAGGAATGATTGCACCTTCTCCATAATCAGCGATACAAGTCGTAACAGCAGCCCATCTCGCTAGAGGCTGTGCTCAAGGTTAGGATCGATGAGGCAATTATTAGGAAACTCATAGTGGACCCTAAGGATGAAGGTATGCTTGTAGGTTGTATACTTGGGGTAGACATAGACATTCTTTTCTATATCCATCTCCATCCAGGGTAGTTTAATGACCCATGAGTATCCTTTTGACGTCACACAATGTAAATTCAACCTCTCGGAGGTCTTATACAAGCCCTTAGCAGACTTTAGTCACAGAAACATAAAATACCAGATATTTTTTAAATATTTTCATACTACACAATACTAAATTCATCATATTTGAATTCTACTAATACAAAGCTAGGAAACTAAGTATCGTTATGCCATCTTGGACACGATTTCCATGTACACTTAGAGACACTGACCTTGCAATAAGAAAAGAAACATTACTAATTTTGTACAAGAAATTTAAGAAACCATTGACATAAGGTCCTTAAATATTTAAATACACACCCAAACTTCGGCATAGTAATCCAAGCTCTTCATTCTTGAAAAGGTCCATAAGCCACCATCATCTACAATTTGTATAAAAAGATGAAGAAGAATGGTGTTAGTACAATAATGCACTAAGTATGATAACTATGCAAAAACATGCTTTAAAAGGTACATTTTGTTAGAAACCATGAACCAAGCCTTTTTAGAAAAAGTTCATGAACATTATTACAATAGGCACAACATAGACCACATATGTTATCATACACATGGAAACCATTCATAGTAACTCATGAAGACGTTTATCACATTTGAGGTACATTCAATACATACAATTCACTACCTTCCTTTTACCTTTAACTCCTCTCCTCAAGCACCCCTTAAGTGATATTTAGTACAATGTATCATCTTAGGTCACCACAGATGAACTTTCATATCGACTTCATCTATCCAACCACATATATGTATAAAGTTATAAGTACATCATAAGACATAATCTTCACATGATAAAAAAACACCTACGAGAACCCCCAATACACACTAGTGCAATGTGCAAATAGCATCCTAAAGAACTACTCACACCAAGTTTTCCTCGGAAGTCACCCAATACTAGGCACATCACATTCAACAAGTCATAAAATCTTTATTTAATATTAGACATAAGACCCACATACTTCATATCATCATATAAGAAATCATTCATTGACTACATCTTTAGTCATAACCCATTTAGTTCATATCATATGTAGACCACTCTCACAACCCCTTCAGAAGCTCACTTGTGCAATGTACACATAGGGTCTCATTCCACCACATATACTAATCAAACACGTTGAAAATTAAAATATATAATTCACTTGTATAATCATACTTCATGTATTGACATATGAAGTCACATTAATGTATATTCATAGTAACCATACATAAACATTAGTTTGTATTTCATAACACTCTAATCCTATCCTTTCTTTAAGTCCACTTGTGCAATGCATGAGCAGTGTCCATAGTCCTACCTATACTATGTAAGGTTCTTCATGAGTTATTACTAGAGTTCATATTCTTACCTCTCACGATAAATAGCCATAACCTACATAGACAATGTGAGCTACATGGAATCAGGTGTTTTACTCCTACACCAGAAAGAAAGGGTACTACTTTCCAAGGTAGGACCTTCATGCATAATGGCTATCTAGTGGATCCACTAAGATAAGACCTATGGGATCACGTATTTATGGTACAAGGAGATTTCCATTAGAAACCTTGACTTGGTATACGTGGAGGTTTCCATCTCATGAGACAATGTCTATGTTCGGAACCCGGATTCTCAAAACGTGAAGGTTCTCTTGTGGGAAGCCCAACTTACTAGGCGTGAAGAACCCACTCGCATTTTTCATGTTCCCTCTATGCTATGCTCAAACTCCCTTATTAACCATCTTTAAGCCTTTATTTAACAAAAATTAATAAAGTATGCTTTAGGGACTTTATCCCCTCATAAATTATATGGCTCAAAGGTTACTAATATGAGAATGACCTTTCATCATAGATCCTACATTATGTGAGAATTTCCTTTCACATAATCATAACATAGTCTAGTTTAGAGTACACTTGAGTAAACTTTTCAAGAGACTCACTTTCACTAGATTATCATAAACCTTCTTCATTCATACATTCATGTGCGTACATACATATGTGAGAAAGGTTTTCAAATAAACACTTGTAGACAAGACATGTTCATACTACAATATTCATATAGTTTTCATGCATAAGAATATATAAAAGTGCATATGCGAATTACCCTTTCAATCGACACCCTAAATATATCATACTCGTAGTTATATATGGGGTGTGTGTGTACATATTGGTCCTCATAATGAAATAATAACAACCACATTGGTATTGATGGAAACTTCCCCTCAAGGATCACAACAAATTTTCAATATTCCTCAAGTCATGAACCACTCACATATAGAGCATTCTAACGATTCTGGACCACACACCACATTTTATCATATAAGAAAAGAGAACATTCCACATTTTAATATACAACTAACATACCTAAGATAAAAATTTCAAATACATTTAATATGGGTAGGGCTCATTCCAACGTAGCACTTAACATAATCAACCAAGTAGACCGCACCTTATCTATAAAATAACTATTCACATTATACTCCTCATCATTAACATATTTTAAACATCATGCTAGCATTGAGGATTTCCTTACATAACCTCTATAGCACAACCTCATAAGCATATGCATTATAATCAACAATTCAATTTACGTTTATTTCCATTAAGGCTGCGATCACAACATGCATAGGTAGACAAGGAATAAACATTGCAATAATAAGTGGATCATACCACACAACATCTATTTTTTGACTATAAACTAGAGATTAGGTCACTTACCAATTCTTGTAGCCATGATCAACATAGATTAATTCTCCACAATTAATAAGCAATGGATACAGATAGAAATCAAATCTAACCATATAATCCAATTTAAGTACAATTAATTAACATAAAAGCATATTATAAACACCAACATTATAGGCCAATTTTTAGAATTAGGAGAATCGTGGTTTCTTTCATAAATTACATAGAAAATAATTATCAAAAAAATAATTCAACATTAATTCATCATTATAATGACTTATAAAATCATTTGGCAAGGAACCCATGCTTAGATTGAATATTGGGAATTTTGGTCTTTGAATCATTTTTAAAAATTTTAGATAGAACTCCTTGAATGAAAGGTCATTAAGGAATAAAGAGGTATCATACCTTATTGATTGAAGACCCATGAAATTTGAAAATAAATCACTTGAAAATGCATATTCTAGCTTGAGCTTGGTCTTGGTCTGCAACAGAGTTTTGAGGAAATTTTGGAAGAGAAAAGGGTTTCGAATTTTTGATTTCCCATTGGGTATTTTTGTTTGACTTGGGAATGGGGGTAAAAATGACTTATAAAACTTTAATAGCTGACCTTCAACATACCCAAAATACCCCAACACTTATTTAGACTTTTAAAAACATCAAACTTGAATTCTAAATGACACGACCAAATTTGGGACATGGTTGCACGTCGCGGGGACACTGATTCTTTAAATTATTTAGAGGCAGAGGACTCCGTGTCAGGTCCTCATGCAAGTTAAATCTGTTACTTTAAGTGTTGGTAGTGTGTTACGCAGGCAGCCCCAAAAAACATGATGCCCGACAGCTTTCTTGGCCAACGTTTGGTTCCTCCAGAAGGACCCTTCGGGTTGTCCTTGAGAACTCGTACCAAAATTTTTTGACGCTATAATTTATTATTAGGACACTAGGGTAACCTCCACTAATAATAGAATCCAAACAACACATAAAAACATGGCAAACATACTAGGACACACTAGCACCCAATAATTTGGGCAGCACCTTTAAGTGACAGCGGTATATGTGATAAAGCTTCACCCTTGAGACTGTATTTAACACCTCCTCTTGTGATTTTTGTTTCAATTGAAGGCTATGAATCTTATAATTAAATATTTTTTATTCAAATTCACAAGAGAAAAACTTGTTCCTTTTGCCCTGAATTCGAGATACACACTTCTCTTTGGTAAGTGATGAAAAAGCTATTTATATGTTGGGTAGCGTTTGGCGTTTTAAGGATATATCGTTCAATAGAAATTTATTTAAATTGAATAAATATGATTTAGAAAGCTACTTTGTATATATACAACTCTTATGCATGAAAAAACCTATTTTGTCTTTTTGGAATTTGATATATGGGACACAACACAGGTCAAGTTCTGTCCAGATTTTGAAATTAGAAATTTGTTATAGACAACTGTTAGTGTTTTGGATATGTTGTTTTGTAAAAAAAATATATTTTACGGTGATTCTTGTTTATTTGCAAACCTAAGAGATGTGCCTACATCTTTCATGTAGGTTATAAATTCCAATTTTTATTTTCCTTTTCAAATCTAAGTTGCGACATGAGGTATTAGGCAGGCCAGAATCATATTTTTGGAGTATAGTCGTATTTGTAAAGGCTACGCTTACTTTTGATTATTATCCTGTTTCACTTCGACATTATTGAGATTCTAGGAATTAAAGAAATTATTTAATTTTATTTTTAAGCTTGTATATAATTGTGAACAAGTTGAGGACGTTGATACACTAGTTGGTCTATGGATTGAACTCGCGAACGTGTGTTGGACTATTTTTATGCTAAAGCATTGAGGTTTTATTATAAACTTTTATTTTATACTCTTTTTGCCTACTAGTATACCTGAAAATTATCTTGGTACCTTTGTTACCCCTTGTAAGTTGGCATTTTCATGTTGGTATTCTTTATTACATTAATGACACCTGTGTAACTCGCCACTTGTTCGAATTCTTTGATCACTTGGAAATCTTGTTGGAACATAGTCTTTCTTGTGGGTGTTACTTTATCACTATTGGCCTTCCTTTTGATTTAGCTCATTTTCCATCTTGACTCTGGATTATTAGTGTGTCTTGCAAATGGAAATTTTTTATTTTAAGTATGACCTAAAAAACCATTTTTAATATGGTTCTTGGTTCTCTTGATTATTGGGCTTTGACCCTTCTTGAAACAGGGCATCAGACCTTCTTGATACATGCTAGTGCTTGGTGTGATAAAATGATGTATATCTTGGGAAGCCTTGTAATTAAATCTCTTGGGAAATTATGCTATGAATGCTCTTGACATTTGGATCTTTATATATCGTACTTGATACTCTTATTATAATATTTACTTGATTTACTTATTATATTTCAATTGGGCTTCACATGACTTGAAAAAGGTATCTTGACGAATCTGAGGGCACCGAACCTATAGTTATTGCACCATTAAGCTATATGCTTAGCAATAGTTGTTTCTATTGTAGGGAACGTTTAAAGATATGCATTAATCTAGCCATTAGAGATAAAGATTTTGAGAGCTTTAAGGAAGATCACATTTGCATATAGTCATCTATATTTTGTTTAAACCTTGGGACCTGTACATGATCTATATATTGTATGTTCACATGAAGTTTTGAGGGCTGATTTGATCATGTAACCATGTATTGTAATATAAGTATGGCTATATGTTTTGATATTTTTTGAGTGGTAAACCCAAGTCTTTTAATATACTAACGTTGCTATTTGTTTTGAAAGTTTGTGTGAAGCACGAAACAGTTGATTTTGGTACTCATGAATTGGTAATACTCTTGTTATTTCATCTTTAAATTTGAGGATAATATATGCTTGAAAAACTCATCAATTATTTTTCTTAAATAAGTTTGGGAGGGTTTTCCGTCATAAGTCAAAATTCCATGCCATATAAATTTTGACATAAAATAAAAGTTTTAATGTGCAAGATGCACATTCTTAACCAAATTATTGTTTATGAACCTAATCCATATACTATATTATAATCAATATTCCCTTATTAATCGCTTTTGAATGTCACACGTATCAATTAAGTCTCTTCATTGAAGGGTAGTATACTTCAAAAAGGGCTTCTCTACATATATCCCCTAAAAAGTTTATGCACTCGATCATCACAAGATCCGATACCCCAAACAAAAACATGCTCATTTTTGCCCTTAGATTGACAACCATGTGTTGAGCATACTAGAAGCATTTAGTGAACTTCAGTGCGTACTCTTTGAATACTAGCATGGTACCCTACCTCAAATTCACAAAAACTGAGCCTGAGCATCCCTTAACTCTCTTGGGAAGAACCTTTCTAGAAAAGCTCTAATAAAACAATCGTAAGTCACACGATCTAAATCTGTACCCATGTTGTCTCTCTAAAGTGTGAACCATATGTGAGCCACAACCTTATGTTTGTATGATGCCAAATCCACCCTATAACTCCTAGTTACTTGCATCACTCCGAAAATCTTGACCTCATAAATGAAGTTATGTGGGTCCTCACCAAACTTTCACCTTAGAAATTCTAGTGGATTCTTACAAAAAAATTCTTGAACCCTAGATCTAGTGATCCACCATTAGTGTTTGTGGGAATTGGGCCTTCTGATTGTTTTGATTTGATACACTATGTGCAAGGAGATGGATTGCATTTTGAAATTCCACATTCGGGACTTCATGATTTTTGATTGGAGGGACTGGGTTAGCATTGTGTGCATTAGCTTTTCTTGTGTAAGCTTTATGAGGAGGTATGATCTACATCACATAACAACGGATTGGAAATTGGAAGTGGGATCATACCCATGCACAATATGAATAATAAAGAAGGCGATGTTTTTCCTAGAACACTTTGTAACCTCCCTCTCAAACATGTGGTGCACTTCACACCCATTAAAGAGACTCTAATTAGTGTGAATTTCTTGGGACTCTTTAACTTAACTCTATGATAACAAGCTTGTCTCACCCAGAGGATACCCTCTTGACGTAGCACGGGACCTAGAATCACGAATGATCACAATGTAAACCTAAAGTTGGCTTATCATATGCATACTACAAGATATCTAAATGAAAACATGAAGTTATAAGGAAGCTAAACAAATTGATACTAGAAAGTGGAGAATATCCAACTATTCAAAAGTATAAAAACATTCTAAAAGTTTAACAATACAGAGAGATAAACTTAACAAGTTAAGTTGATTCTAGTACTATATCTGAAAAGCCTTTAACTAACTAGAGTTGATGATACATGACCCAAGCTAACTCTAGAAAGACTAAAAAAATAAATAACACACTAAAAATAAAATTCTTGTCTTTAGTCCTTGAAAGATGAGAACTTGTGTGATCTACATTCTGAGTACCTGAACCTACATCATGAAAGGATGTAGCGCAGATTATGTGTTACTACTTGAAATGTAATAAGCATGTAGGATATATATAATAGCTGAAAAAATACAATCGATCAATAATATAATTTTTATAGAAGATGAATACCAAATACAACTAAAAATAAGCTAAATGTAATGACCAAGTACTAATAATGAACATAATATGCTCAAATTGAACAATACACTAAAAATTCGGTAATATGCACTAGAGTCCAAGTGTGGGAGCTACTGTTAATCAAAATAAAACCACCTTAGATAAATGCAGATTCAGACGTATACACCCCCACGAGAGGAAAAAATATACCTTGACAGGGGCATAAAGGCATAACTTACATGATCACTATATATGATGTCCAACAGAGGGGCTTATATTCCTATAGGGGCACGTAGTTTTGGGACTTTGAGGGTACATTAAACCGTAGTCCAACTCCGTGCTAAGCCTATTCCCAACATAAAATGCATATGACACAACATAACTAAAATATGGGATAGCTCATTGTTCAGACATGCAACTCTGAGAATGCAACATTTAAGAACTGACAATATAACATTAAAAAATCAGAGCATGTTTATCTGTTTAATTGACCTGGCAAGTGTATATCATAAATAGGAGAATCTACACAACTAGGGTTGTGAATTTCGTGAAAGGAACTAATCAACTTTCCAGGAGAACATGATAAGTAGATTATGAATACTACCACAGCTATGTCACAAAAATTTTACAAGGTTTTAGAAACCTTGGGCCTTAACAATATATATAGAATCAAGAATGACACCGAGTTATAGGGACCTGTTGATGAAAGTAACACACTATTCAAATCTCACATAGATGATGACGAAATCTACGGAGGAATCCGTTGATTTTGAGGATGGAACTTAAAGCAAACCCACTTTGTGTTCTTGAGAGGTGTGTCAAATTCTCTCCTTTTGGCTCTAATTTTGATGAATTTTAAAAAATAACAATTTAAGTTATGTTCTGAGTAGGTTATTAGGCTTAAATTTTGTAAAACAACGTAAATTAAATGCCTAATGCATAGGGAAAAAGACCAAAATGACCCTAACTTAAAAGTTGATGAGGGTAGACCACGACACCACATATGATTCATCATTAGGACCACGACCCATCAAGTGGGTCATGGTTCTTGGACAGAGATACTGGTTCTTCCAAGAAGTCCATCCACGAACCCGACTACATCTTGTGTGAAGGACCACAAACGATGGCGGCCACCGTGGTTCTTCACTTGGAATGGGGGTTTCAAGGCTCAGGAGGACAAACTCTCCCATGGACCCTCATAAAGACCATGGCATGTGTGGGCTCCCTTTTCTGAGACCTAACATTGGGTTCTTTCTACCTAGACTCATGCGAATTTCCATCGCTCGTGTGGTGTACCACATTTTTGTGAAGGGTCTCGTGGTCCACCACTTCTATGTTGATCTGAACAATGGGCATGTCGACGGGCCATGGTTCCTTTCACCATCCGTCTACCCTACCGTGGATCATCAAATTTTTTGGATTTTATTCAACAAAGTCCATATATGATTTTTGAGGTGTTACAGTCTTGAGTTGTTTGTTATTAGATATAATAGTTTTTTGTAATCATCCCAGGATTTTTGTTTAGAATCGGTTAAGAGAGAGAAGTAACTTAATTGGCAGTAATAGCTATCAATGGAGCCACCCCACAAATCGTAGTTCCATTAACTAGATCTAGGTGAAGAATCATTGATGTAAGTTTAAATGTGTAACCAAGTGTGCAACCACAGAGGAAAATGACGCCTCATAGAGTGAATTACATACCATCATTTTTTTATGACACAGTTGATTCCAGTACTTGAACCACGGAAAGACAAGATGGACCATATTCTAATCCACAGACCATAGGTGGGACCATCATTTGAAGGTTCTAGAATATTTTCTACGTGATGAACCACAAGGTGAACCGTAGACCATTGTTTGATCCACAAGCCATAGGTCGTGCCATCGTTCGAAACCATGTCTGACTCAATTTTCCCTATATGTTTTTCTTCATTGGTTACGCTTTAGTTTCTATAAATACTAGTTATAATTTTTTTTGATAGTTAGTCCTTATTGGAGACTTTTTTTTGTCTTTTAGAAAAAATTTGAAGGCTTTTAGCAATTTAATTCTAGAAGTTTGTTTTATGCAATGTGCATTTTGATTTTCAGTTCAACATTTTGGTTTTCATCTATTCTAGCTGTAAGTTCATGATTTAATTTAGTAACCCTAATATGAATTGTCAATTTTCAAGCATGTGTAGCTAAATCCACAGTTAGTATTGTGGGAACCATAAGCACTTAACAATTTATGAATAGTAACTAAGTAATTCTTGAATGGTGTTTATGCATGTATTGTTAATCCATTAATTTAGAAGTTTTTTGAATGTAGGCCAACGTTAGAACTCACTTGTTCCTACTTGACTTAACAAGGGGTAGTGAATTATAAAAGGATTAAACAACAGAGATTGAGTTAACGATTTGTTGCTATATAATATTCTAGACATTATTTAATTGACTTGAGGGTCAATACCCAACCCGATAAAATGAGGACTGATCTAGGGTAAAGGTAAGGGTTAGTAAAGCACACACATGTAAACATACCAAGTTGTAGGGTGGAAGTTCCTACTTGGATTACCAATCACTTATGGATACTTAACTTTATTAGCCTTGCATGTCGAACACTAGGATAGAATTACTATTTTTAGAATTAATGCATTACGAGACTTGGGGAACACACATACAATAGGTTCCATTTTATGTTGATACCTCTAATTTTTAATACCATATCAAAGAAGCTACTTTCTTTCTGGCTTTTATACCCAGGTATAATATAAAGGGATAGACAGTCTAAGAGAGTGCCAAGAAAGAACACATACCTATCACTCGTCGTTTAGGCCCGTGAGTGAGATTTCTGCTCATTGCAGTCACCTCCGGGGTTTACTTGTAACTCATTAATTAAAACCAATAATATGTTATTTTATTTACAAACCCCCCCCCCCCCTTTATTACTTTTTTCTCAGAGTAGTCTGTGTAACATCTCAAAAACAAGACCCAAAAAAATTTGCAAAACTCACTTGAAGTAGTTAACCACGCAAGGGTTTACGAACCATAATAGGGTCCACATTTTATAGACCTTCCCGTGTTCAAAAATTGGACTCCACCAGGCCCAGCCGTCAGTACAAGGGACCCTTCATGGGTCGTGGTCTTGATGATGGTCCATGGAGAAATCCGTGGTGATTGAACCAATTCATTTCTTAACCTATCAAACAACCCACGTTTAAGTGAAGACTATACATAATTTCACGGTCTGTAGTCCTTCACATAGACTGTAAAGGCCCATGGAATTCAGGAAGTATCACCAGCCCCTTGGTCATCCCCTCAAACGCTACACACAATTACATATCACAATGTCCTTAACGGTTCGTGCACTTAATTATGACTCATAGGAGCATTCGTGAGTATTAACTAGTAGGACCCCATGTCTGAGCCTCCAGACCTTAGCCCAATTGTGGACCACGGGGGACCTTCACGGTCCATGATCCTCCATACAGGCTGTGTTAAGGGCTCGTGAGTCAGAGTAAGTAGTGTTCCTACCTTCCCTATGTTGCGAACGGACACTCCTTAATCTAGTTCACTCGATGCTAAGATAGAGTCCCTTTTTGAAATGTCTTTAAGCATTTAATTATCAATCATAGCTTAGTTTAGGTCATAGGGTCTACCCCTTGTATAATAATCATCATCAATAGCTTAATAAGAATTGTAAGACTATAAGTCCTTTTGTCACAATTAATATATGTGAGGTTAAGTCCTTTCATCAAAATTTATATAAGTGAGGTTAAAACTTTAGCATTTCATAGCATATCAAGTCACGTTGATAGTTTTAGCCATCCTTATATCACATACACCTTAATCAACCTCACAACATATTCAATACATTTCAACACCCTATCACCCTAGTATAAGGCATACTCCAATGAAACATCATGACTTAACCACAATTAATCACAATTGTAAGTAAAGATAGAGATTCTAAGACTTACTAAGTCTTCCTCATAGTTCATCATCAAGGTCTTGCCATCAACCAAAACTCAACCCAATTAGGGGAGTAACATCATCACACAATGATAACAAATAAGATAACAAAGCCAATTGCATCTCTATAACACAATCCAACACTAGATCATAGTTTAAGAAAAGAAACATAGGACAATTCCACAATATACTTCACAACCAAAATCACATCTCAAGAAATAACATGATAGGCTTATAATTCATTTTAATCTATTCATAATAACACCATAGGATAGTAATCTAATTAATAACCAAGTCAATTGAATGATCACAATACAATATAGATCAAGATCACAACCTAGGGTTAGGGGTTGAGGATCATGTTCTTAAATTTAGACCAAACCATCAACAATTAACATAATCAAGTTAAAATAAATGTTGACCATCTGTGTGTCGACGGACAACCCCCCTCCATCATGCACTCCGTCGTCTTAGTCAGAGACTGTGAAGGTGAGGAGCTTCCACCATGTGTCGAAATGTGGGACGATGGTGGCACCAATGACCCGTAGATCCCGTCTGTTGTCCCATCTATACACACTACAAGGCAATGTTGACTTAAACTACAAGAGTCCTTGTCAAGGGACCTTGGTCGGTACTTTAGAAGTCGTACCCGTAAGTTTATACCATGGAACAACTTAAACGTATATTAGCTATCCTTCCACCATTTTTCTTAAAATTCCAACTCCTAAAAGCTAGTTAAATAGGATAAGGCACGCTAGAATCCCTTTGAACCAACTTCCAGATGTCATGGACTTCTTGGACGTTTTGTTTCTTAAACTTCCTAAATGAACTAAATTCATCAAAATGGACTTAAAAATAGTACTTAGACCCCATGGCACCTATTTTAGGCTTGACGACATGTCTTCGATTTTCAAGGTGTTACACTAATGTACTCTAATGAGGTTAAGTCTAATATGGCAAAGAGACTTAGAGTATAACTATGTAAATATTATATTTTATCCATTTAATGGAAGTGATGTTCTAGCATATGATGTTCTATGAAAGTTTTATATTTTCCACTAAATTACTTATGACAATGCGATGAATAATAACAATAGACTTGTATAAGACCTCCGAGAGGTCAAGTACGTCATGTTACTTCTAGGGGTGATCCCCGTTGTGGCACCATGATTAGATCGATTCTCAATCTCTATTTCGGCAACATCAGTGTGAGTCGTCATTCTTCAAGAACAATAGTCAAGTTATCATTTCTGTATTTCGATCTTTTAGTTTCATTTTTGCTAGGATTAGCTGGGGCAAGTCCCAACCCTTCTAATTAGTAAGAGGCTATTTCCAAACATAGTTAGATTCAGCAGAGTATTTCAGCATAGTATTTGAGTTTGATGTTTCTTTATAGTATATCTTATGATTTATATTCTTCATAGTTTTGTATATAAACTCAAAAATGAATCCCTAAACTTGTTGGGTTTCCCCTCAGTTGCCTCACCTACGTCATTTTCTTATTGAATCATTGAACCACCCATAATTTTTTATTTTAAAAACTATTGGCTGATTTTGATTGTCTTTTCTATTATAAATGCCTGCAATTTTTTTGTTATAGTAATGATTTTGATTGAAGGTTTGTTTTCTAATGTGTTCAAATAACTTGAAGTAAAACATAATTATTCTCAAACATTTTCAACTATCAGTTGGACTAATGAGTTATGGAAAAACATATGTAACCTATATCAATGCCCCTAACAGAATATGTTTCCATATCAGTCAACGATGTTATAAAGGAACAAATTGTGGATGATTCAATGATTTAATAGAAAACTAACATGAGGTACTTGAGGAGAAAGACCCAACAAATTTAAGGACTTGTTTATGTTTTTGCCATAGTTTTATTGTGTCCGCCTCTCAGGGGAAGATGGGCACTGACAAACTTGGTATCAGATCTTTAGGTTTAACTATCCTAGGATGTCTCAAAAGCCGCACTAGGTAGAGTCTTTTTCATAGGTTTATCCGCACCATATTAAATGAAAGAGGCTACAAATCAATTTAGGAAAAATCTTCACGTTTTTTTGTTACTATAATCATGCATGAGGTATGATCCAATTTCTTTTTAACTCAATGATTTACGTTTCATAGATCATACCTCCTCGTAGATCTAGTATCAATGCCAAGAACACAAAAATAGCTCCTCTAATCCAATACCAAATAGTCACAAATGCAGAGTTCCAGAATACCATTCAGATATAATCTTAGAGTGTGGAAAACCAGAACAATCAGCGGTTTCCATGTCAGGTAGAGGCCAATGTTGAGTCAACAACAGCTAGAGTGTGAGATTTTGTTAGGATTAATCAGCTAGAGTTCTTAGGATCACAAATTGGTGAGGATCTCCAAAACTTCATTGATGAGTTCAAGATGATCTTTGAAGTGATGCACGTAACTTGGAATGATCGGGTTGAGTTAGCATCTTACCAACTTAGGGATGTGGCTCAAATCTGGTATAGTTTGTAGAATGAAAACAGAGTATGGATGCAGCTCCTATTACTTGGGATTGCATTAGTTAGAACTTTATGGATAGGTTTTTCCAAAAATATATAAGGGCAGAGAAAGATCAGGAATTCATGAACTTAATGCAAGGTAGCGTGACAATCCAAGAGTATCAAGTTTACTCAACTCTCTAGGTATGCTTCTCACATGATTGTTGATTCCATGGATTCGATGAGTAAGTTTCTATATGATGTGTTGGACTTGGTGAAGCTAAAGTGTAGAAATGTTATGTTGTTGGAAAATATGGGCATCTCTAGGCTCATGGCTCATGCTCAGAAGGTTAAGGGTTATAAGATTTTGGAACAGTCTAAGGAGAACATAAAGTCTAGGGTAGGAAAATACGAGTATTCTCAGCACAAATTGGGTGGTGGAAATCTCGTATTGTCAGGAAAAATTATCATCCCTATCACTTTAATCAACTAGTGTTCCATACTCAAGGAAGTGTTTCAGGTACAAAAAACTACCAATTTGTCCTTAATGTGGTAAGAACCATCTGGGCGACTACTTTGAATGAAATAAAGGATGTTTTGGGTGTGGTCAGTCTGGTCACAAGTTGACAGATTATCTTTCAAAACAGGGTCAAAGAGACAATAATGGTAGATCTCTGTCTACAACTTTAGCAACAACAATAAGTCGCCCAACTCAACAGGGTAACTCATGTTGTACAAGTGGCGGACATTGCCAAAATAGGATCTATGCTCTTTAAGCTCGAAAAGATCAGGAAAGTACGTTATGAGCCTTTGATATTGATATCTATGCTTTGTTAGATATAGGGCTACTCTTTAATTTAGTATCCCTTATACAGTAAATACGTTTGAAGTTAGTCCAGAAAACCTCTCAGGTCCTTTCTCAATCTCTACTCTAGTCGGTAACCTAGTTATAGCTAGATGAGTATACAAAAATTTCCTCTTTATAGTCTCTTAGAGAGTCACCTCTAAATATCTTACAGAATTAGAAATTGTAGTATTCGATGTCATTGTAGGCATGGATTGTTTGCATTCATGTTATGCCTTATTTAATTATAGAACTAGGATTGTTCGTTCTGAGTTTCTAGACGAACGAACCTTAGAATGGAAGGGTAGTAGCTTAGCGTCTATGGATCAATTTATTTCTTACATTAAGTCAAGAAAGATGATCTCTAAGGGTTATATCTATCATCTAGCTAGGATTAAGGATTTAGGCTCCGAAACCTCAATTCTTGAGTCAGTCCTAGTAGGAAATGAGTTTCCTGAAATGTTTTAAGAAGATCTTCGAGGAGTTCCTCCCAAAAGGGAAATCGACTTTGAAAGTGATCTTCTTTCAGATATCCAGCCTATCTTGATTCCTCCATACAGAATGGGTTCAGCGGAGCTTAAGGAATTAAATGAGCAGTTAACAGACCTTCTATACACGGCTTCATTGAACGTAGTATTTACTCATGGGGTGCACCAGTGTTATTCGTAAAGAAGAAACAAGGTTTCCTTAGAATGTGCATCGATTATACACAGTTGAACAAGGTCAAAATCAAGAATAAGTAACCCATCCCCAGGATTAATGACTTGTTTGACAACCTTCAAGGGGCAAGACATTGCTCAAATATAACATTTGGATCCAATAATCATCAGCTAGGGTCGGAGATAGTGACATTGCAAAAATAGCCTTTAGAACTCGGTATGGTCATTATGAATTTATTGTTATGTCATTTTGACTAACCAATGCTCCTATAGTGGATTTGATGAATGGAGCGTTCAAGCACTATTCTTTATTGTCTTTATTGATGATATCCTCATTTACTCTAGGAGTGAGGAAAAAAATTTGAGTCATTTGAGGGTTATTTTGCAAACTTTCAAATATTGCCAGTTATTCACTAAGTTTAGTAAATAAAAGTTTAGGTTGTGGTCAGTTGCTTTCCTTTGGCATATTATGTCTAGTGAAGGGATTCATGTAGATTCCCAGAAAAATAGAAGCAGAGAAATAGTAGGCTAAACCTACCTCTCCTACAGATATCAGAAGTTTCTTCGGTCTAAAAGGTTGTACAAAAGGATGGTGGAAGAATTTTCCTTCATAGACTTTTCATTAACTAAGTTGACTTAGAAAAAGATTAAGTTTCAGCGGCCAGATAATTGTGATAAAAAAATTGCAAAACTTAAAACTAGGTTGACTAAAACTCCTATTTTGATTCTTCCAGAGAGTTCATAAGATTATGTGATTTATAGTGATGCATCCAGAGTTAGCCTAGGTTGTTTGTTGATGCAGTGAGATAAGGTTATTTGCTATGCTTTCAAATAGCTTAAGGTACATGAGAAAAATTATCCAACTCATGACCAGGATCTTGTAGAGGTGGTGTTTGCACTAAAGATTTCGAGACACTACTTGTATGGTGTTCATGTCTTCACTAACCATGAGACCCTTCAATATGTGTTCAACCTAAAATAGTGCAATCTTCCTCAGAAAAGATTGCTTGAGTTCCTCAATGATTATAACATGACTGTGCATTACCATCCTGGTAAGGAAAATGTATTAGCAGATGCCAATTTTTACGTTATATATGGGTAGTGTAGCACATGTTAAGGAAAAAAGAAAAGACATAGAAAGGGATGTTCACAATCTTGCTCGTATAGGAGTTTGTCTCGTGAGAATTTTAGATGGTGGTGTGATAGTTCAGAATGAATCATTATCTTCATTAGTAGCGGAGGTTAGGGAAAAGCAAGACGGTGATTCGATATTGCTTAAACTCAAGGGTGCAGTCCATTAACATAGGAATTAGGTATTCTCCGAAGGAGGAAATACACTTGTGTTCCTAATTTGGGCGAGTTGAGACAAAATATTCTTGCAGATGCCAATAGTTCTAGGTATTCTATTCATATAGGCGCCACTAAGATGTACCGCAATTTGTGAGAACTCTATTGGTGGAATGGTGTGAAAAGAGATATAGCATATTTTGTGTGTAAGTGCCCGAATTTCCTTAAAATGAAGGTAGAACCAAAAAAACTGAGAGTATGACTCAAAATATAAACATTTCTACTTGGAAGTGGGAAGTTATCAACATAGATTTAATTATAGTATTACATTATACCTGCAGGAGGCATAACTCTGTTTGGGTGATAGTAGAAAAAGTTATCAAGTCTCCTTGCCTTTTGCAGTCAGGACTACAAATTCGGAAAAGTAGAAGGACAAACTTTACATTAATGATATTATGAGGTTGAATGGGATTACTTTGTATATAATATCAGATAAAGGTCCTCAGTTTACCTCTCATTTTCGGAAGTCAATTTTAGAAAGGTATTGCTACTCAGTTTAATCTTAGCATAGCATCATATCCACAGAGACATGGTCGAGCAGAGCGTACCATTCAGATTGTAGAGCACATAGAGAGAGTTTGTGTGATTTACTTTCAGGGTAGTTGGGATGATCACCTTCCTCTTATAGAGTTTTCTTTACTATAATGATTACCATTCGGGTATTCAGATGACCCCTTTTGAGGCATTGTATGGGCGCAGATATAGGTCTCTTGTTGGTTGGTTTGAAGTAGGTGAAGCAGCCTTGATAGGACCAGATTAAGTTCATTATGATATGGAGAAAGTGAAACTCAGTAGAGATTTACTTAATACATCCTGGAGTCGCCAGAAGTCTTATGCAGATGTAAGGAGAAGGGAACTAGAATTCCAAGTTGATGATTGGGTTTTCTTAAAGTGTAACCTATTTAAGGTTAATGAGATTTGGAAAGAAAGGGGAGCTCTGTCGGAGATATGTAGACACTTACTAGATCTTGAGAGTATTGCTAAAGTGGCTTATGATTTAGATTTGCCAACAGAATTAACAGTAGTGCATCCAGTCATTCACATTTCACTATTGAAGAAGTGTGTGGGTGACCCAGCATTCATAGTACCATTAAAGAGTGTGGCAATGAAAGATAGTTTTTCCTATGAGGATGCACCAGAAGAGACTCTTGATCATTAATTTAGGAGATTGAGAAAAAAAGAAGTCACTTCATTCAAGGTTTTGTGGAGGAGTCAATTCATAGAAGGGGATAACTCGGTAGCAGAAACAACTATGAAGTCCAAGTATCCTCACCTCTTTCCTTTGATTCTGATCCATCTTGAGGTATTCATTTCTCTTTATCTTTTCAATCATTCATGCATAAAATTAGTATTAGAATCATGTTCCTTCAGTTTATACTTGCATTTTAAGCGTATTTGCATGTTCTTGAAATTCATATCAGTCAGAAATAAGTCTATAGTGTTTCGTGGTAGGGTTGTAGCTCTTTCCCTCTATTTTAGCTAGTTTAGTCTTCATTTTAGGACGAATTATCTCAAGGAGGATATATTGTAACCTCCTAAAAACAAACCCAAAAAATGCAGAACTCACCTGAAGTAGTGAACCAAGGAAAAATTATGAACCGTGATAGGTTCCATAATCCGTAAACCTGTCTGTGGTCCACAGTTGGACTCCATCAGGCCCAGGCATTATTCCACTGGACGCGACAAGTTTCGTGATATAGATTACGGGTCGAGGTGGTATATGTGGTGATCAAACCAATTCACCCCCTAACCTTTCCCCTAGACCCCCCATGTCTAAGTGAAGACAACAAACACTTTCACGATCTGTCGATATTCACATGGACCATGGGTGGGCCCGTGTAAGTAAGGAAGCATCCCCCTTGGAAAACTACTTATACATCCATGCCTAAGTACGGACCATGAGGGCCTTCACGGTCTGTAGTCCTTATGACAGCTCTTGGGAGAATCCGTATGGATTTACCAGTAGGCCCTCAAACGTGAGACTCTAGACCTCAGCCCAAGTGAGGACCATGAGGAACTTCACGTTTTGTAATCCTACATATAGTCCGTGGTAAGGGATCATTAATTAAACACCCAGTTCCTATACTAAGTGCAGACCACGATTGACTTCAGGATTTGTGGTGCCCTTCACGGTCCTTGAAGATTTTTGTGGTATGCTATTCTACAACTTTAAGTCAGGGGTACTTCAAACTTTTCCCATTTTGTAAGACTCTTAAACTACGTCATTTTAACCCTAAACTACGTGGTTTTTGTTTGTTTTATCCTACAAATATAACTAGAACTTACCCAAGTCAGATTTTTTCCTCAAAACATAGAAACTTAGAAGAAAAGGGGGGAAAGAGGTGACCCAAACCCTTCCAAGAAAGCAACAAGATTTCGATTAGTTTCAACCCTTTATCGAAATATTTCTTCATGGAATTTGTCACAATGTAAGTGGTATTTCAATATTATGTTCCTTCTCCTATCAGGTCCCTTGATTTAAGTTAGATTCTTAATTCCCTATTATAACCTAAACCTAGAGTTTCTTTAACTTCAACAGATTATCATGAATTAGTTCATTAAATGTTCCAAATCAGATTATCATGTTATTACTTTGTTTCTTCCATGAATTTCAGAACCCTAGCTATGCATTTCTTTAGTTCTTGAATTAGACATGCTAGGTCAGACATTTCAGTATGTTAGATATACATTCCTCACTCTTGAATGTGTCATTATTAGTATATTGATGTGAATTCCCAATTTACATGTCAATTTTAAGCTATCTCATGTTACAGAAATTCAATAATAATGTGTTAATCATGTAATCTATTGTGAGTAGCATAAGCATTCACCCATACAGTCCCAGAATTACGAGCCACGTAGGTTGTAAGTCCTCTCTGTGGGCATCAATTCTGTAATCATGCCATCTCGCCTCTATACCTTTGTCCAAGTGTATTGGATCCTTTAGTTGGGGCGTATACACCAGACTTTACATTCTGGTAATGTGGTTGTGTTATCAATTATTAGCAGCTCCCTATAGTTCAGTCACACTCCATTGCATTGACCAAATATCAGTATGGTCAGCATTCAGTCTCAACATCTTATCATTTGTTCATTGCATTGAATTAGCTCAATATTCAGTATCTATTTCATGTTTAGATTATACGCTTGTTTCATTGCTTATTCAATTAAATGTTGATTTCATCTTATTCTATCATCCATTCTTAGTGATATTCAAGTACTAGTGCATACTCTATGTTACATTTTCTCCTCATATAGGTTTGGGTTCTCATCATCTAGACAATTCTTAGATTATTTCTCGATCTCTAATTTTGCAGCATCAGTGGTGAATCTTCATTCTTCGAGGATAATAGTCATGTTATCTTTTCAGTATTTTAGTCTTTTAGTTTCCATTTTTGTAGACTTTGTGGGGTTATGTCCCAACACTTCTAGTCAGTAATAGGCTATTTTCAGGCATATTTAGATTTGTCTATGTATTTGAGTTTGATATTTTTTGTATAAATCTCTAATATTTTATATATTTAGTTTTAGTATATGGCTATTCCCCATAATTATCAGTATATCTTATGATTTAGCCTCTATACAGTTTAATTATTCAATTATTGTATAATAATATGCTCATGTCATGCCGGCATGGTTAGCATAAGTATGACCCACATTGAGGATATGATGCAGAAGACTATGACGAGATTTGATGAGACACGTGAGAATGTGAATGAGATGCATAATGATTTGTCTGGAATTGGTCATAAAGTTGATGCCCATGGCTTATCGATCAAGTAACTCTACCAGAAGGTTAGTCAATCGTCCACTAATATGAAACCAATCACGGCCGGGGAGCATCACGTAGATGTAACATAGTGTACTTGACCTCTCTGAGGTCTTATACAATCCCATAGTTATCAATTATCTCATTGTCATAGGTATATTAGCGGGAAATATAAAACTTTTATAGCGCATCATATGCTAGAAAATCACTTCCAATATATATATATATATATATATATATATATATATATATATATATATATATATACTCTTAGTCTCTTTGCCATCTTAGACTCAACATCATTAGATTATATTAGGGACACACCCCTTACAACATGAAATAATACTAACTATTACATTACTTTAGACATAAAATTGACATAAGACATCCTTGAATCTTAAGGATTCCTTTCCTTGAGCATGGGAAAACACGTATCAAGTTCTTCAGCTTAGAGACCTTATTTAAGAATCCATAACCTACACTTTGTGTAAAAAGTAGAGAAGAAAATAGTTAGTACAAGAATGCCCTAAGAATGGCAACCATGCAAAAACATGCGTATAAAGGGGGGCCTTTTACTTTGAAACCATACATCATGCTGTTTGTGAAAACTTCATAAAACTTTATGCAATAAGAATTATATCATTCACATACTTCGTATAGGCATATACAATAGTCAAACATCACATAAAATCCCACGTAGCATTTAAGTCACATTTGGAGTCACAGTACAGTAACTTTTTTGCACTTTACAGTAAGCATAATTGATACACGGTGAACATATTTTTTTAACTCATTAACCTCCCAAGTAACCTTTTATTGATACCGGGTGCAATGCATCACCTTAAGGCCACAAGGACACCATACTTACAACCTGCATAACTCAATACACACAATCATAGGAGTATAGCATACCATAAGACACCTTCAAGTCAAGACGTACAACATCATTACATTGAACCATAGTTTACTTGCACTAACTTCACTTCCCATAACCTCACACCTACTAAATAAACCTATCATAAGACCACAAGCATTGGCATATACTTCATAAACCAAACATAATACTATAGTCAACTACATACACTTCAAGTAGGACCTTAATCATATAGTATCATTAAAACTTCATATCAGGCATGTCATCACATCATGCAGACAATAACACAATATCATACAAAAGAACCATAAACATATGTACATACACTACACAACCTTTATTGGACTCCTTTAGATAACTACTTGTACAATGTATAGGCGGGTTCATTACTTTAATCTACCCTAAGTACCTTCCCTTATGTTATCCTAATTAGGGCCATTTACCTTACTTTAATTCCATTGTCCATTTTATATTAGGGAAGCTATAGCCTTAACCGAAACTAAGACTATGGATGCTACATAAAATTTGGCGTTGTAGAGCCTTACACCAAATGAAGGTGCTCTAATTAGCCAAAGTAGAACATTTACTCATGCTATCATACTAAGTGATATCACTTGTTAGATCCTATGGGGAAAGCATAGTTTCTGGAACTTGGAGGTATGTATTTGAAACATCACTCTATACCCTTTGGGCTATGAGGCTAACCACCTCGTGAGGACTTTGGTGAACTCTACCTTTCCTATTGGGGAGGTGTCAACCCTCATCTTCAAGTTCACTCAGTGCTAAGCTATATTCCCTTTATTAAAAGACTTTATTAGTATTGTTTATTAAAAGTAGGCTCTAGGAGATTGACTCCCAATATGCTTAGCTCATAGGTCATAGATAAGAGATCATCAACCTAAGTCATGTGAGAAACCCTTTAACATGGACATAGCATATTCAAGCACCATCTAGTTTAGGGTACACTTAAACACACCTTTCAAGGCTCCTCCATTGATGAGATCATCATACATGTGTGTGTACATATATGTGAGCAACCCTTCCACATAGACACATTAAGGCCACATATGTTCATACATTAATACATAAGTGTATTTATGAGAAACCCTTTCATATAAACACATTAATACACTATGCCCATTCATAACATAACCATACATTCATATTCATGTACAAAGATCACAAACCTATGAACTATACCATCAAGGCACACATGTGCAATGCATCGATAAGGTCTAATATCCTTATCCATACTAGTACACCTATCGAGTCATCCTAGTTAAGGGAATTTATAACTTGCTTCATATACATATACCTTACATGCATATTAGTAGACATTAGTGAATATGAGAATAACCTTTCATTAGACACCACGAACCTATACTACTTGGTAAGCATACGTGAAGTCTGAGTATGTATGTATGTTGGTTAACATGATCACCTAATGGCTAACAACAGGACATTGAGGAAGCCACCCTCTTTAGACCACAATGTACCTTCAAGAATAGACCACACATCACACTTTAACATAGGAGACAATCTAACTTCAACACTTGCATTTAAGACTTCTAACAATAGCTAATCACTTATTCATATAGGGGTACATAGGTAAGGAGTCCTCAACCAGACACTCATCAAATGCAGCACCTAAACCAACCCTAACATAGTAATTCACATTCTTGTAACCTTAGCAACACAACCTAGATCACAATTATAATAGGAAACTAGGCATAGGCTTCACATAGTGTGATCATTATAACCTCACACTCATATAATCATCAAATTTCATTCAAGGACATAATCAACATATATATAGATTGACAAGAAGTAAATGCCACCACCATAAGTGGACCATACCACACAATGTCATACAAGTCCAATTCTATTAACAATACTATAATGAAGTTGAGAAGTAGAGGAATAGAGCAATTCTGCTCAATTCATGAACCTTTGATCAACATTGATAAATACTCACAATCCCTCAATATATTCAATATAGTCAGTATCTAAATGTCAATGAAATCATGCATAAACAAAAACAAGATCATGATACTAGCATGTATACTACATCACCAATCCAATAGAGAGTATAGAGACATAGATCACTTACCAATATCCCTTGATTTGATCATCAATGATCAATACTAACAATTCATCAAAAATACAATTATAAGTCAGTAGCTAAAGAGATCATAACCTAAATTAAATCCTACTTCAATTTCCATAGAATCAGAATCACATTGAAACAACATTAGCAATCTATAGAAGATAGGAGAATCATAGGCTAATCTTATTCAAACCTTCATACCTTGATCAACATCGATCACTCATCAAAATTTCACCATCAATTTACATAATTGGCAATAGATATGAGCAATTCAACATGCTATAATCATAATTCAATCAACATAAAGTCAAGATCACAAAGCCCACACATAGGCTTAATCGAGAATTGGAGGGAACATGGTTTCATCATGCAGTTGGATTGAATTTGATTTTACAATCAGTACATTTTCATCAATTCATCATGAGAAATCTTTTGAAAACGATTTGAGAAAGAACCCATGGCTAGATTGGAAGAATGGACGTTTGATCGTAAATTATCTTTGAAAAGCTTTGAAGGAACTCTTTAGATGGAAGGATATATGAACATGAAGGATCACCATACCTCATTAAATGAATTAAATCCCACGAAATTGTATAAGAAAACATCAAAAACCTTCAACTCCAACTTCCATGGCTGCCTTCTTCTTCATTGGGTTAAAGAGAAGAACTTGGGGTTTTGAAAATAATGGATTTATGACTTTCTAAAAGACCTTAGACTTTTTATATTTAATGTATAAACCATTTCAAATCAACCACAATTAGTAACTGATCGAACGGAATTAATTTGGAAATCAAATCCTTACCAGCCCGCCCAGGAACCACGGCCACCTTCATGGTCCGTGAAGGTGGTTCACGACCCTTATGACAGTACGTGCTCCTTGTGGCAGTGTATACATTCCCTTTAAAATCCTCCAAATGGATAGGGAAGTCCTACGACCAACTTCACAGACCGTAGTCCACTTCACTAGCCGTGAAATCGTCCATGAACACTAAGGCAGTAAGCTGCCAACTTGGGACAGATTTTTTCCCACAAGTTGGGTCCTCCCCAAGAACCCTTTGGTTGGTCATTGGGGAATTTTTCCCAGACATTTCAAGCCCAAATACACTCATACACATGTCAAGGACCTTACGTACCAGTTTGAGCTTCGAAAAACACATGCCACACATCAAAACATGATAGGCACACTCAAGTACGTCCAAGGGCTAACTTTAAACGTTTTTGACGTTCTTGGGCTTTTGACTTACAAATAACTTCCACTAAATCATAAATTATTTAAAACTTTCCATTAACATATTAAAAATCATATTAGGCACATGTGAGGCTTAAGACACCTTAACTCATTTTTGGGTCTTACGAAACCCGGCCATAGTGGCATACTTTCTAGCAACACCATACAAAAATCAAAAAGATATAAGCATTGTATATTAGTCAGAAATCGCGGAGGAAAACATACTATAGATCCCCCATGCCCTCTGAGGCTGAAAGTGTGATAAAAAACATAATGATGATAATGAGGTTATTGAAAATCCAAAAGTTGATACAAAGAAACGAGTTTAGGTGACCCAAAAATGTGTTCGCATGCCTAGACCTTCACCTCCATTTATAGAATGGTTTGTGAAAAGACTGAAGAGGGAAAATACGAAGGTTCATAGACATGTTGAAGAAACTATCCATAAACGTCAATTAATAGAAGCTTTGGAACAGATGCATGGGTATGCTAAATTCATAAAATACTTGGTGATCATAAAGAGGTCTATCAGTTTCAGAATGAAGAGAAGCTGCAACATTGGGTGGTATTGCTACTAGGTCACTTGTGTAGAAGAAATGATCTTAGAGATGTCACTATTCCTTTTCCCATTGGGTTTTTACACTTTGTGAAAGATTTGTATTACTTAGGTCCAGCAGTAGTTGGATTTCATTGTTTATTTATAAGATGTTTGTTTTAGGAGCTTAAAGCTTGCTGGAATACATTTACTTATGGACGATAGAACATTGAAGAGGCCTATTGGAGTGCAACAATATGTCCTTGGGAAATTCGAGTCATTCATTTCTTCGGCATACTTTGTGATAATAGATTATGAGGTTGATTTTGAGGTTCCCATCTTCTTTGGGAGACCATTTCTTGCTACTAGCGTGCGATAGTAGATATAGAGAGTGGTCAGATGAAGTTTCAATTCAATAATGAGGACATAATTTATTGGTTTATGATGAATGAATGTGATCTTAATTCGGTATTAGTGGGGAATCATATTGTGTAGCAAAAAAATTAATTGTACAATGAAGAGAGGTAAGGTTTTGATGCTCTAGCAGCGGTGATGATAAATTTTGATAGTGATGGAATTGATGACTATAATGAGCTAGTTGATGCACTTGATAGGTTCGAGTTATCTTTTAAGCCAAAATGGTTGCAATTAGACATGAAGAGTCGAGACATCCCATCAGAAAAATTGTGTGTAGATGATCCTCCAAAACATCAACTTATGGTTCTTCCATCCTATTTGTGGTACATATACTTTAGGAAAAATAGCATTTTGCCAGTAATCATTATTGTTGATTTGAGTGAAGGGCAAACAAGCCTCGGTATCAGTATTGAAGCAATGTGAGAGGGCTATATAATGGACTATTACAGATATTATTGATATCCCTATGGCAATTTGTTCTCACAAAAATTCAACTCATGCCAGACAGCAAGCCAAGTATTGAGAATCAAAGGAGATTCAATAGCCCCTTTTGCAAAGAGTTGTGAAAAAAGAGATCATTAAATGGTTAGACGCTAGAGTTATATATCTTATGCTGGTAGTAGTTGGGTTTGACCAATTCAATGTGTACAAACGAAGGGAGGAATCATTGTGGTTCCAAGCTAAAATTTAGCTTGTTCCAATGAGGCCGGTGACTGTTTCGAGAGTGTGTATGAACTACCGCAAGTTGAATGCATGGGCTAAAAAAGACAATTTCCCGATGCCTTTCATGGATCGGATGCTAGATTGTCTCGCTGGAAAGGGTTGGTATTATTTTCTAGATGGGAATTTCGGCTACAATCAAATCTCCATAGCTCCAAAAGACCAAAAGAAAATTACCTTCACTTGACTTACGTGACTCTTGCCTTCAAACAGATGACATTTGGGTTATGTACTGCTCCAGCAACCTTTGAGTTGTATGATGTCAATATTTTCATATATGGTGGAGGACATGATAGAGGTACTTTTTGATGATTTCTCTATAGTAGGTGACTCATTTGATGACTATTCGATATAATTAGTTATGGTTCTAAAACAGTGCAATCTCAATCTCAACTGGGAAAAGTGACACTTTATGGTGAAAGGGTGTATAATTTGGGTCATCGGATTTTGCATAAATGTATTGATGTATATAGAGCTAAAGTACAGGTAATACAAAATCTTCCACCACCCATATCTGTAAAATATGTTTGACGTTTTCTTGGGCATGTAGGTTTCTACCAAAATCCTAAGTTGATGATGGTTGAATCATAAGTTACCTTAATCTCGTCCTTGGTCCAACCTCGTACGTTGTTTACCTCAACTCATGCAAAACACATAAGTTATAGGTGGCTCTAAAAATGGAAAATGAAATAAAAGGGTATGAAAGAGTTGTTAATACAAAGGATAGAAAAATGTGTGACTAAATACATGAGAAACAAAATCAGTAATAATGATGCTGGAAAAAAAAGAACTAAAAGAAAAACTGGAAAAAGAAAAAATGAAAAAGTCAAGTCAAATTGTGCTAAAGAGTCAAGGAAAAAATTAGAAAATAAAAATATGTCAGTATTAGTTGAGAAAAGAGGTAAAGGGCCATTGTACTGTCAATGAGGGCAGAAAAGTCACTAAACATACGCAAATTTATCCTTCCTGAAAATAGATTCATTTGAGGTGAGGGCACTAGTTACATTATTGGAGAGTTAGTACCTTGGTGATTGTTGAAAGTGTATGTGATGGTATTTATTGGTCTATCTTGTCATGTTTTCATCCGCATGAGTTAGCTTATGGAGTCCAAATGAAATAATTTGCAGTAAGTGATGGAATTGATTGAGAAATCCATATGATTGCTTGAGTTTGTATGTTTACTTCCACATAAGTTTAGATTAGAGTTTTAGTTTGTTGGTTGAGTTCTACAACAATTTTCAGTTGAAGGTTTTGACAATCCATGAGTTAACGGTATGCTCGATACATTTCACGTAGAATTTGTGGGTGTCATAGATTGTTTGTTATCATATATAATGGTTTTTTATATAATTTTTGTTGGAATTCAATTTGGAAATTGTTAAGAGAGAAAAAAACCAAAGTGGCAGCAGAAGCAGCCATGGGAGCCAAAACACAGACTGTAGTTAAATTAAAGGGTCGTAGGTGAAGAATCATGGATATGAGTTCAGGGAAGTCTGACAAGCTGTGGAACTACAAAGGCAATTGTTGCACTGTAGAGTGAATGACGGACTTCCCTGCACGACCATAATTTCTAATCAAAAAGTAGATTTTAATTACTTGAACCATAAAGGGATAGAACAGATCGTGGTCCAGTATTTACGAAGTGCTGAACCATAGAGGTGAACCACAGGTCATAGGTTGATCCACAGTTCGTAGGTCATGTCGTCGATTGAAACCGAGTCTGACCTATTTTCCTTATTTTATATTCCTGTTTTGGTTAGGATTTTGTTTCTCATAATACTAGTTATAATTTATGTTGTGGAGTTAGACCCTACTAGAAACTATTGCTTTTTGTCTTTTGGAATAGTTTTGCAAACTTTTAGCAATTTCATTTCGAAAGTTGGTTTTATGCTATCTGCACTTTATATATCAATTCAACATTTCGATATTCATCTATTCTTATTGTAATTTCATGATTTATTTTAGTAACCCTATTATGAATTATGAATTATCAAGCATGAGTAGCTATATATGGTTGTTGGAACCATGAGTAATTAACAATGTATGAATAACGACTAAGTAATTCTTGAATAGTGTTTATGCATGTATTGTTAATCCTTTCGTTTAGAAGTCTTTCTAATGTAGGCGAATGTTAGAAATCATCTTGTTCCTACTTTCCTTACCAAGGGGATAATGATAAAGAAAGGATTAAACAACGACTACTAAGTTAAGGATTTGTTGGTTTCTAGTCATCTTAATTTAGTCAGTTGATGTGTGGGTGAATACACAATTCAATTAAGATGAGGATTAATTGGGGGTAAGGTTAAGGGTTAGTAAGTAACACACTCATATATTTACAAGGTTGTGAGGTGAAAGTCCTTACTTGGATTCCCAATCACTTAGGGATACCTACCTTATCAGCCTTGCATGTCAAATACTAAGATAGAATTAGTATTATTAGTAATACATTGTTAAGATATTGTGGGGAACACACATACCTTAGTTTCCATCTTATATTTATATCTTAAATTGTTAATTTATTTTATTTGTTACTCAGTAATTTAAACGAACAATCTGTTATATTATTTACAAAATCCCCTTTTTGTTACTTTTTCCAGTAATAGTTTGGCTAAGCAAAGATAATTGTAGGTTAAGTTTAAGTCTAAACTATATTCATGGTGGGATAAAACCTAAACTAAAATTTAGGTTCTTTACTTGACAATGAACGCTTATAAGTCTTACTGGAGGTGTAATTTAGGCGTATCAGCCGCTAGAGCATTGATTCATATATATGATTATTTTATCCCATCAACCCGCCTCAACTTAAGTTAATTCAAGCTCTACTTATTCTTATGTCTCTCTGTATTATGCTTCTTTTATGGGCATGAGTTTTGAGCCTATGGCAGCACCATTACGTGTGTTAACCCTTATAGGCGATTCTTTAGTAGTAGATTAGGTGTTCCAGCCATGTTTATACATCAAGGAAATTTATTCTACATTAGTGAAACTACCCTGCTCATGACTTGTAGTTGGCAGCGATATTTTTTACTTAATATATGGAGGCACTATTTGTATTGAGTTCGCTATGAGATCTACACCAAACACAAGAGTCTTCGGTACATCATGATTCATGGGACCTTAATTCGTGGTAGTGTTGTTCTAATGACCAATACTAGAGCCTAAGTCATAACCAAACGTCCAAATGAGTCCTAAATGTGAGCTTAAGGTCCAAAACTAATCTTCCTAACTCTAAACTAAGGTCCCGGTACTAAAACGTCTATGCACAAAAATGCTAGGACCCTCCCAAGGACCCAAGAGATGAGCCAGGAAGAGTCCAAAACTCTATCAAAAATAACTTGGGTTGATGAGACCCATTAACAAATCAACGATGGACTCACACCCCGTTAGTGGAAGTCGTGAGTCCATACTTCGTATTCACCAACTTGGACCTCAAAATCAAGCCCCAGTCTGAAATGAAAAGTGACCCGGACGGTCGGTGTATGCATTAACACCCTGTCAATGAGGACTGGTCGAAGGGCACTGCTTTACACGGCAAAGGGAGGGTTAGTTAATTAGTTAATCATTTGGACAACCCTTAATTACGACTTCCATTAGTTAGTTAAATATTTTAAAGGGTATTAAAACAGTAAAAACAAGTCTTCCACCTTATAACTCCAAAACAAAAATAAAAACCCATTTTCCTTCTCTCACACATTCTCTCTATAACCCATCATTAAAGAAAAAGGAAGAACTCAAGGTGGGGAACTCAAGATTCACTCTCTATCACTTCAAACTCGTGGAATAACATCAAAAAAGGTATAGGGGTGTTGATCCATGCATTAGTTTCTCCATGAATCCCTTAAAAATTTCTATTTTTGAAATTTAGTGACCAAAATACTAGGGCTTGTGATCTAGACATCGGTTCACTCCGAATCAGTTTTCTTTATGTAATGTGTCTTATATTATGAATATATTGGGATTAATTGATGATTTATATTGTTAAAATATTCCAAGAACCCATGTGCACCCTATGACCTAATTTCATGAATGTTAATGGATTAATTGAGTAGATATGAAAATGATGCATTGTAATTGATGATTATCTAGTTATAGAGTCTTGTACATGCCTATTGTGATTAATATGGTGGTACTTACGATGCTTGATTCTTAACCTTGAAAAGGGGGTTAACTCTAGGGTTTATCGGCATGTTGAATAATCTTGTGTATGGACTTTGAATTTTATTGAAAGGTACATGACTTATGAATGGATGCAAGTAAGGTAGTGTGGGATGGTTTTTACCCTATTGAACCTTACCTACTGTATGGAATGAATTATGTATACTGGAGTTAGTCTCTTGTGTTGTGTGAAAGTATTGTTCTCAAGAAAACACTACGATTGATGTTGTGAAATTATGTTCTCACTTAATGAAACTAAGACTTTTATGTGGGATTGTATTGAATGAAGAGGGAAAACTTATTCACACATGTAAATACAATTAAAAAGACTAAGAGTAGTGAGTTACAGTATAACAAGTACCGAGAGGATATTGCCAATGAAGAAAAGACCCTCCCTTTAATTCAAGAGGTTTGGTCATCCTAGAGATACTCATGAGATGGGGACTCCTCCGTTAATGTAATAGGTTGAGTCTCTAGGATCAATCTCCATATCCCTTAACTATGTGCCACCGTAGGACTTATCTAGAGGTTCCACATAGTAGCTAGTATGTAGGTTCTACCTATGCAAGTTGAACAACCTTTTTTGGTGTGGGGGCTTATGACACCGCATTACAAGGAAGATCTCCTGGTCTATGTTGGTTGTGGTGGATATTCCCTAAATAATTACGTAACAAATGAAGTATGAAATAGTCTATGATATCCTAATAGATATACTAAGTAAAAGTGGGGGTATGGGACTTCACTTGTACATTGCAGTAGTAGACAGATAACGGTGTTGTGGGAGGTCCTTTGTAGTTATGAAATGATATAAGAACATATATATTGAATGGATAATGGTTGTAATGAGCACATTCCTATATTCAACTATGGTTCATGATGCATGAGCTTCACTTATGATTATGAAATGTGATACAATGTAAAGTTAATGTGTGTCGCCAAGGTGGTTTCTAAGGGATGCTTGGTAAGGTTAGTATTATGGGATGCTAACTTTACATTGCACAAGCTGACCGTAGAAAGTGCTAAAGTCAAACCTACATTATACTTGGGCATTGTTGGGGGTTTTGCATTATGTTTTTTGCTGTTGATGTACATGGATTTTAAAAACCTCATAAATGTATACTTGCATATAAATGTACCCTTTTGATGTATTAATGGTTTTTATGCATTTCACCACACTTAGTGCATTAATTGTACTAACCCCTTTCTCTTTTTCTGTTATGATTATAGATTCGGACTAAGTGGTTTTCTTTTACATCCTTGAGAAATCTTGAACTTTTTATCTCCAAGATTTATCGTGGGTCCTCAAAGATTTGAGGACTAACGCATTTGCACATTATGATTTCCCTATTGATGTAATAGGCTTAGTAGTCTTTCCTATGTACTTTTGTTCTATAAGACTATTGTGTCTAAAGGTCTAAGAACTATATTTGAAGAATTTATGTGGTACTCGTATTAGTATATGCTGTATTTGTGACAATGGTATCAGATTCTTACTATTTTTCTTTATCAAAATGAAGTTTGAACTTATATTTTAATAAATTATATATTCCACATAGTTTTGAGTTCATTATGTGGTGAAGATTATTCTCTTGTAAAAGACCTCATTGAGGTTGAGTACACCGATAACGTATAGGGGGTACTCTTTGGTCGTTACAAACTTATTATCACAGCATAAGGTTTTGGGATGATATTAGGGTTGGTGTCACACACACCACGTCTAGTAGAGTTCTATTCTTAATTGTAAACCGCGCCACATTTATGAATAGGAGGCTATAAGAAAATTAGGAACCTTCCTTTCTTCATTATTCTATGATCCTGATTTGATTCCTAACTCTATATAATACATTCCTTATAATCCTTTTCTTTTTCTTATAGGCCATGAATATAAGAAGTATTAATTCTAGGAGGGTCGGGGAGGAGAATGTGAATGAGGCGGTTCCTCTCAATCTTTTCAAAACTGTCAAGTCCATATTAAAGAGGGTGTTATGTCCAAATTTGAGAGAAGGATTTCCGTCCATAGTGTGACTCAAGTGTTGGCTACTCAAGTTGTAAGGGATGCTAGGGTGAAAGTGAACCTCAATGCTAGCATAACCGCATCAAGGATAAGGAATTTCACAAGGATGAATCCCCCTACATTCTTTGGATCCAAGGTGGAGGAAGACTCGTAAGGGTTCATTGATGAAGTATTCAAGGCTCTAAATTCTATGGTTGTGTCTTCTCAAGAAAATGTGGAACAAGCCGCCTATAAACTTAAAGATGTGGCTCAAGTTTGGTATGAGTAATAGAAAGTGGAGAGGACTATTACATAAGGTTCGAGTATATGGACGACACTCAAAATGGCTTTTCTTGATAGGTTCTTACCCTTGGAATAAAGGGAGATGAAAATGCAAGAATTCATCAATCTTCGTCAAGGGGGTATGACTGTGAAGGATTATAGCCTCAAGTTCACTCAACTATACAAACATGCTCCTTCTTTGGCGGGGGACTATAGAGCCAACATGAATAAGTTTGTTATGTGAATATACGATCTTGTGGTGAATGAATGTAGGTCGGCGATGCTAACTCCATGCATGAACATCTCTCACCTCATGGTCCATGCTGAAAAAATTGAGGAACAAAAGCTTAAACAAGTTGGTAGAGAGTCGAATAGATTGAAGCGTGATGAGGGAAATTTCTCCAACGCTAGGTTTGAAGTACAAGGCAAACCAAGGTTAAACAAGAGGTCTTCTAATCCAAGTCGTTACAATGTTCCAAAGCCAAATCAATGGAGGAGGACTACACCTAAGCCACAATGAGGAAATAAGAGTGGTCCTTTTGTTGAAAGAACTAGTTATGCCAAGTGTGGTCAAAAGCATGAATGGACATGCCTTGCCGGTATGGGAATTTTCTATGGATGTGGAAAAAGTGTTCATCAATTAAAAGATTTTACAATCCGTATGGACAAATGAAAATAAGGTACCCAATATCCCACTAATGCTCCCATCTTTGATGCTCCCAAGAAGAATCACTTTTATAACCTCCAATCCAAAGTAATCAAGAAAGCTCTCCGGATGTTATTAGAGGTATGTTGCAAGTATTTTCAATTAATATTTATGCATTGTTGGATACCGGTTCCATTCTGTCTTTTGTAACTCCCTTAGTGGCTATGAAATTTGATATACTTCCTTATGTGTTAAATTAACCTTTTTCGGTTTATACCCCCGTAGGTGATTACGTAATTGCTAAATGTCTATAGGGTTTGTGCCATTTTATTGCTGAATAGAAGTACATTGGTTGATTTGGTGGAATTTATATGTTAAATTTTGATGTCATTTTGGGGTTGTCTCTACATGTTTGTTTTGCTTCCATCGATTATAGAACTCGGGTAGTATAGTTTCAATTTCCTAATGAACCTGTTTTAGAGTGGAAAGTGGGAATAGCTTCAAAATGTCAAATCATTTCATGTCTAAAAACTTGTAAGTTTATCTCAACGGTTTATCTCTATAACATAGTGAGGGTCAAGGATATTTAGTCTAAGACTCCTCAATTAGAGTCAGTACCCGCAGTGAAGGATTTTTAGAAGTCTTTCGCGATGACTTGCCCAAGATTCCTCCCGAATGGGAAATACATTTCAGCATTTATTTATTGTCAGATACAAACCTTATATCCATACCTCCTTACTAAATGGCCATGTTCGAGTTGAAGTAATTAAAGGCTTAACTCAAGGATTTGATAGATAAGGGTTTTATTCAACAAAAAATACCTCCGTGGGTTGCCCCGGTGTTATTTGTAAGAAAAAAACATGAGTCTCTTCGAACCTATATTGACTACCAACGATTAAAAAAGGACACTATAAAGAATAAGTATTTACTCCCTAGGATCGATGAATTTTTTGACCAAGTTTAACGAGCAAGTTATTTTTTAAAAATTGACTAAAGGTTGGGTTATCAACAACTTAGAGTGACAAGAGTTGATATTCCTAAAATGCAATTTCAAATAAGATATTGTCATTTTGAATTCCGAGTCATGTCTTTTAGTCTAACAAATGTCATGGCAGGTTCAATGGACCTTATGAATCGTGTTTTTAGAAACTACCTTGAATTGTTTTTGATTGTCTTTATTAACGACATCTTGATATAAACTAAGAGCGAGAATGATCATGTGAGCTATTTGAGTACAGTTTGGCAAGTTCTCAAGGATAACCAATTATTTTCCAAATATAGTAAGTGCAAATTTTGGTTGAGATCAGTTTCTTTCCTTGGTCACATTGTATCTACTGAAGGGGTAAAGGTAGATCCTAGAAAAAGAGAAGTCGTCAAAAATTTGCCTAGACCTTTGAGTCTTACTGACATCCCATGCTTTTTGGGTTCGGCCGGGTACTATAGGAGGATTAATGAGGGTTTTTATCCATCGCATCTCCATTAACAACCTTGACTTTAAAAAAAAGCTAAGTGTAAATGATCGAAGGCATGTGAGAAGAAATTTAAATTATCAAAAGACAAGCTTAACTTTGCTCCCATATTACCTTAATAGAGGGGACAAAAGGGTTTGTGATATATTGTGACGCTTCTCGAGTAGTTTAGGTTTGTGTCCTCATGGAACATGGTAAGGTGATAGTGTATGCCTCTAGAATACTTAAGGTTCATTAGAAGAACTACCCAACTTATGATACTGAACTAAAATCCTTGGTGTTTGATTTTGAAATATGGAGACACTATCTATATGGAGTGTATGTAGATCTATTCACCGATCATAAGAGTCTCCAATATATGTTCACCAAAAAAGAGTTGAATCTCTGACAAAGAAGGTGGTTAGAACTTTTGAAAGATTATGATATGAGTTTGCGATACCACCCTGGAAAATCCAATGTGGTTGCGGATGCTTTGAGTCAGATGTCTATGGTTAATGTATCCCATGTGATGATGATAATAAGAAAGAGTTAGTAATATGTGTGCACATTTTGGCCCGAATGGGTGTTCGACTTGAACAATCTTTAAAAGGGGGTTTCATGGTTCATCATAACTCTGAATCACATTTAGTGGTTGATGTGAAGTCAAAGCAACATCTTGATCTTCTGTTGGTGGACTTGAAGGAATTGGTTCTTAGAAAATCTCATGAATCTTTCTCCAAGGGGGGATGGGGTACTTAGGTGCCAAGGTAGGTTGTGTGTGCCAGATCTGAATTACTAAAGAAGACAAATTTTGGAAGTGGCTAATGATTCCCAATAATCCATTCATCCGAGTGCCACCAAAATGTATCGTGATTTACAAGAGATGTATTGCTGGAATGGTTTTAAGAGGAATATAGCGAAATTTGTGGGCAAATGTTCTTATTGTCCAAAAGTCAAGGTCGAACTTTGAAGACAATGAGGGCTAACTTAAAATATAGTTGTCCCCACTTGTAATTGGGAAGATGTTAATAAATTTTATTTTGGATTTTCCTCATACACGAAGGAAAAATGATTCGATATGGGTTATTGTTGATAGGTTGACAAAGATATCCCATTTTAATCCCTTAAAAGATACTTACTTGGTGGAATATTATGCTATGTTGTATCCAAAAGAGATTGTGAGACTGCATATTCACTTCTGCTTTTTGGAAAGCATTCCAAAGTGGTCTCAATACCAAGGTAAAACAGAGTAACGCATTACATTAACAAACGGATGGTTCGGCACAAAGAACCCTCCAATTTTTAGAATATATGTTACTTTCAAGTATGATCAACTTCAAGAGTGATGGGGATGACCATCTACCATTGATCAAATTCGCGTACGATAATAGACATGATTCTACTATCGTCATGGCACCCTTTGAGGCTCTTTATGGGAGGAAATATAGATCTCCAATCGGGTGGTTTGATGTAGTGAGTTTTCTCTAATAGGTCCCAAAGAAATTTATGAGGTTGTGGAGAAAAGTATGACTCATAAGGGACTGTTTGAACAAGGCCCAAAGTCGTCAAAAATCTTATGCCGACAATAGAAAGAGGGACCTTTAATATATGGTAGATGACTTGGTTTATTTGAATATATCACCCATAAAGGGGTGATGAGATTTGGGAAGAAGGGGAAACTAAGTCCTTGGTATATGGGGCCCTATGAGATTTTTCAATGCATTGGAAGTGTTGCCTATAAATTGAAATTACATGTTGAATTGGCTTCAGTACACCATTGAAATTTACTTATGGAATTGGCTTTGGTACACCCGGTGTTCCATGTGTCAATGATCAAAAAGTTCATTAGTGATCTGGTGTGTATCCTTTATATAAAAGGTTTATGGATTAATGCTAACCTTTTCTATAAAAAGGTCATGGTCTAGATTTTAGACCGGTAGGTAAAGAGGTTGAGAAATAAGGAAGTATATTTCATTAAGTTTCTATGGAGAAACAATCATTTAGAAAGAGCTATTTGGGAGGCGGAGGCCGATAGGATGTCCCATTATCCTCATCTTTTTCCTTCTGCTCCTATTCCAACTTTTGGTAACAAGTTCCTCAATAATTTAGTATTTTTGGGATTCATGTTTTCTATGTGTTGGATTTCATGATTTTCCCTGTGTGTGGCATGTTCTAAGAAAAATCATGTTTTAATATAGATATTGAGTTTTTATAATAGTTATGTTTCTCAAGTTGAAATTTCCCGTACTATGTAAGTCGCATTTTGATTCATGAGGTGAGCATGTTATAGAAGTGTGAAAGGATCGCACTTTTTCTGTAAATTGTTGTGTTGAGCATAAACGATGTACGAGAATTTAGTTCCTTCCATACTTGTGCGAGTTAATGAATGCTTGTTTATTTAGTTGGTAGAAATTATGGATACTCCCCCACTTTAGAGCCAAGAAAGATAGCAGGATTCATCCTCACAAAATCTCTCAACGTAGTTGTCATTGTGCTCTCCACAACCCTAGGCATCATATTCAAATTAGCTTGCATAGTCACGGCTTGGGCTATAACAATGAAAGCCTCTCTGATCTCCCAATTGGACATCTCTAGAACCTCAATACCTCCTTCCACATAAGGAATAGGATCACCTCTGGGAGGTACTTGGGCACCTTTGACTCCTTGCCAATCTTGAGTAACATTCTCAACTTGAGGGGGAACCTCCTCATTCATCCTCTCCTCTTCCAACCTTCTAGAAGCCATACTTCTAGTATACATCTCCTAGAAACACAAGGAAATACATTATCAAGGATACTAATAACATTCACTCTATCGCACGACATAGGAGTAGAAAAGAAAGGAAACTCTATCGTCCTATAAACTCTCGCCCATAGATGTGTCGCGACATACACCGATGATCAAGACTCTACTAGACATGACTTGATGAGACTTTTTGATTCCTAATACTACTTTCACAAACCTATGCTCTGATACCAAGCTTTTCACATCCCAAAACCACATCCTAAAAGATAGGGTACAATCTCGGATCGTAACTGGCATACGCCCTTTCATTTCATTCATCGCATAAACATTGTGAAAAGTAATGCGGAATTAAAACTTTGCACAAAACGTAATATAGTCTTCAAAATGTCTTTCTTATAAAAGAAATATGAAATAATAAGTCTCAATCTCATCATCTTAAGACACAAAAATACTTGGGACAGAGCCCATACTTTAAAATACAAATATAGAAATACTTAGTCTATTACAATACTTTGAATAAAATCATAAAAGAAATATATGCCCTCGAGTCAAGTGAGGAGATACTTCAACTTCTCTTGAACGATATTCTAAGTCCAAGTTTTCTTTCTAAAGCTCTTCACCTACCAAGAACTATATAGATAGATAGATAAAAGCATGGAGTTAGTACAACCACATGTACTAAGTATTGCATTATACATAAAAATCATGAAAACTGACTTTATTGGAAATATGCATCTTTCATATAAAAATCATATTATAATCATAATAAAACATTTAACAACTTAGAAACACATAAGATGACATACAACCAAAAATAATATTTTTATTGTTCACTTTCAAGTAAGCTATATTCAGTGTACAGTGAATTAATTCACTGTTACATTGAAATACTTTACCTTCTTGATAACCCACTTCTATCATGTAATTCCCTCACTAAAAGCTATCCTAAGATTCACTTAATTTACACAAAGAGAGACCGCCCATACACCCTCTCTAGATGTGCCTAGACGACCCTTAAGATTACTTCTAATGAGTCACATACACATTTACAAAGAATCATAACATCAAGGTGAGATTCGTCTACTAAAGGTGACTCTAAAGGCTATCAAAAGACCTACTTATGTAAATAAAGAAGTTAACGTCCATAGTGACCTCTTCAAGATTACCTAAATAGTCCTTAAGACTACCTAAGGATTAGATCATGTTCACAACGCCAAACATCTTCCCTAACTAGAGTCATCCTCAAGACATCCAAAGATAAGATATAAAGAGATCATATCTTATGCCCTCTTCACACTTAAGCTAACGAATCCTTAAGTCATTAGGTACTTATTCATTTACATACTCCTTAACACAAGTCATTAGTACATTAAGACTCATACATCACATAAAGGACATTCAAATAACGGTCTTGTACATGTTATGATCGAATTCATGCACACACACTAGATGAATGAAGAACAAAAGAACTTTCAAGAGAAAGGGATGAGAGATTTAGAGAGAGAAAGAGAAAACCCAATATTTCATGGTAAAACCCCGTGAGTAAACTTCCACGGCAGTGAGGTATAATTATATTAATAAATCAGAGTATTTTTGGTTACAGAGAATAAATAGGAAAACCTAAAATTAATCAAGCTCCACTACCTACCGATTCTCCCACTTGGAGACTGACTCAGTCATCCAAAAAATACATTCACAAAAAAAATCTCTGCATCATCAACATCTTTACCGCACCGTAATATCTATAGCAATAACTACAGAAGACCAACCGAGGTTTTACATAGCCTCGGTTTCCCAACATCAACACATTTCGTCAACATGTCTGCCGGGTTCTTTGCACCCTCTATCTTCTCCAAGCACATATCACCATCCTCCATTGCCCTGGGAGTGAAATCGTATCGCCTTCTGATGTGCTTTGTCTTCGAATGATAGACTGGATTTTTCACCAACTGTATGGCACTCTGGCTATCTGAGTAAAGAATGTTCTCGCTCTGCTTCTTGCCAATTCCTCAAGATAATCTTCCAGCCATATCAACTCTTTCCCAGCTTCAGCTATTGCCATATACTCAGCTTCAGTAGATGAAAGAGAAACACACTTCTGAAGTCTGGACATCCAACTCACTACTGTTCCACCTATTGTGTAAATGTACCCGGATGAACTTTTGCTCGAGTCAACATCCCCACCAAGATCAGCATCCACAAAACCCTGTAGAGTCACCTTGCCTTTGCCAAAACAAAGTGAAGTACTGGATGTACCTCTCAAATATCTCAGAAGCCACTTCACAGCTTCCCAATGCTTTTTCCCAGGGTTCGCCATGTACCTGCTAACAACTCCCACTGCATGTGCTATATCAGGTCTAATGCAGACCATAGCATACATCAAACTACCCACTGCTGAAGCATATGGAACAAGTGCCATGTGATCACGCTCCTCGGCAGTCTTGGGTGACTGCTCCTTTGACAATTTAAAGTGATTTGCCAATGAAGTAGTCCTGGGTTTAGTATCATTAACCCTGAATCTGCTCAACACCTTCTCAATTTAAAACTCCTGAGATAGATTTAAAGTTCCAACAGATCTATCCCGAGAAATCTTCATCCCCAAAATCTGTTTTGCTGGACCCAAATCTTTCATCTCAAATGTTGCAGACAACCTTGTCTTCAGATTGTTAATATACCTCATACTAGATCCTGCAATCAACATATCATCCACATACAAGAGTAGAAACACATATGAATCAGTGTATTTCTTGAAGTAACAACAAGGATCCTTTTCAGCTTTGTAGAATCCACTCTTGGTCATGAAGGAGTCAAACTTCTTGTACCACTGCCTTGGTGCTTTCTTTAGTCCATACAAGCTTTTGATGAGCTTGCAGACCATGTGTTCCTTGCCAAGAACCACAAATCCTTCCGGTTGCTGCATATAGATCTCTTTGTCCAGATCTCCATGTAAAAATGCTGTTTTTACATCCATTTGCTCTAGATGCAAATTCTCCGATGCAACAACACTCAACATAATTCGAATAGAGGTTAACTTCACAACATGAGAGAATATTTTAGCATAATCAATAGCTTTCCTTTGTGAATATCCTTTAACCACTAAACGAGCCTTGAACCTTCTTTTTCCATCTGATTCAGTCTTGATTCTAAACACCCACTTGTTCAGAAAATCTCTCTTCCCTGTAGATAACTCAGTCAACACCCATGTGTCATTCTTCTCGAGTGACCTCATCTCATCATCCATGGCTTGCTCCCACTTGATTGAATCCTCCACCTGTAGGGCCTCATCAAAAGACTATGGTTCCCTCTCATCAGTCAGCAATGGATAGTGTAATGAAGGTGAATACCTATTTGGTGCCCTGATGGATCTGGATGATCTCCTTAACACCTGCTCAGGTGTAACTTGCTCCACTTCAGATTCTTCAGTAGGAGTTGGTTGAGTATCTTCTTCGACATCTCTGGGGTTACTCTTCTCCAACTCAACCTCAACTACCACTTGCTTTGTAATCTCTAGAACCTTCTAGTCTCCATCCTTGTACAGGACAGACTAATCAAATGTCACGTCACAATGTCTCAGGATCTTTCTGTTCTTGTCATCCCAAAACCTGTAACCAAATAAATCAGAACCATATCCTATGAAGTAGCACTTCATAGCCTTGGCGTCAAGTTCTGGATCGACATGAACATAAGCAGTGCAACGAAAAGTCCTCAAGTGTGAGTACTTGAGTTCTTTTCCTGTCCACACCTCCTCTGGAATCTTGAACCCTAAAGGAACTGATGGTCCCCTGTTGATCAAGTATGCAGCTGTGCTCAGAGCATCCGCCCAAAGTGTTTTGGGCAGCCCAAAGTGTATCCTCATACTCCTTGCACGCTCATTCAATGTTCTGTTCATCCTCTCAGCAATTCCATTCTGCCTTGCCTTACCATGAATTTTTATCATCAATCTAATTCCCTCAGCTGCATAGAATGCCTTGAACTCTGATTTGTGATACTCTCCTCCATTGTCAGACCTTAGGCATTTGACTTTCAAACAGGTCGGATTCTCAACTTCAGCTTTCCATTTCTTGAAAGTTTCAAACACATCTGACTTATGCTTCAAGAAGTAAGCCCATACCTTCCTGCTGAAATCATCAACAAAGGTAACATAGAATCTGGATCCTCCAAGTGATGATACTGGAGATGGTCCCCAAACATCTGTATGGATCATTTCCGACCGCACTTTCTTTGGCTCTCTAGGAATCTTTGTGAAACTTACTCTTTTCTGTTTGCCCATAACACAGCTCTCGCAAAGACCCATATCAACAAACTTCAGACCCTCTAATTCTCCTTTTGCAACCAGCATCTTCATTCCTTTAATACTAATATGTCCAAGTCTATTGTGCCACAGACATGAACCGGAAGCACCTTCAGCAACAGCGGCCATGTTTATACACCCTGTAGTTGTGTACAAGGTTCCAGATTTGGTGCCGCGAGCTACTCCATAGCACCTTTCATGATCTTCCACGAACCTTTGCCAAACTCTACTGCATATCTCGTGCTATCCAACTGACCAACAGAGATCAGATTTTTCTAGATCCCAAGAATATATCCGACATCCTCCAATGTCCACTGGTTTCTCGAGGTGGTCTTTATGAGAACATCCCCCTTTCCTCCAATCTCTAAGGCTTTATTGTCAACAAGATATACTTTTCCAAAATTTCCAGATTTGAAGTTTTGGAACAACTCCTTACTTGGAGACGAATGGAAAGATGCACCAGAATTCAAAATCCATGATTCAACCGGGCTATTCACACTAAGGATTAGAGCATCCCCAATGTCCTCTACTAAATTTACAGAATCATTGTCATCTCCAAATTTCTGATTCTCTTTCTTCTCTGGCTTTGTACAGTTCGTCCGAAAGTGTCCTTTTTCTCCACAGTTCCAATAAGTCACGTTTGATCTGTTCAGTGATTTTCCTCGATTCTTTGATTTTGATCGACCAAGTTGATTTTGGCCTTTCGTCTTACTTATCCCCCTTCGATCAACGCTGAGAGCACTGCCCTATGAATCTCCCACTTCTCGTTTGCGAATACTTTTGCTAAGAACAACATCATGGATTTCATCAAACTTCAGTTTCTCAGATCCACGGAAACTGCTAATCGCAGCAACAACAGTATCCCAAGACTCGGGCAGAGATGACATCAAAATCAACACCTTAATTTCATCTTCGAAATTAATATCCACGGAATTAAGTTGACTCACAATTATATTGAACTCGTTTATATGATCAGAAATCGATCCAGTTTCATACATCTGTAAATTGAACAATCTACATATCAAATATACCTTGTTCATAGCCAATGGTTTTTCATACATGTTTTACAGTGCCTTCAACAGACCGGACGTAGTCTTCTCCTTCATGATGTTGAACGCCACGTTTCTTGACAAAGTCAACCGGATCAACCCTTGAGCGTCGCGATCCTTGAGTTTCCACTTCTCCTTCGTCATGGATTCCTACTTCACCCCGGTCAACGGTTCGTGAAGATTTTTCTGGTACAGACAATCTTCAATCTGCATCTTCCAGAAACTAAAATCGGATCCATCAAACTTCTCGATTCCAAGCTTTGAACTATCCATCTTCTGTGACCGTGTTGAATCTCCTTATCTTTGATACCAGTTGTTAGGATCGAATTCGCACACACACACTAGATGAATGAAGAACACAAGAACTTTCAAGAGAAAGAGATGAGAGATCTAGAGAGAGAAAAAGAAAACGCAATATTTCATGGTAAAACCCCGTGAGTAAACTTCCATGGCGGTGAGGTATATTTATATTAATAAATTAGAGTATTTTTGGTTACAGAGAATAAATATGAAAACCTAAAATAGAGAATAAATAGGAAAACCTAAAATAGAGAATAAATAGGAAAACCTAAAATTAATTAGGCTCCACTACCTAACAGTACAAGACCTAGGAACTCCAATTAACATCTCCAATGTCTATTGTGCAATGTCTAGATAGCGACTCATACCACAACCTAAACCTCATAAACTTCTCTAATGCTAATAGGTATTCCATATGATGAAAATAGGCAATAACCAACATAGACCATCATAGCAAGACATGGAATCCAGAGTTCTATCCTACTCCGATGATGTTGTTATACATTCCAAGGGTAGAACATAGACATATTTCATGTAGGCATACGGTTAAGAAATATGAAGGGCTTCTTTGTATTTTAGTCTCATACTTCACTAGAACTACTTCCCTTACTATACTCAGTCCGTGCTAGCCTTCTTTCTCATAGAGTAGTTCACACATTAGTTTCATATAAAAGGGCTCCATAACAAGTTCATAACCCAATCACATTTACCCTACAAAAAAGGCCCACTAGGGCTACCTCACAATTGCGAAAAGAAGCTCATGATGACTTTCTAAGGATTAATGTGATGACGTTCCTTCCTATTAACCTTAAGTGTATCATTCCTTTTACTTTGAAGGATACCATTATGGCTTACGACTTCAATAATCTTAACTTTTCCACTAAGTCAAGGTTTTCACATAAAAGACTAGATTAAGTTCATTAAGGTCACATGTTATTCACAAATTGAAGATTAAAAGTTATAGCACCCTAAATCAAGATATCACATATTCATAATCATATATACATCAAGAAAAGGACACAAGTCAACCAAGATAAGACACCACGTACTTCACTTTTAAGTCACAATGCAAGTCATTCTAGAAGCACCTAGAAACAACTCTAACATGTTCAAGTCATATTATATACTATCATAACATCATCAATTTAATCAATATAGACTCATATATCCATGTAGGAATAACAAAGACTCAACTCCAACACTACTATACATAATGTCAAAGGCATAGTTTAACATGGTCACCTAAGACAACATAAATAGAAGAATACATATATTACTTCATATGTAGATAGATATTGTCATGCTTCACATAATCAAACTACAAAAATAGTAATATTACTTAAATTAGTTGCGAACAAGGCCAAGATCATCATGGTGCATAAGGTAACGCCGACAAGGCCACATAAATTGCAGGTAAAAACATAACACTGCCACCATAAGTGGACCATACCAATCATAATGCAATTAAAGTATAAACAACATAAAAAAAGGAATAGAGCAGCATACACCCATATCATCCTAAACACTTCAATACAAAGTCAATTTACTCAATTCAATAACACAATACCCTTACCCAAAGCCATAACAAACAATTCAACCTAAAAACTACAATAATAAATGAAATAGGTCAATTCAATGTAAATTCAACAATATAAAAATACAACCTAGATATCAATTTACTAAAAATTTTACGTCAATGAATAGCCCACATAAAACTACATAACAATTCATCAACATTAGATCAATATCAAGTAACCCAAAACTTAGTCAAAATCTAGTGTTCATCCAATTCATGGGTTCATAGGTAATTTAGGTTAAAATTATCAATAAAATATAAATTAAATCATTATTAATTTTTTAAAAATTATTTATGCAAGTACCTATGATAGAATCATGAAATTGGACAATTCAACTTTAGAAACTGTAAAAACATCTTGAGAATTGGGGCTCCTTGATGAAGAAAGTTCCAAGGATCAATATCCATCCCTTGATGACTATAATTATTCACTTTGATGATGAATCTCCACTCAAAACGTTACCTCCAGGTTGTTCCTTGATTTGGACTTCAATGGAGACTTTGAGAGAATTCTAAGGAATTTTGGGGTTTTGATTTGGATGAATGAAATATTCTAAAAGTGTTAAACACTTATATACACATTTAAAATACCCAATATACCACTTATAAACCTCCAGTACATCCATTTATAAGTGGGGTGAATTGACACACCCCTAGACTTGGCAGTGAACTGCAAGCGAAACAGGCCAATCAACGGACTGCCCATCGATGGGGCGTGCTGGCAACTGTCGATAGGTTCTGAGGCTGAGAACTGGTATCCTTTACAACCAGGATAAGAACCTAAACATACCCACCACCTGCGGGGCTCCAACCAGTCTACTGTCCGTCGATTGCCTTTCATAGGTGGGCCGCCTTTTGGCAGTTTAGGCCACCAACTTGGGTCCTTCCTCAAGGACCCTTGGTTGGTCCTTGGGGATAATTTCCCAGACGTTTCAAACCCAAATACTATAATACATGATTTTAAAACCTCTCATATAAATTTATTCCAAAACAAACACGTAAAAATCCACGAAACATGCATAGACACACAATGTCAGTTTAAGGCATATCTTTCTAACGTCATGGACGTTCTTCGACGTTTGACTCTCTAAATTCCATAAAACTCAACACACTGAATATAAATGCTATAATAACTCATTTATAGACCTTAAAACCTCATTAATAACACAATATCACATAAAACCATATATGAGGCACATAGGTGGCTTAGTCATCGAACGTCTTAGTCGTCCCTTGACGTTTGACTTCCAACACACCTAATACTTTATATGCTTCCTCTAAAACATATATTATACATATTTATCACCTTATACCATTAATAAAAACATGGTAGGCTCTATTTCACCTAAGTTATTTTCGGGGTCTTACAATCCGAATAGGTTTACCAAGTAGAAGTGGGTGTATGGGACTTCACTTGTACATTGCACTAGTAGTCTTAGAAGGGCTGTGGGAGGTTCTTTGTAGTTATTAAATGATATGGGAACATATTTGTTAAATGTATAATGGTTGTAATGAGAACATTCCTATATTCAATTGTTGTTCATGATGCATGTGCTTCACTTATGATTATGATGTAATAGAATGTGAAGGTAATGGGTGTGTCCTAGGTGGTTTATAAGGGATTTTTGGTAGATTTTTAATTATGAGATGCTAACATTACATTAAATAAGTGACAAGTAGTGTTAAAGTCATACCTACATTATAGTTGGACATTGTTGGGGGTTATGTTTTATGTGTTGTGTTGTTTATGTAACTGGCTTCAAAAACCTCATAAATGAATACTTGTATATAAATGTCGTTTTTTCATGTTTGTAAGGTTTATATGCCTTTCACCATACCTAGTGCATTAATTGTACCAACCTTTTTCTCCTTTTCAATTATGAGTATATGTTTTAGCTAAGGGGTTTTCTTTTACATTCTTGAAGAAAGCTTGGACTTCTTATCTCTAAGATCTGTGGTAGGTTCTTAAATATTCGAGGATTAATGCATTTGATGCCACATTATGAATTCTTTATTCGTGTACTAGACTTAGTGGTCTTTCCTATGTAATTTTGTTCTATAAGACTATTTTGTCTAAAAGGGTAAGGACCGTATTTGAAGATTTTATGTTGTAATTGTGTTATAAGATGGTGTATTTGTGACAATGGTATTAGATTCCTACTATTTTGCTTTATGAAAATGAATTTTGAACTTCTATTGTAAAAAAATTTATATTCCGCATTATTTGGAGTTAATTATAAAGTGATGATTATGTTAAGGGCTTATATAAGACCTCATTAAGGTCTAGTACACCGGTAACGTCTAGGAGGTAATCGCTGGTCGTTAAAATGGGGTATTGAGGTTTGTATGCCATATTTGTGTTTTGGAAGTTTGGGTTTAATCTAGATGATACTTCCTGAGGCCTATGACTTTAGGTATTTTACCCATCAGGGGATAAAAATATTTATCATTGACTTGACACAACATTACTAATGGGGATACATGAGGAGAGATATCGTAGACTATGTGTCCCATTATATTGGTGCCAGAAGGTGAAGGCCTAACAATTAAGACCAAGTGGTGAGTTTCATAGGTTACCCATTCCAGAATGAAAGTGGGGTCACATCACTATAGACTTTGTGGTAGATTTATATTGAACTTCTGGAGGTATTCATAGCATTTGGGTCATCATTGATCGATTGGCCATGTCAGCACACTTTGTTCTTGTTCGGTTTTTATTTAGTGAATAGAGATTAACCCATATCTACATTGCAGAGGTTTTCATTTTCGTAAGCTGCCAATATTTATTATATTAGATTGGGGTACTCATTTAAGTTCTAGTTTTTGGAGGACTTTTCCAAAAGAGTTGGGCATTTGAATTGACCTTAGCACAACTTTCCACCCGCAAACTAATGGTCAATCAGAGTGTACAATTCATGTCCATAAGTACATGTTCAGGGCTTATGTTTGGAGTTCATAAGACAATAGGATTAGTTTTTTGCCTTTGGTGGAGTTTGTGTACGATAAAACTACCACTCTAGCATCCAGATGGCCCAATTTGAGGCCTTATATGGTAGGCATTGCCGTTCTTTGATTGGTTAGTTTAAGTACACAGATCCTAGATCCCTTGTTATAGACTTAATATAAAAAATCTTGAGTAGGTGAGGGTGATTCTAAGCAGACTTCAGATATCCCATAGTAGGCACTGAAGTTGTGTTGATCCTAGGCGACAGGTCTTCGAGATTATCACTGGTTGCATAGTATATTCTAGATCATCCTCATGTGGTCCAGTATAATGTAGTGGTTGTACTATTATGTTCTAGATGAGTATCATGTGCTCCATTATAATGCACTAGAGTTGGATGATTTTCGACCTTCGTGGAAGATCTAGTTGCTATTTTATTTAAATATGTGTGATGGTTGCATTTGAAATCCATTCCTATTGTTAAGTTCTGTTAAAGGCAATGTTAAGTTCAGAAGGCTACCCGAAATACCAAGCATTATATAAGGGCGCAATTTCCTAGCATATAATGACTTCTAGGTCATTTTTATTTTTATGCTTCCTTTCATCATTTCGAGCTTTCTTGTAGCGGCCCAAGTCGTTAATGACTTGCTAGGACTAACAGTTTGGTCACCTAGTCGTTAATTTAATTTTAGTGTGATTTTTAGTATTTTGGAATTTCTTTAACCTTTAATGGTCAATTTTGATCAAAAGTTTATGAAAATGACCTCAGAATCTAATTTCAAAGATTTCATCAACTCCACAAGGGTTGTTTTAGGCTAGAGGCATAGTCAGCACGACTTTTTAAGGTTTTCACTACAAGTAAGTGTGATTGGGCATTTGAACTTTCAATTTAAGCCCTAAGTTTGACTTTTAGTCAGCATTCTAAGTAAACAAGATCAGTCGAGAATTCCCTTAATGTGGTGAGCTCCGAAATGTAGAGTTTTATCTATAATATCCTTTGGTTGGATTTTGAGGCTTCTAGGTTGATTTTTAGCCCCATTGTGTATTTTTTCTTAAAATAGTGTTTGGGTTTAGGACCCACTTTTTTACCTGGATAACCTCATATGGGAACTTCGGCTGCTTCGTTGAGTTGGAAGTATCTAATATTGTATGGTTGCATATCTTAATTGCATGCATGAGGTTCAAAAAAACATGGAAAACCCTATCAGATATTTTGGATCTTTTCAAGGAAATTTATATGCTTCATCTAGTGCAGGCTCATTGGGTCTTTGAATTTGTAGGCCCTTAGCTGCGATCGTAAAGTTTAATTGGCCCAAGGTCCTTATTTACAGAGCCTTCTCTGCGATCGTGGAGGTCACATTCACGCGACCCATACCGCAAATGTGTGGATCTTTTTAACAACCATATATTAGTGTTAATTGACACTATTTCGAGGGTAGTACAATTCTAGTTAGGGTTATGTTGTGTTATTGCATGCTATTACAAATTACTTGTGTAATTATTTGTTTTTAGAAGCATGTTCGGCCTTATTAAAAGATGAACAAGAATTTCCATAGACTCACGAGCCTTGTAGCTTTATTATGTCTTCAATGTCGTTTAGGAAGACTAGGTCCTTATAGAGTAGAATGGCATACTTGGATCTGATAGTAGAGACTTAGTGTGGGCATTTGTGCATCTTCATAGCCCTAACAATATACTCTTCTTATTTTTGCATCTCTCATGTGTGACCAGAGCTTTTACGCTTTCTTGGGATTGGTGTTGTTTATTCTTTGAGCCTTTTAACGATCTCTTGGGAATGAACGTAAATCCAAAATTTCTTGGATCCTATTTGATATCTTTTTTGGAGTAGACACTACTCCAGTAACTCTTTCTAGTTTGAGATTTTATGCCCTAGAAGTGGACTAAGTGCTTGGGTGTCCTTGATATCTAAGATCCTCTACAAAGTCCACATGCCCTCGGGTCACTCTAACTCTAGTTAGTTAGGTGGATAATGCCACTCAGGTTGGGCAGCCTAAATTTGTTGTCAAACCTTCTAGTTAGGCTGAGAGTAGACTAACTCGTGGTTGCATACTACTTGGCCTAGAAACTCGTTGATGTCCTCAGTTTCAGATTTGAGTTACTCTTCATTATTGTACTCGTAGATATTTTGTACATCTAGCGGGCTTATAATGGTTCTTTTTGGTTTCTATTAAACTTGAGCATGAATGTGCCTTCTATCCTTACGAGAGTCTAGTTAGGTTTAATTTAGTTGTACTTACATTTACTTTCAATAGGCTCTTACGCTTCCTTTTGTATGTGATTTGACCTTTGTTGTCTAGATTCTCTCTTTTCATATTATTTTTACCTTTTTTGCCTAGTCGACCTATGTTGGAAACTGAGAAACTTTTATTTGATACTTATGTTGTACTCTGCATCTTTTCAGGATGCAGATCCTAGTATCAACTACAAACGGTGGTCTTTGGTGACATTTTTTATAGCTTGTGGATATAGGAAACGAGGGTGAGCAATTGGACCTGAGTCAACCTTCCATCTTCTTTACATATTTTAGCGCCTTTGATATGTCTTGTTGTTTTCCACTTTTCAAACTTGTATTTTGTTCATATGAGACAACTCTGTACTTATGACATCCATGAATCTTTTAAATGTTCATATATTTTTCTAGTTATTTTTACCCTTGTTCTCACTACTTGTTGTTCAGAGTATGGATTGTCTTACCCATTGGTGGGGTATAGTAGGTGTCAATAGGACTTCGGAATTCAAACCGTGACAAGTGTGAAACTTTGTAATATAATTTATTTCTTAGGGAGTACATACCCCGACTCTACATCCTGAGTGTGGTAGCACTGAGAACCGTCTCTTGTCCCATTGAAACCTTCACCTGGATCATTTCTTTATTAAATACTACCATGATTATGTGAATGTTTTTAAAATTCAATAACTTTAGAAAACAAACTGAAGTACTGTGTAGATCAAAAAATTCTTATAATGATGATTCTGACTCAAGTAAAACTGTTACAATCTAATCCATTAGGTTGTATGAGTATCTACTCTAACATCTATATAAGTGAATCCTTACCTCACAATTTTAAATACAGACAATGAGAAAATAAATAAGAACATATTGTGACATCCTCTTTAAACATGAAAATAGTCTTAACTTGATTTGAAACAAGTTCTTTGTAACGAAACACACTAAACACTCCCCAATGAACTAGTTTAATAAGGGACAAGATTTTCTGTAAGAATACAATCTAAAAAAGGAAAATGCACAAATCCTAACATAATGAAATAGGCATACAATCTTTTAGAGGTAATCAGCATCTTAACCTATAAAACATCACTTATTCCTGCAACTAGACTATTTCAAGTGGCATAGAAAGAGTATTATAAGTACAACAACGCATATTGGTAAGCATCAATCAATCACCCTGAACCCACACATAGTATCACACAACTTATCCAAGAAATTTTCGACTTGAATAGAAAAACAAAACCCTAACCTTTTAATCACCCACCTCGTTCATTGCCAACTCTACTATCTAAGTCAGTACATCCTCATATCAAGTCATAGACTAACTTTTCTACCAGATAGAGTTCTTACCAAACATGAAACCGACTTAAATCCATGGAATTTGTTGGGAATGTATCAATATTTGAATTTCCAAAAATATGTTTGGATTTGAATAGATTGTGTGATGTACACTTTATGACTAACTTTGCTTTAATATTAAGAGTATTTTTGCATAATTTAGACAAACACTATACAGGTAGAAGAGGATAAGAGGAGGGGTTAGGTAATGGAAGCAATTAAACTAATTGGTAGGATGCAATTTGTGGTTGTTCTTAAATATTATGAAGATTATTTTGGAATTTGAGGGTGTCATCTCTGTAACATTTCAAAAATCCAAGGCGAGTCTTAAATCTTAACATGGGTGTCATGAGGTCTAAACACTAATTTAAGACCTATTTGAAAAATTATAGGTCTTTTAGGAAATTTAGGAACCCAAACATCCATGAAGTTTGGAAACTAGTTTTAGGAGGTCTAGCGTGCCTAAATATATTTGATGAGCTTTTAGAAGTCGGAAATTAGAGGAAGGGTAGTTAATATTTTATAAGATGATTCGTGGTAAAATCTTCCAGCTACGACTCCCAAAGGATAAACCAAGGGCCCATGAGGAGCACCCTAGCACGTAGGAGGCAACACTGCCTGGGCAGTGTGCACCAACGAGACACAAACGATGGCTCGTGTGTGTATCGAAGGGGCATCGATGCAAATCATTGACCCTCACTTAGACACTTCACTGGAGGGGTTTTTCTTCAAACTCTCTGAACTTATTGATGGGCGTGCAGCATAAAAGGGGGGCTGGTCTGTCGATTGAGCCACGGGTCGTCAACAGGGTTCCGTTTGTGGGGGTTTATTTTCTTGCACTTTTTAAGTCAAGTACTAACTAATTAATGAGGGGTTTATGGGTTATTTAGGCATTAAATTAATACTAATTAACTAATTTAACTCTCCATATAAAGACCCCAGCCCTCATTAGATTAAACATAACTCACAAAACAAATCCTCTTCCTTCTCTTTTCTTTCTCCCTCTAATTGGAAGACACCATTGAAGACTAGCTAGGGGAAGAATTTGGGGGCTGTAAAGGGAAGAATTCACCATAAAATCTTAATCAAAAGTTGAGGTATGGTATCTAATTCACCTTTGAGACATCTTCCCTCAAAAGGTTCCTTCAAAATATTTTCAAAAGTTGGGTTTTCATGTGGGTTCTTCTCAATCTCGAAAATTAGGTTATGAATTTAATTGTTTGTGTTTTCTATTAGATAATATGAATAGATTAACATGTAATGTAACTTGATTATAGTATATATTGATTATTTGGTATAGGTTGTAGATGATGATTCTTAACCCTTAACCCTAGATTGGATATTGACATGAATTAGGTTGAAATTGATTCAACTAACTTGGTTATCGGTTGAATTGCTATTAATTGATGTCGCTAAATTAATCATGAAAAATGAGAGTGAATTGTACTATTTAATGCTAATTCTTGAGATGATGATCGAGGTTAGAAAGTGAATTGACCTAAGTATCTTGTCATAAGCAATGATTTAGTATTGAATTGTTATGTGGTGGTTCTCCTAGACTTAATATCATGTTTATTATTGAATTATGATGTTGTACATCTAAATTGGATTGAATTTAGGATTCATGGTAAGACCTTGATGATGAACTATGAAGGAGAATTGGTGAGTCTTATGATCTCTATCCTTTACTTCCTAATGTGGTTAATTCTGATTAATTCATGATGTTATATAGGAGTAATCCTTGTATTAGGATTTATAGGGTGGTTTTATGTTGAATTTAAATGTCTTAACTATGTTGTTAGGTTGATTAAGGTACATGTGTTATAAGGATAGTGATGACTATCAATGTACATTATTATGATAAGAAATGCTAATCTGGTAACCTCACTTATATGAATTGTAATGAAATACTCATGCAAATCTTATTGATCTATTGATTATGATGATTATACAAGTGTTAGTCCCTATGACCTAAAATAATCTATGATTGTTAATTAAAGGCTTAAAGACATTTCAAAAATGGACTCTAGCTTAGCACCGAGTGAACTAGAGTGAGGAGTGTTTTTCCCACATAGGGAATGTAGAAGAACTAAAGTACTCTTGAGATTGGAGACTAAAATGCATGTAGCATAAAGAGGATCCCAAATATATATCCTAGTTCTTGAACTATGTTGCCCCCCTAGAAATACTAGCTAGTAAATCCACATAGTTGCTATGTTTTATGTTTTTGTACTACCTTGGCAAATAGTCCACCTTCCTTTGGTGTAAGGTTTTATCTCACCGTATTCAACACTACCTCATTTGGTCTATGTAGGTTAGAGAATGATGTTCCCAAAAATGTAAAATGAATTAAAGGATTGAACTCTAACTAGGATAACCTAAGGGGTCTAGCTTAGTCTAGGTAGTGGTATGGGACTCTACCTAAGCATTGCACTAGTTAGCCTTAAGGGAAGTCTTAGGAGGATGTTCTAATGCATTTTTATGCTTATAATGATATATGATATGTATATGATGAACTTACACATTGTTGATATTATATGTTGATTAGTTCACTTGTGAATATGTGTTGGTCTATATTATTAAAGTAAGATAAAAGGTATATCGAAATGTCATGTTATGTGAAGTAGGGTGTTAGTAATGATTCTTGTCGGGTTACTTGATTGAGTAAGATATGGGGCTTTTCTTGGTCATTGAACTTGTTGACTTGGTAGGGGTTCATGGGTAATTGTCTTGTTTTGTTATAATGAAAGGTACTCTTGTTCATGCTTATTGTTAAATATGACTTGATATTGGAGTTACTTGGGTAAGTATCCACTTCATGATATGAATGGTTGACTTGACTAGACTTGATGTTGTAGTATTGTGATGAATATGCTTATGACTTAATAAATGTGAAATATTGATTGGTATGGTTTTGTTGTATATGCATGAAGGTTTTAAATGAAAAATGCATACTTTTTGAAATGACCTTTTTCTTAGCATATTTGATAAGTACATGTGCATACGGTCTCATACATAGTACAAGTGATACTTACCCCATTTCTTCCTTTTTCACCAACATTTTAGGTTTTTGTTATTGAAGGCTCATTCGAGACGACTTGAAGAAGACTTGGATATTCTCTACATCCAAGTGGGTAGGTCCTGACTTTTCGAGGGTGATGCCAATATCTAGCTTATGGACTTGCTTTGTTTTCTAAGACTCTTATGTTCATTCTATTTTCATTTGAGTAAGATTTGTATAAGCTTATATGTGGCTTATTTACATTGATGTAGGGGTATGCCCAAATTGCTATTATCTTTTAGAAGGTATGAGATGAGACAATATTTAGGACTATATTTTATCTTACATATATGCGTATAATAAAAGGAAAAGGTTGTGTAACCTTCCTATACGAAGGGTCTATTTATACTAAATATATAAATATTTTGTGTATTTTGATGTCTATGTAAACCTCCAAGTATAGGAAATAAAAAGTTTTAATATTTCCGTTAAATTCAACTTATGAATGTGATGATGTAATCTAAAAGGCATGTCTTAGTCCTCAAAGAGGACGATGATGCCGGTTACATGTAAGGGGTAAACCCGAATGTGACAAACTTTGTATAAGAACATGAGGTTTAATTATATTAGAGTCAATACATCTCTCAACCACGTCTATGTAAGTTCGTGTTCATAATTGTGAAATGCGCCACACATATGGATAGGAACCTACATGATGCCTAGGAAACTCTCATTTTCTTGGAAATATTATATCGTGACATTAGAGTATACTTATGGTGTGATTTTGCATCTAATACTATTGTTGTGATTATAGGAAGGATGAACACTCGAAGGAATGCGGCACGAAGACATGAAGAGGAAATTTCCAATGTGGGAGCACCTCTACGTGGTGATCAAGTTCCTCCACTTGAAGAAGATGCTAATATGGAACACGATCCAGTCAATCCTCCACCCTTCATGGATGGAGATATAAGGTCTGCCCTTATCTAATTGGTTCAAGCCGCCATTGTTCAAGACCAAGCTATGACGTCCCAAGCCAACCAGGAGGTTATACCCGTCCTCATCAAAAAGTCACTACTATGGCTTCCCGTTTAAGGGACTTCACTCAGATGAACCCTCCTACCTTCTACGGGTCTAAGGTTAAGGAATACCCTCAAGAATTCATCGATGAAGTCTATAAGATACTCTTGGGTATGGGGTTTTCCACAAGTGAAAAGGCCGAGGTTGCCACTTATCAACTCAAGGACATGGCTCAAGTATGGTTTGTGCAATGTAGGGATAATAGGCCATTGAGGGGTGGTCTGTTGACTTGGGAGATATTCAAGAAGGATTTTCTAGATCGATTATTTCCTAGTGAGATGAGAAAGGCTAAAGTGGTGGAGTTTATCAACCTTCACCAAGGAGGTATGAATTTTAATGAATACTCTTTGAAATTCACTTAATTGTCGAAATATGCTCCTTTTTTTGTTTCCAATTCTAGAGATGAAATGAGCTGCTTTGTGACGGGGGTGTCGGATGATTTGTAAGAGGAGTGTCATTCAGATTCTCTAAATGACAAAATTAATATTTCTCATCTTATGGTGCATGCCAAGTATGTGGAAGAGGCAAGGTCTAGGAGGAAGAGTAGAGATGCAAAGAGGGCAAAATCTTTTGATGGAGGCCTTTAAAGAATAGGCTTGAAATACAAGACAAGCCTAGGTTTAAGAAGCGGGTTTCAATTAAAGTTCCTTCCAAGTTCCCTAAGTCTAGTGGTTATCGGGTGTCTAACCCTAAGTTTAAGAGGGGAAAAGGTACTAATTCACCAACCAATAAGCAAACTTATGAAAATTGTGGCAAGAAGCACTATGGTGATTGACTTAAGGGGACAAAAAATTGTTTTGGTTATGGTGAAAGCGGGCACAAGGTTAGGGATTGCCCTAATTTGAGGGTTAAAGACAAGGGTAGTGGTCAAGCTCAAGCAAGTGGTTCAAATGAGGCTCAAAAGAAGAAGCGCTTCTATGCTCTCCGCTCTAGGGGTGAGGAAGAGACTTCTCCTGCTGTGGTGACTAGTATGTTGAAAGTCTTCCTTATTGATGTTTGTGCCTTACTTGATCTAGATGCTACTTTATCATTTGTTACACCTCTACTAGCCAAACAGTTTTATATTTTACTGGATATTTTGCATGAACCTTTTATAGTCTCTACTCCAATGGATGAGACGATTGTTGCAAAAAGGGTGTATGGAAATTGTCCTATAATGTTTCCCAATAGACTTTCTTATATTAATCTAGTAGAACTCTATATGTTTGTTTTAGATGTTAGATTGGGTATGGATTGGTTGCATGCTTGCTTTGCTTCTATTGATTGTAGGACAAGAGTAATACACTTTAACTTTCCAAATAAACCCGTTGTAGAGTGGAAGGGGGGAAGCTCTATTCCTAGAGGTCGTATCATCTGTTCTCTAAAAGCATGCAAAATGATCTCTAAAGGTTGTCTATACCATATTGTAAGAGTCCAAGATCTAGATTCCAAAATTCCTCCCATTGAGTCGGTCCCCATAGTGAGCGAATTTCCTGAGGCTTTTCCTAATGACCTTCCCAGTATTCCTCCCGAATGGGAAACTGATTTTAGTATTTATTTGCAACCGGATACAAATGGAATTTCAATTTCTCCTTATCGGATGGCTCCGTTGGAATTGAAAGAGTTGAAGGCACAACTCAAGGATTTACTACACAAAGGCTTTACAAGACCTAGTATTTCTCCCTGGGGTACTCCGATTTGTTTGTAAAGAAAATGAATGGGTATTTATGAATGTGTATTCATTACCGCCAACTCAATAAGGTCACAATCAAGAACAAGTATCCTGTCACTCGGATTGTCAACTTGTTTAATCAACTCCAAGTGGCAAGCTACTTTTCTAAGATTGAATTGAGGTCGGGGTACCACCAACTTAGGGTGAGAGGTGAGGATATACCAAAGACGGCATTCCGAACTAGATATGGTCATTATGAATTCTTAGTAATATCCTTTGGTCTCACTAATGCTCCGGTGGTGTTTATGGACCTAATGAATAGGGTGTTTTGAAAATACATAGATTTATTTATCATTATCTTCATTGACGACATCTTGGATATTCGAAAAATGAGGGTGATCACATGAACCATTTGAGGGTAGTGTTGCAAGTACTTAAAGAATATGATTTGTTTGCCAAGTATAGAAAATGTGAGTTTTTGTTGAGTTCGGTGACATTTCTTGGTCATATCATCTCTAGTGAGGGAGTTGAGATTGAACCAAAAAAATGGAGGTGGTGAAAAGTTGGCCCCGGCCTTTGACTCCAATCGATATTAGGAGTTTTTTCGGTTTATCGAGTTATTGTCGGAGGTTTGTGGAGGGTTTTGCATCCATTGCATCTCCCTTGAATACTTTAACCCAAAAATGTAAGAAATTTGAGTGGTCGGAAGCATGTGAGAGAAGTTTTCAAATGTTGAAAGACAGGCTTACTTCCGCTCTGGTGTTGACCTTATCGGAGGGTACAAAGGGTTTTGTTGTGTATTGTGATGCATCCTAAGTGGGTTTGGTGTGTGTGATTATTAAACATGGGAAAGTGATAGCCTATGCATCTAGTCGACTTAACGTACATGAGCGAGACTATCCAACTCATGACCTTGAGTAGGTGGTTGTTGTGTTTGCCTTGAAAATATGGAGGCATTACTTGTATGGTTTTCATGTTGATGTATTTACCAACCATAACAGTCTACAATATGTGTTTACCCAAAAGGAGTTGAATCTCCAACAAAAAGGTGGTAAGAATTGTTGAAAGATTATGACATGAGTATCCTCTATCACCCCGACAAGGCCAATATTGTTCTGGATGCCCTAAGTTGTATGACTATGGGTAGTGTATCTCACATAGAGGAAGGCAAGAAAAACATAGTGAAAGATGTCCATAGGTTGGCTAAGTTGGGTGTGAGGTTGGAAGATTGTTCAAATGGTGGTTTCATTGTTCAGAACACCTCCGAGTCATCATTAGTAGTTGAGGTGAAGTCCAAACAACACCTTGACAAATCATTGATGGAGTTCAAGAACCAGTCCTTGGCAAGCTTAATGAGGCATTCTCCCTAGGGGGGGATGGTATTTTAAGGTTGCACGGGAGATTACGTGTTCCCAAGGTAGATGGGTTGAGGGACCGAATCCTTGAAGAAGCCCATGGGTCCTGCTACTTTATTCATCCAGGTTCGACAAAAATGTACCATGACCTTAGGGAAGTATATTGGTAGGAATGTATGAAGAAGGACATAGCAGATTTTGTCGCTAAGTGTCCAAATTGCCAACAAGTAAAAGTCGAACATCAAAAGTCGGGTGGCTTACTACAAGAAATCCAAGTTCCTACTTAGAAGTGGGAAGACATCAATATGGATTTTGTAGCGGGTTTACCTCTGACTAAAAAGCAATATGACTCTATATGGGTGGTTGTGGATAGGTTGAACAAGTCCACTCACTTTATTCCCATCATGTCTACTTATTTGGTGGAAGATTATGTTAGGATCTTTATAGATGAGATTGTGTGTCGCCATGGAATTCGTTATCCGTCATATAGGATCACAGTGCATAATTCACATCTAGGTTTTGGAGGTCATTCCAAAAAGGGTTGGGTACTAAGGTGAAGTTGAGTACCGCTTTTCATCCCCAAACGGATGGTCAAGCGGAGCAAACTATTCAAACCCTTGAGGATATGCTTAGGTCTTGTATAATTGATTTCAAGGTGAATTGGGATAAACATTTGGCTTTGGTAGAGTTTGCATATAATAATAGTTTTCATTCATCCATTTGCATGGCTCCCTATGAAGCCTTGTATGGTAGGAGATGTAGGTCTCTTATTGGATGGTTTGAAGTGGGAGAGCCTTTGCTTCTTAGTCCCAATTTGGTTTATAAGACTTTGGAGAAAGTTCATATCATAAGGAATCGGTTGCAAACGTCCTATGGTCGGCAAAAGTCTTATGTCGATCATAGGAGAAGGGATTTGGAGTTTGAAGAAGGTGATCATGTGTATTTGAAAATTTTATATATGAAAGGGATGGTTAGATTTGGCAAGAAAGGGTAGTTGAGTCCTCATTATGTGGGTCCCAATGATATATTGCAAAGAGTTGGTATGTTTGCTTATGAATTGAAACTTCCTATTGAATTAACTTCAATAAATCTGGTTTTCCATGTTTACATGCTTAAAAAGTGTATTGGTGATCCCGAGTCTATTCTTCCTATTGAGGGTCTTGCTGTCAAGGATAACCTCTCAAATGAGAAAGTTCTAGTTCAAATTCTTGATAGGCAAGTCAAGAAGTTATGGAATAAAGAGGTTGCTTCCGTAAAGGTGTTATGGAAGAATCACCTAGTTGAGGGTGCTACAGGGAAGATCGAGGCCGACATGAAGTCTTGTTACCCTCATATATTTGATAACCAAAGTCAGTAGTTCTTAGTAATTATGAATATAATGACTAAAAATTGAAGTTGTTTTGATTTTAGTGAAGTGTTGCAAAATGAGCATTTTTTATTTTTGCTTTACATTGATTACAGTGAACTAAGCATTTGAACTTGAAATTTTGCTCTTTGACTTGTTTTGAGTTATGTCGTGCATTTTGATATAATGAGTCTTTATGAAATGATATTTAGCATGTTGATAAGTTAGACTTTGCCATATTGACTCAAGTAAATCATGTTTAGATTATGTTGTTTTTGTGAGAAGGATATTCCTCATAATGTAATGTTGAACCTAATATGTGGTAATTGAAGTTTTGAATTGACTTGTATAAGTAATATGATTGATATTGTTATGTATGGTTGTCGGTTCGGCTGCAAGTCTCGAGCCTATTCCTTCCTTTCAAGATGTTTAGTGTCATTCAGGGACGAATGTTCCTAAGGGGAGGATAATGTAACATTTCAAAAATCCAAGGCGAGTCTTAAAGATTAACATAGGTGCCATGAGGTCTAAACAATTTTTCATGACCTATTTTAATTAATATAGGTCATTTAGGAAGTTTAGGAACCAAAATGTCCATGACATTCGAAAACTAGTTCTAAGAGGTCTAGCATGCCTAAGACTATTTTACGAGCTCTTAGATGTCAAAAATCCATAAAAATTGGTGGAAGGGTAGTTAATAGGTGTTTAAGATGATTCCTGGTTGAAACGTTTGGGTACGACTCCACAAGGACCAACAAAGGGACCTTGAGGAGGACCTTAGCATGTAGGAGGCAACACTGGCTGGCAAGTATGCACCAACGTGACACGAAAGACAGCTCCTGTGTGAATCGAGGCGTCGATGCCCACCGTCGACCCACACTTAGACGTTCCACTAGTGGGGTTCGTCTGCACACTCTCTGAACTCATCGACGAACGTGCAACATGAAAGGGGGGCTGGTCCGTCGATTGAGCCATGGGGCGTCGATGGGGTTCAATCTATAGGGGTTTATTTTCCTGCATTTTTTAAGTTAAGTCCTAATTAATTAATAGGGTTTATTTAGGGATTAAAGAAAGATTAATTAACTAATTTAACTCCCCATATAAATAACTCAACCCTCATTAGATTAATCATAACTCACAAAACAAATCATCTTCCTTCTCTCTTCTTTCTCTCTCTAATTGGTAGACACCATTGAAGACTAGCTACGGAAAGGTTTTGGGGGCTGTAAATGGACGAATTCACCATCAAATTATAATTAAATGTTGAGGTATGAGATCTAATTCACCTTTGAGACCTCTTTCCTCAAAGGGTTCCTTAAAAATATTTTCAAAGGTTAGTTTTTCATGGGGGGTTCTTCTCGATCTGGAAAATTAGGTTATGAATTGAAATGTTTATGTTTTATATTGGATAATATGAATATATTAATATATATTCTAACTTGATTATAGTATATGTTGATGATTTGGTATAGGTTGTAGATGATGATCCTTAACCCTTAACCCTAGGTTGGATATTGACATGAATTAGGTTGAAATTGATTCAAGTGACTTGCTTATCGGTTGAATTGCTATTAATTGATGTTGTTAAATTATTTATGAAAAATTAGAGTGAAGTGTAGTATTTCATGCTAATTCTTGAGATGATGATCGAGGTTAGACAGTGAATTGACCTAAGTATCTTGTCATAAGCTATGATCTAGTATTGAATTGTGATGTGGTGATTCTCCTAGACTTAATATCATGTTGATTATTGAATTATGATGTTTTACATCTAAATTGGATTGAATTTAGGATTCATGGTATGATATTGATGATGAACTATGAAGGAGAATTGGTGAGTCTTCTGATCTCTATCCTTTACTTCCAAATGTGGTTAATTCTTATTGAGTCATGATGTTATATAGGAGTAATCCATGGATTAGGATTGATAGGGTGGTTTTATGTTGAATTAAAATGCCTTGACTATGTTGTGAGGTTGATTAAGGTGTATGTGTTATAAGAATGGTGATAACTATAAATGTTCATTATTATGATATGAAATGGTAATGTGCTAACCTCACTTATATGAATTGTAATGAAAGAGCTTATAGTCATGCAATTCTTATTGAGATATTGATGATGATGATGATGATTATACAAGTTTTAGTCCCTATGACCTAAAATAACCTATGATTGATAATTAAAGGCTTAAAGACATTTCAAAAAAGGACTCTAGATAAGCACCGAGTGAACTAGAGTGAGAGTGTCCCTTCCCACATTTGAAAGATAGGAGCACTAAAGTACTCTTGAGATTGGAGACTACATATGCATTTAGCATGAATTGGGTCCCAACTATATATCTTAGTTCTTGAACTATGTTTCCCCCATAGGAATACTAGCTAATGGATCTACGTAATTGCTATGTTCTATATTTTGGTAGTACCTTGGCAAGTAGTCCACCTTCCTTCTGTATAAGGTTTAATCACACCGAATTCCACACTATCTCATGTAGTCTATGTTGGTTAGAGAAAGATGTTCCCAAAAATTTAAAATTAATTAAAGGATTGAAGTCTAACTAGGATAACCTAAAGGGTCTAGCTTAGTCTAGGTAGGGGTATGGGACTCTACCTAAGCATTGCACTAGTTAGCCTTGAGGGTGTCTTAAGAGGATGTTCGTATATATGTCTATGTTTATAATGATATATGATATATATATGATAAACTTACACATTGTTGATACTATATGTTTATTAGTTCACTTATGAATACGTTTTGGTCTATTGTTAAAGTAAGATGAAATGTATATCTAAATGTCATGTTATGTGAAGTAGGGTGTTAGTCATGATTCTTGCCGGCTTACTTGATTGAGTAAGGTTATGGAGCTTTTCTTGGTCATTGAACTTGTTGACTTGATAGGGATACATGGGTAATTTTCTTGCTTTGTTTTAATGAAAGGTACTCTTATTCATGCTTATTGTTAAATATAACTTGATAACGGAGTTACTTGGGTATGTATCTACTTACATGTTATATATGGTTGACTTGACTAGACTTGATGTTGTAGTATTGTGATGAATATGCCTATGACTTAATAAATGTGAAATATTTATTGGTATGGATTTGTTATATATGCATGAAGGTTTTAAATGAATAATGCATACTTGTTAAAATGTCCTTTTTCTTAGAATATTTCATAAGTATATGTGCATATGGTCTCATACTTAGTACAAGTGGTGTATTAACACTATTTCTTCCTTGTTTGCCCAACATTTTAGGTTTCGGTCGTTGAAGGATCATTCAAGACGACTTGAAGAAGACTTGGATATTCTCTACCATCCAAGTGGGTAGGTCCTCACTTTTCAAGGGCGATGCAATGTCTAGCTTATGGGGTTGCTTTGTTTTCTAAGACTCTTATGTTCATTCGATTTTCATTTGAGTACAATTTTTTCAAGCCTATAATGGCTTCTTAACATTGATGTAGGGGTATACCTAAATTGCTTTGATCTTTTAGATGGTATGAGATGAGAAAATCTTTAGGACTATGTTCTATCTTATATATATGTGTGCAATAATAGGAGAAGTCTATGTAACCTTCCTATTCGAAGGGTCAATGTATACTCGATATGTATATTATGTGCATGTAGAGGTCTATGTAAACCACCAAGTAGAAGAAATAAAATATTTTTTAAATTCCTCTAAATTCAACTTATGAATGTGATGATGTAATCTAAAAGGCTAGTCTTTGTCGTCAAAGAGGACGACGACGCCGGTTACATCTAGGGGGTAAACCCTGATGTGATAAACCTGGTATCAGAGCATGAGGTTGAATTATCTTAGAGTCAATATCTCTTTCAACCACGTCTATATAAGTTCGCAACATGTGGGGATCACACGTGTGATGCACAAAATGTATCTGTGCAACATGGAATACACATGTGACACACACAAATTAGTATCTACCATCTTTCCACATGTGAATTGTCAAGATTACTTTTGATATTCAAGGCACGGGATGCGTACATGTGATGTACAAGAGCTGCTATGATATGGATTTAGATTAATGTGGTGGAAAAAACTTATTAAATTGAAATCAAAGAATAGATAAGGATAATTAAGTCATAATATCATTGATGTTATTATTTTTCTAAGGAGTGTAGAAAAGTAACAAACATGACAAGTAAAATGGACCAGAGAAATAATCAAATTGGTGGTGCGGGGATGGAATATCTAATCAATCTAAAATGTTGTTAAAAGTAAATGGAATGGTCAAGATTATAAGATTCGAGACATAGTTTTATAACATTATTAAATTTCTAATTTAATATTACAATACTCCAAAGTCCTCTACATCTATCTGTCAAAATCTCTCCATCAAACAAAGTGTTGTCTGTACATGACTGATTGAATTTGGTTTAAGAAAATATTATTTGACATTCTATTGAAAATGTAATTGTTTATATTTTATTTTTTTCTTTTTTTTTGTTTCGTTATTGGATATAGTAGGAGGAAGGTAACATAGGTTTTATTTTTATAATTTCAAGAATATATTTATTCTTTATAGAGAATAATTGCACTTTGTGTTCTTTAATCAATCATCATAATTCTTTGATTCAATTTTCACAAAGATATTTTTACATATCACAAATTTTAATTTCCTACACAAAGAATTTCATCATAAAGACTTTTTTTATGTTTCTTGAAAATAATTAAATTCTTAAACAATGCATATGATTTTCTAAACAAGCTACATAGTTAAATTGATAATCGTCATGATTGACTCTCTTAAATATATGTTTTTAAAAAAATATTTAGAAGAATATCATATATGATATTTAATAAGATTTTCATTACAATATTTTTTCCACTATATGCACTTAAGTTATAAATGATATGATTAAGATTATGCTCTTAGAGGGACAATTATCATATATATATATATATATATATATATGTATGTATGTATATTTATTTACTTATTTACATATATATATATATATATATATATATATGTAAATAAGTAAATAAATATACATACATACATATATATATATATATATATATATATACATGTATATATATTTATATATGTATCTATAAATATATATATATATATATACATGTATACACACACACACACACACACACACACACACACATATATATACACATGTGTGTGTGTGTGTGTGTTTGTGTGTGTGTATGTATGTGTAGATATATATAAAGAAAACCTTAGACCGACCTATGTGGTTCAGCCACAAACTATAATTTCTTTTTAAATTTATTTATTTCCAGAACTAGTTTTTTCCTTACATGAAAAATTGTGACTTTATGAAGAGTTGCGACTTTAATGAAGAGTTGTGACTTTTACAAAAATTTGTGAATTTTATGAAAGGTTATGACCTTTCCGAAAGGTTGTAACTTTTTCTAATAGTTGTAATATTTTTTATAATGCACAACAAATATTTGTGTACTAGCCCTTTGTTGTTTATAAATAGAGAGATTTCTTCTCATTTTAAAACAATGAATTCTAAACCTCTTCTTCTTCTTCACAACTAATTTTTTTTGTATTTTATTCCTATTGAGTGGCTCACTGACATTATTTCTTATATTACAGATCTTGATATGTTTTTTTATGGTCATTAGTTTATGCTTATGTTATAAAGGATAAATGATATGATTTAATAAATGTCATTTTCCTTCACAGTATTAATGTTTGTTACCACGTAATCTCGTATGTGAGATAATATAGTGTTTTAGTTTTAATAACTGAAACATTTAAAATATTATTTTATTAATTTTTTTATATTAAATTCTCGCACGAAGTGAGGATAATTTTACTAGTTAAAATTTAATTTAAGATCATCATGTATATCAAATTATTTTGCATTGACTACTGAAACTAAATTGTTATTTTCACACGATTAGACAGAGACTTGGAAAAAAGTTGATCTTCTTAAGTTAAGATATATTTCATGTCTTTCAATTCATTTAGTCTAATTTGACTTGGTACAGAATTTAAATAAATAAATTAAATCTTTTTGTATTATATTAAAGATATGTAAAAAAATATTATAGAATTTTGTTGTTTTAAACATTTCAGGTGAAAATTGAAATAAAAAAGATTGCTAAAATGGAAAGTGGTAATTCTTTTAATGGGAAAAAATAAAAACTAGGTCAAAAAAATTGAACTGGTGGGAGTATATATAGCTACTTAGTACCTTGAACATAGACTTCATTATTATTATCGCTGCCCAGTTGAAATAAATTTCTGAAATTAAAACTCTCGATCCACCATGGACATAACTTTGAAGACGCCGGAAAGAGAAATTGTCATTGCTCTTCCCGCCGCCAACACTTCTTTATCACGTTTGGCCTTTAAGGAGAATGAAACATCCATGCCGAATGAAAAACATCAACTTGTGGAGATTGTTTCTTCTACCTCTGCTGAGATTTCGGGCTATGGATTGGAGAAAAACCCAACACTAGGGCCATTTTCCCCACCCAACATACAACATCAAGCACAGAATCAAGAACCATCTGGTAAGAAACCCCTGTTCCAACATTTTAAAAGTTTAAAGGTTTTATGTATTTAAATTTAGTAGATAGAGTTACCTAGACTTGAGATGAATTAGGAATCTCGAGGTTTTAGATTCAAATCTCTTATATGTCTAAACATTGGATGAAAAAAAATACCTGATACTTGTGTTTAGGGGTGCTCATAGAAAATAAACAAAATTGAATCAAGTTTAGTTTAGTTTATTTTCGTTTTTATTTTTAATTTTAAAAATCAAATAATTAGATTGAAAAATCCATGAGATTATCCCTTCATTCTCATGCCAAAAGTGATTTAGATTCAAATGTTTTTGTGAAACTATATGAAGAAAAGTTAATGTTTTCATTTGAACTAAGATTTTACTCATATGTTTATGTTTCATTTAAGTTACTTTAGCCTGTAAAACTGCATACTGATTTAGCATGATTTCCTTCAAACCTTTATGACTTTCATGTATAAAAATCTGCATTATGTAAAAATTTTATATCCATACAGAATATTTCAAATATGACTTTTAATCTAGTCTTATATATGATACAGATAGATCTTTATTCTTATGAGAATTAATTTGTATGTAAGTTATTTTGGAATGACCATTTAGTACCTAGAGGATGAGGGTTTAGAAACATAAGTTACATAACAATGTCACTCTTGGTTTTGAGTATACGTCTTTGTCAAACTACTCTATGTGACCTGAAACACTCAGATTATTCAATCAACATAGATATGATATGATTATATACTCTTTTAAGGTTTAAGGAATCATTCCTGACTAGTTTAGCTATTGAATATCATGAGTTCACATGGTGCATTGCAATAGTAGAAAACTCCCTAATTTATTCACCTTTTGATGATGTGCTTTGATTTTTATTTGATTAATTTTAAGTATGTCGTTTACAATTATGATTATGCAAGATTTCTCCAATCGACTTATCTCAATATATGCTTTTGAAAGAACATCGTGAATGATAATTAGACATGAAAACCAACAATTTTCTCCTCAATTAAATCCTAGATCATACTTAAAATAAGATGCCTAGGTCAACTCACCGTCTAACCTAGATCATCTTCTCAAGACTAGCATGAAATACTACAATTCACTCCAATTAATACTTATTGTAACTACATCATTTAATAGTGATATAACCCATAAGAAATACAATTTAATCAATCACAACCTAATTTACATCAAGACCAAACATAGAGTTAAGGGTTAAAGATCATATTCTTCAATATTTACCAAACCATGACAATTAATCATAATCAAGGTCAATTATATGTTAATATATCCATTATATCCTGAATAAACTCTAAAAAAACTCAATTCACAACATCAATTTCGTAATTGGATAAAACCCACATGGAAACTCAACTTTTGAAATCCATTTTTAAGGAACTCTTTGAGGAAAGAGTCTAAAAGGTTAAAAAGATCTCATAGCTTAATGTCTGATGAAGAATTTATGGTGAATTCATCCCTTTTCCAGCCTTCAACCCCTTTCCTTGCAAGTCTTCAATGGTGAGTTCAAGTAGAGAGAGAAAGAAGAGAGGAGAAAGAGAGTGTATTTGTGGTTGTGTTTCGATTAATAAGGGTTGGGGGTATTTATATTGGGACTTAATAAAATTAATTAGACTCCCTTAAACCCCGAATTAACTTTTCAAACCTCTAACTGATTACATGAAACTAACTTAAATTGTGCTAAAAATTTGACCCTCACAGACGAGACCCTGAATGACGGGTTGTATCTGCGTCGCGGGCTAGCCTCCCCTCCATCCTTAACTCCGTAGGTAAAATCATAGACTGTGAAGGAGAGGATCTTCCTCCATTTGTCTAAGTAAGTTATGAAGGTGGCATCGACGCCCCGTCGATCCACACACTGGCCATCCCTTTTACCGTCAATGCACACTACCAGGCAGTGTTGCCTCAAACTGCAGGGGTCCTCCTAAAGGGCCCTTGCTTGGTCCTTGGGGAGTTTTACAAGGAATTTTCGACCATGAAACAATTTAAACACCTATTAGCTACCCTTTCACCACTTTTCATAAATTTCCGATTCCTAAAAGCTAGTCAAATAGGCTAAGGCACGCTATTACCTCTTTGAACCAACTTCTTGACGTCATGGACATTTTGGTTCTTAAACTTCCTAAATGACCTATATTCATTAAAATGGACTTAAAACGGTACTTAAACCTCATGACACCTATGTTAGGATTTACGACACGTCTTGTTCTTGACAATGTTACAAGTAGAATCGTGATTATTATCTTTTCTCTTTTATTCAACTCAATCTTGAGAGTTAGAAAGTCATAGTAGCATGTTGCACGAGCATTGTGTCTAGGAGTCTTGTTGAATTAAATTTCATTGATTCCTTGCATTGTGCATTAATGGAGTTATATTCATGTTGTAAACTGAATTTATATGGTTTCATCTGTCATATTTTCATTTTTTCATAATCAATTGCTTAAAAGATGCATTTTTTAATTTTGAGAATAGTTCAATGTAATGCCCGACAGCTTATTGCGAATTTTATGGAAAATTGACTAAATTGTGTTTTGGGGGAATAGGTTGTAATGTGTATAGAATTGATGTATTTGAGTATGATAATGAATGGATAAGGATTTCCTCCTAATTGAAATGAAAAATGTGAGTCTTATGGCATGATGAGTCGTAGATTTTGTTGTATTTTGAGTGTCAAAAGTATGTGAAATTGGTGTTTCTCATAAATTTTATATTGTGTATGGTGTTATATGGTCATGTTTTTTTAGTCTTGAGTTTTTTATCTCTTGATAGTGTCTAAAATGAAGCAAGTGTCATTCGAGGACGAATATTGTCCAAGTAGGGGAGAATGTAAAATCCCTAAACTAACTTGGATAAAATTAGAGCCTAACTCTTGTGTGTTGATGTTTTAAATAAATAAATTGGTTTATAATGGTATTATGAGTCAGCGTTTAAAGTTTCATGAATTTTGGAGATCAAACGTCCAAGAACGTCCATGACTTTCGAAAGATTTGCCTTGAAACGTCCTAGTGTGCCTTAGCATGTTTCGTCGAGTTTAACGTGTTCATTTTGGATGAAATTGATGTGAGAGGTCCTTAACAAGTGTATGAAGATATTTGATTTGGAAATCTCTGGGAAACTCTCCGCAAGGACCAACCAAGGGGTCCTTGAGGAGGACCCATCTTAATTGACATAACTGCCTAAGATAGTCTCTCCTACAGAGGGCAATCAAACGCCCAGTAGGCTGGTTGACGCCATGTAGGTGGTGGCGTCAATGAGAACTTAGCCTAGGGAGATGAATATCCTTAATTCAAATCTCTGAACCCATCAAGGGTCAGTTAGGACGGCCCGTCAAAGGACCTACACCCCGTTGATTAGCAGCCGTCAATTGGGTCTGCAACTGTTCGCATCTCACCGTTAAGTGTAGGGGTGAATTGGTAAATTCACCCAAGGTCCAAATAAATGCATGGGCGTTTTCCTAAGGTAATTTTGGGTATTATAAATAGTTTTATAAGTCTTAAATACCTAGATGAATTTATTATTCCAAATCAAAACCCAAAACCTCTAAGAAACTCTCTAGAACTCCATTGGATCCAAACTTAAAATAGAGCTTGGATTGAAGATTCTATGGTGATATATCCATCATGTATTCATAAAATTTGTGGTCTATCATCGATTGAGGTATGGTTTTCATCGTTGAAACTCTTTTCTTCAAGGAGCCAAGCTTCAAAGTGATTTTCTAAGGCTTTCTCAAAAGATAGATTTCTAACTTGTGATCTATCCATGTGTTCTTGCATAATACATTTTAAATCATTGAATGTTGATTTAATTGATGTTACTTTTATTATTTTGGCCTAAAACCTTTATGAACCCATGCAAAACATAAACTCCTAGATTTGACTATATTTTGGGTAAAGTGATCATGTCTCTATTCTATGGTTTTCTTGTGTAGTTTACATTGGGCTATTGAAATATGAAAGAAATACATTAGAATCATGTATAGGAGTATTTATTATATTTATAAATCTATATTTAATTTCTTTGAATTCATTGAGTATTCTGACGTTTGAATTGAATTGGTGATCATGGCCATGGGTAAGGGCCTTTAAGTATTGTGTTGGATGATTTGACAATAGATTGAAATAGTGAGGATGGATTGATGGTATGCTTCCCTAAATCTCTTCATATCATATTATATAATACTTGGGTTATGATTATTATTGGCATGGAACACTTATGGTAGTAATTTTTATGTGTTATACTTGTGAATTATGTGGCCTCGTTAGCATTACTTTTTGAATTATGAAACAATGTGGCCTCGTCGGCATTACTTTATCTATTATTTTATTGTCATGTTATAACTTAACTATTTTAGTAACATGAATATCTTGATGGTTTATGTGTTATGTGAAGTCAAAACATGATATCTTCTAGTTGATGATAGGCGTTACCAGTAGGCTATAGTGAAGTCTTTATTTCAATTACTTGATTATGATGTATGATGCTTGTTGATGACTCACATAAGACTTGTGATGGTAACATTGATGATTCTTTAGAAGTGAATAGGGTGACTTGCAAGTATGTCTAGTTATCTCTATGTGCTTTTGAATAAGATGTTATATGTGATAAGGTAAAGCGATATGTGTCTTGTTTATGTAAACCTATTTCCCTTACTTGATACATGAATGAATATGAACCCTTGAATTAGTAGGTTAGAACGCCCTTAGTCTTGAATGTACATGTATGAATGGATCATGACCTTGAATATAGTAAAGAGGGTCATTTATGTGGAACCTTTTAGATTAAAGGTTATGATATCCTTGAAGTCGAAAGTCGTAATGTATCCTTCTTGTGTGAATGATGGACTTAAGGTTGATTGGCTGGAAAGGCATGAGATCATCCTAAGAAAAATCATTGAGCTATACTCTTAACCATTTAAAGGCAACCCTAGGGGACCTCTTTGATAAGGTGTTGTGGTTTGGTTGTGAACTACACATGGAACCTTTTCGTATACTCATTTATCTATGAGAATAAGGGCTAGCACTGAGCAAGTACGCTTGGGAAGTTGCTCTAAAATAAGATGACATTAGAGAACAAAGAAACCCTTGGTATTCCTTAACCATGTGCCTACATTGGTTGTGTCCTAGTTCTACCATTGGCAAGTAGAACACCCTCCATCGGACTAGGTTCATGACTCCGGATTCCATGTATAGTTAACATGGTCTATGTAGGTTATTTTCTATCTCATAATATGTGATACGTACTAGTGTTTGACAAGTTCTAAGAAGTTTAGGTAGTGGTATGGGACGCTATCGAGACATTGCATGATTAGGCTTTTGAGATGTTAGTGTGTGAGTCCCTAGTTCTTACCCAAGACCATTGTTTGAGTGTCCTTATCTGTTGAATATTTTATAAATGTATTAATTAACTAAATGACTTAAGTAAAGGTGTGTTAATGGAAAAGGCATGTACTTAGAGTAGCTTTGAGGATTGCTTAGGTAGTCTTGGAGGGGATGTATGTGCGTTCTCTTCTTGTTTTACTTAGGTGAGTCTTAGAGTAATTCTAAGTAATGAGTTTGTAATAATCTTGTCCTAAGTAGTCGTAAGGATCACTTAGGTAAGCTTGAAGAGGTTGTATCATTAGATTCCCTTATTCATGTACTGTAATAGACTAGTTTCTATATTCGATTGAATGAGTCGTGTGCCAAGTATTCATGTGTATCAGATGGTGACTTTAGACTTGGTGATACTCCTTATGTTTTAATGAAATATGTTTGAAGTTCTATTTCTTGTTAAAAGTTTTGATTCCGCACTAACTTTCATACATGTATGTAATGAATGATGCGAACGGGCTGGCACAAGACCTCTGAGAGGTCAAGTAACTTCTACAAGGTCAAGTAACTTCTACGGTGTACTTGTGAGTCATTACATTAATCTTGTTCATTCATTTATTCTTCCATCCATGAATCCCCCGTAGTTTCCCTTCAATTGTGAATCCAAAGAACAGAGGGGGTTGTGATTGCATTGTGGGTAAGGCTTGATTGTGATCACAATATAGTGGGTAGAATTCAATGATGTTTACATGATAATTATATATTGTTCTTATGTAGTTTTCATGGTGAAATATAGTAATTGAATTTGAAGGTGATCATGGTGATCTTAGGCCATTTAGATACTAGATGAAGGTTTTGTGTTGATTCTTCTTAAAATGATTGTATTCTATGTTAATTGATCATGATTTAATCACCTAGGTATGAATTGAACTAGACCTGATTGATTACGATTGGTCTTGGTTTAATTGAACCGTAAAGAATGAGTTGTGGCTATATTCACCAAGTACTGAAGAATGTGAGAGAAAAAATAAGGCTAGAAGATCCTATAATCTACCTATGAATGAAGATAGAATGAATTGATGAATAATGAAACTTAGGATGGTTGTCTTGGCTGTAGATTTAGGATAATTGAATGAAAGTGATAGAACTCACTTGAGCATGGAGAGATTGTCAAGTACATCCCTCCATGAGAGAAAAGGTTGACCAAGGCTTGACAAGAAAACCTTGGAGTATATACTTTGCTCCAAGGGGATATCCAAAGTGAGAAAGATAGTCTAGCAAGGGTACGGACTCCAAGTATAAAAGAGAGATACACCTAGTAGTTGTGATGACTATCCCATTAGGTATCATGAGGTGGGAGTCCTTCACGCAATAGAGTCAATGTATCCTAGTAGAGATATCCATATCCTATGAACTTAGATGTGCTTGAGAAGCATCTCGTAGTGTTCAAAGCAATGAATGAACCTAGACATTACCAAGGGATATTTCGTAGTGTTCATAGTGTGTGAATGAATTTAGACATGCCCAAGGCTCTATATCATAGTGTTCATGATTATTAAGGGGATCAAGACATACCTCAAAAAGTATCTTATAAGATCCATATGATTAAGAAACTTAGACATACTTAAAGAAGTATCTCATAATGTTCAAAAGATGAAGATATGGGCTAGGCTCCAAAGTAATAATTAATAAAGAAAGGATCAAAATGTAGTACGTTGTATGAATGGTGTTATGGGGCATCATGAGTGCATTGCACAAGGTGTAACCTAGGGTCATTAATGAATAAGAGATTGAAGATAGGATTGGACTAGAGTTTCTTTTCCTAGTATAGTAGACTAAATATAAGGGAATCTTAATAGATAAAGTTAAGTAATGATGAGGCTATGGACGGTGAACATGTTAAGGATGGTTTTGAAGATAGGCTTAGTATGTAGGGTAGTATGGGCTGCCTTATGTACATTGCACAAACATATTTTGAGATGACCATAAGAGAATAGTACTCTTTAGTATGAAGAAGATAGGTCTTAATTATGGTAGTGGATTATGCTCAAGAATGGACAAAGAGAGGTACTTAGATTTGGTATAGTATGTGATGCTACCTTAGCCTTACACAAGTATACTTGGAGGTAGAATGTGGTGCAGTTCACTTGAATAAGAAGGAAAAGTAAGTAAGTAAGTAAGTAAGAACTCATATGTGTGTTATGGTGATTTATTATGTTATGATATTCATGATATGCTTATGTCTTTATCTCATATAATTATGTCTATTATTGGCTAACCCCTTGAGATATCTTATGTTTGGTATGATAGTTTCCATACTTAGTACATATCTTACTAACGCATATTGCCTACATGTTGTCCATGCAAGGTCTTGAGGAGATTGAGTTGCTTGAAGAGTAGAGTTCCAAGATTTCCAAGAAGAGAAGAAGTGGTGAGTCCTCAGCTTCAAGGACGAACCTTTATGTTCCTTTATGTCTTTCTTATACTTTAGACTTTATGTGGGATGCCTCCCAAGATGTTTCATTCATGTCAAAGTTATATGGTTTTTGAGACAATGTTATTAGAGATTCTTCTGCTTTTATGAAGTACCTTTGGTCAAAGAAATTTTAAATTCCCTCCATTAATGCATGATGTTATATAATGAAGTCAAGTGGTTTGCACAAGACCTCTGAGAGTTCGAGTACGCCGTGTTTACGACCCAAGGGTTTCCCTAACTTTTAGGGTGTATTTGCAGGTCGTGACGGGTTAGTTCTGGCACCATTTCTTGGAAAGTTGTGTTTTTCTATCTTTTTGAATTCGAGGTGTTACAAACCATGAGCGGGAGGAGAGGAAGCATCGAACCCTACATATGAGACAATGTAGGCACAAGTATATGTTCGTACATTGAATGCACTAAGTATGGAAAAATGCATAAAAACATGATTATAAGAGAGAATAAGAAAAACATGATATGCATGACTAAGTTAAAACATATTGGAAAACCTTCAAGGAAGAATCATAAATATGAACACGGTAAACACTTCTTACATCATAATAAAACTTCATAAAACCTTGAAAGTAACTTAGTTCATTTTTGTGGGACATTTAATGTTAACCAACATAGACAGTGTGATATATAACATGGAATTCAGCATCTTGAATCTACACCAAAAAGAGATGTCACGAATCCCAAGTTAAGGACCATGAATTTCTAGATTAGGTGGATCCACTAGATATGTCTTTCCAAAACAAATTATACGGGGACACATAGTTAAGGACAACGAGATAGCTACTAGGCGCCCGACCTCTACCAATGGGAAAGCCTTCCTCTCAACATCTTCCGGTGCTAAGTAAACGAAATTAGTCATAGTCATATTAATATTATCATACTTGAAAAGAGATAATTCAAACTACCAATATAATCCACCATAGATTTTACAACCTAAAAGTACCTTGTAGAAGGAGGGAGCCCCCATAGGTCTGAACAATTGCGTACTTGACCTTTCGGAAGTCTTGTACAAGCCTTAGATATCATTCATTACATAAGACATGAAAAGTGTGGAATAAAAATTTTTCACGAATAAATTAATAACGAAAATATATTTCATAAAAGATAAGGATTTGATCTCGTCTACACAAGCCAACTTAAAGACATGATATAAATATCTTAAGGACACGGCCGTTTACATTAAATGAAAAATACATAATAAGTCTTTAGAATAGAAATTAAGAAATACGGCTATGCCTCGAATAAATGAGGACATACTTAGTCTTGAAAGAATCTTTCCCAAGCTTGTCTTCTAGTCTTAAAACGCCTCCAACCTATACTTATTAAGTATAGAAAAGTATGAGGTTAGTACAAGACAATGTACTAAGTATGACATATGCAAAAACATGAAAAAAGAGACATTTTAGTTAAATAAGCTTTCATGCCGAATCGATAAAACCTTAGTTTTAACATACTTCCTTAACATTATATCATAAGTTATGTAACTTCATTTACAACACATGATAGAACCCACCAAAACTTCCCTTTCAGAAGGTCTACTTAGTGCAATGGATTGATAGCGTCCCATACCACCACCTATCCTAAGTCGTACGTTCTTTTAGGATACTTAGTTCATACATTTCATATAAAACACACCAAGACTCCCCTTTCGAAAGGTCTACTTAGTGCAATGGTTAGATAGCGTCACATACCACAACCTACCCTAAGTGGTACGTTCTTTTAGGAGACTTAGTTCTTTCATTCTTTTGTGGGGGATTATCTTTAACCGACATAGACCATGAGATCTAGACATGAAATCTCGATACTAACCTTATTGGATGAAGGTTCCCCACTTGCCTAGGGTGGGGTCTTTCTCTTAGCTTTTACATGGATTCTTCCAATAGCTACACCTATGTGGGCGCATAGTTAATGGATAAGGAGATTGCTACTAAGTAATTTACTCTCTACTAACAAGGAGTACTCATCTAAAGAGGTACATTGGGTACGAAATCTCTACTCACAATGTGCAGCCACCCTTTCTTCATATCCTCATGGTGCTTAGCATAACTCCCCCATGGAGTCTTAAACTTCATTACTAAAAGTCAATGATAAGTTTTGGATATCCCATATCAACTCACGATGGTTATACATCCTCTAACCTACATTGAAATCTCTTGGTAGGTAGTGAGGTTGCTATTAAGCACTTCATCTCAACTCACAATGAGTGCTAACCCTAAAACTCTCCTTTTTCATTCACAATCTTTAACTTCAATCATTCATTCATTCATTCAATGTGTAAGTGTGTGTGCATGTGAGCACACCTTTCATATAAATCATTACTTTCATAACATTGAATTATAGGCATGTTTACATCTTCATTCATCATTTCAGACACACTAGCATGCTCAACATCTACACTTACTTCATTTAGGCATAATCTAAGCAAGACATACAATTTAAGCTTCATAACACATATCAACAAGAACAATCTTCATTATCACTTCATTTCACAAATTAGGACTTCAAATTCATACTCACAATACATACTAAATATATCCAAATACATCAAGTAAACACCGCCACCAAAAAGATGGACCATACAACTCAAGAGCAATTTATGATAAGAATTATACAATATAAGTAACTCACAAATTAAACCAAGTCAGCCCCACCTACAACCAATTTCACAATATTTCATCATAATAACGCCCTTAGGGAATTATCTAAATCATAATAACAACATAAGGAAACCAAAGTTCATACCCAACAAAAAATGTTCATTAAACCCATTTCTTAAGCTAAAAGTTGGAAATATGCAAAAACGTGAGTTCATTAAGGTTTTGAAAGTAAAATCATCGATTAATACTAGAATAAACACATTTGAATTATTAAAACACTTTTACAAAAGACCCATGCTTGGAATCAAAACTAGAGGAAGATAGAATTTGAAAACCCTTTTTTGAATTCTTTTAGAAATGACTCCTTGAATAGAAGAGGGTTCAAGAATAGATACCAAACATCAATGAGAATTAAAACCACTAATTTTTATGAATAAACACGTCCAACCAGCCCTCTTAGTTCTTCCTCGAGTAATAGCTCCAATTGTGACTTGAGAGAGTTTTTCTTAAGAGTGAGAGTTTGAATATTTGAATTGAGGGGTCTTGTCTAGGTCGAGGACTTAATACTAATATAATATAAATTTAAAACCCTAAAAATATCATCCTAGGGTCATAAAATACTTGGGGTGAATTTACACAAAACACCTCAAGCTGTCATGCGTGTCCCACAGCTTTTGCAGGACACCATCGACGGATGCAACCAACGGACCGTCTGTCCATCAACGGTCTGTTGACGGGGTTTATTGGGTTGATACTTATCTTCATTTGGGGCCTGGATAGACTAAATTTCAGGTCAAAATGACGGGTCAAGTCGACAGGCCGTTGGTTGAACCAGTGGCGTTGGTGGACACTGCCAAGACAGTCTTGGGTCCTTGTCTTGGGCCCTTCTCTAGGTCCCCTTGTGGGTCCTAGGTGGGGTCTTACCCGATTGTTAAACCCCTAAAAATATTCTTCTAGGTATTATGAACATCCTACATCAATTTTTATTAAAACGAACATGTAAAACTCACTCAAACACATCAAGACAAATGAACACTTTCTAAGGCACACCTTTCGAACGTCATGGATGTTCTTAGTCGTTTGACCTCCAAACTTAAGCAAACTTCACACTCTATCTAAGGACACTAATACAAATCATTTTTTACAAAATTAACTCAAGTAAGCAATCACGAAGCTCTAGTTCACCTTAGTTCGTTTTAGGGTGTTACAGTAGAGTAGCTCGTATAAGCCATGATTCACGCATATCTCAAAATTCCTTTCACTAATCGTGATTTTGTAATTATGTGAGAAAACCATTCACAATTTTATGATGCTTATCTTATATCCAACCTTAGATCATAAATATTTCCTCATAAAAACATATATAAATTTCATAATTCATATAGATAACTTCATGAACTTCTTCATAAATTCATAGTCAACATCATGAATAATGCATGAGTCTTTTAGATATCAATTGGAAATCATGTATTTTAATCAAAATATGCATAAGTAGATTGAAATTGAAAAATTAAATCTACATCAATTAAGACCCATGTAGATTACGTCAAACCTTAAGTTATTTAGGTGAAATTGAATTGGAAACTTAGAAATATTTTGGGACCCAATTGATTAATGGAATCCATTGGTGAAGTCACACATACTTTGAATATCAAATCCCAAAATTCATAGAGGTATAAGGAGACTTCAATCTTGAACCCTAGATTTTCTTCCTTGAAGCTTGAGAGGATTTGAAGGGGATGAATGTGAATGTAATTTGGGAATCTAAGAGAATAAGAAGGTTTGGGTAGATTTAGGGATTGAAAGTTAGATACGGGCTTGGAATTGGGATAAAAACTACATAGGATAGGTAATAAATATATAGAATGAACACCTAAATACCCCTAATAAATAATTGTCAGAGTGATATATGGTTCGTACCTAGTATCTGAAATATTTTACGGCCCGTACTAATCAATTGTAGAACCAAATTCAAAAACCCAAAAATTTAATCATTTTCATGAGACCTTTTTTACAGTATGTATTTCCATCTATGGTCCATATAACTCTTCGATAGAACCCAATTTCAAGAACAAAATTTTACTAAGTCTAGATCCTTTCTACGAGACCCTTTCTACGACCCATCAAACTCTTGTTATAGACTGAGGTCTCATGTCAACTTCTCTGAATTAATCTATGGATCAACCGTATGATCAGTAGAACTTCCTAAAATGTGCCATGTTCACTCGTAGGTAAAACTTCAAAAGCTTGAAATTCACAAAACAAAACTCTAGTTCTACTGTTTCCTTCCTATGGCCCGTAGGACTTCCGATGGTCCATAGGTGATACGCAAATTACACATCCCTAACGAAGTATAAGTGGTTATTTTTAAAATAAAAAACCGAACAAAGGTTATGGTCGATCCCACGATAAATGAGTTCTAGACTTAGGCTAATTAATTAGTTGATAATTGTACTTTTAGTTTGGTTATTTTCGCAAAAAGAGTGGCTTTTTGTACAACAAAAATTTTAATTGATTAATTTCAGTAACAAGTAACCAAGTAGGATTGAATATTTTGTAGAATGAATAGAAGATAAAACTAGGGTATATGTGTTCCCAACAAGTCCTTAACGCAATAAACATTGTAGTAGTAACATGCAAAGTTGGTAATTAGGTATCTCCTAAGTAGATTGTCACCCAAGAAGGGAATTTCACCACACAACTTGGTCGGTCTACGGGTGTATCTTTTAATAATCCTTACCCTTAATCTCATATTAACTTTCACATTGGGGGTTCGAGCTATTAGATGTCGGTTGTGGTATCCAAATCTCTATTGTTTAATCTATTTTCTCATTTGTTACTTCCTTGGACGTTCAAGTAGGAATAAGGCTGGTCCTAACTCCGCCACCATTAAAAATAAATTAAAATGAAGAGATTAATGATACATGCATAAATATAATTCAAGAATTATTGCTTATTAGGTATACTTTGTTAGTTACTCGTGATTCTTACAACTCTACTTGTGGGTTTAGATACTCATGCTTGAATTATCACAATTCATAATAAAATTGCTAAAATAAATCATGAAATTACCATTAGAGTAGATGAATTCAGGAATCTTGAATAGATGAACCAAAAAGGTATTATAAATAGATGCTTTAAAAATTAAAATGGAAAAATTATTTACCAAAATAATTTACAAAACCAAAAACAAAAAGTGTTCAACTGTCTAACATCCAAAAATGAGAATAAATCAACTATTTATAAACATCTAGTCCTATATTAAACTAGGAAAAGGAAACATAGAAAAGTGGGCTTCGACAAACAAGTCTATGGTTCGTGGTCTAAGTCTCGTAGACCAAGCCAACTTATTCAAAATATATTTGGAATCATCATATGGACATGATCGACGACTCATAAACCTTTGCATGGTCCAGCCTTGCAATGCATCATTCAATGTACTGGACTAATTTTTCTGACTCTTTCTACGACTCAGACCTATGGCTTGTAGATCATTCTACGGCTCATAGTTTGTTTCTGTTGCCCCATAACCATTATCTTCAACCTTCATCTACAAGTCAATTTTATGGCTTGTAGAATGGAATGTGGCTCATAGGTTGACCTGTAGGTCTTCAAAAACTAGTTGATATATTAAGTTCCATCCTCGGATTATTGCAACCTACTTTCTTGTAACCATAGATAAAACTACCATCCGATCTACTAACAAATGATTAAGACGAAAGAAAAACTCCAAATTCAAAAGCATTATAAGTACCTTAAATTTGTGGTAAATTAGTAGGTCAGTCTCACAGACCACCGCCTTAGTGCCCAAAACTGCATTTTCCTTCCCAATTAAACTTTATATTTTCCCAGGTGTTTCAATGAAGGGGTATGAAAAAGATAGGCCAGCAATAATCAGAACATATGGATGTGGTAGACGAATATTGGATGAATGTGTATAAATATGTTCAAAATAAAAAGGAAAAAAAAGTTAAAAGAGAGAAAAGAAGGTGAGTCGCATCCGAAATATAAGGGGTAAAAAGACGAGAAAAGGTTGGCTACGGAAAGAAAAGGAGAGCTAGTTGAAGATGATATCAAAGAGTGAATGGTCACTACTCCCAAATGTATCCCTCCTTCGCCCCAAGCTTATGCTACAAGCTAAAAAAGTCCAATAGTTATCCTAGTCTCATTTTTCTGTAAAATTGGCGTATAATAATAAGTGCAAGTTTATGGGTTGTGCACTCATGGTTTGAATATTATTCTGAGAGTGAGTGTTTTGTATTGTCCTCGTAAACAAACCTAATTCAGGTGTGAGTGATAGGGATTTCTTTGTGGCGCACTATTGATTTCTAATGTTTAAAAATATCACAAATGTTGTATGCCGATAGGCATGTGCATTTCTCGATAAAGTGTTGCTTGATAACTATTTTCATTGTTGTATTTCATGTGATTGTAAATATAGTTTTCTGTGCTACTTGAGGACTAGCAAATATTCTAAGTTAAGGGTGTTAATGTAACGACATAAGATCACATCTTTTGATACTTTTGACTATGAATAAATGTTAATTCTCAAGCAACGATAGTATCGTTTCATGGTTTAACCACTAATTAAATTACACAGAAGATCATAAAAAAGGGGAAAGGAAGCAAAATGATGGCTTCTAATGGTCCTTCTAATAAACCGTCACATGTGCAATGGGATATCAAGCAGATTTTTACTAACCAAGCTACTAATACAAGATGACGACAAGGGTGAACGGGTAATCAAATGTGCTTCAGAGGACAAGCTTTTACATTTTAAGTTTCAAATTTGTTGGAATTATAAGTAGTAGTATATATAAAGATTATTGTTTTTATCAAGAACGAATTAATAGTGTACGCTACGACTGAAGTTTATTGAGAGCTATTTTGGTCCTCAAATCGAAGTTTTGTTAAGTTTTCTTAACTTCCTAAGTAATTTTTTATTCAATGAATAAAATTGAGTATTTGGTTTCAATTATCATCAACAATTAAACCCCACAATCAAGAATTGTGGAATCCATGATGATAAATAAAGGATCTTTGCGGAATAAAATTTATTTTGTGATTGTATGTCTTGTTAGTTCTGTTGTTTTAATTGAATTGTAATAGTTGCAAATATTAGAAAATGCTCTAGGTTTGACTTATTTGAGTAAAATAGGGCAAAACCTAGGAAATGAGTTAATAGAAAGGATTTGAAACTATTAAAACTCGTCTAATGATTGATGTTGTTGAAAAATTAACCAACTCAAAGTAAATATCGATGGTTTAAGGTCAACATTTTTAGTTCAGAAGAATAAGATTGATACATAATTAATTTGGTTGAGAAATAATTAAATATATTATGAAGTTTGATAATTTGGTATATTGGCACTACAAGATTAAATTTCATATTGACCCTAAATAAGTCATACAGTCTTGGTGAACATAATCATGGGTCGTTTCTTTATAAATCTCTTATTTTAAAATAAAAGTTTTGAAGTTACAAGTACTTTTTGATACTAAGAACAATTTCATTTACCCAAACTTTTTCTTTCTCGGAAGTAACTAATAGTAAAGAATCGTATACGGCTTAGTTCTCGCCTTTTCCCATTTGGGATTCGACTCCATGTTCTATATTTGACAACAGTCGCGTTATACATCTTTAATGGAGGTGTAATTTAGGTGTATCAATATAATTGCAAATCATTCACGCATCACTATCACGAGACCCAAAGTGTCGGGGTTGTCATGATTACATAGACCCTTCATCGTGATCGCCAGGGTAAACACCTTGGTCTTCTCTAAAGTGGATACAAGTGCACAGATGCGAAGAATAAAGTTGGGTGCACCAGAAGGGGCTGCACCAGCTCAACTTTGAGTTGGCAAAATGTCTCGGTGAAGGCTTAAGATTCGTACAAAACCTCATGCACGGAAATACACTATATTACCTCACCAAATTTGATGCTTTGAACTCAATGGAGCTGTCAAAACTTTAAAGGAAGGTCATCTCGACAAATAAAGGTTCCCACATCCAAAGCTCTATTTTTGACCATTAGTTATAAGATTGCTTGAAATAAGTTCAGAAGCCTGGGGACATAGGCTAAATGTCCATGTAGAATAACATGTATGTTTCAAAGCTAACAAAACCTTTGAAATTGCGTTCTAAGGTCATTTACCTGAAGTTTTGACCAAAGTCAATTGATTAAACTTCAAAAGATTCAAAATAGAATAAATTGCTTAAAAACCAAATGAACACCCTAATGATTGAACTAGCAGTCCCAATCAGTCAAATTATAGAAAAACATTAAATACCGAAAATACCCCAAACAAAGATTATAAGTTTATTAAATTCAAATACATATTATATGACTTGGTGAATATATAACTAAAATATATTTAATACGAATGTATTATAAGTATTATGACTAAATTTCAAATGTTCCAGTACTATTTGTTGTAAATTCTTACCAAAAATACCTTTATCACGAACACTTACCGAATTCACCAAAACTTGTACTTTACCACGAACTCTTGTAGATATTCTTATAGCTTGAGGCGTGTCGAATGACACTGTCCTTAAGGATGAGTGTATCCCCGGAATTCAACAAGCTCTTCTAGTATAAACTAGGAGCCAGAAACTAAGATTTACTAATATAAACCCAGCAGAATAGTATAAGAACAAGAAGGATCACTCGTTGTCTTTTTTAACTTACTCTTCATAAAAACACAAGAGTAAGTTAAACCCTTTATAAACCAAGGATAGTCATCAACAACGGTCAAAAGATTTGAGGGCTACAAGGGTGTGTAATGAAAGATAAATGGCTAAAGAATTGAATGCCAATTAAGAGGAAAAATAGGTTTATATTTAAAAGGACTTTAATTAGTCTATTAATGCTATTAAAAGTGCACAAAAGTTTGATAAGAAAAAACGGTTGTCAACGGGCAGGCAATTCAATTTGCACAAGTTATTAAAAAGTTTTCAAGAATATTATATTTTTGAGATATTAATATTATTTTTCCAACACTATTTAAATTAATTTGCATATTATATAGTGTATTATAATATGCATATCATACTGAAAAATGAATTTGTAATATATTAGTTATATATTCACCACGTTCATTGAAACATGCATATAATATGTATAATATAATGAACTCGAAATGTATTACAATTGTCATTTGTATTTATTTCTTTTATTGATGATGTAAAGAAATTATAATATACAATTTTCCTATAATTTTCATATACTTGGATAAAATTTTGGAAAGATCAATCTTAATGTATTCAAAGAAAATAAATATTATTTCTTCATCAAAATCCTTAAACATTAAAATATAAGTTGAAAGAAATTCTCAATTGTTTTCAATAATACTCAATCTAAAATCAAGTCTAAAGTAAGGATAATTAATTTTTTTTTAAAAAAAAAAAGAGAGAGAGAAAAGACAGAAGAAAAGAGAAGAAGGGGGAGGGAGAGAGAGAGGGGAGGAGGGGGGAAAGGGGCAGTGGGAGACGGAGATAGATTAGTAAAAAAATGATGTTATAGATGGTAAAAGATATTCTACTACTATAAGTGGTAATTATAAGGATAATACTTTGTTTATGTAAAAATATATTTATTGCCTCATCTATATTCTGGCGATTAAAATGAATCCACATTAATATTTAAATATTTACTCTTTTGATTTATCCTTCATTATTTTTATTTCCTTATTCTTGAACATTCTAAAGTCTCCCAAACTGTTAAACCTTTAACATTATGCAAAATCTATTGTTGTTTACTTAATAAAAACAAATTGCTTTTTGGTGCTAATTTCATCAAATTTTCTAGCATTAAAACAAGTTAACATTATATCAACTTTTTAAATTAAGTATAATACTAATTTTGTTGTATAAATTTGAGTGTTAGCCAGTCAAGAACTCTCATATTCAGAAGATGAAAGTGGCAGAACTGAGAATATTGCGATGGATGTGCGAGTATACTAGGAGAGGCAAAATTTAAAATGAAGATATCGAGACAAAGTGAGAGTGACCTCGATGCAAGACAAAATGTAGAAAGTGAGATTGAGATGGTTCGGAAATGTAGCAAGGATAGTGCAATGTGAGAAATTGGCTATGGATGAATTAAAAGAGAAAAGGGTAGACCAAAAAAGTATATCGGAGAAAGAACTATATAAGACATGACACAATTGCATCTTACTGAAAATATACCCTCAGATATGAAGGTATGGAGGAAACAAATTATTAGGGCACATGGTTAGTAGGTAGGAATGCATCTATACAAGAAAATAGGAGTGTCTTGTCTTGTAACCATTGCTAGTCGGCGTAGTACTACTCTTGTAGTTTTATGTTCTTTGGTTTATGTTACTATTTGTTGTTTCATATAGTTCGATTATAGGATTTTTGTTGCAGTATTATTCTGCAACTATTCGTTCTTTTTTTGTTATTTTCTATTGTCATTTGTACTTCAATTATAGTTTCCTAAACTATTTTTTTCTTGAGTCAAAAGGTTATTTCGAAATAGCCTGTCAAAGTCACGTTTAAAATAGAGGTAAAGTTTGTATGCACTTTCTTCCTTGGACTCTACTATGTGGGACTACCCTAGATATGTCGTTGTAGTAATACTAGTTTGTATCACTATATTAGCTTCTCAAATTCTTGAGCTAGGTTTTATTGTTCTCATTTTATATTATATTTTTTCATTGAAAATTTGTATTGTCTACATTCTTACTTTATAAGGTTTGCACATCTTATCCTTTCAAGATCTCACTTATATAACTACATTGAATATGTTATTATTATTCAATTTATATCTGTCAACTAGAAAAAAAATCTCTATTAAATTTAACTCTAGACCCTCAAACTTGTTGAAATTGTTGTGAACTCAAATCCTTAAAATATAGTAAGAAGTTTTTTGTCGAAAAGGAATATAACCACATACCTTTTTTTACTCTTGCATATGATGATTAAAAAAACAAAATTAATCTAATATAAAATAATCTTAATCTGGTAGAATTTGTAATTTAACTATTATACAAATAATTATTGAAAAGAATATTTATAACTTGTAATAGAGAATCTTATATATATATATATATATATGTGTGTGTGTGTGTGTGTGTGTGTGTGTGTGTGGCTTGATTTAACAACAACAATACTCTCCTTGTTCCAGGTTAGATAGATACTTTTTATTTTATACCATGATTTAAAAAAATCATTAATAAATTAATTAATTTTACTATTTTATTTTTTATTTGAATTAATTAGCCTCTTGAAAGGGGAAAAAAAAGAAATTATTGAATCTTCAAAATTTGTTTAAACCTCCAAAGTCATATTAATTATAAGAGTAAAATAAGAAAATTTTAATTAATTTTATCCTAATTTAACAAGTAATTAAATAAAATAATACAAAACAAATATATTTTTGATAAAATGTTCATCTTATATGAAAGGTGAGTAATAATTTTGTTGCATTTATTTCTCCAACCAACAAAATATAGAAACCTACTCCTTTAACGGCCCAATTGCAATTACAAGACGCTATGGCGGAAAAAAGTGGTAGTACCTATAGCAGAAGCAGTTGTAGTATTGAGAGCAGCGACGGTGTAATATTGGACTGCCGTGTTTACCGGCCAACATCGGAGAACAATTCGAGTTATGTTGCAGTATTAGTGCATCCTTATTCTGTGCTTGGTGGATGTCAAGGATTGATGAGAGGCATTGCTAAGGGATTGTCAAGTCGAGGTGTGATTGCTGTTACTTTTGACACTAGAGGTGCTGGGAAATCCAGTGGCCGTGCTTCTCTCACTGGATCTGCTGAAATTAACGATGTTATCTCTGTTTGCAAATGGGTTCACACCAATTTCACAACAAACACAATTATCCTTATTGGTTCATCTGCAGGTCAGGTCAAACTATATTGTGTTGTTTGTTACTAGATCCGTGACTTGAATTATTCTTGTATTTGAATTTTTGATTGATTGATTGATAGTAACAGGAGCAGCGATAGCAGGATCTGCAGTTGATAAAGTAGAGCAAGTGGTTGGGTATGTGAGCGTAGGATATCCTTTTGGTTTCACTGCTTCTATTCTTTTTGGAAGGCATCAAAAATCTATCTTACAATCACCTAAGCCAAAACTATTTGTCATGGGTACTAATGATGGTTTCACTAGCGTTAAACAATTGGAGAACAAGTTGAGGGATGCTGCTGGACATAACACAACTCATCTTATTCAAGGAGCTACCCATTTTCAGATGGAAGGTCATGCTTTTGATGCAGACATGGTCAACCTCATTCTTCAATTCATTACCACATTATGATCTATGAGTGATTTCATGTATTAGTTAGTTATAATAATACATAAATTGTGTTAGTTTTATACATGAATAATGTATTTCATATCTATCAATTATGATGTTCATATCTATCAATTAAACATCATATAAGTTATAGTCAGATAATATCCAACTACCTACCAAAGTTATTTCTGAAACACATCCCTTTCTTATTGCTTTGCGCACTAGCCAAATATTCTATGAGTACCTAAACAAAAACAAAATGTGATTTCTTTTCATGTCTAAAGACTTGACCTAAAGATGAAAGAATATTAGTCTATGAATGTCCTGAGAAGCATAGAGGTGGATTCCTTTCATTTGTATCAAGAATATCTTGTACCTGTATTAATGAGATCATACACACTACCATACCATCACAAATAATAAAAATCTGTTTAGGGAATGAAAACATACTGAAGGTGTAGTAACATCACAACTAAAGAGTAATAGCATAACATACAAAGACATCTCTAAGTTGTCTTGAACGATACATGCAACAAAAAAGTTGGTTTGAGCTGAAATGCGATGTTTGGCAGCTCAGATCCAGAATCTAAAAAGACAAATGTATTGCCAAACTGAAGCAGCTTTATTTAGGGGTTGTAGCATCACAACTAAAGAGTAATAACATTACATACAAAGAAATTGTCTTGCACAACTCATGCGACAGCAAAGTTAGCACAATCATCCATTGAACTGAAATACGATGTTTGGCAGCTAAGCTTCAGAATCTAATTAGACAAAATGTATTTGCCTACAAATGATGATTATAAAAAGGGAAGAAACTAAATAACAATGACATCCTCATCCGGATGATTTTCCGGTGCGCCTTGACCTCTTGCCCTCATCTCAGGCTCCATATCAGCACCATCATGATTGCTCCCCAGCGGATCATTCTTACGCAAGAATGGTGGTTCCTCACCTAATCATATAAATATAAATTATTATAACCATAAAAGAACGGAAGATATAGATGTATGGCTCTCAAAATCAAGTAAATAGTTCGGTTTGCATTCAACAGTTATCAAAAGGAGGGTCAGTCAATCAAAGAACACAATTTCCATTGTAGCATCTTCCAAAATTTACGCAAATCAGCTCATTGGATTCACCACTATGTGAATACGATAGACTGATGGAAAACTCTTTTAAGAACATCACAATGCATGTATTTTTGCTAGACTATTAATAATTCTTACAATGAATTGAATTAGGACATTACGATCCACTTCTCTAGTCATATCACTCATCACTGTCAGAAAAGCCAGATTGACTTTCATAGAGTTTACTGAAGAATTCACTTAGCTTTATTGGAAGCAGCTAAGTGGTAGAAAACATACTCAATTCTAAAAAAACAGTTTGAGAAATTGTAGGGAAAAAAAGGATACAAATAATTTTTGGAAACCATTCCCGAAAAATAAAAATTTGGACTCTCTTCAACAAGTGCTGAAAAATGTTCTCAAACTTGCGCAATTTTAGCAAAATCTGATTTCAAACAAATCATCAAAAATAAAGTTCTCCAATTATTTTGGCAAACAAACTCAAAACCCACATCCTGAGTAGTTTCTTATACTGTTTTTTTTTTTTTGGGGGAGGGGGGGGGGGGGGGGGGGGGCAAAGGCTTTAAAACTTTTCTTCAATGCAGCAACTGAAAAGTGTGGCTTGTTTTTGAGGAATTTTGCTTTAAAACTAGCAGTAGAGAAGCTCTCAAACACAACATAGTAGGACAAAACAACCAAGTGAGACTCAGCTCAATTCGAAACACAAATTTTGGATAAGTTGCACCAATTTTAAAAGAATAACCTTTAACTGTAATTATTCATACCACTTCCACTCTCACAAACATCGGTGAGCTTGGCAATCACATCAATTAAAGCTTGTTCCTGTTCCTGTAATATAATCAGGTTTCAGCCGTCGAAAGAATTCAAATATGAGCTGAAGGAACTGTGGAACTTATTCTACCTTGAGCATTTTCTTTGCCTTTGCAAGCTCAGCCAGATCAGGGTGACTTGCATCAACAACCTTCTCAACCTGATAATCGACAACGCAAAAAATAAAATGACTTAGACATAATGCATTTTATGTATATATGAGTAATTCAGTTGGCCAAGATCAACACAGCATTGTACCTTCTTTATCAGTGTTGCTGTGTGCAGAATCTCAATTTCATCTGATGCCTTCTGTACGATTCTATTCTCTGATGCATTGACATCATTCTCAAATTGTTGCCTAGCAAATCTCCTCCCTCTTCCAGCACTTAGAGTATTAACTCCTCCATAGCCTGGCCCACCATTTCCTCGAGATATTCCAGGATCATCACCTATCCAACGAATGTCCATGGAGCGAATCTGCATTCAGAAAATAACGAAGTGATTTCACTAATGTATTTCCTAATGTCCCTGTTCAATGCAACAATATTGTGCCGATGTCTTTCAGAACTCTTTTCTTTGGGAAGGGATGATGTCCTTTGGGTGCTCATAATCAAGAAATGTATGTCGCAGCAAGTCTGAAGCAGAAAAGAATCCAGAATTTTTAGCCACCACAAGAGAAATGAAGAATTTTAGAAACATGTAATGGTCCTGATATATCTAGAAATACATTGGTGAAATAATCACGATGCAGAAATACATACGGATTTATCCAAAAGGGGGCTAAAAGTGGGGAATATACATAAACAGCTCAAAGAACGCACAAATGGCACTTGTATATACAAGGCCAAAAGCCACTGAAGAAGAACAAGTTTTAGTTTCTCTAGGTCAATTCACTGATTAGAACCATTATATTGTGGAAGAAACTATGATACAACAGTTGGATCTTCACAAGTTAAAAAGAGAAAGGTGAAAGACAAAGGAAATCATTTTTTCAACCCAAAAATATAGATTGACATCCATGCAAGAATTTGACCAATTTCCCACCAAAATGATACAAACTTATTTGGACATTTTTCAGATCAGAAGAATAAAAGAAAATGACCATGGTTTAACTTTGGCATTCTCCCAGACATGTCCTATGCACAGTAGAAGGTGAGGTTAGGGAGACCATGGAGGAATTTCATGCGGGGGAGAATTTGAAGGGGGAAAAAACTCAGCAGATCTTTCACTGTCATCGTCCCAAAAAAGGAAGGAGCAACAAGCATCAAAGACTATAGACCTATTAGTTTAGTCAGAAGCATCTAGAGATTATTTCTCAATATCCAACATATACTTTATATTCCTTTATTTGGAGGGTCTTTTACTTGGAGAAGAGGAGAGAACCATACAAAAGCATCAAGGATTGACAGAATAATGTATTCTGTTCAATGGGAGGAACTCATCACCCTCATTACACAATCAACTCTTCCAAAGTTGGTATCTGATCACAACCCAGTTCTACTGACTTGTGGAGACATGAATTTCAAGAAGTCATACTTCAAATCTGAGAACTGGTGGATGGGGGTTGAAGGCTTCAAGGAGAAAGTGAGTTTCTGGTGGTCATCATTTGTAGTTACTGGTACAGCAGGTTTTGTCTTAGCTGAAAAAAACTCCTAAACAGGAAATTGAAGGAATGGAGCAAGAATAACAGGAGCAACTGGAAACAATAAAAAGAAGCAATACTTTAAAAATTGGCCAAACGGGAGATCCTTCAGGAGCAAAGAGCACTTACTGATGATAAATTAATGCAAAAAGAAAAAACAAAAAACAAATTTGGCAACGTTTTTTGAAGAAGTTGCCAAAAATGAAGAGATAAAGTGGAGACAAAGATCCAGAATACAATGGTTAAAGCAGGGGGATAAGAACACAGTTTTTTCATAGAATAGCTACATGTCGCAGAAGATACAACACCATAGAATCTATAAAGGTAGATGGTATTGCAAATCAGAATTAAAAATAGAGCACGGAGAAAGATGTACAAATCAGAAAAAAAAAACAGATCAACAGAGAAGAAGAGAAGAGAAGAAGTAGAAAATTACGTTGCATTGCAGCTGCCTCATGAGTCGCCGCAGCAGTCACACAATGGAGGGAAATGTTTAAAAAAGCTTAAGAGTAAGTATTTTTACAGAAAAAAAAACCCTAGTTAGCACTTAAGTGAGCTTCTCACTTTAAATAAAAGCACGCTTCTCCCACATCGCTATAAGGCATTTAAGTGACAGGCTGTCGCTTCACGCTTAAAGCGAGCACTTCATTGCTTTTAATAACACTGGGTTTTCCATGTTCTCGGTTGAGATTCATTGTCACGAGAAGCTTCCTGAAGGACAAAACGTATCCACTTCATAATCTTGCCATTGAAAGTGGCTCAACGCATCAAACGACTGCTTCATTTTAACCAATCAAACCATAGTTCAAACCTTGAAAAGTACATTCAATTCTCCCCCATTGTAAGAGTCTGAATATCCACCAAAAATATGATATGAAAAAAGAGACGAAGTGGAGAAAGAGGAAAGAAAATACTTGCGCTGATCATAGTGGGTGAAAATGTGCTACCAGGCAGGTCAAACTCCGGCAAGAGTGCCAACAAATTTACAATCCTAGGAAGTAGGAAAGAGAAAACTCAGGAAATATGCTGGGAGCATTTCTGAGTTACATTTCTTAGAGGCATTAAGTTCCCCCATACTTCCTTTTGGTGTACCATTCCTCCTTGTATAAAATATTAGGTTACCCATATATTTTTGTTGGTTCTCTTTTTTTGGTATACCACTTGTATACATGTTTTATTCCCCTAACATTCAATAAGATGTTGTGCCCCTTGTCCCAATTTAAAGTATCTTAATTTGACTAGGCAACGGAAAAATAAGAATCTAGTGCTCTTAAACTGAAGATATTTGTAGTGTACCAAAATGCCCTTTGAATCATGTGGTCTTAAACAACCTATGCAGAATGCTGGAATCTGAGAGTTACCAAATATAGAAAGAGACGTTCCTTTGAAACAAACTAAAACTGAAATGGAGGGATTATTACTTTTATCAGAATAAAGCACCAAATTCATATGTACAACAAATGAAGCAGGAATGTGTAGCCAATTGAATAACAAAAGAGAGTACCTCTTTGAGATCAACCCATTCCCAAGTTTCATTTGGTGTATTCATATCATACACCAAAGCATGCCGACCCTACACGAAAAAAAATGCAAGTCATAAAAGTTTGAAATTCAGAGCACAAGCAAAGTAAAAGAAATGTGAAACCTAAAGGTCCCCAATTTATAAATAGCATGTATTTAGTTCACGGAACAGCATATCCACTACTACATTAGTTTTAAAACAACCATCAATTAAAGAAACTTCTGATTTAAGAGAAATATTAAAAACTAAAAGCGACATAGTCAAGTTTAGGATTACACTGAAAAGTTTTAACTCAACAAGCTCTGGCCTCAACCCCCTATGCCCAAAAAAAAGAAGGTTAAGCCAATAGCAAAAAAATCTTAGGTGTGATACGTTCCATCAAAGTAGAAAAAGTTCTATTTAGAAGAACCAAATTAAGAAGGAAGAATAAAACATTCCAAATAAAAAATTTAGCACATAGGGGAATCCTGAGAACTCATTGACTCTTGCACTCACTCCCCCTTTCTCTAAATCTTGAGGCTGAAAGAATAGGTAATTCATCTCGCTCTCTTGCGTTGTGTCTGAGTTCAACCTTAAACTACACTCCCTTCCAAAAAAAGGACAGTTTTGGCATGCAAAGAGAGCTATAATGGTAGGCTAGTAACACTCGGAAATCATGATAGTTTCTGATGACCATTTTGCACATCGGTATGGTGACAGATAATGCACACTTTCCCTATTTATGCACGTTGAATAACCTCCAACATACTAATTAAATCTAGAACATACATCAACAGCGCTGTAGTCAGTTATAATGGCCTCGTAGAAGTTGTTGTCATCTGGCCACCTAGTCATCACTCTTCTCCCAATCAAGGGGTCGCGCGGTCTTTCAGCAAGTTCACCAGAACGAAGAACACTTGAAGAACCAGGACCAGCCTGCTGATAATGAACAGGCCTTGAAGAGAACACTTGCTGGCCCTATTGAGAAGATAGAATGTATAACAAGTTAAAAGATACATCTATATCTATACCTTTGATAATAAGAAGATAGCTCCATTAGTTATCAAAAAACTTACAGGTCTAGACCTAAATCCTCCATTTCCTGGTGCTGCTCCCCATTTTGCACCTGGAGTAGTAGGTTGCGTGTTTGCTGCAATTGTCTGATGGTGCAAGGACTCCAACGGGGCACCAAGTGGCATTATCACAGATTGTGACTTTGCCCTCTTTCTTGACCCAGAAACTGTTGGACTGGGGAGTTGATCATGAATAGGTTGGTTTCCATTGGTCTTTCTCCACTCCCTGATACTATGAATACGGTTATCGGCATTCACCTTGGTCAGTAGGTCTCTGTGCTCATCATCTGACACTCTCAGCTCTTTCCTGAGTTCTGTTATCAAGCTTTCCTTTTCCTGAATATTACAGATTCAGTAAAGCATGGTGCCTTTCAAAAGAATGTCATATAGTTATAGACAACGAGAACACTGAATGTAAATGTTTTATACCCATGTAAGAGCATCAGACTGTGCTTTGAACGCTCGAAGGATTGCACCATATGCATCCTGCTCAAGGTTGTGAATTTCGACTTCCATATCAACATACATCCTTTGGTATGGGGCTGAACTTATATTAAACCGTCTGTTTCCACCTATAATACTTCTTGCAGGGGCTCGATTATATTGTGATTGAGGCCGATCATCATCAGTACCTACATTAAATGCAAAACAGGTAGCTTTCATTAAGCAAAAAACGAATCTGTAAAATAAGTTACTTAAAAAGAATGCTTAGCAGCCCTTCCTTCTCCACAGGCACAGTAAAAAGGTTGGTTAACATATTTGGTCTTTACACTAAAACATTACCTAACCAAATGCTTAATTTGTCATTATGGTAAGACATTAGCTAAATAAATGCTAACTGCACAATTTACTTTAGTGATATCTACATGGAGAGGGAGGGAGAAAATTTAGATGTGTGCAGCGCAAAGAGTTGGTTACAATCCTCACCTAGATTTATATTCAAGATGCTAATAGTGCATCGGTTGATTGGCCCAGGCAGACACTGTAAACAACACAATAAGCATATACGAAATATACAACTCATTCTTCTGTAAGAATGTGAAAAGAGACATTAAAGGGCAACAAAGGTGTCTTATATTGCACGTCACAATGGAAAAAAGTTCGTCAAATAGTCGAAAACATAATATGGAAAGACACATTTTATATAGAAAAGGAAACTCCAAATGATTTTTGTAATCATAATCGTATACAAGAGATAAGCAGTAAAAAGTCCACGATTGAAAATATTGTTCATAAAAAAAATAGAGTAAGACACCAAATATAACAAGATAAGTCACAAGTGCCCACACCCACAAGTCAATTTACATTTAGCGTCTTCTCAGCTTTCTAATTTCGATGATAACAGATTAACAGTAAGATTTTTTTTTACATCTTCATTGCAAGTGTTTCTATATTTTTGAAGGTGACAAAACTACAAACACAAAACTTCCAAACTCCATTGCTACACCGACCACAACATGATCGGTGGAAAAACTCCACTATGCAAGAAAGCATCAAATTTAGTTCGCAAGCTTTATATTCAACCTCCTCCACCCAAGGCCCTTCCCCAACAATTACTCAATATTTCATGAGTTAGCTACCTAAGTTGCGCAAACTATTCATTTTGTTGTCGACCACGCGTCAACACAACACGGGTGTAGGTGAATGATTCGTGTGAGATTCAGTCAACCAACATCAGATGCTTTGACCATAGTCCATGGACATATTTGGGGAGGAAATTGAGATATTGATTTCTAAAAATAAAAAATAACAACAGATTTAGACCTGGGAAATGACATAGCTTCAATCCTTTTTAGTTTTTCTCTTGGTCAGTTATGCTATTTATAGTGTTTTCTTTCTCATAGAAAAGAGGGATGATTTCTAAATTAATTATTAGGATATTGCTTTTTGACAATTAATTTATGTTTTTTAACACTCATCTTGGAGAACGAAAAATTTAATTCTACAACATCAATGTAAGTTTTCCACAAAAGATCTTTATAGTTCTATTTTAATAATTTCGCGTTTTTTTAGCCCAATCTCAGTGCACTCACATTAGTGTTGTCGAAGTCGCGATTAACCCTGAACCGAGGCCGAAAAAATGTTGAGAGCTTCATGTTACTTTATGTACACTTCATGCCGTCATAAAGGTCCAAAGACATATTTTTCCTTGTCAATGAAACTCTTCTGAAGAAGTGACACTAAACAATTGATATTTCACTATATCTTAATCTTTTTTCAATTTCTTTGTACATATATTTTTCATTCATGTTTATAATTATTAATCTTAAACTAAGCATATATATTTGTATTTTTTTTCTCCCTTTGCGCCTTTTTCCATTGAAGTCCATATTTTATTTACATTTTGCGCTTAAAGTCCTAATAGACCTTAGAGTTTTTTTGCACTTTTCACCTTTGATAACACTGACTCATATCCCTACTAGATCCGTACCTCAAAATCTAAAACTTAAATTTTTCCAAATCCAATCCTTTGATCCGCATCATGTCGGATTTATGCACCCGGTTCCAAGCAACTTAGCATATAAGCAGGAGATTTGGAGCCTAAAAAATGGGTGGGCAATTACAGACGGCATTTATTACATATTTCCTTAAATCCAATATTTTTTAAAAGCAAATAAACCAAAATAATGACAAGGTTCATGGGACTTGAAGGAGAAGTGAAGTGCACAATTTATGTCAAATTAAAAATATCAAACACATAAAGATTTAGTAATAACCATAACACCCAGAAGAAATCTCAATGATTGGGAAGTCGAGGACTACATGCAATTGATCCTTCTAGTGAGTAATTTCATTCTTGAAACATATCTACCCGGTTGCATTTTCGGAAACCACACACTAAAGGGCTGAAGGGCACTTCTCTGTAAATAGCTGTTACAACACCCTCACGGTTTCAAACCCTAGTTTAGTTCCTTGGCCATGAAAACCAATTTGGAAGAGCAACTTCCCTTCAAGGGTCAAATATTCCCCTTGGATTTGTTATCATTAAGCCTTATTTTGATGATGACAATACTGATTAATGTAAATTATTCCTATCCAGGGCCATTTTGTAGAAAAATGGTAAAGTAAATTAGATAAGAAGAAGTCGGCTCAAGATAAAGGTACTCAAAACAAATAAGGGAACTTTGATGAAATCCAGAAGCTAGAGGACCAAGTGAAGACCACTAAAGGCCCAAACTAAGCAAAAGAAGGAAAAATTACCTATATACACAACTTATTTTACTATTTCTCTAAAATTATACCATTTCAAAAAATTTAAAAAATCCCTACTCCCGGATACATCACTCTTACGTGATGTACTAGGACAGGTGTGTCTTGTATCATCAGAGGTAAAGTATCGAGACGTTGAGCGATTAGAAGTAATGGAGCTTAATGATTTTTAGGCCCATAAGCCTTGTGGGAGGAGTATATAAACTTAGACTTCCTAATGAACATGCTACAGCGGACCGGTTTTGGTTCAAGGTGGCTTAATGGATCAAACAATGTATCAGCACAATAAAGTTTTCGATTTTGATAAACATAATACGATGTGGCTTTTTCTCCTGTTATAGGGGTGGCAAGAGGATCCACTATCCCCTTTCCTTTCCATCCTTGCCATGGAGGGACTAAGCAACCTCATTCAACCAGGAAAAAGTAGAGGACGGGTCAGAGGTTTTCAAATGGGAGACCTAGAGGTAAAAGATCGGCAATATGCAAATGACACTCGAGTGTTTTGTGGTGCCACAAGGGAACAAATGTTAATTCTCAAAGTTATTTTCAACATCAGAAAAATTGGGGGAAAGTGGGTGAACTCCCAACCACATACATGAGAATGCCCTTAAAGCCAAGAGCAAGTCCAAGAACATATGGAGTGGTGTGATAGAGAGAAGTGAAGAAAGATTGGCAAGTTGGAAAAGCCAATGCCTATCCTAGCAGACTCACATTGGTAACCAGCGTAATGGACTCTATTCCTTCATATACGATATCACTCTTTCCTACCCAACAGTGCTACTAACAGACGGGATGTTGTTAGGCGAAACTTCATATAAAGGCAATGTAGACAAGAAGAAATATAGTCTAGTAAAATCGGAGGAGATACTTCTTGGAAAGTAAGAAATGAGGGGGCTTAATCCCAGGGAGCTAACCAGATATAACAAAAGTCTGATATGAAGTGGTTAGGGAAGTTTGCATCCAAGAAGAAGCTCTATGGAAAGAAGTGACCAAATCAAAATATGGCATGCAGGATAGATGGATGACAGAGGAGGTGACAACTTCTTATAAGTGTAGTGTCTATGGCAACAAGAACAAGCTGCAAGGTTGGAAATGGAGAGAATGTGGCTTTCTAGAAGGATATAAGGCAGTGTTGTGAAAAGCGCGCTACAAAGCGAGGCAACCCTTGTGCGCTTCTCTCTCTTTAGGCGAGGCGATCTAAAAAAAGCGCTCGCTTTAGATAAAGAAGCGAGAAGTGACCCTAAGGCAAAAGTGCAATAAAGCGTGCTTTTTATAAAAAAGCGACAATTAGGGTTTTTTAAAAAAATAGGTTTTTTTTTTTAAAAAAAATCTGAAATATACAATATAACTTGATTTTTCTTTCATGATTCTTCTTTCGCTTCTTTCTCTCCTTACGACGGCGACTGAGGTTGCCTCTCTCTTCACACCTCGACCGCGACTGCAGGTAAGTTTTAGTTCATCTCTTCTTTAGCCGATGTTTATTGGTTCATCTCTGTGAGTTTCTTTTCTCCTGAAATATACAATCTTCGCCTATGCTTCATCTCTTCATCTCTGTGAGTTTCGACTGCTCTAGTTTTTTCTTCTTCTCTTCTTCTCTTCATCTCTGCTGCAATCTGCTCTGTTTCTAATTACTGACTGCTGCCTCCTTTGTTTTTTTTCAATTCTTTTGCTTTTTTTTCGTTTTTATTTTGTGATCAGTGTGTATGCCAGCAGCTTTTTCTTATTAGTTGTTGACACTTATTTTTTATTTGTAGTATTTAGTGAACTTTTATCTCATTCAAGATGTCACAAAAGAGGGATCCGGCTTGGGCATATGGAACTCCTATGGGTAGTAACACAAAAGTCAAATGTATCTTTTGTGATGTGACATACAATGGCGGAATCTTTCGTCACAAAAGGCATCTCATGGGTGGCTATAGAGATGTAAAAGTATGTCTGAAAGTCCCGGATAAAGTGCGGGAAGAAATCAAAGAATATATGTTGAAGAAAAATGAGTTTAAAACCCAAATGAACAATGAAGCATCCATGGATAATCTTGTTGATAATGATGAAATGGATGATGATGAATTGGAAGTGAATATCAATGCCAATGGGGCCTCCCTCAAAGCATCAAAGGATGCCTTCAAGTAGTGGGAGTGGCTCTTCCATCAATAGCACCGTCAAGGGTCCTTTGAATCTCTATTTCTCGCAATAATCAAACGAAAAGAGAAAAGGTGGACCTATTGGCTTAGAATCTTCTAGAAAAATTTTGAGGGATCGTGTTGTATCTGCTTTTGCTAGGTGGATGTATGATGCAGGACTTCCTTTCGATTGTGTTAACTACACAGATAGTTTTGGTGAATTCATTGAGGCAGTCGGCCAATATAGCCCTGGAATGAAGCCTCCCACCTATCATGAGGTAAGAATTCCTTTTCTAAAAAAGGAGGTGGAGAATACAAACAAGATAGTAGAAGAACATTAGATTCAAGGAAAACGTATGGTTGTTCCATTATGATGCATAAATGGACAACAAGGAATGGAAAAATGGCCATTAATGATTTAGTGAACTCTCCAAGAGGGAGTGTATTCCTTGAATCTTATGATGCTAGTAACTCTTCTATCGACTCTAATAAGATGTTTAATTTGTTTGAGAAGACTATCATGAAGGTAGGGCAAAATGTGTCAGAAGTTGTGACTGATAATGCAAGTGAGAACAAAAAAGCAGATAACATGTTGAAGGGATCCCCACATATTTTCTGGACTCCTTGTGCTGCTCAGTGTATCAACTTGATGTTTGGTGATATTTTCAAACAAGCCCCGTATTCTACAGGTGAACTTGAGTCTTGATATCTAATTTGCTTTTTTAAACTTCATGTTAGATTTCTTTACATTTTAACTGTCATTTTTTTGCAAGTTCTTAGCAAGGCTGTTAAGGTACATGTTCAATCAAAGGGCATTGTTATTGAATATGATGAGGAGATACACAAAGCAAAGAAATTTGGTAAAACCCGCCAAGACAAGATTCGCAACAGCTTTTTTGACTTTGTATAGTTTTTATAAGCAAAAGAAAATTTTGAGAAATTTGTTTATGTCAACTGAATGGAATGAGAGTATTTATTCAAAGGAACCTCTTGGTAAAGAAGTTGTGAGACATATCATTTGTCCATTTTTTTGGAATGACGTTGTTCAAGCACTCAGAGTTGGTGGTCCTTTAATTCATGTACTTCGTATGGTAGATGGGGAGAAAAAACCACCAAATGAATTACAGTTATGAAGCCATGGATAGGGCTAAAGAAAGTATTGAAAGGCATTCAATTATGATACAAGGAAGTATCAAAGTGTTTTTGAAATCATTTATGCAAGGTGGACAGATCAACTTCATTAGCCTTTGCATGCAGCGAGACACATTTTGAACCCAGGGCTCTATTACAAAAATAATGACATGAAGACTTTAACTGAAGAAGTGTGGCAGGGATATCATAAATGTGTTGAGAGGATGATCCCAAATAAAAGTTTGCAAGACAAAATACGGGAGGAGCTTGGTGTGTACATGAAATCGGATGGCCTACTTGGAATTAAATCAGCCATTAAAGCAAGAACCTTGAGGTCACCAGGTGAGAATTTCATCTTTTAATTGTTTACAACTTCAACTTTTAAGTTATTACACATCTTTTAAAATAACTCTTCTACAGTTGAATGGTGGATGCAATATGGTCATGATGTCCCAAAGTTGCAACAATTTGCTATAAGAGTACAAAGTTTAACTTGTAGCGCATCCGGTTGTGAGAGAAATTGGAGCGTGTATGAACATGTGAGAAACTACATTATATTAATACATTATTACTAATTTAATTGATATCTTAATCATTCCAAGCGCTCCTATTAATTACTTTCTACTATGTGCAAATTCATAGTAAAAAGAGAAATAGGCTTGAGTTGACACGCCTCAATGATCTAGTGTTCATCAAATATAATAGAATATTGGCGCGTCGTTACAAGGCTCGTAATACCATTGATCCAATTTTGTTGGATAGTATTGATGAGGCAAATGAATGGTTAATTGGAGCACCACAAGATCACCAATATGAAGAAGTGTACGAAGAAGAAAGTCTAACTTATGGTGATGTTTCTTTGGCAAGTGGTGTTGAGGAGAATATTTATAGTTTTAGGGGGAGTACATTAAGGGGCAAGGAAAAAGAAATTGGAGGTTCTAGTTCAAGTCAAAACCTTGTTGATGAGCCTTCTGATGATGAAGAAGATGATGACCAAGTAGAACCCTTGGTTATGGCACTTGAAGAGTTTGAGGATCGTGTTGAAGAATAGGAGTTTGAGTCTTTGTGATTTAATTATGTTTTTGATTTTTTGCTTTATATGTTATGACTTATGAGTATTATTGACTGTATTTTCTTTTAATCTAAGACTATATTACCTCTATTTAGTCATTTAATATTTTTTATTTTTATACTAAATATTGCTTTTTTTTAAAAAGTGTCCGCTTCGCTTCATGCTTCTCGCTTCTGTGAAGCAAGCCCTCGTCACTTTTTTCCGCTTCTCGCTTCCCAAAACACTGATACAAGGAGTGGGCATTGGCCTCTGAAGCAAACTTTCCCTGAGCTTTACAACTTATGCTAGGCCAGGATGCCACTGTGGCTGAATTATGGACAGGACAAAGTTGGAATCTTTATCTAAGAAGGAATTTAAATGACTGGAAGGTGACCTTTATAGCAACTTTTAAGAATACAGTCCCTCAAGATCTCAACCTCACCGAAGAAAAGGGCAGTCTAGTGTGAAAGGTGGATATAAAAGGTATTTTCACTGTCAGGTCTGCTTACAAAGATCTGACACAAACAAATACTCAAGAGATAGGATGGCCATGGAGAATGATCTGGAAGACCAAAGTGTTTTATAAGGTAAACTGATTTACATGATTATTGGCAAAATAAGCAGTCCTCACTCATGAAAACCTCAACAAGAGTAAACACAACCTATGCTCTAGATGTTATCTATGTGAAGAACAAATAGAGTCAGTCAACCATTTCTTTTTGCATTGTAAATGGACAAACCAGTCATGTCAGATGTTCATCAAGAAAGCAAGATCAAGTGGGTGAAACCTAGGAGAATCGAAGTGCTAAGAAGTTGGAACACTGATGGTAATGCAAGAAAAGAGGAGAGAAGGAAGATGGATCCCTCATATATTTGGTGGACCATATTGAAAGAGAGAATCAGAGATTTTCTCAAGGCAAAAAGAGAGACATACAGAAGATCAAGACAGACCGCTTAGGCCTTTACTATTTGGGTAAAAACAAGTAGTTATAGACCGTACAGATAACCAGATTTATTAGGAACTTGAGACAACTTTTGTGATGGGGGACTACACTTTATTGTATCACACATGTGCATATATAGAAGTAAAGTTTACCATTAGAAAAAAAAAACAAATAAAAAAATGTGAAGCAATCTTTCCTTATCTAGAAAAAAAATATGAAGCAATCTTTCTTAAGTTGTAAAAAAATGTGAAGCAATCTTCACTATCCTACATCACCTAACCAGGAAGAAAATAACCTCAACATTGTGAACTCATGTTCACGTGGTACAAATAATACTCTGTTCAGAGTTACACGACACTTCCTATTTCGGGATCTTACAAAAAAAATTGACACCATTCACTAATAATAATACAATAGTTTTCTGTATGGCGCTCACAATTTTCAAGATTCAAATTTACTTGATTACTAAATTTTTAACTTTCATGTCTTTATTTCTCGGGCATTACTTTAATACTTCCTTTTACAAAAACTTAAGCAATATGTAGGTTAATTAAAATCTTAAAACTCGATGTCTAGTAAATCACCATAACCTGAAATAATATAGAAGAGGTACATGGTTTGCTATAGACTTAAGCGTATTCACACATAGAGCTTATGAAAAACCCGTAATTTTGTCTTATAAAATATAAAAAATAGGATGGTATGTTTAAATATTACATTCACTTTTTTCTTAGTAAAAATTGCATCAAGTGCAAAGAAGAAACAAGTCTAATTGCCAAAACAACAAATAGCAAATTGGATAACAATTAGTTTGATGATAAATAAGATCTCATGGCCATCATGCCATTTCAGTTTAGAGAAGTCATGACCAAATTACAGCCACTTGCACTTAAAATAAAGACAGAAAGTAGAACCTCTAGATTGCAATAAGAGAGGAGACCTAACATGACAAATTGTGGAAGATGCTTTCACATCTAAAGAAAATTATAAAATGAGCACCCATCAAAAACTATGCTTAAAAAATTACAAATTTATTCCTTATCAAAACAAAGAAAAAGAGCAGGGGATTTGTCTCCAAACCAATTAAAACATGTTGTGAGGAACATTTTTCCAACTTGGCTTAGAAATATGTGTTCATTGCCCTTCTAAAAAAAGAAATACAATCATTGTTCCTAGGTTATATTATTAGGTGCGTTTCTATTAAGGAGAGAAACTCAAACCTCAATATCAAATGGCAACATGGAAGTCACTATTGGTTTTTAGATCAACCTTGGTGCCAAAGGAGTCTCAGGTTTGCATATCAATTGGAGAAAAAGTCAGTGGTATGTCTCTAATATGGAGGAACTGTCTTGGGATTTATTATTTACTTGTGGGTAGGGAGGTGAAGGGGCGGGGGTTACCCTACCATTTATCTGGGCATGCCCTTAGGTGCCAAATCAAAGGCTATGAACACCTGGAATCTGTGATTGTGAGTGTGAGAAGAAGCTTGCCAGATGAAAATCTCAATATATGTTCCGGAGAGGCAGTCACTCTAATTTATTTTGTTTTAGATGCCTTTCTTACTTAAACGATTTTCTATCTTCCCATTCTTGATGGAGTGATACAAAGACGGGATAAAATTAGGAGGGATTTCTTATGGAAAGGGACAAAGGGCAATGATTACACTATCCAACATTCAATCAAGTGGAACAAGGTTCATTGGGGAAGAAATCCAGTGTATCTGAAAAAGCAAAGCAAAGCCCTTAGACTAAAGTGGCTATGGAGGTATTCTCAAGAACACCAACCATACTGGGAAAAGTAATTCAAGAAGAATATAAAGACGAGAACAAGTGGATGACAAAGGAGGTTCTTACACCATGGAAGTCCATAAATCTTGTGGCCTCTCTGAAAGAGCAATACAACCATCAGGGTAGGAAATGGCAATAAGATTTCATTTTGGGAGGATAAATGGTTGGGCACTTCTTGTCTAAAAAGTATCTTTTCTAGAGATGCATGACTTGGAAGTGAATAAATAAGTGAGTTTAGCTAAGGTTAGGACACACCATGGATGGAATTTCCAATTTAGAAGGAATTTCAATGAATGTGATATCACGGTTGTGACTGACAATTTTGTTAGGTTGGAAGTTTTTATGGGAAAATAGAAGGAACGCGATAGCTTATATTTGGTGCAGAAATAACAAAGGCACATTCAAGGTAAACACTGCATATAAGTTGCTAAATCAAGGTGGACGACAATCTTCTCTTTTGCCTTGGAAGCAGATTTGGAAACCTAAGTTCCCTTTCAAGGTGTCATGTTTCACTTGGCTTCTAGCAAGAGAAGTATTTTTAACACATAGAAAAGGAAGTTCTCCATGTGTTATGGATGTTATTTATGTGGGGAAGAGGTTGAGACAGTCAACCATCTATTTCTCTCGTGCAGAATAACATCCTAGCTATGGAGGATTTTCATTAGTCTCAAGAGTTTTGCCTGGGCTATGCCTAACATAATCACACATATTCTTCACACTTGGGGAGAAGTAGGGGTGGGAGCTGCATATAGAGATAGATGGAGGATTGTCCCATCCTATATTTGGTGGACTATTTGAAAAGAAAGAAATGCTAGATGTTTCGAGAGCACGAGCTATGATCTTCAAAAGATCAAACTAACCTGTATCAGGCTTCCTTGCTTCTGGCACAAACAGAGGACACTGAATCCATAATAGATATCCTACGTTCCTGTTAGGATTCAGATTCAGTTTTCTTACTCTTTTGACAAGTTCCGTATATGATTTCAGTGCAACCCATGCACTCGTTCAATGAATATACACAAGTTCCGTCTATGATTTTCAGTGCAACCCATGCACTCGTTCAATGAATATACACAAATTCTAGTCTATATCAACAACAAAGATTGTCACTAACCAGTAATATCGCAGATTTTTACTAGTTAAAGCATTTGTTCCATTAAGATGAATGTCCACGATTAATTAGGCGCATATTACACGTTTGCACCCTATTGTAGACAAAAAAAATTGATATTTGAATAGAGAAGGGTAGAGGAGCGGGTCAATTGTCCAATATTTAAGAAGATTAGACCTTTGTCCTACTTTATGCCTTATGTGTAAAAGAACAACACCTTCTTCATAATGAGGGGATGACATCCTCACCTCAAACCTCATCCATCGTTCCTTTTCTTGAATAGGGTGAAACCTCATCATCTTGAGATCCATGTGGTTTACAAGAGGACCCTATTCCTCTAATTATCCTATAGAAACTCCTTGACAGCTTGGGTGTGGTAGCTTTCTTATGGTACTCCAGGATAATACATACACAAAAAGAAATCCTAATTCCTAGGCAGCGTCTGTCTATGCAGGGAAACCCTATCTTAGGATTGTGATACTATGTAATCCACTGTGTTTAAAGCGACCTTTTCAAAAAAGAGTGGCACCAACTCTAACGGGAAGGCGAGCTGGAGTGACAACTTGAAAATCAGGGTTCAAATTCCTGCAGAGATTACACTAGGTTAATTCTTCTAATGTGCCTATCATTGAAGATTAAAGAGTTAATAGAGTACATGTGGTAGCTAGAGACAACAACTGGATTAATTGACGTGTGTTTAAGCTGCCCAGACACTATCATAGTTACCCAAAAAAAAATGAGGGCCAGAAATTTGTGACAACTCATAGTTTTTACTCGCATGACTTAGCCACAACCCTTTACACAAGGCAGATCAAAGTTTTCACAAAAACATAGTCTTTTTCTTGACACTGAGAGCAGAAAGATCTTTTACTTTCTTCCTTGACTTCCCATACAAATGTTCCATATAGGAGTTCCAATGCAAGATAAAAGCTCCAAAAAGAAAGCGAAAAAAAGATAATCACAGAAAAAAAAAGTCCAAGCTTTAGAATCAAACGTACACATGCAAAGTAGAAATTTTTGAAACGAAAAAAATGCAAAAGATAAAGACTTCCCGTCGGACGGGGAGCGAAGGGTTAAGGGAGAAGAGACAATGAAGTTTCCTCGCTAACCTTTTCTGGTAAAGAAGAAGAACTAGCCGGATAAGGTGAGCGAAGAGCACCGATGGAAAGCAATCTCGGCAGCAACGGCAGGGCGGCAGCGGCAGCGGCGTAGTGAGAAAATTTCGCGACGGAGGTTCGAATAAAGGGAAAGTTGGGAATGAGACTGAAACCAGATTTAACCCCGTGTATTTATATGTGGGACATTTCATTTAAATAAAATAGCATTCTAGTAAAATAGAAAATATCTTCTCCAAGCACAATTTATTTTATCATCTACTTTCTAATTATAGAGAGTGGATTGGAGAACTATTCATATGCTATATTTCACTTTTTAAATATTATATTATTTTTTTTATTTTTTTTAATTAACATATTAATTTTTATATAAGGCTATTAGTTAAATATTTAATATATGCAATTTTTTAAAAATTTAATATAACATTTTAAAATATATTTTATTTTATATATATTACTTTCATCTCAAATTAATAATGTTTTAAATATTTTTTTAATTTTTGTAATATAATTTGATGTTATATTAATTTCCATTATAAAGAATGCACAAAATTTAGATAATAAGATTAAAAAAATAATTTTAAAATATAATACATAACATAATAAATTAAATTTAAGATGACAATAGATGCAACGCATAACATAATAATTATAAAAATCACAACAATAATTTAGTAATCCGATAAGTTGTTTCTAGATTTAACAATATTCGAAAAAAGGAATTAGTGTATGATTTAAAGAAGTTGTTATTGTGATTGCGGTTGTGCTTGTTGATTTATTTTTTCAATTATCTATAGTTGTTCTATAGAAATTTAAAATAATATATAATTTAAAATTGAATTAAAAAAATTCAAAAAATTAAAATTTTATATTACATGAAATTATATAGGATGATTATTCATAAAAATAAAAGGAAAGAAAATATTTATATTATGGATTAAGAAAACAAAGTAGGAAATAGAAATAATAATATAATATTGAGGAGAGAAAAAAATTTATACAGTAAAATAGAGAATTGGGTTGGAATTGATTGTCTGAAAAAATAGAGAACTCTATATTTGAAATCGAAGATGCTCTTATTCTTCCAAAAACAAAATAAAAATACATTACATTAAATTTAAATAAATAAAATGTGGCTTGATTTAATTTTTAATTTTTTAAAACTATGTAATATTAATTTTTTACTTTAATAAGAAGTTGAATTGAATCAGTGATTATGTATATAATTTTTATAACTAATTTAATATTGATTGATTATTTTTGTACGTATGTATCACGTTAGTTAATGATAAATGTGTATAAGAAAAATTATTGTGTGAATATTAATTATTAAGCACTAATATTTTTTTTTTAAATAGCGTAATTTTTTTCAAATAAAGGTATTTAAATATGTGTTCCTCTTTAATTGTATGTATGTTCCTTTTTAAGATAAATAGGTTTTGTCTTACACTAAAAAGAACGTAAAAGTTTGCTTTGAAAATATTCAAAAATTCTATTGATAATTATTAGTTCAAAATTACAATAGAGAATTAGTTCAAAATTACAATAGAGATCTTGTACTTCAAAAGATATATAGGAGAATTATACAGTAATCAATATATGATTAGAAATAATACCTATCTATAAAATTACATATTACATACACAATAACACAAAAAAAATGGATATACAATAAATGAAGAGAATTTTATTTTATTATTTACATATTGCATAACCTATATCTGAAGATAGGTAGTAAATTAATAATCTAAAGTAAATTTGGGTAGAGCTACACAATGCTCTCTTGTTCACATTTTCTTCTTTTTCGAGTATACTCTTGTTCATCTCTTTTGAATCTCCAAAAGAATCACATGGATGTTGTCACGCATTGAACTTACATCATAGACGTGGCCGACACTTAATGTCATTGCTCGCTCGAACATTTTCATAACATGAGCATATGTTTAGACATTAGTAAAAACAAGTTTAAAAGCACTTGAAGAGACGAGACTTGTAAAAGAAATACTTATCATAAATGGTTTTGATTTTAATGAGAAAGTCCAATCGAATTAGTGATTATGTATATGATTTTTATAACTAGTTTAATGTATGTATTTTGGATGTATATATCACATTATTCTTTTTATATTATTAAAAGCATGAATGTCCTGAATATTGTTGTTTAAACTTCTTACCCTTCATTGAAAGACTTTATTTTAGATAAAATTGTCTTTCACTATTTATTTTATTTATTTATAACAAAACTTACAAGGTTTGTAATTTTGGTTGTGCCCATAATGAAGGAATTCAATTGGCAAGTGAATCCATGATAGTGTATTGTCCCCCTAACATAATTAAAGTGCTCTTGAGCTTAAGGATTGAGAAGGACATTATACCACTAGCTTTTGTAATGAACCCTTCTGGGGACAAAGCGAAACCCTCCAAGTGGAGAAAGGGAAGACCCTGACAACTACTCCACCAACACAATCACGAATGATGAACTACATAATTTGGAACTTTAGAAGCCCCAATATTAGATGTCACTGCGAAGCATGGTTAAATTGCAAGAGCCTACTATGTCAGCCCTTCTAGAGACTAAACTAGGAGCGCATAAGCATTTCATTGAAGTCCTAAAGTTCGACTCCCAGATCCAATCTGCTGCTACCGGCCTATCCGATATCATAGTGATTATGTGGAAAAAAGACGTGTTAAAGCTCAGCGACATCTTCATCACTTAACAAAGCATTCATGTCATGGTCCATGTATTATTTAAACCTCTCCCGTGGTTTTATCATGCTATCTATGCTAGTAATGATTATGCCACTTTAACTAGTCTTTGGGAAGAATCATCAACATCTCTAATGTTGTTCATGGGGATTGGCTGATTGGAAAGGGGAGGGGTTAATGAAATCTTAAGAGCCACCAATAAGTATGGGTGACTGAGTATTAATAACGGCAGAGCCAATGTTATTAAGAATTGCCAGGACCACTGTAATTTAGTAGACCTAGGATTTAAAGGTTGTAAATACACCTAGACTAATAAGAGGTACAAACACAAATCCGACCTTATCCTCGAAAGGTTGGATAGATGTCTAGCCAATAACTCCTGGATTACTAGATTCCCCTATGTATCTGTTACCCACTTACCTAGGACCAAGTCTAACCATTTGCCCTTCATGTCAGACTTTATTTTATTGGCCACTTAGGCAATAAGAAACCTTTCAGAATGGGACCCCACATTTAGAGAGCTTGATAAAAATTATTTTGATGCCCCCTAAGTCTCTCTAAGTCCATTAACCGCCTCCAATAGGATGCCATTGAATGAAACAAGATTACTTTTGGTATCATTTTCCATAAAATCAAAAGATTCTTGCTAGGCTAAAAGGAATTCAAAATTCACCCTCCCTCCATCATAGCCACTTCCTATGGGATCTTGAGACCATCCTCCTAAAAGACTATGAATATCTCCTTCAAGTGGAGGAAGAATTCTAGAGAACCAAATCCAGAATAGACTGGCTTAGCCTGGGAGATGCCAATACTAGCTTCTTCCACACATCCATCATCAATAAACGGAGGAGGACCAAAATCCTTAGCCTCCAAGATGACATAGGTAACAACATCACTAACCAAGCCCATCTTACCTCTCATATTTTCTCCCATTTTGTTAACCCCTTCACGACTGGGCACTCTCGCTCAAACCTCATCCATCACGAGGCCAGAATAAGGCAGCTATACAAGCCTCCTTTGAGTGAGATTGACTACCCCCTTATATATGTTGAAATCACTCATGCAATTAACTTCTTCATGGCTATCAATGCCCCTAGCCTTGATGGCATTCACCCCCTCAGGTGTAAAACCCCCAAAACGAGTTAGGGTTTCTAGAGCCTCACATGTGCCTATAAGCTTTTTAACATGTTAATCAAAGTGTTTTAAAGTATACAAGATTGATTTGAGTTGATTTGGAAGTCAAACGTCAAGGGACGACTAAGATGTTCGATGACTAGTCACCAAAGGGACCTTATGTGTTTTTTATGTGCTTATGTGTGTGTCATGATCTTTTAAAGTCCTTATATGAGTAATAATGATGTTTATAGTCAGTGTGGTGAGTTTCATTAAGTTTATAGGTCAAACATACAAGAGCGTTCGAGATGTTTGAAAGTTTGCCCTTGAGACGTACATGTGTGTGTCTTGAGTGAGCCTAACATGTTTGGACGTGTTGCGTGTAATTGTTTTGGGTGAAACTGATGTCAAAGGTCCTTGAAGTGTTAAAGTATATAATTACGTTGTAAACTTCCAAGTACGACCCCCCAGGGGCCCCGCAAGAAGCCCTCAAGGAGAACCCAAAGGCTGTCGAGACACTGCCTTGGCAGTGTCAATCGATGAAGCCAAGGAACGGTCCGGCAGTCCACCAACACCCTGTTGATGGTGAGGCATTCATGTACACTTATCCTGGTGAAGTCTTAAGGCAGTTGTCCATCCTCAAACCCAAATGACGGCCTACAGTATGGTCCATCGATGGACCTACTGGGCGTCGATGGGTCCGTCAATACAGGCTGTATAAAACTGTCGTGCATGCTGTCTAACTAAGGGGTGAACGGGAAATTTATCCCACGTGCTAAACTGACCCTACATGATTTATTTGGTTATTTTTGGGTGTATTTAGGAGATCAAAAAAGTGATAACCCCATTTCCGATTTAATTCACATAAATTAGATATCCCTCCCAAACCAAACTCTCTCTAGGACCTCCATTGAAGGTCAAGATCAAGAATGCTTGAAGCTTGTATTCATATGGTTTCTTCATCAATTTTTAGAGGTTTTATTCTACATTAAGCTATGGTGATCCTTTATCTCTAGTTATCCTTCCATCTAGAGAGTTAATCACAAAGTTTTCAAAGAAGTTTCATGATCAAATCTCTTCTTCTTCAATCTAGCCATGGGTTCTTTCTCAAAACATTTTCAAAAGCTTAATCATGATAAATTGATGTTAATATGATGATCGTAACGTGGATTTCAATCCAATTGCATGATGAACCCACGTCCCCTTCAACTCTCGTTTTAGCCTATGTATGGGCATTATGATCGTGGCTTTGTATTGTTTGAATTGTGGTTCTAGTACGTTGAATTGCTAATACCTACTGCCTAGTATGTGTATTGATGGTTAATTGTTGATGAGTGACCCATGAACATGAAGGTTTGAATAAGGCTAGTCTATAATGTAGTATATTGTGATCTTGATGCTAGCATGCTTATTATGAGATTCAATTATGTTAAAGTGATGGTTAGTCACTGCCTATGATATAATGTGATTATGTATTATATATAATATATCCAATGTGTATCAAGTCTTGATAGTTTGAATAAAATTAGCCTATGTTATTTTATCTTCCATGAATTCCTAATATGTAGCATGCTTACAGTGATCTCGAGTTTACTGTCAATTTTAGTAGGATTTCATTCAGGTTGTGATTTCTTTATATACTGCCCTACGTGTATATTGTTGATGAACTATTATTGATGATTAATGCAAGGGAAAGTGGTGAGGGACCTATATTACTCTACTTACTAATGATTGTTGAATGTAGTGTATTCACTGTAACCTCGACTTTATAGTACATGAATGTAGTATTTCATTTGTGTAAAGATACATGTATCTACGCCTTATATTGTATTGATTGATCAAAAGGGGTTATTGATCAATGACAATCAAAGGAAGAGGAATTGGTAATATTGTCTGTTTCCCTCTACTTTTATATAGAATTGTTAGTTGATGAAGCCTTGTATGGCATTGTGTGCATGGTCCACTTATGGTGGCGGTGTTTACTTTATTGCCAATATGTATATGTGATGTGAAAATGTCCTTGAAGGCAATTATACAATGAATGTGTGTTGATGATTAATCACCCTATGTGAAGCATATGCCTAATTTACTATTCTAGCTATGATCTAGGTTGTATGGCTAATGTTATGAGCATGTAAATGGTCATGTTAACCTTATATATATGTGCTGCCTATGATGAGGTCCTATAATGCTACATGTGAAGTAAAGTTAATATAGGTGCGTAATGACTAGAGCTTACTGTAAAGATGTCGTAAGTCTTGAATAAATGAATCTTGTTCTATGCTATCCATTCTATGATGTTGTGTGATGTATCATTCATTAGGATGACTTGGTAGGTGTACTAGTATGGGCAAGGGTATGGGACCTTGTCTATGCATTGCACATGTGTACCTTAATAGAATAGTTCTGAGGTTGGTCTTCTAAGTACATGCATAGGATTGTATGAACATGTTATGAATATGACTTATATTCTATGATGTTAACTATATGATATGATGAAGTATGAATGTGCATAGTTTCTTGGTGTGTTTATATGAAAGAATTGCTCATAAGTTATATTTCTAAACTTGTGCATTGATATATGAACATGTGTGAAATTTATGTGTTATGTGAGAGGTTTGTTCACATAAATGTATGATAATCTAGTCAATGGAGGGGCCTTGAAAGGTTTGCTCATGTGTACCCTAAACTAGATAGGTGCTTACATATGCTATGTCCATGTGAAAGGGTTTCTCACATGATATAGGTTGATGAATTCTCATCTATGACTTATGAGCTAAGCATATGAGGAGATGACTCTCCTAAAGCCTACATTTATAATTAATGTTAATAAAAAACTTTTCAATAAGGGAACTTATCTTAGCACCGAGTGAACTTGAGAGTGTTGGCTTCCCTTGGAGGAGGATTCACCATTGGGTTCTAATAAGGTGTTGACTTCCCTTGGAGGAACATTCACCTATGGTTCCACATGAGCTGTTGACTTTCCTTGAGGAAGATCCACCCATGGTTTCTCATGAGATGAGGCTCCAATGGTAATAAGCATGTAGAGGGTTATGTCTATATCTTAGTTCCGTAAACTATGCTTGCCACATAGGATCTAGCAAGTGAATTCACTTAGTATGCCAGCATGTGTTAATGTTCTACCTTGGCTAGGTAAGAACACCTTCCCTTGGTGTAAGGCTCTATAACACCAAATTCCAGGTTTAGCACCCATGGTCTTAAAGTTTGTTAAGGCTATAGTTTCCCTAAAGTAAAATGGACAATGTAAGTACAGTAAGGACCCTAACTAAGATAACCTAAGGGTAGTTGCTTAGTGTAGGTGGGGGTATGCGACTTCACCTATGCATTGCACAAGTGGCTCTTGAGGGAAGTCCTAGGAAGGTGTTCTAATGCATGTGTCTATGTATATGTTCCTTATGCATGACTTTTGAGTAATTGTCTACTTATTGTGATGAAGTGCATGGTATGAGTCCTAATGGATCTATGTGATGTGATCTTATTCTTATATGCACTATATCGGTCTTAATGACTATATGATGAAGGTCTTGCTTGACATGAATGAAGTTGTCTTCACTTACTATGTGATGTATGAATTGGATGTTAAGGCTTGTGGTCTCATGATAGGTTTACTAAGTATGTGTGAGGTTATGTGGCTTCACATGTACATTGCACTAGTAGACTTAGATTGGGATTATGAGTAAGGTTTTATAAGGTTCTAGGAAGTGAAATTAGTATATGTGCAAAGTAAATAGAGTTCACTATAATGTCTTTATGGTCTTGGCTTGAAAGTGTCTTGTGTGCTGTGCTATATTTCTATGATGATATGTGTTAGCTTATGTAGGTTGTATATATGACTTCTTTGTGGTTTTAAGGTGATGCATTGCACCAACTATCACTAGAGGGTAACTTGGGGGAATAAGAAGGTAAGAAGAAAATGATTTACTATAAAACGAGATAGTTCATTGTAATGAAGAAAATAGCTTACTATTATGTGGTTCTAAAATGCGTTAAATGCAATGTGTGATTCTATATGATTGATGACCATTGAATATTCTTATATGAAGTATGTAAATGATATAATGCTTATTGTATACAGGTTTTACGAAGATTTTATAAAAAAGGCATGAAGTATTGTTTCAAGTAAAATGTCATTTTTTGTCACATCTAGGATTATTGCACATAATATATATAGAACATAACATAGTCTCAAAATAGTCGGCTCATCTCATAACCATCTAATACGAGTACATAAAATTTGGTCTAGCCCATACATAAATGAAACGAAGACCACGTATAGGTCATACAACGTTTAATATCTAAATGAAAAAGGAAAGAACATAAGAGTCTTGAACACTAAGAAATATCATAGGCTTGATAGTGGCATCGCCCTCGGAAAATGAGGACCTACCTTACTTGGGTGACTGAGAAATCCAAGTCTTTTTCAAGTCGTTTCTAAAATCCCTTCAACGACCGGAATCTAAAATGTTGGGGAAAAGGAAGAAATGGGGTTATTACACCACTTATACTAAGTATGAGACCATATGCACACCTATCATTAAAACATGCTAAAAGGGGCATTTCATTCAGTATACAATTTACTTTGAGAACCTTTATGCATATTCAACAAGACCATACCAAATCAATAAGACATATTCATGAAGTCATATGCATGTACATTACAAAATCAATAACATCAAAACTAGTCAAGTCAACATGCATATCATGTAATTGAATAAATAGTCAAGTAACTCTATCATCAAGTCATAAATAACCACAAGCATGAATAAGAGTTTATTATAACATAATCAAAGACAAATAATTATCTATGAACCTCCTATCAAGTCAACAAGTGCAATGACCAAGCAAAGCCCCATAACCTTACTCAATAAAGTAACTCAACAAGAATCATGACCAACCTCATACTTCACATAGAATAACATTTAATAGTACATATATTAATACTTTAACAACGTAGACCAACACAAATTCATAAGTAAGACCAATCAATGTATAAGATCAACAATGTGTAAGTCCATCATATACATATGATGTACCATTATAAGCATATTCATACATAATAACATCCTCCTTAGACTTCCTTCAAGGCTAACTAGTGCAATGTTTAGGTAGAGACCATACCCCTACCTATACTAAGTTAAACCCCTTAAGTTATCCTAGTTAGAGTTCATTCCTTTAATTCATCTTACTTTTTTGGGAACATCTTGCCCTAATTGACATACACCACATGAGATAATGTGGAATCTGGTGTCATGGAACCTTACACCGAAAGAAGGCGGAGTACTTGCCAAGGTAGTAGCAAAACATGAATATAGCAACTACGTGGATCCACTAGCTAGTATTCTTATGGGGGAAACATAGTTCAAGAACTAGGAGATATAATTGTGACCCTCTTTATGCTACATGCATTATAGTCTCCAATCTCAAGAGTACATTAGTGATCCTACCTTCCTTATGTGGGAAGGTACACTCGTGACTCTAGTTCACTTGGTGCTAAGCTAGATTCCATTTTGAAATTTCTTTAATGTCTTTATTGTTCATCATAGCTTATTGCAGGTCATAGGATCTAACCCTTGTATAAACACAATTATCATATCTCAATAAGAATTGCATGAGTATATTCCTTTCCTCATAATTTATTTAAGTGAAGTTAGCATATTTTCATATCACTTCATAATAAGGCACATTGGTAACTCATTCACCATCCTTATAATATTTACATCTTAGACAACACCTCATAAACCATAGTAAAGACATATAAATTCAACATCATACCACCCTATCAATCCTAATACAAGGCATACTCCAATACAACATCATGACTTAATCACAATTAACCATAATTTGAAGTAAAGGATAGGGATCACAAGACTTACCAAGTCTCCTTCATAATTAATCATCAAGGTCTTACCATCAACAATTAATTCAAACCAATTAGGGTATAACATCATCATACTTCAATGACCAACATGATAACAAGGCTAAAAGAATCACTACATCATAATTCAATTCTAGTTCATAGCTTAAGGCAAGAGATATAGATTAAAGTCATAATCTAATTCAATTACTCAAGAACTAGAATAAGAGGACTATAATTCACCCTAATTTATTCATTATTGCTACAATACTATCATCTAGTAGTGATTTAACCAATAACCAAGTCAATTGAATCAACATTACACAATTCATATCAAGATCATCATCACCAAGGGTTAAGGAGTAAGGGTCATCTTCTACAAACTAGACCAATCCATTAAGATATATCATAATTAAGTTAGAATATATGTTAATATATTCATAATATCCAAAATAAACCATAAACAAATCAATTCATAACATAATTTTTGAGATTGGAAAGACCCATTTGAAAACCAAACTTTGGAAATCAATTTGATGGAACCCTTTGAGGAAAAAGGTCTCAAAGGTGAAATAGATTCCATACCTTGCTAATTGATGAAGATTAATGGTGAAACTTGACTCTTTGAAGCCCTTAAAACCTCCCCTTGATTGGTATTCAATGGATTTCTTCACTAGAGAGAGAAAGAAGAGAGAAGAAAGAGAGTTTGGGTTTGTGAGTTATGAGAGCTTAGATTAGTTTAATGGGGTTGGGGTCTTTATATGGGGTTTTAGTTAACTTAATTAGACTTTACTTAACCCCCAAGTTACGAACTAACCCCTTAATTAAATAATTGTAACTAACTAAAAACGTGCAAAAAAGTCAGGCCCTCACAGACGAGACCTGGACCGACAGTCCGTCTATGAGTCGACGACTCCTGCCCCCTTTCGTGCTGCACTTCGTCGATGAGTTCGTAGAGTGGTCCAAATGTGCCATTAGAAAAAATGGCTAAGTGTTGGTCTAAGGATTGCATTTACACCCCGTCGATCCACACATGCTCCGTCGACTCCCCTCGTGGGTACAGACTGCCCATGTAGTGCTTTTGACACCCAAAACGAAAGGGTCCTCCTCAAGGGCGCTTGGTTGGTCCTTGGGGAGTCGTACCCAGAAGTTTCGACTATGAATCAACTTAAACATATGTTAGAAACCCTTCCACCAATTTTCATCATTTTCTGACTTCTAACAACTAGTCAAATAGGCTAAGGCACGCTAGCACCTCCTTGAACTAGTTTTCGGACGTCATGGACATTCTTGGACGTTTTGGTTTCTAGACTTCCTAAATGACTTATATTCATTAAAATAGACCTTAAAAAAGAGTCTAGTCCTTTTTAAACTTATGTTAGGCTCTAGAACACGTCTTGGATTTTCGAAGTGTTACATTATCCCCCCTAGGAACATCGTCCCCGAATGATACTAAAAATCTTCTGAAGGAAGGAATAGACTCAAGACTAAAAGCCCAACTAATAGCCCAACCAAAAAAAATACATTAAAAACATCAATCATATTATTTACACAAGGCAATCCAAAACTTCAATTATCACACATAAGGCTCAACATTACATTATGAGGAATATCCATCTCATAACAACAAAGGCTCAACATAGCATTTATGAGTCAATTATGCCATATCTTAACCTATCAACATGCTACACATCATTTCATAAAGACTCACCATATCAAAATGCACAACATAACTCAAACAATCAAAATTACATATTATTTGCATAATTCACTGTAAGTCACTGTAACATCATCAAAAATGCACCTTTTGCAAAACTTCACTAAAAGTTTAAGCAACTTTAATTTTAGTCATTATTTTAATTATTAATAGAAATAACTAACCTTAATTATCAAATAGATGAGGGTAACGATATTTCATGTCGGCCTTGACTCCCATATTGCACCCTCAACTAGATGATTATTTCATAACAACTGTACGAAAGCCACCTCCTTATTCCTTAACTTCGTTACTTGACTATCATGGATTTGAGTCGAAACCTCCTCATAAGAGAGGTAATATTTCACACCAAGACCCTCAATAGGAATAATAGACTCGGGATCACCGATACACTTTTTATGCATAGAAATATGGAAAACCGGATGAATCAAAGCCAATTCACTAGGAAACCTTAGTTCATAAGAAACCTTGCCAATCCTTTACAAGATTTCTTATGGGACCCATATAACGAGGACTCAACTTCCCTTTTTTTCCAAATCTAACCACCCCTTTCATGGGAAAAATTTTCAAATACACTTTATCACCTTCTTAAAACTCTAAGTCCCTTCTCCTATGATCAGCATAAGACTTTTGCGACTATAGGACGATTACAACCGGTTCTGTATGATATGAACCTTCTCCAAAGTCTTATAAATCAAATCAGGACCCAAAAGTGAAGACTCACCCACTTCAAACTATCCAATTGGGTATCTACATCTCCTACATACAAGGCTTCATAAGGATCCAGAAATATAGTTGAATGGTAGTTATTATTGTAAGCAAACTCCACCAAAGGCAAATGCTTATTTCAATTTCCCTTGAAATCAATAATACAAGATCTAAGCATATCCTCAAGGGTATGAATAGTACGCTCCGCTTGACCATCCGTTTGGGGATGAAAAGCGGTGCTTAGCTTCACCTTGGTACCCAACCCTTCTTGGAATGACCTCCAAAACCTAGATGTGAATTGTGCACCCCAATTCGATATTATGGATGACAGAATATCATGGTGACATACATTCTCATATATGAGGATCCTTGTATAATATTCCGCCAAATAAGTACACTAAACGGGAAATAAATGAGCAGACTTGGTCAACCTATCCACAATCACCCATATAGAGTCATATTGCTTTTGTGTTCGAGGCAAACCTACCACAAAATCCATATTGATGTCTTCCCACTTCCAAATAGGAACTTGGATTTCTTTTAGTAAACCACCTAGATTTTGATGTTCGGCTTTCACTTGTTGGCATTTGGACACTTAGTAACATACTCTTTTTCAAACCATCCCACCAAAACACTTTCCTAAGGTCATGGTACATCTTTGTCGAACCCGGATGAATGAAGTAACGGGACCCATGAACTTCCTCAAGAACTTGGTTCCTCAAACCATCTACATTGGGAACACACAACCTTCCTTGATACCTCATGACACCATCCCTTCTAAGGATAATAACTCATTAAGCTTGCCAAGAACCGATTCCTTCAACTCCATCAATTATTGATCAAGGTGTTGTTTGGACTTCACCTCAACAAACAAAGATGACTCGGAGTTATGATGGACCATAAAACCACCATTCGGAGAATCTTCCAACATCACATCCAATATAGCCAACCTATGAACATCTTTCACTAGGTCTTTCTTGGTTTCATCTACATGAGACACACTACCCAAGGATAAACGACTTAGAGCATCCGCTAGGGCTGTTCATCAATTCGGTTTTGAAGTTTATTGGGTTGGCTTACTGATTATCGGTTTGTAGAGATACCAAACGATTAAAAAACCATTAAGATATTGGCTTATCGGTTTTTGATCATTATTGGTTTGATTATCGGTTTAACCATTAAGATTTGATACAAAAGAAAAAACATTAAAAATCACTTAGAAATAAGGTGAAAAAACTAAATAAACCATGCACTTGAGTTCACAAGTTACATCTTGCTCAAAGACAAACACTTTTACATTGTAGAATAATTAAGTGTTTGAGACAACCAAAAATAATTGTAGGAAATTAAACTCCTAGTCGAGGACTTTATATATTAAATGGTATAAATATAATTATTTAATTTACTATCAGGTTATCGGTTAAACCATTAAAAAAAACTTTAAACCGTTAAGAACCAATAACCCGATAACAAAATAAATCAAAACCGTTATCAAAACCACTAAACCAATAACCCAATACTATAAACCAATAACTTTTTTATCGGTTCGACCTATCGGTTTCGGTTCGGTTTTGAACAGCCCTAGCATCCGCAACCACATTGGCCTTGCCGGGGTGACAGAGAACACTCATGTTGTAATCTTTCAACAATTCCAACCACCTTTTTTGTCGGAGATTCAACTTGTTTTGAGTAAAAACATATTGGACACTCTTGTGGTCGGTATACACATCAACATGGACACCATGCAAGTAATGCCTCAATATTTTCAAGACAAATTCTACGGCCGCTAACTCAAGATCATGAGTTGAATAGTTTCTCTCATGCACCTTAAGTTATCTGAAAGCATAGGCTACTATATTCCCATGTTGCATAAGCACACAACCTAAACCCTTGGGATGCATCACAATATACAACGAAACCCTTTGTACCCTCTGATAAAGTTAACACCGTAGCGGAAGTAAGCCTGTCTTTCAAATTTTAGAAGCTTCTCTCACATGCCTCCAACCACTCAAATTTCTTACTCTTTTGGGTCAAAGTAGTCAAGTGAGATGTGATGGATGGAGAAACATCCACAAACCTCTGATAATAACCCGCTAAGCCCAAGAAACTCCCAATGTCAGTTGGAGTCAATGGTCTAAGACAATTCTTGACGGCCTCGATTTTCCTTGGGTCAACCTCAACTCCATCACTAGAGATGATATGACCAAGAAAAACCACCGACCTTAACCAAAACTCACATTTTCTATACTTGACAAATAATTGGTTCTCCTTAAGAACTTGTAACACCACCCTCAAATGGTTCATGTGGTGACCCTCATTTTTCGAATATACCAAGATGTCGTCAGTGAGGACAATGACAAATGAATCTAAGTAACTTCGAAACACCCTATTCATTAGATCTATAAACGCCGACGGGGCATTAGTGAGACCAAAGGACATTACTAAGAACTCATAGTAACCATATCTAGTCCAAAATGCCATTTTTGGTATATCCTCACCTCTCTCCCTAAGTTGGTGATACCCCGACCTCAAGTCAATCTTAAAAAAGTAGTTGCCCCTTGGAGTTGATCAAACAAGTCGTCAATTCGAGGGAAAGGATACTTGTTCTTAATAGTGAATTTATTGAGTTGGCGGTAATCAATGCACATCCTAAGGAACCATCCTTCTTCATCACAAATAATACCGGAGCACCCCATAGATAAATACTAAGCCTCATGAAGCTTTTGTCTAGTAAATCTTTGAGTTGAGCCTTCAAATCTTTCAATTTGGACGAAGCCATACAATAAGGGAGAATTTAAATGAGATTTGTATCCGGTAACAAGTCGATACCAAAATCAATTTCCCGTTCGGGAGGAATACCGAGAAGGTCATTAGGAAACACCACCAAAAAGTTTCTCACTACTAGGACCGACTCAATGGGAGGATTTTCAGAGTCTAAATCTCGGACTCTTACTATATGGTATAAACACCCTTTAGAGATCATTTTACAATATTTTAAACAAGATATGATGTTACCTTTAGGAATAGAATTTCCCCCCTTCCACTTCAAAACGGGTTCATTTGGAAAGTTAAACTCCACCACCCTTGTTCTAAAATCTATAGAGGCAAAGCAAGCATGCAACCAATCCATACCCAAAAGGACATCAAAATCAAGAATATAAAGTTCTACTAGCTCAACATAAGAAACTCTATTGGGCAACATTATAGGACAATTTCTATACACCCTTTTTGCAACAACTGACTCACCCACTAGGGTAGAAACTATAAAGGGTTCATGCAATATATTGGGCAAAATGTAAATTTTTTTTAACTATTAGAGGAGTAACAAATGATAAGGCAGCATCCGGATCAAGTAATGCATATACATCAATAGAGAAGACTTTTAACATACCAATCACCACGTGGGGAGAAGTCTCTTGCTCACCCCTAGAGTAGAGAGCATTAAAGCGATTCTTCTTCAGAGCCTCATTTGAACCACTTGCATGAGCTTGAACACTACCCTTGTATTGAACCCTCACATTAGGTCAATCCCTAACTTTGTGCCCACTTTTACCACAGCCAAATAAATTATCCGTTTTCGTAAGACAATCACCATTATGCTTTTTGCAACACTTTCCACAAGTTGACTTCTTGGTTGGTGAACTAGTATCCCTTCCTCTTTTAGGATTACGGTTAGACACCCTATCATCCCTAGCCTTAGGGAACTTGGAATAAACTTGACTTGAAAATTTCTTCTTGAACCCAGGCTTGTCTTAAATCTCAAGCCTACCCTTTGAGGAACCACCATCAAAAGATCTTGTGTCTTACACTTGTTGAGCATGAAACATGAGACGAGAAATGTTAAAATTTTATGTAGCATAGCCAAATGACACTCCTCTTGCAAGTCATCCGATAGTCCCATCACAAAATGATTCATTTTATCCATACGGTCGGAAACCAAAGAAGGAGCATATTTTTACAATTGAGTGAATTTTAAGGAGTATTCAAACACATTCATACATCCTTGACGAAGGTTGATGAAATCTACCACTTTATGTTCCCTCTTCTCTCTAGGAAAGAACCTATCAAGAAAAGCTTTTTTGAAATGTCTTTATTGTTCATCATAGCCTATTGTAGGTCATAGAATCTAACCCCTGTATAAACATCATCATCATAGCTCAATAAGAATTTCATGAGTATATTCATTTCCTCTCAATTCATATAAGTGAAGTTAGCATATTTTCATATCACTTTATAATAAGGCACATTGGTAACTCATTCACCATCCTTATAATATTTACATCTTAGACAACACCTCACAAACCATAGTCAAGATATTTAAATTCAAAATCATACCTCCCTATCAATCCTAATACAAGGCATACTCTAATACAACATCATGACTTAATCAAAATTAACCACAATTTGAAGTAAAGGATAGGGATAACAAGACTTACCAAGTCTCCTTCATAATTAATCATCAAGGTATTACCATCAACTCTTAATTCACCCCAATTAGGGTATAAAGTAATCAATACTTCAATTACCAACATTATAACAAGGCTAAAAGAATCTCTGCATCATAATTCAATACTACTTAATAGTTTAAGGCAAGAGACATAGATCAAAGTCATAATCTAATTCAATTACTTAAGAACTATCATGATAGGACTATAATTAACCCTAATCTATTCATTATTGATACAATAACATCATCTAGTAGTGATTTAACCAATAATAAAGTCAATTGAATCAAAATTTCACAATTCATATCAAGATCATCATCACCTCGGGTTAAGGGGTAAGGGTCATCTTCTACAAACTAGAACAATCCATAAAGATATATCATAATTGAGTTAGATTAATGTTAATATATTCATAATATCCAAAATAAACAATAAAAAAATTAATTCAGAACATAATTTTTGAGATTGGAAAAGACCCACTTGAAAACCCAACTGTGGAAAACAATTTGATGGAACCCTTTGAGGAAAGAGGTCTCAAAGGTGAAAAAGATACGATATCTTGCTAATTGATGGTGAAACTTGACTCTTTGAAGCCCTTAAAACCTCCTTTATATTGGTCTTCAATGGAGTTCTTCACTAGAGAGAGAAAGAAAAGAGAATGAAGAGAGTTTGGGTTTGTGAGTTATGAGAGCTTAGATTAGTTTAATGGGGTTGGGGTCTTTATATGGGGTTTTAGTTAACTTAATTAGACTTTCCTTGACCCCCAAGTTACGAACTAACACCTTAATTAAATAATTGGAACTAACTAAAAATGTGCAAAAAAGTCAGGCCCTCAAAGACGAGACTTGGACCGACAGTCTGTCTGTGAGTCGACGACTCCTGCCCCCTTTCGTGCTGCACTTCGTCGATGAGTTCATAGAGTGGTCCAAATGTACCATTAGAAAAAATGGATAAGTTTTGGTATAAGGATTGCATTGACACCCCGTTGATCCAAACACGCTCCATCGACTCCCTTCGTGGGTCCACACTGCCCAGGCAGTGCTTTTGACCCTAAAACAAAAGGGCCTCCTCAAGGGCACTTGGTTGGTCCTTGGGGAGTCGTACCCAGAAGTTTCGACTATGAATCAATGTAATATACACCCTTCCACCAATTTTCATCATTTTACGACTTTTTAAAGCTAGTCAAATAGGCTAAGGCATGCTAGCACCTCCTTGAATAGTTTCCGAACGTCATGGACATTCTTAGACATTTTGGTTACTAGACTCACTAAATGACTTATATTCATTAAAATAGACCTTAAAACAGTGTCTAAACCTTTTGACACTTATGTTAGGCTCTAGAACACGTCTTAGATTTTCAAAGTGTTACACTTTTAAATGCATGTTTTTGCATGGTTTCCATACTTAGTGCATTCTTGTTCTAACTCCATTCTTCTCTAATTTTTACAAAAAGTGTAGGTTATGTTTGCTTAAAAGGATGTCTCTATGATTAGGATCTTATTGTATCCCAAGCTCAAGCAAAAGGAATCCTTAAGATTCAAGGATGTCCTATGTCAAGTTATGTTTAAAGTCTTGTAATTATATACTTATGATTATGTTGTAAGGGCCATATCCTAATGTACTCTTATGATGATGGGAAAAAGAAACTAGATTCTAATTATGTACTTATGTTATTATATATATGAAGTGAAGTTTCTAGCATATGATCTCCTAAGAAAAGTTTCCAATTTGCCGCTAATTTACCTATGACAATGCAATGAATGATAACTATGGGATTGTATAAGATCCCCGAGAGGTCAAGTACGCCATGTTACTTCTAGGTGGTGATCCCCGGTTGTTACAAACATGGTATCAGAGCATGAGGTTTATGAAAGTTGTTTTAGGTTCCAAAGTCTCATATTTCCAATTCTAGTATAGTCTCGATTATCGGTGGTGAATCGCGACACATTTATGAGTGAGAGGCTATAGGATGATAGAGTTTCCTTCTTCATCATTCTCATGTCGTTCCATAGAACTTAACTCTATAAGATGTCTCTCTTATGTTTTCTTATTCGGTGGTCTTTTAAATGTGATTGCTTGGAAGATATGGTTTCTCTATGCTTGAGGGAGAAAAGGTGAGTTGCTTATGTTCGTTTTATGGTTTTATGAGTATGTGTGAAGGTTAACTTTTGTATGCTTTGATAATATACTGTCCTTTCTAGCTATATATATATATATATATATATATATATATATATATATATATGAGACCTATGTGAAATGTCATATTTTGTTGACAATTATGTGTCATGATATAGTTAAAGCATGTTAGAAATTATTATGGTTAAAATGATTTGAATGATATGCTACTATATGGTTTTGCATGATGGTAGTCTAATGTATGATTTGAGTTTGAAATGCTTAGTGACTAGATATGGAATCATGTTGCCTAAGTATATGTATAATGGTTTAAATGTTGCCTTTGTTTATATGTGTGAACCTTCTTGATTTTTTTGTATGGATTGGAGTCCTTTGTATAGAATTTATCCTAGGTGTGAGGGTAGTATGTTTATCTTGGTACGGTGATGATGTGAGTTTGATTTACCTAGAAGTTACCTTACTGTAAATATTGAAAGAAAAGAAAGAGACCTTATGGATAAGTCTACTCTATTATTTCCCCTAATGTTGTATGACCTTGGTTTCTATTGTATTGCATACAAACCTTATGTGGTTGAATAGTATGACCTAACTTAATAATCAGGGGATAATTTGCCTAAGATGATAAGGTTTAAAATGCCAATGGTGTTCCTATGTTGACTTACTGTAATTCCTTCTAAAGTGGTAATCACTTTTAAGCGATGAAAATGAAATTTGATAAATTAAGATCCTCTTGAGGTTGGATTAAGTTGCTCTTAATTGGGTTTACCCTAAGTGGGGGTAGTGATGTGAGTAGTAAGGCTGTAGATATTTCTACCTTGTCCTTCTATTCTTACTTGAGCTTGAAAATAAAGAGTTTCTAGAAGCTTGTTCATGATAGGAGTCTTGTCTAAAGTATGAATTGCATGACTTCTATATGTTTGATATGTCTTGATTGAAACTATATTAAGAGTATTTTGAAGATTCTAAAGTACTTAAAAGGAAATTTTGATTAAATTCATGGTTTTCTCATCTTGATTGTGCATCTTGAAAGACTAGTTGTGCATTTGACTTCATGAGATAATGTAAGAAGCATGTTTGAAGTTACTTATTATGTGTGGTGTTTAAGCCATTAATGAAAAATTTGTGTCTGATAATATGAACATGATGAGTCTCTTGAAAACTATGTGACTTTTATGATTTGGAAAGCATGATTATAGGCTCACTTTTGAAAAGTGAAGGCATGTTTAGCTATTGTCCTTGTCTGTGCCTATAAATTTTAAGACTTTCCCTAAATGATGCATGTTTATAAAGGTTAGTGATAAGCTAGAAATTAAAACTTTGTGAAATGTCTTCCTATTGTTGTGATGTGTGTGGTATAATTTACCATTTTGGCTTCACTAGGATGGATGTTTGAGCATGCCATGATTAAAAGTTGAGAAATTCTCATGTTATAGTAAAGTTGACCTTTGTGCATTTGCTTGGGTATGAACTCATGAGACATGTAAGTGTGTTGAGGAGAAGGAAATTCCTCCATGGACACAACTAAACATGGTATGGTTGAGTATCACCCTCATGGCACTAGGTCCAACTAATAAAGATCCTTGTTAATTCAATTGACTCAAGTCTATGTGCATTGAAGTATGAGGGCCTACTTGTTCTTTAGTGTTGTTGAAATTGCCTGAGTGTGACTTAAAGATGGTTGCATGATAAAATCTTAATAAAATGAAATGTAATAAGGATGTTCCTCCTATGTACATGATAAGAGCCTATGTGTTTGATGCATTAAAGAGTGGGTGAATAAAGGTTTTGCTTGCTTATGTTGTATTGAGTGCTAAATACTTTGAAGTTGTGTTCCTTGTAATTTTGGAGCACTAAATTCTATATGATGATTTTATGAATGTTGTGATCTTCTCTATGATTCATTGAAGTCCTTGTTGTGATTGAAGTGTTCCAAGTGTCATTTGAGGACGAATTTTCCCAAGTGGGGGATATTGTAAGACCCCCAAAATGAGTTAGGGTGTCTAGAGATTCATATGTGCCTATAAGTTTTTTAACATTTTAATTGTATTGTTTTAAAGTAAACATGATTGATTTGAATTGATTTAAAAGTCAAACATCAAGGGATGACCAAGATGTTGGACGACCAGTCACCAAAGGGGCCCTATGTGTTTTTATGTGCTTATGTGTGTGTAATGACATTATGAAGTCCTTATATGAGTAAAACTTATGTTTATATTCACTATGGTGAGTTTAATGAAGTTTAGAGTTCAAACGTCCAAGAACGTTTGAAAGTTAGCCCTTGAGACGTGCATGTGTATGTATTGAGTGTGCCTAGCATATTGTGGCGTGTTACATGTAATTTTTTTGGGTGAAACTAATGTGTAAGGTCCTTGACATGTTAAATTATATATTTATATTGTAAACATCTGAGTACGACTCCCCAAGGGCCTCGCAAGAAGACCTAAAGAAGGACCCAAAGGCAGTCGCAATGTCAATCGATGAAGCCAAGGACCCCGTCCAGCAGTGCACCAACGCCCCGTTGATGGTGAGTCGTCGATGAACACTAAGAGTGGTGAAGTCTCAAGGCATTTTTCTAGCCTCAGACCCAAACGACGGCCTGCAGTACGGTTCGTCGCTGGACCTACTAGGCGTCGATGGGTCCATCAATGCATGTTGTGTAAACTGCCATGCACACTTTCTAATTAAGGGGTGAATAGGAAATTCACCCCACATTATTTTTTGGTGTATTTTGATAAAAAAATGTGACAACCCCATTTCCGATTCGATTCACACAAATTAGATTTCCCTCCTAAACCAAACACTCTCTAGAACCTCCATTGAAGGTGAAGCTCTAGAACAACTTGGATCATGGATTTCTACGGGTTCTTCATAAAGTTTTAGAGGTTTTCTTCTACATTAAGGTACAGTGATCTTTCATCTCTAGTTATCCTTCCATCTAGAGGGTTAATATCAGGGTTTTCAAGGGAGTTTCATGATCAAATCTCTTCTTCTTCAATCTAGCCATGAGTTCTTTCTCAAAACGTTTTCAAAATTTAGATCATTATAAGTTGATGTTATATGATGATTGTAACGTGAATTTCAATCCAATTGCATGATGAACCCATGCCCCCTTCAACTTTCCTATGTATGGGCATTGTGATCGTGGATTTATATTGATTGAATTATAATTCTACTACATTGAATTGCTTATATATATTGCCTAGTATGTGTATTTATTGTGAATTCTTGATGAGTAACCCATGAACATGAAGGTTTTAATAAGTCTAGTCTATAATGTAGTATTTTGTGATCTTGATGCTATCATACTTATTATGAGATTCAATTATGTTAAAGTGATGGTTAGTAACTGCCTATTATATAATGTGCTTATGAATTATATGTAATGCATCCAATTCGGATCAAGGATTGATAGTTTGAATAATATTAGGCTATCTTCCATGAATTCCTAATATGTAGCATGCTTACAGTAATCTCGAGTTTAGTGTCAATTGTAGTGGGATTTTGTTTATGTTTGTGATTTCTTTAGCTACTGCCCTACATGTATATTGTTGATGAAATATTATTGATGATCAATGCAAGGGAAAGTGGTGAGTGACCTATGTTACTCTACTTCTTAATGATTGATGAATGTAGTGTATTCACTATAACATTGAATTTATAGTACATGAATGTAGTATTTTGTTCATGTAAAGATAATTGTAGCTACTGCCTTACATTGTATTGATTAATGAAAAATAGGGTTATGATCAATGATAATCAAAGGATGAGGAATTGGTTAGATTATCTATTTCCCTCTACTTTTATATAGAATTGTTAGTTGATGAAGCCTTGTATTGCATTGTGTGGCATGGTCCACTTATGGTGGCAGTGTTTACTTTATTGCCAATTTGTATATGTGATGTGAACATAGACTTGAAGGCAATATAATATGAATGTGTATTGGTGATGATTCACCCTGTGTGAAGTTTATGCCTAGTTTACTAGATCCACTTGTTCGGGTGGGCCACTTATTTCTAATTGTGAAAATGGGCCACTTATTTCTAATTGTTCAGGTGGGCCACTTTTACTATTCTAGCTATGATCTATGTTGTATGGCTAATGTTATGACCATGTAAATGGTTATGTTAACTTTATATATATATGTGCTGCCTCTAATGAGGTCCTATAATGCTATATGTAAAGTGAAGTTAATATAGGTGCATAATGACTAGAGCTTACAATAAAGATGTTGTAAGTCTTGAATAAATGAATCTTGTGCTATGTTATCCATTCTGTGTTGTTGTGTGATGTATCATTTATTAGGATGTCTTGATAGGTGTACTAGTATGGGACCTTGTCTGAATATGACTTATATTCTATGATGTTAAGTATATGATATGATGAAGAATGAATGTGCATAGTGTCTTGGTGTGTTTATATGAAAGGATTTCTCATATTGTTATACTTATAGACTTATGCATTGATATATGAACATGTGTGACATTTATTTGTTATATGAAAGGTTTGCTCACATATAAGTATACACACACACGTAATGATAAATCTAGTCAATGGAGGGGACTTGAAAGGTGTGCTCAAGTGTAACCTTAACTAGATAGGTGCGTACATATGCTATGTCCATGTGAAAGGGTTTCTCACATGATATAGGTTTATGAATTCTCATCTATGACCTATGAGCTAAGCATATTGGGTTCTCATAAGGTGTTGATTTACCTTTGAGGAACATTAACCTATGGTTCCACATGAGGTGTTGACTTTCCTTGAGGAAGATTCACCCATGGTTTCTCATGAGATGAGGCTTCAGTGGTAATGAGAATGTAGAGGGTAATGTATATCTCTTAGTTCCATAAACTATGCTTGCCACATAGGATCTATCAAGTGATTTCACTTAGTATGCTAGCATGTTTTAATGTTCTACCTTGGCTAGGTAAGAACACCTTTTCTTGGTGTAAGGCTATACAACACCAAATTCCACTTTTAGCACCCATGATCTTAGTGTTTGTTAAGGCTATAGTTTCCCTAAAGTAAAACAGACAATAGAAGTAAAGTAAAGACCCTAACTAGGATAACCTAAGTGTAGTTTCTTAGTGTAGGTGGGGATATGGGACTTCACCTATGCATTGCACAAGTGGCTCTTGAGGAAAGTCATAGGAAGCTGTCATAATGCATTTGTCTATGTATATATTCCTTATGCATGACTTTGTAGTAATTGTCTACTTGTTGTGATGAAGTGCATGGTATGAGTCCTAATGAATCTATGTGATGTGGTCTTGTTCTTACATGCACTATGTTGGTCTTAATGACTATATGATGAAGGACTTGCTTGTCATGAATGAAGTTGTCTTCACTTACTATGTGATGTATGAACTAGATGTTAAGGCTTGTGGTCTCATGATAGGTTTACTAAGTATGTGTGAGGTTATAGGGCTTCACATGTACATTGCACTAATAGACTTAGATTGGGATTGTCAGTAAGGTTTCATAAGGTTCTATCTGAAGTGATATTAACATATGTGCAAAGTAAATAGATTTAATTGTAATGTCTTTATGGTCTTGACTTGAAGGTGTCTTGTGGTGTGCTATATTTATATGATGGTATGTGTTGGCTTATGTAGGTAGTATGTATGACTTCCTTGTGGCTTTAAGGTGATGAATTTCACCAAGTATCACTAGAGGGTCACTTGGGGGAACAAAAAGGTAAGAAGAAAATGGTTTACTGTAAAACGAGATAGTTCACTGTAAAGAAGAAAATAGCTTACTGTAATGTGAATCTAAAATGCCTTAAATGCAATGTGTGATTTTATGTGATTGATGACCATCGAATATGCTTATATGAAAAATGTAAATGATATAATGCTTATGTATAAAAGTTTTATGAAGATTTATCAAAAAGGCATGAAGTACGATTTCAAGTAAAATGTCCCTTTTAAATGCATGTTTTTGCATGGTTGCCTTACTTAGTGCATTCTGTACTAACTCCATTCTTATTTACTTTTTACCCAAAGTATAGGTTATGGATGCTTAAAAGGTTGTCTCTATGATTGAGGAGCTTGTTATGTGTTTACCAAGCTCAAGCAAAAGGAATCCTTAAGATTCAAGAATGTCCTATGTCAACTTATGTTTAAAGTCTTGTAATTATATACTTATGACCATGTTTTGAGTCTAGGATGACAAAAAGAGACTAGAGTCTAAATATGTACTTATGATATTATATATAAAAAGTGAATTTTCTAGCATATGATGTGCTAAGAAAAGTTCTAAATTATCCGCTAATTAACCTATGAAAATGCGATGAGTGTAAGTATGGACTTGTATAAGACCTCTCCATGAATGTAAGTATGGACTTGTATAAGACCTCGGAGAGGTCAAGTACACCCTTTTATTTCTATGGGGATACTCCCAGGTCGTGACATCATGTACCAAAGATACTGGAAAGAAGTGGGGGAGAAAACCTCCAACTTTTTCAAGGAGGTCTTTAAATTTAGCACAATGCCCAAGTTCATCAATACCACCCTTTTATTCTTAATACCTAAGAGCCCCAATGCCTCCACCATCAGAAACTACATGCCTATTGGTCTTTGAGACATCACTTACAAGTTGGTCACAAAAATCATTGTGAACAGAATCAAACCCCTCCTCCCTGGAATCATTGGCCACAATCAAGCCAGATTCCTCTCCAAGAGGAGAGCTGCTGATAATTCCATCATAGTTCAGGAATTCATCTCCCACTTTCAATGACAATATCCATCACTTTTGTGGGAGATCTTACCAATGATAATATACATAAGACTAGGTCGACAATTCATCCATATCAATGATTCAACAAAACCCAATATAGATCTGAATAATATAAAGCAAACCATGAAAAAATCTAACAATGATCGACATATAATTCAATAGCCCATAACAATCTACACATAAATTCAACCTAATTAGATCATAATAAATACACTCACGTTAGAGCCAAAATTAGGAATTCAAGGAATACATGGGTTCATGGAACTTTTTATCGCAAAACTATTAATTAACATTGAATACTTCATAAAATCATCAATTTAAACATTTTTATGCAAGAACCAATACTTAGAATTCGAAATAGGATTTAAAGTTTTTTGAGATCCTTTTAAAAGCCTTTGGAATTGGCTTCTTGGATGAAAGTAGAGTCAAAGATGAAATCACTATACTTTACTAGCAGAAATCCCACAAAATTGATGGAGGAATCATTGCAATTCTTCAATCCTAGCTTCAACTTGGCTTCAAGCTCCCATGGAGTCTAGAGAGAACTTTATTTGGAATAGGGGTTTTTTATTTTGAAATTTGAAGTCTAATTATAGGTCTAGGTGTTTAAACTCACTTAAAAATAAATTAAAACACCTAAAATAACCATCTATCACTTAATTAGAACGTAGGGTGAAATTACCAATGCACCCCTAGGTTGGCCGAGACCTTGTAGAAAAATTACAGGTACCAAACGACAGCCACCATTCACGTGGCTTTGACTAGACGAATGCTCGTCCTAGTATCCTGTCGTTTTGGTCAGTGACTCCCCATCGTAGAGGATATCCCACAGCTAAGTGTGGAGCCACTCTCCCTTTTGATGGGGGCATTGTTTATCAAAGGGGCATTGATTGGGACTGTTTTTCGCAGTTTCTTAGCCAATATTTGGGTCCTCCTCAAGTACCCTTAGGGTGGTGGCGAGTTGTACCCAGACATTTCAATACTAAACACGACCATCTAGGTTCAAATGTCTCCTAAAATCATTTTAGACTCCAAACAAAATATCAAAACACATAAAACATGCAAAGGCACACTAGCACACACAAGACTAGTTTCCAAAGGTCTTGGTCATTCATTGACGTTTGACCTCAAATATCCTTAAACCAACCATTACAATCAGTCTCACATCTTATAGAAAAGTTATTAACTCTTAAAACGCATGTGAGGCTCTGGTTTATCTTAGTTCATTTTGAGGGTTGTTACAAACCCGTATGACTTGTTGAACGTAGCGTGAACGGGTATTTTTTTAGTGTCATAGGATGAAGGTGTGTTGTAAAATTGGGGTTTGAAACTCTAAAATTTTCTCCTTATTTATGTGATCCACTAAGGCAAGATTTTCTCTCTAGGGTAGGGCCGCTATAGTGGGGTGAAGACCGATGTGGGGGAAAGTGGCAAATCAAGTTAGAAATTAATCCTGAAATCATTTTATTCTTCACTTTTCGACCTTGAGATCTAAGGAATCATTAACCCAGGTGTTTTCGTGACATTTTTCATCCTTTCTTGAGTCTAAATGTAAGGGTTTCTCTCTCTTAAAATCCCTTTTTAAAACCATAGAATGTAAATTCGTGGGTAATTAATGTCGGGGAAGGGTTTCCAAAAGGATTGGATGGTGGGGGAAAGTGGCAAATCAAGTTAGGATTTAATCCTCATTTGGATTTTGGGATCATGGGATTGATGGTGTTGATTTTGATCTGGGTAATTCGACATTGTTTATTGATCTTTATGTCATATTGATTGTTTGTAGGACAAGAACAAGCGGAAAGAATATGAGAAGGGAAGAATCAAGTTTCTTAGTGGGTTCAAGCTTTGTTTGAGGTAGGTGATGGTTGTGATTTCATGTTGGTGTGATATATATTTGTAATTATTTTATTATAATGCATGTATGCATGCGAATGTTACATTATTGATCATATAATAGTAAATGAGGATGGTTGAATAATTGTATGTCATGAACCATGACTTGATTGTATGATTATGAGAATGTGCATTGTGATTGTGATTGTGGCTTGTTAAATTGATCGAGTGTTATCTTCTGATACACTAACTTGGATCAGGTGCCTTATCTGGCGCATATATGGGATTGGGTGTCACATCTGACATACGAACTTGGAGAAGATACCACGTACCGGTACACTAACAGTTTGGATGTGGGTTCCGTGAGATAACCAATGACTAGGCATGATTGTATATCTTGAGATTGTGAAATTTACGTTGTTATTATTATTATTATTATTATTATTACTACTACTACTACTACTATTGCTGCTGCTGCTGCTGCTACTACTACTACTACTACTACTACTACTACTACTGCTGCTACTGCTGCTGCTGCTACTGCTGTTGCTACTGCTACTGCTACTGCTAATTGCTGAAAAGATCCATTAGGCTTCTACAACTCAAGCCTATAATTTTCCCTCCCTAGAGGGATATACAACAATGAAACAAGAGCATCGTTGCTCCACGCTCCGACTAGCGAGACCCGCTTGAGCCTGAAAGTTTTGAGGGTTGTTGAAGACAGATTTTAACAAATCCATCCAGGTTCATTTTTAGTTTTTTAATTTAGATTATTATCTTATCTCTTAAATAAATTTCTTAAATTACCTATTTTTTAGTTTAATAGTTATGATTGAATTCTTACGCTACATGAAATTCAATAATGGACTTGAAATCTCACTTAAGCAAGATTTTCTTAGAATTTGAGTTCCTAAACTTGTGCATTTTTTTACTTATGTGTTCCTATATTTTTTTGAATGTAATATGCCCTTTTGTAAATGGGTGTTAGCATGCTCTTGAGTTTTATTTAAAAATACTTATTGAATTGTGGTTTGTTGATTTAATCATAGCAAGCTTTAATATGAAAATTTATTTTATCTGTTTCATGATTATATAGCGATGATGTTGCTTAGAATTCAATCATGGCAAGTGGAGAAGTTAATGTGACAAGCCGAGCTAAAGTGGAATTTTCACCCCAAAAGGGGAATCACTTAAAATTTGAAATATGATGAAAAAAGTTAGGCTAGAGTTGACTTCTTATATAAAGAGCACATATAACTTAATAAAAATAAGGCAACTCGTTATTCCCTCTTATTCTAATTTTATATGCCCCCCTTTTAGATGTTTTAGAAACTTGACATTTTTGCTGTGACGTTCACCTGTCAACATAATTTCATATAATTTTAATTTTAAAAAATATACTTATATGATGACTTCAAAAAAAATAGTTTTCCTCTTTTCTTAAGGCAATTAAGAGAACCTGTCATAAAAAATGGAGTAGAGGAAGTAACACCGTATTGAACCAATTTTAGCCTTGTCAATGTCTCTCTCTATGAACTTTAACTTTATGTGTTTTTGATTTATTCAAATTTGTAATTGCATGATATATTTTATTCTTTTGATTTTGGAAGCAATTGGGTTAGTACTTTTGTCCTTTGTTCTCCTTATGGTTATTTTATTTTTTCTTAGATTTTCCTTTTATTTCACATTATCTACACACCTTAGCATTTTATTGTAAGAGATCAGGTCAACCTCTCCTTCTTTATTTGTTAATATTTCAAGTATCTTATTTTTGTATTTAGTACTAAAAATATTACTTGCTTGATGAATTCATATTTTTTTTGGATTTATTGGCTCTGTTTGTTCCAATTTTTATAACTCGCGTAGATTTAATTTGTTCTTTTAAACAAAATAATAAGTTTGCATGTCTAACTATGTTATTCACCTAGTCTCATATTTATTAGATAATAATCAATATATGCTTAACTCATTCACCCATCTTAGATGTATTTTTTATATTCTTTATCTTATAGTGACATTATTTCCATGTTAATCCCCACATAATTCACAAGATTTCACCACGATCCACATTTGTGGATTTTGAAGGGTGCGTAACACCTTACTTTAATTATTTTTTTTGTAATTAGGATAGAATGATACCCTAACATGCATTTAACTCATTAAGTGGTAACTATTCTTTTTTATTAATCATAAAAGAGTTTTGAAGTCATTTCATAACTGATTTGAGAAAAATGGGGCGCAATAATAGCCACTATTGTGAGTTTAGGTGAAAATAATGGTGGTAAAGAGACATTGCCACTATGCATGTAGAAGGTTCTAGAAGAGATCAAAGATATGATGGGTGAAGACTACCAAAGGCACTTACCTCCTAGGCGCGAGGTAGACCATAATATCGAACTAGATCCTGGAGTGAAGCCGCCCACATATTCTCTATATTGCACGGATCGAACCGAGTTAGAGGATTTAAGGAAGAAGTTAAAGGAGTTGCTCGAAGTCGGTCATAACTGCCGACAAAAGGACCCTATGGAGTGTTGATCATGTTTCCAAAGAACAAAAATGGGTTATCACTCTTATGCATAGGCTATCGGGTGGTCAACAAAGTGACAATAAAGAACAAGTACCCCATCCCTCTTATTGGCAACCTGTTCAAGAAACTTGGACATGCCACGTATTTCACCAAGGTGGACCTTCGAAGAGGTTACTTCCAAATTCACATAGAAGAAGGGGATGAGCCGAAGACAATATGTGTCACTATCTAGATATGAAGCTTTTGAGTGGTTGGTGATGCCCTTAAGATTGACGAATACATAAGCTACCTTTTGAGCACTGATGAAGAAGATCATTCATTCATACTTATATCAGCTCGTAACGGTGTACCGGATGACATAGTCATCTAAAGAAATGTCTTGGAGCAACATGTTGATAACTTGAAAAGGTTTCCCGAATTCTACGAGAGAACAAACTTTACATCAAGCGGAGAAGTGTTAGTTTGCCCAGTATGAAGTACACTTAGTGGGGAATTTTAGTAGCCAAAATTTGTTGTGGATGGATGAGCCCAAGGTACAAGTTTCCAAATGTTAATGCCGATGTATGATCACTAGCTATTGCTAGTCACACAAGAAATTCATACCAAAGCAAACAAGGGGGCATGATTTTTCAGCCAAATTTGATTATGAATTAGTGTACGAACCAGGCAAGGGAAAAATGTTGTATCTGGTACTTTAAGTAGAAAGTCTGAGCAGGTTGCTATCGCCACTGCCTTTTGTGACATTCAAGACGTTATTAAGAATGGTATGCAATATGATTTGAAAGCAAAATGACTTATGGAGGTAGCCATTAAAGGAAAAAAAGGAACTTGTAGATGGAAGATGGACTATTGCTAACCTCCAGATGAAGGGTCTATGTGCCCTGGTTTGGAAGTATTAGGCGGAAGATCATGAAGGAAAGTCATGACATGTCATGGGTTGGATACCCATGGAAATGTCACATAAGGGCATTAATTAAGTCAATATTGGTCGTGCATGTGAGAAGACATAGAGTGCTCTATGTGGACTTATCTTGTATGTCGATAAGATAAGGTATATTTACAACAACCAAGAGGAGTATTAGAACCGCTAACAGAGTAGAATGACTATGGGAGAGTATGAATATTATCTTTATAACCTACTTACAAAGTCTGACATACATAGGATGAACATGGTATTGGTGGAAATCTGTTAGTTTCATGCCCACCAAAGTAGGTTGCACTATTAAAAGAGTCATATCATCCTCGATTGAGACATGTATTTACATGAAAGATTTGGAGAGAGTTGTTTGATATGCTTAGCACACGGTTGCATTTATCCACTAGTTTTCACCCGTACTTGGATGGACAGACAGAAAGGGTTAATCCCTTATTAGAGTGCTGCCTAAGACACTTTGTGAGTTCATGTAAGAATAATGGGCAATACTATTAGACATAGATAAATTCTCATATAACTTGCAAAGAAGTGAATCTATTGGGCGAACACCATTTGAGTTATCCATAGGACACCAACCACAAACTCCCCAATAACTAGAGATTGTATTTGAGGGACAGAGTTTGGGGGCTTACAATATAGCCAAAAGGGGAGAAACTTGACATTATTATGTCCTACTTGGACAAGTGATCAACGAAAATGATGAAGTTTACAAACTCAAAGTGTTGTCCCTTAGATTATAAAATTGGGTATATCTTTTTGGTAATGTTTAACCCAAGGAAGTTTAAGGAACAGATACGAATGCACCAAAAATTTGGTATGGAAGTATGAGGGACCATTTAGGATCATTGCCAATGTGGGGAAAATATCATATAAGTTAGATCTACCACCTTATGTTAAGATCATCTTATTTTTCATGTCGTTGGCTCAAACCAATACCATGAAGACAAGTATGACCCCAACTGAAGTTAGTCAAGTCAGGAACTAATCACAATAACTACCTTGTATTATCAAGAAATTAAGGATATTATTGACTACCAAAAAGGTTGGAAAACGGCAACATGCCACTATCATGTTCATCATCCACTAGATTGGACAATCACCATAAGAAGACAAACGGGCACAGTACAAAGACTTGTGCTAATTAAAAGACAAAATTTGAGAGTTCATGCAGCAAGAATGAAATGTAGTCATCGCAACATAAGTTGGTAAACAGTGTGATGACCTACAACGTCATCACTCCACTTAGAAACCACATGGCATAATGATGTCCATGTGGAAGACTTACATAGGAAAAACACTAGTCCTTAGTGGAATATTGTAGAAATACATGGAGAATTTCTTGGATGACCTTAAAATCCCATGGATTTGAATGGAAGATCCTTAGAATATTCTTGTTGAGTAGAATATTCTAGAAAGATGTCTGATTTATAAATAAGTAGGGAATTGTGTGAAACCTATTAATTTTAGACGTCTTCTTATTTCTAAAAAGCTTAACCAAATCGGCTATAATATTTTCAAATTTACTATTGTTTTAGTGATTTATTGACAATCTGTGTGTTTCAAAGCAAAGAAAACACCATTAATCATGAATTCTATTAAATAAAATTACACGTTCATTTGAGAAACAAGCAAATTTTTCTTGTGGAAATTTTGACTTTTTTAGTGAGAGGGAAAGTGAATTTGCTTTAGGTTCTCTGCATAGTTATTCATCAACTAATATTAGATGAGTTTCCTAATAGTAAACACCCGAATCTTACATAAGTTCATTTGTAGCACTTTCTTGTATTTACCCATGGTTGATAGTGTCTCCAAGTCATGCATAACCAAGTAGCTAAATTAAGTATATTTAACTCAATGTTATCCATTTCAATTTAATCTAGTTTTATATGCTTATAGATCATATGACCTTATAAGGATCAAATGAGAACCGGATTTAATCCTACGCATGACTCATAATGCTCTCTACGTTCTTTGGGAGATGCCCCATACCAAGCATACTTAACTCTAGGCTTCCCTCTAGATCTCATCAATTTATCCAAATTCGCTTGAAAAAACCTAAAACCATGCCTTTTCTGTCGGTATATGAGAACCGGTCCAACGAAAAAGGAAAGGGTTCAGGTTTTTAAGAGAATTTACAGAACGTGACGAGAGCTAGATGGAATCCTAAGTTGTTGAGCATTCTTGGTGTGGGGCATCAACCAAGAATGTGGAGAGATTTATGCATCTTTGGGTTTGAAATCCCTAGGAGTACCGGATCTCATCCGTAAAGATCATATCTATAAGTCATATCAAACTTTATTAAATTTAAAATTGAAAACATTGACAGGAAGTATACCATAGCCATATATAAACATTATCTTCTACTCTTGATATATATATATATATATTTTTAGAATTTCTAGATACTTAATCCCGAAATATCAACAATCAGCCTTCACAGATGGAGCTTTTCTTCAAGTTGCCCCAACTTGAAGAATAGACTAAGCTAAGAGACAGAATATTAAAACTCTATAATCAACTAAAAAACAAAGTTGAATCAAAACTAGAAAAATTAATCCTAAAGACCATGTTATTCAATCTATTTCTTCGTACCGGCAACACTCGAAATCTTTAATGAAAACTCTCTCAAATACGAACTCTCTCTTACTTGATTGTGTTCTTCTTGTATCTCTCAATGTAAGTGTGCAAAAAATATTGTAGAAACCCCTAACCTATTCATAGGCACGAAACCTTTCCTACTTTAGGTTTAAATCAATGATCTTTTACTACTTCCCTTTCCTTGTTGCCTGAAACTAAATCCCACATCTTGTACTTCATTCACCGCCTTGAACTTCTTTATCCACACTAAAACTTCTTCTCCTATCCCACTTGGACTCTGTGTAAAAGGAACATGTAGGTGGAACTAGTTTATTACATTTGTTCTCCTATTTTACACACATGAAAATCTTCATCGCTCTAACACCTTTATTCTATTACGAAAGAGGTCTCTAATATATTCTACAATATTCTATCAAACGACTTACCATTTTCTCTTGCATCTCGATGGAGAGATCAAAATTGAATGTTGACATCTTGACCTTCAGTGAAACTGTTAATGCTATTACTTATTAAAATCGTGCTAATATGTTAAGTGATGAAGTATCTACTTAAATAAGCTAAGAGATGGTAGTATCCAAGAACTTGGACATAGTGATTCTGCATTCATTGAAGCCACTGTTGAAAATTGTCGTAGAACTTCAATCTCTTAGCATTTAAGTAGGAGTTGAATTAGTAATATCATTAAGAGTTCTATTAAAGATCAAGTTGTGAACATTAGATTGATTGTTTGATAGAATGATGGTTGGTATAATCTATTTATCAATGTACACGTGCAAATACAACTTTGCAAATGAAATTTGTTGTCTCTTTCTAGTAAAAAAGCTACAACACATTGAAAATACATGTATGTAAAAGAAAAGTAATAAACATAACCTGTATTGACAACTTAAAATATATGGACAATTATTTAAACTAGTGTATATTCCAAACGCTGGCGATTTCTTTTAAAATTCTTGTCTTGACTTTTTCTAGTTCTACACCAAATCAAATATTACCGTGCTACAAGTCTCTCTATTGTAGTCAAGGTGTTTCCATCACTCTCTTTTAATGACGAATTTTATTCACTTGCATCACTCCCCATGTACTTGACAATTCTCCAATTATATGCTCTGGTTAAATGATATTTTAAAAAATGAAAAAAATTAAACTTAAAGGAATTTCACTTTCTGGTTATAGAATCACCATAACAAGTTTGCCCGGGTGGATTTTTGTATCGAATTTAGGAGAGGGAGTTCTTCGGAAAGGCATTAGACCAAAATGAAACATATTCCAAAAGAGATTTCTCTAATTTGTGGAGATGAATAAATACATGCTACTATATGGTCAACCATTTAAAGGTTGTATTAATGTAAGGACCCCAAAACCCAGAGGATGATTAATGGGCAAGAATACAGTGGTTGAAATCTTTGAGAATTACAAGGAGTTGTAGAAGTTGACCCTTTTTCATTGTGACTACATGTTAATCGATGTGAGAATTCGTTACCAAAAACACAGTTATTAAATATTTTTCAAATGCATGAGCGAAAAAATATCCTAATTTCTGAAAGCCTAGATATCTAAGAACACCAATTTATCTAGGCTTTCATAGGTTAGGCAACATTTTTGTTCATTCATATGAGAAATCTCTAGTAACTTTGAGATTCAATGAATGCTAACTTTAATCGACATATAGAAACAATGGTGAAGGGTCAGTGTCACGCCCCGAGCTACCCCTGAGATGGGGACACAGAACCTAGGACCACAAGTGATCCCAAGCTAACCCTGATGGGAAGATCATGAGCATACTAAAGATAATAAACAGTTGCGGAAGCTAAATCATAACTTATAATGAAAACATGGGGAATATCCATATGATAAAATTGATATATATGAAAACTTATGGTTTAATACAATGAATATATTAAGTCAATACTAAGTTGACTCTAACTATGTCTGAAATAAGCCTCTAAACTGGACTAGAAATACTGGGACAAACCCCAGCTAAATCTAGCAAAAAATGAAACTAAATGACTAAAGACTAAAATGATATTCATGACTGTTGTCCTTGGAGAATGAGGACTCACCACTGAATCTACTGAACTGGAGATCGGAAAATCGATCTATGCATGATTTGGATGCTGAGAACATGAACCTACATCACGAGAAGATGTAGCGCACGTATGCACCAATACTTGAAAGGCATTGAGCATGTAGGATAGAAATAGGCTGAATAAAACATAACTGAAAAAAGACAAAAGCAAGTATAATAATCTGACATGATAAATTGTAGTATGAGCTAACTGGATGCAATGACTAATTTATAATATACTAAAACTGAATACTGAATATACTGATAAATGGTCAATGCAGAGAGTCTGACTGATCTTTGGGAACTAGTAATAACAGATGATAAAACCACATGAGCTAAATGTGGAGTCCGATGTATACAACCCAATCGAGAGGACCCAATATACCCTGCCAAAGGTATAAATCATACTGGCGTGATCACTAAACTGATTGCCCACAGAGGGACTTACAACCTACTTGGCTAGTTCTGGGACTATTGGGTATGCTAAACCCTATTCCAACTCGGCATTACGCTACTCCCAACGAATTTTGTAAATTAATTGATTATGTCTGAGTTTTTATAAATACTGGATAGCTCGAAACTGAACATGAAAACTAAGAATTCAATAAGTAATTTGGTAATTATGCATTTATAACTGATGCATGTATATCTGAAGTGTCTAAAATATCTGACCTAGCATGTGTAATTCAAGAACTAAATAAATACAAAGTTAGGGTTCTGAAATTCATGCAATAAACTGAATAATAACATGATAATATGATTTGGAACAAATATTTAATAGGTTCATGAAGTTCTATGAAAGTTCTAGAAACCCTAGTCTTAATCATGATAATAGAATCAAGAATCTGACTGAAAACTTAGGGACCCAATGGGTGAAAGGAACCCACTAGTGAAATCACACATGGTTATGAGATCCAAGGAAAAATACTTAAGTTTTGTGGCTGGAACTGCTGGACACTTGTTTCGTTTTTGAACTAGGGTTCTTGAGCTTTTTCTCCTTTCTTGCTTCTAGTTTTCTTTTTTTATTTAATGATTTGACTTGGATATGTTTCAATTATGTTTCTAGGCTTAAAATGACTAAAATATGATGATTTAGGGTCAAACAGAAGTAACTTAGGGTTTAAATAGAGTGGGAAAGGTCCAAAAGACCCCTGGGAAAGTTGTTGTCGGGCCAAATGATGGCCAGGACTAGCGGTCCGTCGTCAGGGCCTGTTCGACAAGTCTTTTGTAAAATGGGCATAACCTTTTACTCAGAAGTCTGATTTTAGCAAGGTCCGTGTCTTTGGAAAGATAATCAATAATCTATCTGTGGGTAGGTTGTGGGACACCTCATTCATTTTGTGATAATAATTATTATCATTTGAAGTTGACCCAATTTCATTTCCCCTTAACTGTCTTTAAATTTTCCAGCTACGGTCGGATCGTAGGTCTACCTACGGACCGTTCTAGCCATCCGTAGCTCATGTCAGAGAGTGGGTGAAGGGAGTCCTGATTGACGGTCATGGACTATGGACTGTCTTCTTACCTATGAATCGTTGGTCCGTCCGTCGATCAAGACTTCATCAATTTTTCCCGACTAAATTTTTGGGAGTTTTTGATCCCATCGACGGTTGTGTGGGACGGACCATCGATGCCACCGTTGGTTGCACCTGTAGATTTTTTTGAAACAAAAAGTTATTTTTGGTCTATTTTGGCTATGGGGTGTTACATTATCTCCCCCTTGGGAACATTCTTCCTCGAATGAAGACTAAACTAGCTGAAATAGAGGGAGAGAGCAGCAAACCCCACTACTAAACACTGAGAACTGAGTTTCTGACGGAATTGAGTTCCGAGTACATGCATATACGCATAAAATGCAAGTACAAACTGAGGGAATATGATTTTAAGACTGAATTTATGCATGAATGACTGGAAAACTAAAGAAGAAGTATTACCTCAAGCTGGAGTGGAATCGGAAGGAAAGAGGTGAGGATACTTGGCTTTCATGGCTGCTTCTGCTTCCCAAGTAGATCTGTCTATGGATTGACTTCTCCAAAAAACCTTGACTGAAGCGAATTCTTTGTTTCTCAACTTTATGACCTGACGGTCAAGAATCTCAACTGGTACATCCTCATAAGAAAGACTATCTTTCACCGCCATACTCTCCAATGACACTATAGAGGCTGGATCACCCACACACTTCTTCAAGATTGAGATGTGGAAGACCGGATGCACTGCTGCTGATTCTCCTGGCAACTCTAACTCATATGCCAACTTGCCAACCCTTTTCAAGATCTTGTAAGGTCCTACATATCTAGGACTAAGCTTCTCTTTCTTTCCAAATCTCAACATCCCTTTCATAAGTGAGACCTTTAGAAAAACGCAATCATCATGTTGGAACTCTAGTTCCCTTCTCCTTACATTTGCATAAGATTTCTGACAACTTTGGACTGTATTAAGTCTATCGCTAATGAGTTGCACTTTCTCCATAGCATAAAGTTCTGAATCTGGCCCTATCAAAGCTACTCACCTACTACAATCAAACAAAAAGGAGATCTACATCTACGCCCATATAAACCTCATAAAGGGTCATCTGAATGTTGGAATAGTAGCTATTATTGTCGGCAAACTCAATAAGAGGAAGGTGATCATCCAAAATACCATTGAAATCGATCACAGAAGCTCTCAGCATATCCTCTAAGGTCTGAATGGTATGCTCTACTTGCCCATCCATCTGCGGATGAAATGTTTTACTAAGGTTAACTTGAGTATCAAGACCTTTCTAAAATGACTTCCAGAAATGAGAGGTAAACTGAGGACCTCTATCTGAAATGATAGACAAAGGAACCCCATGCAACCTCACAATTTCATTAATGTAAAGCTTGGCATAGTCCTCCGCCGAATCTGTAGTCATGACTGCTAAAAAGCTAGAAGACTTCGTCATCCTATCAATTATCACCCAAATGCAGTCATGCTATTTACGAGAACGAGGTAACCTTGTGATGAAATCCATATTGATCACATCCCACTTCCAAGTAGGAATATCGATCTCTTAAGTCATAACTCTCAGTTTCTGAAGTTCTACCTTTATTTGCTGGCAATTGGAGCACTTACTCACAAAAATTGCTATATCCCTCTTCATGCCATTCTTAATTGTTACACCGCTGTCTGATATGCTTATAAGGCGAACATCCAAGCGTGCAAGCATGTGAACATCCTTTACTAGATCCTTCCTTTATTCCTCAACATGGGCTACACTACCCATACATAATATACTAAGAGCATCTACTACTACATTCGCCTTTCCAGGATGATAACGCATACTCATATCATAATCCATAAGGAACTCAAGACATCTCCTCTGGGGAAGATTCAACTCCTTCTGGGTAAACAAATACTGAAGGATCTTATGGTTAGTTAACACATCTACGTGAACACCACACAATTAGTGTCTCCAGATCTTGAGTGCAAACACCACTGCTGCAAGCTCGAGGTCATGAGGTTGATAGTTCTTCTCATGAACCTTAAGTTGTCTAGAGGCATAAGCTATCACCTTACCTCGATGCTTCAACACACAACCTAGGACAACTCTGGATGCATCACAATAGATCACATAACCATCTGAACCCTCTGGTAGAGTCAAGACAGAAGTTATAGTCAATCTAGTTTTCAATTCTGCAAAGCTTTTTTCACAATCATCTAACCATTGCAATTTGACCATCTTTTGAGTCAACCTAGTTAATGGTGAGGCTATGGATGAAAATCATTCCACAAACCTTCTGTATTAACCCGCTAGACCTAAGAAACTTCTGATATATGTAGAAGAGGTAGGTGTGGGCCACTGTTTCACTACTTCTATCTTCTGCGAATCCACTCGGATCCGTTCGCTAGATACATTGTGACCAAGAAAAGCAACGGATTGCAACCAGAACTCTTATTTACTAAACTTAGCGAATAACTGGTGATCCTTGAGAGTCTGCAGAACGACCTCAAATGACTTGCATTTTTATCCTCAATCCTAGAGTAAATGGAGAAATCATCAATAAAGATGATAACTAACAAGTCCAAGTATTGTTTGAACACTCTGTTCATCAAATCCATGAAAGCTACAGGAGCATTAGTTAGTCCAAACGACATAACAACAGATTCATAATGACCATACCAAGTTTTGAAGGCTTCTTTTTGAATGTCACTATCTGTGACTCTAAGCTGATGATAACCCGATCTGAGGTCTATATTTGAGAAATGGCTAGCACCATGCAGTTGGTCAAACAAGTCACCAATATTGGGGATGAGATACTTATTCTTGATTGTGATCTTTTTCAACTGTCTATGATCAATGCACATTCTGAGAGAACCATTTTTCTTCCTTACGAACAACACTGGTGCACCCTATGGTGAAATACTAGGTTTGATGAAGCCCTTAACTAGAAGGTATTTCAAATGCTCTTTCAATTCCTTAAGCTCTACTTGAGCCATTTTGTAAGGAGGAATAGAAATAGACTGGGTATCTGGAAGGAGATCAATTTCAAAGTTGATTTCCTTTTCCGGGAGGACTTCGGGAAGATCTTCTGGAAACACTTCTGGAAATTCACAGACTACTGGAACTGAATCAAGAGTTGGGATTTCAAGGTTAGAATCCTTAACCCGAACTAGATGATAGAGATAACCCTTAGAGATCATCTTTATGGCCTTAAGGTAAGATATAAATCAACCCATAGGTGCTAAGCTACTACCCTTCCATTCTAAGCTTGATTAGTCTGGAAACTGAAAAAGAACACTCCTAGTTCTACAATCGACTGTGGCATAACATAAGTGTAACCTATCCATGCCTACAATGACATCAAAGTCTACCATTCTAACTCTACTAAATCTACTGATGTGAATTTCTGAAAGACCGTGATAGGACAATTTCTGTATACCCGTCTAGATGTAACTGGGTGACCGATTGGAGTAGAGACTGAGAAAGGTTCTGAGTGATTTTTTGGATTTACATTGTATTGGAATGATATGTAAGGAGTTAGAAAATACAAATTCATCTCTGTTGTGTTTCCATTTATTGAATACAACCATATGTGAGTCACATTCTTGAGTTTGTAAGATGCCAATTTCACCTATCACTAAAAGTTACTGACATCACACCAAATATTTTCTTGACCTCATCAATGAACTTCTGTGGGTCCTTACAAACTTGCGACCCTAAAAACATAGGTGGATTCATCCTAACAAAATCACAAACTCTGGTTGCCACCAATCAGTCATTTTTATTAATAGGAACTAGAACATGCTGAATATTCTAGTTGGTCATACTCTGAGCCAAAAGCTTAATTGGCGTTCTGAAACTCTGCATTTGAACTTCCTTATCTGGTACTAGAGGAACGGTGTTAGCATTACGTGAATTAACATTCCATGCCTAAGATCTACGAGAAGGCATGACTTAAGCGCTCAATGTCGAGTTAGAGTGGAATTATATCATACCTTATGCACGATAACAAAAACAAGAAAGTAAAGTTTTCCTAAAACACTCTATAGACTCCCTCTCATTAGATGTGGTGCACTTCACACCCATGAAAAAGACTCTACTTAGTGCGGCTTTTCAGAAATCTTAGGACTCTTGAACCTAGTGCTCTGATACCATGTTTTGTCATGCCTCGAGCTACCCTCGTGATGTGAACTAGGAACCTAGGACCACAAGTGGTCCTAAGATAAACCTGCTGGCATGATCATGAGCATACTATAGATAATAAACTGTTGCGGAAGCTAAATCATAACTTCTAATGAAAAGATGGGGAATACCTATATGCTTAAATTGATATATATGAAAACTGATGATTTTAATACAATAAAAATATTAACTTATACAAAGCTAAATCTAACTATGTCTGAGATAAGCCTCTAAACTGGACTAGAAATACTAGGACAAGACCCCGGCTAAACCTAGTAAAAAATGCAACTAAATGACTAAAGACTGAAATGACATTCATGACTGTTGTCCTCGGAGAAAGAAGACTCACCACTGAATCTACTAAACTGGAGATCGGGAAATCGATCTATACATGATCTGGATGCTGAGAACCTGAACCAACATCAGGAGAAGATGGAGCGCACGTATGCATCAGTACTTGAAAGGTACTGAGCATGTAGGATAGAAATAAGCTGAAATAAAACATAACTGAACAAAGACAAAAGAAAGTATAATAATCTGACATGATAAAATAAATTCTGACCTAACTGGATGCAATGACCAATTTATAACATGCTGAAACTGAATACTGAATATACTGATAAATGGTCAATGGAGAGAGTCTAACTAATCTATGGGAGCTACTAATAACGGATGATAAAACCAAATGATCTAAATGTAGAGTCCGATATATATGCCCCATCGAGAGGACCCAATATACCCTGCCAAAGATATAAAGTCATACTAGCGTGATCACTAAACTGATTGCCCATAGTAGGGACTTACAACCTACTTGGCTAGTAGTTCTGAGACTATTTGGTACGCTAAACCATAGTCCAACTCGGTATTATGCTACTCCCAATGAATTTTGTAAATTAACTGATTATGTCTAAGTTTCTATAAATACTTGATAGCTTGAAACAGAACATGCAAACCAAGAATGCAATAATTAATATGGTAATTATGCATTTATAACCAAGGCATGTATATCTGAAGTGTCTGAAATATCTGACCTAGCATATGTAACTCAAAAACTAAAGAAATTTGAAGCTAGGATTCTAAAATTCATGCAATAAATTGAATAATAACATGATAATATGATTTGGAACATATATTTAATAGGTTCATGAAGTTTTATGAAAGTTCTAGAAACCCTAGGTTTAATCATGATAATAGAATCAAGAATCTGATTGAAAACTAGGGACCTAATGGGTGAAAGGAGCCGACTAGTTAAATCCCACATTTCTTGTGATGAAATCCATAGGAAAATACTTAATTTTTGCATCTAGAACTGTTGGACACTTGTTTTGTTCTTGAACTAGGATTTTTGAGCTTGTCTCCTTTCTTGCTTCTTGTTTTCTAACTTTTGATTTAATGATTTGACTTGTATATGTTTTAATTATGTTTCTAGGCTTAAAATAACTAAAATATGATGATTTAGGGTCAAAAAGACGTAACTTAGGGTTTAAACAGAGTGGGAAAGGTCCAAAAGATACCTAGGAAAGTTGTTATCGGGCCAAACGACGGCTAGGATTGACGGTCCGTCGTCTGCCGGACTCCCTGTCATTGGGTCTGTCTTCAGGGCCTGTTCAACAGGACTTTTATAAAATGGGCATAATTTTTCCTCAGAGGTATGATTTTAGCAAGGTCGGTGGCTATGGAAAGATAATTCAATTATCTATCTGTGTTAGGTCATGGGACACCTAATCCATTTTTTGCTAAGAGTTATTAGCATTTGAAGTTGACCCAACTGCATTTCCCCTTAACTCTACAAACTTTCTTCCAACGGTTAGACAATAGGTCCACCTATAGACTGTGCTGGCCATCCGTAGCTCTTGTTAGATAGTGGTGAAGGGAGTCTTGATCGACGGTCACGGACTATGGACCGTCATCTGACCTACGGAACGTCGGTCTGTCCGTCGATCAAGAATTACCCAATTTTTCCCGGCTGAATTTTTAGGAGTTTTTGATCCCATCGATGGTTGTGAAGAAAGGACCGTCGATGCCACCGTTGGTTGCACCTGCAGATTTTTGTGGAAAAAAAATTGATTTTTGGTCTATTTTGGCTACGGGGTGTTACATTATCTCCCCCTTCGTAACATTCATCCTCAAATGAAGACTAAACTAGCTAAAATAGAGGGAGAGAGCAGAAAACCCATCTACTAAACACTAAGAACGGAGTTTCTGACTGAATTGAGTTCCGAGTACATGCAAATACGCTAAAAATGGAAGTACAAACTGAGGGAACATGATTATAAGACTGAATTTATGCATTCATGACTGGAAAATTGAAGAGGAACTATTACCTCAAGCTGGAGTGGAATCGAAAGGAAAGAGGTGAGGATACTTGGCTTTCATGGCTGCTTCTGCTTCCCAAGTAGCTCCCTCTATGGACTAACTTCTCCACAAAACCTTGATTGAAGCGACTTCTTTGTTTATCAACCTTATGACCTGACAGTCAAGAATATCAACTAGTACATCCTCATAAGAAAAACTATCTTTCACCGCCACACTCTCCAATGGCACTATAGAGGCTGGATCAACCACGCACTTCTTCAAGAGTTAGATGTTGAAATTGGATGCACTGCTGCTAGTTCTGCTGGCTACTCTAACTAATATGCCACCTTGCCAACCCTTTTCAAGATCTTGTAAGGGCCTACATATCTAGGACTGAGCTTCTCTTTCTTTCTATATATCATCACCCCTTTGTTAGGTGAGACCTTCAGAAAAACCCAATCATCAACTTGGAACTCTAGTTCCCTTCTCCTTACATCTGCATAAGATTTCTGACAACTTTGGGCTATATTAAGTCTATCGCTAACGAGTTGCACTTTCTCCATAACATAAAGGTCTGAATCTGGCCCTATCAAAGCTGCTTCACCTACTTCAAACCAACAAATAGGAGATCTACATATACGCCTATATAAAGCCTCATAAGGGGCCATCTAAATGTTGGAATAATAGCTATTATTGTAGGCAAACACATTAAGAGGAAGGTGATCATCCTAATACCTTTGAAATCGATCACACAAGATCTCAACATATCCTCTAAGGTCTGAATGGTATGATCAGCTTGCCCATCCGTCTGTGGATGAAATGTTGTACTAAGGTTAACTTGAGTGTCAAGACCTTTCTGAAATGACTTCCAGAAATGAGAGGTAAACTGAGGACCTCTATCTGAAATGATAAACAAAGGAACACCATGCAACCTCACATTTCATTAATGTAAAGCTTGGCATAGTCCTCCACCAAATCTGCAGTCTTGACTGCTAAAAAGCGAGAAGACTTAGTCATCCTATAACCTATCACCCAAATGGAGTCATGTTGTCTGCATGTAAGAGGTAACCCTATGATGAAATCCATATTGATCAGATCCCAATTCCAAGTGGGAATATCGATCTCTTGAGTCATACCTCCTGGTTTCTGATGTTCTACCTTGACTTACAGGTAATTAGGGCACTTACTCACAAAATCTGGTATATACCTCTTCATGCCATTCCACAAATAGACTTCTCACAGATCGCGACATATCTTAACGGCACCTGGATGAATAGAATACCTAGAGTTATGGGTTTCTACAAGAATATGTTGTCTAAACTCGTCCACATCAAGAAGACACAATCTACCCTGGTAGAGAAATACACCATCTCCCCTTTGGGAGAAAACCTCCACTCTCTTATTATGGATTGCACCCTTAAGTTCAACCAAGATTGGGTCACTGTCTTGATTTTCCATAACTTTCACTACCAAAGATGATTCTTCCCCATTCTTAAATGTTGCACCGCTGTCTAATTTGCTTATAAGGCAAACTCCCAAGCGAGCAAGCCTGTGAACATCCTTTACTATCTCCTTCCTTTCTTCCTCAACATGGGATACACTACCCTTACATAATCTACTAAGAGCATCTGCTACTACATTCGCCTTACTAGGATGATAATGCACACTCATATCATAATCTATAAGGAACTCAAGCCATCTCCTCTGGGGAAGATTCCACTCCTTCTGGGTGAACAAATACTGAAGGATCTTATGGTCAGTTAACACATCTACGTGAACACCATAAAATTAGTGTCTCCAGATCTTGAGTGCAAACACCACTACTGCAAGCTCGAGGTCATGAGGTTAAAAGTTCTTCTCATGAACCTTAAGTTGTCTAGAGGCATAAGTTATCACCTTACCTCGATGCATCAACACACAACCTAGGACAACTCTGGATGCATCACAGTAGATCACATAACCATCTGAACCCTCTGGTATAGTCAAGACAGAAGGTGTAGTCAATCTAGTTTTCAGTTCCGCAAAGCTTTTTTCACAATCATCTAACCATTGCAATTTGACCATATTTTGAGTCAACCTAGTTAATGGTGAGGCTATGGATGAAAATCATTCTACAAACCATTTGTAATAACCCGCTAGACCTAAGAAACTTCTGATATGTGTAGAAGAGGAAGGTGTGGGCCACTATTTTCTATCTTGTGCGAATCCACTCGGATTCGTTCGCTAGATACATTGTGACCAAGAAAAGCAACGGAAGGCAACCAAAACTCACATTTACTAAACTTAACGAATAAATAGCAATTTTTAAGAGTCTGCAGAACAACTCTTAAATGACTTGCATCTTTATCGTCAATCCTATAGTAAATGAGGATATCATCAATAAAGACGATAACGAACAAGTCCAAGTACTGTTTGAACACTGATCATCAAATCCATGAAAGCTGCAGGAGCATTATTTAGCCCAAACGACATAACTACAAATTCATAATGACCATACCATGTTCTGAAGGCTGTTTTAGGAATGTCACTATCTCTTACTCTAAACTGATGATAACCCAATTTGAGGTCTATCTATGAGAAATAGCTAGCACCCTGAAGTTGGTCAAACAAGTCATCAATCCTGGGGATGGGATACTTATTCTTGATTGTGACCTTGTTCAATTGTCTATGGTCAATGGACATTCTGAGAGAACCATCTTTCTTCCTTATGAACAACACTGGTTCACCGCATGGTGAAATACTAGGTTTGATGAAGCCCTTATCTGGAAGGTCTTTCACATGCTCTTTCAATTCCTTAAGATTCACTTAAGCCATTTTGTAAGGAGGAATAGAAATAGGTTGGGTATCTGGAAGGATATAAATTCCAAAGTCGATTTTCCTTTCAGGAGGGACTCCGGGAAGATCTTCTTGAAACATTTCTGGAAATTCACAAACTACTGGAACTGAATCAAGAGTTGGAGTTTCAAGGCTAGAATCCTAAACCCGAACTAGATGATAGAGATAACCCTTAGTGATCATCTTTCTAGCCTTAAGGTAAGAAATAAATCAATCCATAGGTGCTAAGCTACTACCGTTCCATTCTAAGATTGGTTCATCTGGAAACTGAAAATGAACAATCCTAGTTCTACAATTGAGTGAGGCATAAGATGAGTGTAACCAATCCATGCCTAGAATGACATCAAAGTCTACCATTTTCAACTCTACTAAATCTGCTGAGGTGGCTTTCTGAAAGACTGTGATTGGACAATTTCTGTGTACCCGTCTAGTTGTAATTGGGTCACCGACTGGAGTAGAGACTAAGAAAGGTTCTGAGAGAGTTTTTTGACTGACATTAAATTGGACTGCTATGTAAGGAGTTAAAAAAGACAAAGTCATGTCTGTTTTGTTTCAACTTAGTGAATACAACCATATGTGAGTAACATTCTTGAGTTTGTAAGATGCCAATCTCACCTATCACTACAATTTACTGACATCACACCAAATATTTTCTTGACCTCATCAATGAACTTCTGTGGGCCCTTACAAACTTGCGACCCTAAAAACTTAGGCTGATTCATCTTAACAAAATCACAAACTATGGCTGCCACTAATTGGTCATTTCTTTTAATATGAAATAGAACATGCTGATTATTCTATTTGGTCATACTTTGAGCCAAAAGCTTAATTGGCATTTGAAACTCTGCATTTGAATTTCCTTATTTGGTACTAGAGGAACTGCGTTAACATTGCCTGCATTTGCATTTCAGGCCTAAGTTCTACGAGAAGGCATGACCTTAAGCACTCAACGTCGACTTAGAGTGGTATTAGATCATACCTTACACACGATAAGAGTAACAAGAAGTGAAGTTTTCCTAAAACACTTTATCGCCTCCCTCTCATTAGATGTGGTGCACTTCACACCCATGAAAAGGACTCTCGTTAGTGCGGCTTTTCAAACATCCTAGGAATCTTGAACCTAGTGCTCTGATACCAAGTTTTGTCACGACCCGAGCTACCTCCGAGACGCGTACATAGAACCTAGGACCACAAGTGATCCCAAACTAACCCTTCTGGCATGATCATGAGCAAACTAAGGTTATTAAACTATTACGGAAGCTAAATCATATATATATATATATATATATATATGAAAATTTATGAGTTTAATACAATAAAATATTAAATCAATACTAAGCTTAATCTAACTATGTCTGAAATAAGCCTCTAAGCTGGAATATTAATCTAAACTAGAGATCGGGAAATCGATATATGTGTGATCTGGATGTTGAGAACTTGAACCTACATCACAAGAAGATGTAGCGCACGTATGCATCAGTACTTGAAAGGTACTTATCATGTAGGATAGAAATAAGCTGAAATAAAACATAACTGAACAAGCACATAAGCAAGTATAATAATCTTACATGATCAACTGAATTATGAGATAACTGGATGCAATGACCAATTTATAACATGCTGAAACTGAATACTGAATATACTGATAAATGGTCAATGCAGAGAGTTTGACTGATCTATGGGAGCTACTAATAACTGATGATAAAACCACATTAGCTAAATGTGGAGTCTGATGTATACGCCCCATCGAGAGGACTTAATATATCTTGCCAAAGGTTTAAAGGCATGCTGGCTAGTAGTTCTTGGACTATGGGTACGCTAAACGCTAGTACAACTCGGTATTATGCTACTCCCAATGAATTTTATAAATTAACTGATTGTATCTGAGTTTATGTAAAAACCGGATAGCTTAAAATTGAACATGCAAACTGAGAATTCAATAATTAATCTGGTAATTATGCATTTATAACTGAGGCATGTATAATTGAAGTGTCTGAAATATCTGACCTAATATGTGTAATTCAAGAACTAAAGAAATACAAAGCTAGGGTCATGGAATTCATGCAATAAAATGAATAATAACATGACAATATGATTTGGAACATATATTTAGTAGGTTCATGAAGTTCTATGAAAGTTCTAGAAATCCTAGTCTTAATCATGATAATAGAATCAAGAATTTGACTGAAAGAACCCACAAGTGAAATCCGACATACCTGGTGATAAAATCCACAGAGAAATACTTAAGTTTTGTGGTTGGAACTGTTGGACACTTGTTTTGCTCTTTAACTAGGGTTCTTGAGCTTTTTCTCCTTTCTTGCTTCTAGTTTTCTAACTTTAATTTAATGATTTGACTTGGATATATTTTAATTGTGTTCCTAGGCTTAAACTAACTAAAATATGATGATTTAGTGTTAAAAAGATGTAACTTAGGGTTTAAACAGAGTTTGAAAGGTCCAAAAAACCCTGGAAAAGTTGTCGTTGATCCGAACAACGGCCAGGACTGACGGTCTATCGTCTGCCCGACGCCCTATCGCGGGGTCCGTCGGTTGGGCATGTTCGACAGATCTTTACTAAAATGGGAATAACTTTTTACTTAGAGGTATGATTTTAGCAAGGTCCGTGGCTATGGAAGATAGTTCAATTATCTATCTATGGGTAGGTCATAGGACACCTAATTCATTTTGTGATAAAAGTTATTATCAGTTGAAATTTACCCAACTGCATTTCCCCTTAACTGTCTGCAAATGTTCCACCTACGGACCATGTTGGCCATCCGTAGATCTTGTAAGAGAGTGGGTGAAGGGAGTCTTGATCGACGGTCACAGACTACAGACCGTCGTCTGACCTACGAACCGTTAGTCCATCTGTCGATTAAGACTTAGCGAATTTTTCCCGGCTGAATTTTCGAGAGTTTCTGATCCCATCGACGATTGTGCAGGACGGACCGTCGATGCCACCGTTGGTTGCACCTGCACGTTTTTTTCTAAAGAAAAAAAACTAATTTTTGGTCTATTTTGGCTACGTGGTGTTGCAGTCAGTTTCTCCACAATTCACAATTATTAAGGATTTCTATTAGAGTATTCTCGACCAATAAGCAATTAAACTTTGAGTTTTAGGGTCATAATATTGACACAATCCACATATGAATTATATTTTTGCACATATTAGTTTAACTCCACAAATTAGATAAATTTTCCTTGAAATATGTTTCCTTTTGGTATAACTCTTTTCCTAACAACTTGTTCTTCAGTATTTATTATTTGGAACCATATGGACAAACTCGTTATGATGTTTCTATCACAAGAAAGTGAAATCCTTCAAAAACAATCATTTTTCAAAAAATCAATCCATTGGATCTTGTAATCGAAGCACACCCATGTTCGTGAGTAACACAACTGAAAAAATTGACATTAAAAGAGAGTGATGAAAGTACTATAACACCGCAGAAACCTTTGAGCTACTACGCAAACCATCCTTTGGTATAGTAGGATTCTTACAAGGAATTTATAGTTTTCTTAAGTGTTAAGGTAACTAGATGTATCATTGTAACATCCCGCCTTTGAAAGAACTAGAATTAGAAAGAAACTATTTTTAGAAGAGAGTTCATTCAATTCATTCCTAAGTTAATTTAAGTTTTGGGTCAACTTCAAACAACCATGACTTTTAGTACATGATGAGTTAGGTGGACCATAATATATCAAATTAATGGTATTTGAATTATATTTCCAACTCCACCAAGTTTAATAAGTTTTGAGTTCAGATGAGTGAAATATACCCTTTTGAAGTTAGAATGTCTAATTAAGGAAAGTTACCCAAAAATAGTGAGGGTATTTCAGTCTTTTCCATACCCAATCAGATTCAATTCATTCTTAGTAAGATTTAAGGGATCTATACTGATTATGTTCAGTTTTATAATCCTAATATATGCTTAGGGTTTTACTTGAGATTTCGAGAAGAGAAAAGAGGAAATGATCAAATCGTTTGTTCAAGAAATTCAAGATTTTTCCAAGAACCTAATTCTTTGTAGTATGTAAGTTTTCATAGTGTTGGTTTCATTTACGCACATTCCAATCACGAGTTTCTCTTGTGAATTTCATTCATAAGTTATAGTATGTTGAGTTCTTGGTAAATGTTCTTGAAGTTCATATAAATCTTGTTTTGTTGAGGTTTTGATGAATTCTTGATATGAAAGTTAGTGATTTGAGGGATTTTTTGAGTTGATTCGTGTGTAAATATTTTTAATATTTGATTCTTAGTGACTGAGAAGTAATTATTAAATTCTAGTCGAATTAAAGTAAGAAAACGAGTAGTAGAAAGAAATTCAGTATTGTCTGGGGAATGGTGGAGCGATATGCCACAGATGCACAATCAGAGATGGTGTGGTGCGCCAGCAGTGCTCGTGTATGTAATGCGCTTGGGTTGCCTTCCCCCACTCTTATTCTATTAGTTGTCCCATTTGAGTTCCTTTGAACTGTATATATATCCCTTATGATTTTAAATACTCTATACAACTTCTAAACATTGAGAAATCATTCATAAAATGAATCATAACCTTGAATTCATAATTCAAATTTAAGGTAGAGTTAAGAGTTAAGTCTGGAGAGTTCTTCAGAACATTTTGAAAAAGTCCTGTTGAGTTTTTTTGAGGAGTCTTTTACAAATTTAAATAACTTATTTAAAAACTCGATTAAGTGAGTATAAGAATGAGGAGAATGTATTCATGAGTCTACATTATAATCACAAGATCCTACATATGATGAATTGTAACTCTTGAATTCATAATTCAAATTCAAGAGATAGTTAAGAGTAAGAAAGTCTTTGAGTTTAATTGTGAATCATTTGGGATCAAATATCTATTTGAGATAAGTTTTGAGGAATTAAGTATGAGAATGGGAAGAGTTGTATACATGATTTTCATATTGTTATGTAGACCCTCGAGTCGAGTCGTTCATGCCCATAAATTACGCATGAACTTCATAACTTTAGCATCTTTGAGAGGAGTAGTATCTTTGAGTTCTAAGCTCTTGAGTGTTGTGTTTAATCCCTTTTAATCTAAAATTTCTTATTATCAGGATATTATATGTTACCCATGAATTACTTGAGTTGAGTTGTTCATGCTCATTCTGCATGAATTGTATGAGTTGAACATTCTTGAGATAAGTAGAATCTTGAAGTCCTTGAGTTTGAGTTATTCATGCCCATAATTTTGCATGAACCTTATGAGTTGAGACTTCTTGAAATGATTAGTATAATTGTAGTTCTTGAGTTCTAAACTTGTTGAGTTTCGAGTATTGAGTTCCATTATGGTTATTGAAAACTTTAAATTGAGTAGTTCACATTCATGATTCGGCGTGACCCTATTTTTAGAAGTCATTTACAATTTTCTAAACTTGTTTTAAGAGTTGAGCACTTAAGTTTGAGAAAGAGTAGAGTTGAGTTCATTTTCAAAATGAATATATGAGAACTAAGTATTCCCAAGAGTAAATATTTTCACATTCAAAAGAGCTTATGAGCAGTTTTGAGTACCCTCTCTTTAAGAGAAATATTTTTGAGTGATAATCTCAAACCACGGAAAGAGTTATTTTATAAACATATGAGCTAGTTATATTTTGAGAGTATTATTGAGCACCGATATGGGAGACAGTTCAGATAACTTACAACCCCCATAAACCATGTAGATAATGTGGGTAAAAAAGTCATAATTTTTAGATGATTCTTCAATGCTTTTAGCATACCCCGACAAGGTATAGTACAATTTTGCAAGCGTGCGAAAGACGTTATATCATCATATAGCTCAGAGTGATGGTTGTTGGTTAGAGAATCTCCCATATAGAGTTATTTTATATTATTATATATTGTTGATTCATTATTGTAGTTTTACATACAATTGAATTGCTATCTATTATTACAACTTTCTATACATTACATCTTTTATTGTTGCTTCATCCAGAATTGAGTATCCAGAGTTTTGAATTGAGTATTTTCTAGTTGAGCCTATTTAAGTGAGTTGAATATCTTATTATTGAGTTGAGTATTATATCACTCAGTTGAATATCTTATTATTGAGTTAAACCCTGTATTCTCGGAGTTGAGTTGAACTATGTTTCTTTGAGTTGAGTTGAGTGAGTTGTGAAGAGGTAATTACATTTCTTTTTCATCAGTTCAAGCTTATGTTTTTTTAGATTTTCTTTACATGCTCATACATTCGATGTACTTAGCCATTTGGCCTACATGTTTTCACGGTGTAGATATAGGTATTTAGAATCATCAATAGATGTTTCATTGAGGTTATGGGATGTTCCAGCTTTGGTGAGTCTTCTTATATTTTGGAGGACTTCACCTTTATCTTACGGTTAGTAATTCAGAGAGGTATTATCTTGATATCCTTCCTTAATAGTAGAGGCTTCATAGATAGACAAAGTTGAGTAGTTTTCAGTATCTATCTATCTTGAGTTGTTCACTCGAAGTTATATATTGAAAGTTGTTTAAATTATTTTAAAGTTGATTTTATTGAATTTCATTCAGTTTTTAAGTTTTTGCATACTTAAGTTAGTCTTCCGCTTGTAGTTACCCAGGATGAGGGTTCCCTTGGGAACCAACAATTGTTTTCAAGCGTCGATCACTTTTAAGGTGTAGACTCGAGTCATGACAAGGACATTGTCTACAATGGTGAAACTTATTACACGCATATTTTTCATTTGGTGCAAACCTAGATAATGTCGCGAAAAGGATTTCCAAAGGAATCTTCAACATTTGGGATTTGAGTGTAAAGCTTCATTTGAAAGATTGCTATTAATTCTAGAGATTCACTTACTTCGTTAGTGATAATATCATTAGGTTTTCCATGTTTTTTTTTGAATTCTGAGAGAATGTTGGGCTTTGATAGCTCGAGTAGGTTGCACAAATAATATGGGTGAATTATTGTTGATTTTTTTTTTGTTGGATCTTTAAATTTATGTTTTTCCCTCAAATGAATTCATTTTTAATTTTTTATCCTTGTATTTCTTTTACACTAGTTCCGACATGTTTATTTTAAAATATTTAATGTAAATTATGTGTCGCAAAGGACATATTTTATCCTCTTCAAATCTGTGGTATTTACCATAGATTCTATCATTTTTGCGATAGAAAGTGCATATATCTAACTAATAAAAAGAATACATCCTTAATTATTAAATTGATTAAGAGTGCATAAAGTAAAATAACTAATTAGTGTACATATACAATATTCAAATGAGGATACAAAAATACCACATGTTGGGGGCTAATGCTTACAAAGCAATAAACAATTGTAAATTCTTAATAATAATAACGACAAAACAATAGAAAGTTGTACAATAGCATCCAAAAAGAAATATAAACACTAAACAAAACAAATAGGAATAAAAGAAGAGAGCATAGAGTTTTTCTCTCTTTTCTCTAGCTATTTTAAGTGTGTATAATATTGTGTTAAATGTCACTATTTATAGGATATGATTGAGGAACATACAGGGTTGTTATGAATATGCATTAATCCCTTTGAGATCATGGATGGATATGAGAGGTGTATTATAATTACGATGAATATAATTAGAGGGAGTTACATATATTCACATAATGGAGAGATAGTGGTAATAAATTTATGTAACACATTTCACATTAATATAAAAATTGATATTATATATAAAAGAATATAATATTATTGATTTGTATGTTTTTTTTTATTTTGTGACGGGCAAACATGACCATTAATATTTTCAATTGGAAGATGAACAAAAACGAATTGATGAATTACTCCAATATAAAATTAATACAAAGAATACATAGTCAAGAGACTTTATGGTGGTTGATAACATGATGATATATAATTTTATATTTAATTCATTGAATAATTTATAACATTTCAACTTAATGTAGGGGTAAACCCGTAATCTAACTTTTGCCTAAAATTCTTCTCATTTTTAGTATAACATATAAAATATTAGTGTACGATATGTAAAATATAAGCTCGAATTAATAATCAGTTAGCATATTCAACTGATATTATGATCATTGTAAGACAGATCATACAAATATATTGTTATCAAGTGAATTTGAAAACTATTACTACAATGACCTCAATTATACAATTCTTATAATATATCAATTATTTAACTTGTTAAAAGTTTTATCTTTAATATGATACAATACATAATTTAAATGTCGGCACTATAATTATAAAGTACTTAATGTCTTAAAGTTTTCGCATTCTTTTAAATGAATGATACCCTCCACATTATTACAGATGCATACATATGGAGAACTCGTCGCCAAATGAGAGTGTTATTTTGTAATAGTTGTAGAGAAATCTGATGAACATATATCTTCCTTAGGATGGCTCGTAGATCATTATTTATTTCGTAGTCTACACCTACAAAATCAAAGTATTTATTTGATATAAAATAATCACTGTTTAAATATTTAATTGATATTTATAAATAATAGTTACATGTATCATTTGTCTTTTTTGACTCATTCAAAATTATTAATTCTGCCATCTATAAATTTTGACAAAAGAACTTTTTGATAAGTTATATACATATAGTTGAATTCTGAAATACAACAGAATCCGTGAGATATTAATAGTATGGTAGAAAAAAGAAAACAATATAAGCAAAATATTGTATGGTACAAAAAATAAATGCATATAAAACAAGGATAGCAAAATATTGTATGGTACAAAAAATAATTGCATATAATAAAACTTGAAATCATCATATATTACTAAAATAAAACCAATAGAGCTACATAAGAATAAAGATAAAATGGATCATACAAGAAATAGAATAAATGAGCAGATGTAAGATTTTAAGTAACAAAACAAAATGAAAGAAGAAGAGGCATACCTATTGAGATTGTTTCATCCATCGGTGAGGGTTTCCCATTGTCACACCCCGAGCCTACACCCTAGAAAGGATTGACACATGAGAATCATTGGTGTTCTCAAGCAAACCCTTGGTCTGGATTACTTACTCAGTGGAAGACTTAAACTTCAGAAATAACTATAAATAAAGTACTTATGAGAAATCTTAGATTGTCTTCAAAGAAAGCATTCAAACTAGCCAAAATGTCTACTCAGTCTCATAGAAAAATATCTGAAATACAAAGCTAAAAGACCCATAACTAATTGTCAGACTATCTATGAAACCTCTAAAATAATTGTGATGGATGATGAGACAAACCCTAAAACATCCTAATGAACTGAAAATAAACTGGAAGCAATAAAAAAGTTCTCCAGAAATGCAAAGAGGCTCACCAACAAACTTCAAACTGCTCACTACATCAATGATGCGCTGGATGTTGATCCTAGTTACCTGCGTCTACATCATGACAAGATGCAGTCCAACTGGCATCAGTACATTAAATGTACGAGTATGCAAGTTGGAATGATAAAACAACATAGGATTGAAAGAGATTCTGAAAGAAACATTTTCTTTGTCTCTTCTTAACTCATGAATGGTTAACTAAACTCATTTCATTATAAAGAATTTTTAAAACAAGTTCAATATAAGAAAGGGAAAAACTATTTAAAACATGATGTCACCTCATACTAATAATATCGTAAAAAACATACTATGCTCCCTCTCAAATTCTACTTGTGCAATACAAGAATGAAGTCCCATAACCCCATTCATACTAATCAGAATACTTTGAGGAACCATGTATTACTAATGTGAGATTTTCTCTAACCAAAAACCATCAATTAAAAGTTATAGGGATGATACAACGATGTACCTCACGCTACCAGCGCATCCTATACCCAGCCAAATATATAGGATCTGAAACTATTAAGTGGATCAACTAGTATATGTGAAAAGGATTAATCTGAAAAGTATGACCCTTTTCTACCCATGATGGTTTATGCGGCCTGATAGTTGTTTGAACTCTTCCCCAAATCGGGGCTCAATACTAATCCCAAATATAATATATTATGTTAGCTCTTTATGTTTAAAAACATACTTCTTCTGTGATTTGAGATTAATGCTCAAAAACGTAGTCCATAGGCTATCTTGAAAATCTCAGCTTCCTCTATTACTTCATTTAGAAAGTGATTACTCTTTTCTAAAAAACTAGCTCGGAAGCTCTTTGAAAATCTCAGTGTCCGTTCTTATTTAAATGTAAAAACATTTAAAATAAATTTAGGAATACTTAGTCCCAATATACTTCTTTGAAGAATAGAACTTTTAATTTTACTCTTTACTGATTTTAAAACTTAAGTCTTAAAGCAAAGTTAAAACATTTGTGAAAGACTTTTAAAAACTTTAACATTTTATCTTTACTTGACTCTTGACTTTTATTGTTAATTGTTCTTGACTTGACTCTTAATTGATCCTTGGATTAAATAATGGATTCAAGGATTATGATTTCTGATTGGAAAGATCTTATGATGTTTAGGAATGATTCTAGATTGCTAAACATGAGAAAAGGCCAAAAATCAATATTTGAAGGTGGCTCCGCAATGTGGAGGCATAATTAAATCTTGGGTTTCAGAAACGTCGTATTTTGAGGAAGCACACCTTGTGTCAGCTCCACTATGCGAAGTTTTAATTTAAAACTTGGGCATAAGGAGCGCGACGCGTGGCCACGTTCAAATTTCGCCAGTCGAAAGTTCTTCTTTGTTTCTCTTCCTCAATTCACCCAATCTTAATTTTTTTTTCTTAAATTATTTTTAGATAGAGATACCCAACAAATGTTCCTCAGAACCTAAATCAAAACCACTCTATAATCCGAGGTAACTAACTCTGAAACTCCTAAATTCAGGCAAATTCAAGGATAATATATGAATTCAAGAAGATGTATCAAGATCATCAATATTGAAGTGCTTTTAGGAAGAATCCAAAATGAAAAGAATATGCTTGACACGTAGGGGAATGATCCCAGCGTTATGAGAGCCTCACACACCTGGTAGGAATCACCCCCGACACAATTTATAAGCAAATTATGACGATCTTGACAAATCTTGAGCGTTCTTCTCCTATCTCCTCTTTTTTCCTCTACTTTCCTCGTTATCTCAAAAACCCTAACTCTTTTTTCAAAAAGCTTAAACTGAATAAGATCAGTTTAACCCAATTAATTACCCAAAAATGAAATAAAATAATTGGATAAGGGAAAGACCAAACTACCCCTTAAAAATTAAGATTGGGCTTTTCTTATTCCAACAACCCAACTTCCAAAAGGCATAACTCACTGATTTAAACTTGGAATCACGCAAACTCAATGGTGTGGAAAAGATCTTCAAAGATTTTTCCAACCATATATGGAAAATACACCTAACTCGTCATGTACTAGGAGTTATAGTCGTTTGAAGTTGACCAAAATCTCACTTTTTCCTCACTTAAGTAACTTTCCTTCTTTTTGTCTTTCAAAAAATGATAATTTTTACTTCTTAGTTTCTTCTTAGCTTTTCGAATTGCGAGATGTTACAATATCTCCCCTTGAGAACATTCGTCCTCAAATGGGATTACTGTTACTAAGCTAAGGGTGTAATATCTAGTTCAAACACCCAACAAGCAAATGTAAACAACCAACATGTTCACTCATAATTTAAGGAGTACTAAGAATAAAATTAGTAGATTGGTCTGAATTTCTCCGGATTTCAAAAATATGTGGATTTATCTTCTTTTATCCTCTTTAGCTTCTCAATTATCTTATCTACACACTGATTTCTCCACAAAACTTTGATTTGATGCTACTTCCTTTGTTCTCAACTTGCGAACTTGGCGGTCTAGATTCTCAACAGGAACCTCATCATAAGATAAGCTATATTTGATTCCAACATCCTTAGTTGGTATGATAAATGAGGTATCCCATGCACTTATTCAACATGGATATGTGGAGCACCAGATGGACTGCTATTAACTCTTATGGTAGCCCTAACTCATAAGCTATCTTGCCAATCCTTTTGAAAATTCTGTAAGGACCAACATATCGGGGACTAATTTCCTCATTATTACCAAACCTCATAAAACCCTTCATAAGTTGAACTTTCTATATCCTCAATCATCTCTTCAAACCACCAAGTAAGATATTTGCATCTTCTCCCATAAATATCTCATAAGAAGTTATTTGGATGCTAGAGTTGTAACTATTGTTGTAAGCAAATTTGATGAATTACCTTTGAAATCGATCACCCATGCACTCAAAATATCTTCCAAGGTCTGAATAGTGTGCTCTGCTTGCCCATCTGTCTGAGGATAGAAAGCAATATTTATGTTCATCTTTGAACTGAGCCTTTCTGAAAAGATTTCCATAATTGTGCAGTAAATTGTGCACCTCTATCTAAAATAATGGAGACTAGGACTCCATGAAGTATTACAACCTCCTAAATATATAAACTGACATAATCTTCTGCTGAATAGGTAGTCTTTACTGGCAGAAAAATTGACTGACTTGGTCATTCTATCGACATCACACGAATAGAACCATGTTGCCAACAAGATCTTGGCAACCCTGTGATGAAATCTGTACTAATCATCTCCCAATTTCATTCTGAAAGTTATATTTTCTGAGCCAAACCACTAGGCCTTTGGTGCTCTACTTTAACTTGTTGGCAATTTGTCACTAAGAAAAAAAATTCTACAATGCTCTTCATTATGCCATTCCACCAATAGAATTCTCTCAAATTATGATACATCTTTGTAGAACCCGAATTAATGGAATTACTTCATGATTTTGTCTTGGAGTCCATCACCATTGGTACACACAATCTTCCTTGATGCCTCAACACCCTATCTCCCCTTTGTTAAAAAGTCATTACTTTTTGCTTATGAACATTTTCCTTTAATTCAAGCAAAATAGGATATTGGTCTTACTTGACTTTTACTTCTAACACTAATGATGACTCAGCCCCATTTGTCACCACTATTCTTTCCTCTGTGGAATCCATAAGTTTGACTCTCAGATGTGCAAGTTTGTGCACTTCTTTCGTAACTCTCTCTTTCCTTCCTCAATATGAGAGGTACTACCCATAGACAACCTGCTTAAGGCATAAGTAACAACATTAGCCTTATCTGTGTGGTAAAAAATACTCATGTCACAATTCTTGATCAATTATAACCATCTCTTTTGTTTGAGATTAAGATCTTTCTAAGTGAACACATATTGTAGGCTCTTGTGATCGGTGAACACGTCCACATGCACACCATAAAGATAATAGCGTCATTTTTTCAAAGAGAAAACTACAACAGCCAAATCTAAGTCATGGGTTGGATAATTCCTCTCATGAATTTCCAAGTGTCTGGAGGCATAAGCTATGAATTTTCCATTCTACATTATTACACAACCCAAGCCAACTCAAGATGCATCACAATACACCAAAAAACCTTGAGTACCTTCTGGTAAGGTCAAAATTGGGTAGTAGTCATCCTCTTTTTCAATTTATGAAAGTTTTTCTCTCAAGCTTCAAATCATTGAAACTTAATTATCTTCTGAGTTAACTTGGTCAAAGGGGATGAAATAGATGAGATCCCCAATACGAACCTTTTATAGTAGCCAGCTAATCCCAAGAAACTCCTAGTTGGACTTGTGGGTCTAGGCCAATTCTGTACTGCCTCAATATTCTAGGTATCAACCTTCATTCCCTCTCCAAACAATATTTCACCCAAGAATGCCATGCCATAGACTTGACACAAAACTCACACTTAGAGAACTTGGCATACAACTCTCTATCTTTCATAGTCTAGAGAACTATTCTAAGATGACTAGCATGATCTTCTTTATTCCTTGAATAGATTAGTATGTCATAAATTAAAATGATAAAAAACATATCTAAATAAGGTTTGTAGACTCTATTCATAAGGTCCCTGAACGTTGCTAGTGCATTTGTCAAACCAAAGTACATGACCAAAAAATCATAATGGCCCTAATGGGTTCTGAAAGTTGTCTTTGGAATATCACATTCCCTCACTCTTAACTAATGGTAGCCATAATCGAGGTCTATTTTCCAAAAATAGGTGGCACCCTGAAGTTGATCGAATAAATCATCAATCCCGGGAAGAGGATACTTGTTCTTGATGGTAACTTGTTCAACTGATGGTAATCTATATACATCCTAAAGGAGCCATATTTCTTCCTCACAAAATAAGATCGGAGTGCCCCAAGGTGAGACACTTGGTCGATAAAACCTTTCTCTAGGAGGTCTTTCAACTGCTCCTTAATCTCTTTCAACTCTGATGGTGTCATTCTATATGGCGGAATAGATACAGGATGAGTATTTGGAAGAATATATATACCTAAGTCTATCTTTTTCTCAAGAGGGACTCCAAGAAGATCATCTGGAAAGACTTCTCAAAACTCTTTTACTATTGAAACCGATTGAACATGAGGTATCTCAAAACTAGAGTCATTAACTCAGACTAAGTGATTGACACACCCCTTAGAAACTAAGTTCCTTGCCTTAAGGTATGAAATGGAACGACCCATAGGCACTGTTGAACAGTTTTTTAACTCTATAACTAGTTCACTCAAAAACTGGAACATGACTACTCGAGTGCTAAAATCTATTGATGCATAATAGGCGTGAAGTCAATCCATTCCTAGAATCATATAAAACTCCACCATGTCTATGTAAACTAAGTCATTCATGGTACTCTTGCGATTGACAAGAAATGGTACAATCACGATAGACACTCTGTCCTAGAATAGAATTCGCAGCATGTGTAAAAAAAATAAAGGGATCAATATATTGCTCTAGAAAAATACCAAAACTGAAGACTTGGATCATACCAGTGACAACATCCGATGAATCTTCTTTCTCTCGGCGACTAGTGATAGCATAAAGATGTTTTCCTCTTCGTCTTCCCTAAAGTAGCTCATATAGATGCATCTATATCTTATGAAGCAACTAAAGAAGGCTGGACTCTATAGCCCTCATTAATATTACTCTTCTTGTCCTTATAATACTCTCTTATAAAATGACCATTCTGACCACACTTGAAGTAATAAATGAAGCAATCTCGCGACACCCCTAAGTGGCTTCAACTACACTTGGAATAGGCAGGAGTATTACTACCCCTTGTGCCTTACTACCTCTATAATATGTAGGTCTAGCTTTGAAGTTCTGAGAATTCTGATATTGTACACATATTGGTTCCTTTGTGCGGGTGCACTAGCAGATGATAAAGCAGGTCCATTTTTCTTTGTTAGAAAGAAGACCAGTTTACATCATTTCTTTGTTGCCCGGACTCGTTCCTTATGTGTTAACCCTCTTATTCTTGAACTGTTGTCTATCCCACAACTTTTCCTCCTCAACTTATTTTACATGGATCATTAGCTTTGCTATGCCCATGTCATCTGTTAACATCACAATTGTACTTTCCTTACTCAACAAATGAGACAACCCAACTACAAACAATTTCGTTCTACTCCTCATGTCAACAACCATTTCTTAGATTCTCTAAGATCACGGAAGAAAGAAAGGCCCAAAAAATGCCCCCTCAAACAAAGCCCAACTCAAAATCGATAACGCATAAGCACAAGTTATAAAGAAACTTTTTAGAGATAAAATCCAACGCGCGAAGTAAGTATGAAAAACATAAGGAATTTTCTAAATGTTGCAACCTCCTAATTATTGATGTGACACACTTCACACTTATAACAGGGACTCTAAAGACATGGCTTCATAGACTCCCAAGGACTCTTGAACTTTGTGCTCTAATTTGAAGTTTGATATACATCAAGCTTACACTCTAGGCGGGACTAACACTCGAGAACCATTGTTGTCCCCTAGTGAACCCTTGTTCTGTCTAACTTACCCAATGGAAGACTTAAACTTCAGAAATAACTTCGAACAAAGAACTTATGAAAAATCATAGAATGTCTTTAAAGAAAGCATTCAAACTAATCAAAATGGCTACTCAGTCTCATAGAAAAACATCTGATACAAAGCTAAAAGACTCATAGCTAATTGTCTGACTATCTATGAAGCCTATTAAACAAGTGAAATGGATGTTGGGACAGACCCCACGACATCCTAATGAACTGAAAATAAATTGGAAGCAATAAAATGAGTCCTCTGAAGTGCAAAAAGTCTCACCAACAAACTATGAACCGCTTACTGGATCAAAGAGTCCTAGTTACCTGCGTCTTCATCATGACATGATGTAGGCCAACTGGCATCAGTACATTGAATATACGAGTATGCGAGTGGAAATTCTAAAAGAACATAGGCTTGAAAGAGATTCTGAAAGAAAAACTTACCTTGGTTCTTCTCAACTCATTAATGCTTAATTGAAATGATTTCATTATAAAGCGGTTTTGAAACAAGTGCAATATAAAGTAAAAAGGAAAACTATAATATGATGTCAAATCATAACTATAATATCATAAAATACATAATATGCTCACTCTCAAAGTCTACTTGTGCAATGCATGAATTAAGTCCCACACCCCCATTCATACTAAGCAAAACACCTTGAGGAACCATGCAATTACTGTTGTGAGAGTTTCTCTAATCGACAATCATCACTTAAAAGCTATAGTGATGATACACTTATCTACCTCACACTATCAGCGCACCCTATACCCGGCCAAAGGTATAGGACCTGAACTACTAAGTGAGTCCACTAGTCTATGTGAACAAGATTTATCTAAAAAATATGACCCTTCTCTACCCATTATGGCTACATGGTTTATGGAGGCTGATAGTTTTTTGAACTCTTCCCATAACAATACTACTCTGAAAAAATAATATATATATATATATATATATATATATATATATTAACTCTTGATGTTTAAAGACATACTTATTCTATGATTTGAGATAATGCTCAAGACATAGCCTAAAGGCTATCTTGAAAATCTCACTTTCCACTCTTACATCATTTAGAAAGAGATTACTCTTTTCTAAAAACTAGCCCGGAAACTCTTTGGGAATCTCAGTTTCCGTTCTTATTTAAATTTGAAAATATTTTAAATCTCTTTGGGATATTTAGTCCACATATACTTCTTTGAAGAACAGAACTTCAACTTTACTCTTTACTGAACTTAAAACTTAAGTTAAGAATTTTTCTTAACTTGACTCTTAATTTCTCTTGATTTTGATTCTTAACTACTCTTGACTTGACTCTTAACTGATCCTTTGATTGGATAATGGATTCAAGGCATATTATTTGTGAATGGAAAGATCTCATAATGTATAAGAATGATTCTAAATAGCTAAAAATGAGAAAAGACCAAAAATTTTACGATCGGAGAGAACACCCTAGCCGTAATCAACGTTTTCATCCTCTAAGAGGCCTAAAACAAGCCCTTAGCATACATCATCGCATTTCATAGGTAGAGAAATATGGAAAATTAAAAACTTTACATATGAAGTATACATAGACTTCTCGTTTATCCGTATATGAAGTTTATATAGACTTATCATTTATCAACATAGTCAAATTCATTAACGTAGTCTATTATTGTCTCATACATAACCATCTATTATAAAAGTACAAGATTCGGGACTTATCCCTTACACTATTACAATATGCATCATATAGAACTTAAACCAAATTCTCAAAAGATTAGAAATGAACATTGTCTTAAACATAGTCAATAGCTAGTACAAGAGTAATAGGTTTCATCCTCATATTTGAGGACTCACCAACTTGGAGATCTTTTCCAAGCTTCTTGAAAGTGGCCTTGAATCTCTTCAATGACCCGAACCTACATTTTTGTGAAAATATAAAGAATATGGGTTAATATAAACCACATGTACTAAGTATAAAGACATATGCAATTAAAACATTTAGAAACATGCAAAGTCACTTTGAAAAGCCTTTATGCACATTCCAAACACACATGTAATTCCAATAACACATTATAATGAAGTCATAATCATCAATTCATTCCTAGAACATATTCTATTTATATATCATAATATCTTACTCACAATCCCACTCCAAGCCAACTAGTGCAGTTCCTATGTAAATCCCCATAACCCCACATAGACTTACCCTACTAGAAAAATTATAAGCATTATCTTTATATGAGACTAACTTGACCTACAATCTGATACATAGCAACCTAAACCAATAACATGTATATGTAGTATGTGTAACATCATATGATACTAATATTATATAGAATCATCATTAGGCATTTCATTCATAACATAGGTATATATAAATATCACCCTTAAAAAAGGTCTATATGTGCAATGTATAGGTAAAGTACCATACCCTCACCTACACTAGTACACCTATTAAGTCAACCTAGTTATTATGTATCATTAACTTTCATTCATTCATTCATTTTACTTTAGGGGAAACTTTTCCATAACCAAAAATAGACCACATGAGCTAAACATGGAATCTAGTGTCACACCCCTCACACCTAAAGGAGGGCATCTTACTTGACAAGTTAAGACACAAACATCATAATAGAGTTTACGTGAATCCACTAGATAGGTTTCCTATGGGGCACATAGTTAAGGAACTAAGAGGTTGTTGCTACAAACCCTCTTTATGCATATTAGCATTGTAGTTTACACCTCATCAGACTTTAGGTGAACCTACCTTCCTCATTGGAAGGGACACCTCTCACTATCTAGTTCACTCGGTGCTAAGCTATATTCCCTTTTATATGTTACTTAGAGTCTTCAGTACAGTAGATTACACCATAGGTCTTAGGAGAGTAACACCTTGTATAACATGATCATAGTTCTTAGGTCTTAATTTGAGAACTTCCTTTCATCAAAACCCAATAAATAAGTGAGAAAATTACATCATAATCACATTAATAATATGCACAAGAGAATTCCTTTCAATCCTCCATAACCTTACTTATCATAATCTCACGTTCATCATAATCATAGCCTAGTCATATATGCATATCATCATCATTTACACTTCAATTGAATAACAACATCAATTATAGGCCAACATCAACATAATGGAGTAGTCATGATCTTAGAAGTCTTATCTTTGGCTTCCAAGAATTTCATCAAGGATCTAACCCTCTATTCATCCCTTAACTCAAACATTATCATCACATTATGGTAAATTTACAAGAACACATTCAATTCCAACCTTCCTCAATCATAATCAACCTAATTCATAAACTTGAGTTTGGGGATGATGGATTTTCATGAATCTTTATAGAGATTTAGGGCAAAGATTTAAGGAATAATTCAATACACACATAATCATATGTAAATCATCAACAATAATCGAATATAGGCAATACAATTCAACATTGAAAGTAATCCCACGAAATTGGATGAAAACATGGAAATTGAAGATCTTTGAAAACCAACTTTGAAGAGTCCCTTAGGGAAAAGAGTCCCTTGGGGAAAAGAGTCCCAAGAGTGAATAGCCTCCGTACCTTGAAAGTTCTTGAAGAAATATGAAGTAAAACTTGAGTCTTGATGCCCTAGGATGAAGTTGTTCCTTTTCTTCAATGGTGTCTTAGATTAGTGAGAAAAATTAGAGAGATGTGAGAGCTAATTGGGCTTGGGGAATTATGAGGTGTTAGGTTAATTTAATGAATTTGAGGGATTATGCACTCCTAACTAACTAACTGAACATATTTAACCATTAACTAATTAACTAACTAATTATCTAATCACCCCCAGCTTTACCGAATTTGGACAGTGAAATGGGGTCTCAAATGACGAGAACGCATTAGACGGATCGTTGATCCAACCATGGACCGTCCTGGTCAATCGTGGTTTGGATTAGAGGCTGGATTTTTGGGCCTTTTAGTGAGGTGGTCAAGTGTCGACCAACGAGGACAAATGACAGAGCGTTGTTCCCTTGATGGATGCACACTATCTTTTGACAGCTTTTAGGGTCAATTGTTTGGGTCCTTTTCAACGACCCTTAGGGGTTTCTTTGGGGAGTCGTACCCGAATGTTTAGACCCTAAATACACTCTAAGGTGTATTATTAACCTTTTTACTAAATTTTACTTTTATACAACTCCTGAAACCCCTTGAAACACATGAAGGAACACTAGTTCACTTTCACTAGTCTTCAGACGTCGTAGTCATTTTTTGACGTTTTGATTATAACACTTCCTAATTAAGTTCATTACCTTTGTTTAAGCTTAGAAACATTATTTTAAGGCATATTTCATCAAGTGAGTCTCTATACTAGGTCATTGAACTTCCAAGGTGTAACAATATCCCCCCATTGGGGAACATTCGTCCCCAAATAACACTTTAACATCTTTTGGGGATTATGACTCAAGACTAGCAGCCCAACCAACACATGATACATAAAAATGACTCAAAAATCAGAGGAAATATTCACTCAATTCTCAACACAACAAAACATCACAATTAGGTAAGAACTTCATCAACTATCAAAATGCACATATTTCATGATTTCACATTATCAAGGAGGAATGTCCTTCTCCATTTCATATAGTTCAATACTTTCAACAAGACGCTCTACATGACTTCATAACTTCACACTTGAGAAATTTCACAAGAAATATCATATAACTCAATATACAAAAACATGTAATCAAGTTTCCTTTCAAGTATGAAGACACATAATTCAAAGCACATATTAAACATGGATTTTTCACACAAATATGCACATTGAAGGAAAATCATAGAAGTTAAATACACTCAAGACTCTTCATAAACCAAAACTAGGAAAAAGGTCCTAACCTCCACCTTGAATAGAAGAAGAAGGAAAAAGATGAGGGTATCGGTATATCATAGCGGCCTCGGCTTCCTAAGTAGCATTCTCCATAAGTTGATTCTTCCAAAGAACCTTTATACTTCTTTGTTCCTCAACTTCTTCACTTGTCGGTCTAGAATGTCAACCGGGACCTTTTCATAAGAAAGGTTACAACCAACTTTTAATCCTTCTAGAGGAAGGATAGATATCGGAACACCTATACACTTCTTGAGCATGGACACATGAAAGAACGGATGGACCGGAGCCAACTCAATAGGTAGTTTCAACTCAAAGACAACACTTCCAACGCATTTCACAACCCATATGGTCCCACATATGGGGACTAAGTTTCCCTTTCTTCCCAAACCTCATCACCCCTTTCATGGGTGATATCTTCAAAGAAACCATATCACTTACCATGAACTCAAGGTCCCTTTTCCTATTGTCGGCATAAGATTCTTGTCGACTTTGGTCCGTCTTCAAACAATACCTTATAAGTATGACTTTCTCCACCACCTCATAAATTTCTTCGAGACCTAATGAAAACTCTCCTACTGCAAACCACCCAATTGGAGATCAACATCTCCTCCCATTAAGGGCTTCAAAGGGTGTCATGACAATACTCGAATGATAACTATTATTGTACGAAAATTTGATCAATGGTAAATGGTCATACCAATCACCATTGAAGTCAATAACACGTGCCCTCAACATATCCTCCATGGTTTGAATGGTTCATTCAGCCAAACTATCCGCTTGTGGATTAAATACGGTACTAAGTTTTACCTTGGTACCTAATCCACTTTGGAATGCTTTCCAAAATCTAGAAGTGAATTAAGAACCCTTATCCCAGATAATAGTCAAGAGAACCCCATGCCAACTAACAATTTCATCATGATACAATTTCGAACAACCCTCCGCCGTATAAGTAGTTTTGATGGGGATAAAATGGGCAGATTTTGTCAATCTATCCACAATAACCCATATTGAGTCATTTTGCCACCGGGTTTGAGGCAAACCAACTAAAAAATCCCTATTGTCATCTTCCCACTCCCAAGTAGGAATATCTATTGGTTTGAGTTAACCCTCAAGGTCTTAAGTGTTCGGCCGTGACTTGTTGATAATTAGGACATTTAGCCACAAACTCTGCTATATCCTTTTTCAAATTGTTCAACCAATAGACCTCTTTTAGATTATGAAACATTTTGGTAGCACCCAGATAAAATAGAATATCGAGAACCATGAGCTTCTTCCAGAATATGTCTTCCCAAGTCATCAACATCCGATACGCACAACCTACCTTGGTACGAAAGTACACCACCACCACGGGAGAATATCTCATTCAACTTGCTAAGTACCAATTCCTTCAACTCCATCAATAGGGATAAAGATGTTTCTTAGACTTCACGTCATCCACTAAAGATGACTCGGAGTTATGATGAACCATGAAAATCGCCTTTTGAAGAATCTTCTAACCGAGCACAATTGGGCCAATCTATGGACATCTTTCACTACCTCTTTCTTACCCTCTTCAACATGAGACACAATACCCATAGTCATTCAACTCAAAGCATCCACAACAACATTTTGTTTTCCAGGGTGGTAAAGGACACTCATGACATAATCCTTCAAAAGCTCTAACCAAATTTTTTACCAGAGATTCAACTATTTTTGAGTGAACACATATTGGAGACTCTTATGGTCGGTGAATACGTCTACATGTACACCATAAATATTATGTCTCCATATTTTCAAAGCAAACACTACGGTCGCTAATTCAAGATCGTGAGTTGGATAATTCTTTTCCTGCACCTTGAGTTGTCTAGAGGCATAAGCTATCACCTTACCACGTTGCATAAGGACACAACCCAAACTTACTCGAGATCCATCACAATACACAAAAAACCCTTCAGCACCCTCCGGTGAGGTCAATACCAAAGAAGAGGTAAGCCTATCTTTCAAATCTTGAGACCCTCTTTCACAAGCTTCCAACTACTCAAACATAACCTTATTTTGAGTTAGTATTGTCAAAGTAGAAACAACAGATGCAAACCCATAAACAAACCTTCTATAGTACCTGCCTAGAACCAAGAAACTTTTTATATCGGTGGGATTTAGAGGTCTAGGCCAATTCTTGACCGCTTTTATCGACCTCTAAGTTAGCAACAGATCTCAAACAAAATTCATACTTACTAAATTTAGCAAAGAGTTGATGTCCTTGAGGACTTGAAATACTAGTCTCAAATGACTCATATTTTCATCCTCACTCTTAGAATATATCAAGATATCATCAATAAAGACAATTACTAAAGAATCAAGATAATTTGGGAACACTCTAATCTTAAGGTCCATAAAAGTCTTCGGGGCATTAGTTAACCCAAAAGACATAACTAGGAACTCATAGTGACCATACCTTTTTCAAAAAGGCATTTTAGGAATGTCAACACCTCTCACCCTAAGTTGATGATAACGTGACACCAAATCAATTTTCGAAAGTAACTCAAACCTTGGAGTTGATCAAATAAATCATCAATTCTAGGAACAGGATACTTATTCTTTATAGTGACTTTGTTCAATTGTTAGTAGTCGATACACATTCTAAGAGACCCATATATCTTTTTCACAAATAAGAATAGAGCGCCCCATGGAGATTTGCTTGGTTGTATAAAACCCTTGTCAAGAAAATCCTTGAGTGGAGCCTTCAACTCTTTCAAATTAGCCGGAGCTATCCGATAAGGAGGAATTGAAATGGGTTGAGTATTGGGAAACAATTCTATTCTGTTCAAGAGGAATTCTTTGTAAGTCATCGGAAGAGACTTTCGGAAAATTCTTCACTACAGGGACTGACTCTAAAAGAATAACCTCACAGCCTAGGTCCTTAACCCTCACAACATGGTAGAGACATCCCTTCGCAATTATCTTACAAGCTTTTAGACACAAAATGATGTGACCTCTAGGGATTGAGTTTCCCCCTTCCACTCCAAAATAGGTTCATTAGGAAGTCGAAAACTAAGTACCCTAGTTCTACAATCTATTGAAGTAAAACAAACATGCAACAAATCCATCCCCAAAATAAAAAATGTCATGCATGTCAAGTTCTACCAAATCCACCAAGGTAACTCTATTGGACAATATAGTACAATTCCTATAGAACTTTTAGCAACCACGGAGTCACCTACCAGGGTAAAACCAAAAAAGGTTCAACTAAGACATCAGGAAACATATCAAACTTCATAGCCACCAAAGGAGTTAGAAAAGATAAAGTGGCACAAGGATAAAGCAATGCATATACATTAATTGAAAATACTTGCAACATAATGGTAACAACATCGGGGAGAACCCTCTTGATCACCCCTAAACTTGAGAGCATAAAAGCAGTTCCTCTTAGGAGAATCAGAACTTGGGACTACTTTCTTGTGCTTCATTACTGTCCCTGCCTTAAATCTTGGTAATAGGAATATCTCTAACCATATGACTATTCTTTCCACAAGTAAAACAATTATTTGTACCCATTAGACATTTACCCCCATGATTCTTGCCACATTTGGCACAAATAGCTTTCTCACTTGGTGATCCATTACCTTTTCCTTCTTGAGGGTTAGGGTTAGGCACCCTATTATTACTAGCCTTGGAGAAGTTAGAAGGAACTTGGTTGGAGAATATCTTCTTAAGCCTTGTCTTGTCTTGGATTTCAAACCTACCTAGGGAGTACCTCCATCATGGGACCTTTCCATCTTTGCCTCCCTATTTTTCCTCTTAAGCCCACTCTCGTCAACTTGTTGAGCATGTACCATCAAATGATAAATGTCCATATTTTCATGAAGCATCTCCGCACGACATTCTTCCACTAGATCATCGGACACTCCCGCCACAAGATGGTCATTTCATCCCTCAGATTTGAAACCAAGGAAGAGGCATACTTAGGTAACTTAGTAAATTTCAAGGAGTACTCTTGAACACTCATACCCCCTTGATGAAGGTTGATGAACTCTCAAAACTTTTTGTCTCTCTTCTCCCTTGGGAAGAACCTGTCAAGAAAGTCCCTCCTAAAGATTTCCAAACTCAAAGGACCAGCTCTCAAATCCCTATTGTCTTTCCATTGAATATACAATGTTTGAGCCACATCCTTGAGTTGATAAACAGCTAGCTCGGCCTTCTCATTTGAAATCACCCCCATAGAATACAATATCTTATAGACCTCATCAAGAAAATATTCACGGTCTTCATCAACTTTATACCCAAAGAACATGGGAGAATTCATCCTTGTGAATTCCCTCAAGCGAGAAGCCATGGTACTAGCATTTTGGTTCACACGTGCAAATTCCCGGTTTGCTTCAGTCATCATAGATTGAACTTGAGTAGTTACGGCTTGACCCAAACATATAAAAGCATGCCTTATCTCTCTATCCGTCATAGACGGAGGTTGACCAGAGCTTGGTCACCTAGACAAACTTGTTCTTGAGGAGGAGCTTGATTTCCTTGTGGAAGAGCTTGGTTGTCTTAGGGAGAAGCTCCCCCATTACAATATCCTTTTCAACTCTTTTTGTGGATGTCCTTCTAGTAGTAATCCTATAACCAACGAAAAAAATTATATAAAGAAGGAAAGTAGAGTTCAGACTCTTGAGTCATGGCCTAGAAATGCCAAGAAAGTGAGAATTTCCTAAGAATCGCATAGTCTCTCATTCATTAGTGTGCATGCTTCAAAATTATGAACAAGACTCTACATAGACGTGCTTTAGTGAGACATCAATCCTAAGATTATTCAACATTATGTTCTGTTACCAAGTTTGTCACAATCATGGAGCACCCCCTAGTCGTAACCAACATCTTCGTCCTCTCAGAGGCCTAAAACAAGGCCTTAGCATATATCATCGCATTTCATAGGTAGAAAAATACGGAAAATTGAAAACTTTACTTACGAAGTATACATAGACTTATCGTTTATCCATATATGAAGTTTAATAGACTTCTCATTTATCAACATAGTCAAATTCATCAACACAGTCTATTATTGTCTCATACATAACCATTTATTATAGAAGTACAAGATTTGAAACTTAGACCTTACACTATTTCAATATGACTCATATAAAATTTAAAACACATTCTCAAAAGATTATAAATTAACATTATCTTAGACATAGTCAATTGCTAGTACTAGAGTAATGGGTTTCATCCTCAAACTTGAGGACTCGCCAACTTGGAGATCTTTTCCAAGCTTCTTGAAGTGGCCTTGAATCTCTTTAATGGCCCGAACCTACATTGTTGTAGAAATATAAAGAATATGGATTAGCACAAACCACATGTACAAAGTATGAAGACATATGCAAGTAAAACATTTAGAAAAATGCTAAAAAGGACATTTCGTTCAAAACATGCTAAGTCACTTTGAAAAGCATTTATGCACATCCCAAACACACATGTAAGTCCAACAACACATTACAATGAAGTCATTATCATAAATTCATGCTTAGAACATATTCAATTAACATATCATAATATCTTACAAACAATCCCAATCCAAGCCAACTAATGCAATGCTTATGTAAAGCCCCATAACTCGGCATAGACTTAGTCAACTAGTAAAGAAACCATAAGCATTATCTTTTGATCATATAACTTCAATGATAGCAACCTAAGCCAACAACATGTACATCAAGGGTGTGCAACATGATATGAGACCAATATTATATAGAATCATCATTAGGCATTTCATTCATAACGTAAGTATATATAAATATCACCCTACAAATTCCCTCAATGTCGACATGTGCAATGTATAGTTAAAATCACATTCCCTTACTTATACTAGTACACCTATCAAGTCAACCTAGTTATTATGCATCATTAATTTTCACTCATTCATTTATTTTACTTTCGGGAAACTTTGCCATAACAGATAGTAGATCAGCTGAGATAAACATGGAATACGGTGCCATCCCTGTAACATCTCGTAGACCAAAATATCTAGGATTAAACAAAGAAAGTAAGAACAATTATTTTTGGAAAGAATATAAAAAATCTGGAAAATTTCTCAAGTGTAAAAGTAAGTTTTTGGTCAATTTCAAATATCATAAATTCGAGCTCATGAGGAGTTAGGGGCAGTTATTTATATGTATAGAAAGACCTTGGGAATATCTTTCCAATGGCTCTGAGTTTTCTCATTTTCGATGTCATATAAGGGAGATATGCCTTTTGGAAGTTAAGGTGTTAGATTGAGGAAAGTCTAATCCGGATTTTAGTAAGGGTAAAATAGTCTTTTCACCATACTATTCCATAATTAATTTTAAGGGTTTATGAGGGGTAAAACCAAGCCTTAATTCAGTTTTAGAAAAGTTGAAAACGCTTAGGGCTTGGGAGGAAAAAAAAGAGAAGAGGAAGATCAAGAATTCTTCAAGAATGCCAAGATCGTTGAATGAAATTCGTCGGGGTGATCCCTTTAAGGTATGTGACATCTTTCTTAGTTGGGTTCTTCCACCTACACACTGATTTGATTCAATTCATCACGTTTAATGTAGATTTAATGATGAACATTGAAGTTATTGATGAACCATAATTAGAAAACTTATTGGTTAGGTTGTAGCATGTTCTTCTTGATTGGATTCCTGTTTTCGGGTTTTTTTCCATGTCTAATCTATAGGGTATTGAGGTTATTAGTGATCCCAAGTGATTGGAGTGAGATCCATGGAAGTTTTGGAGGTTTAGAGATGAAAATGGAGAAGAAAGGTCGGAAGTCCCGTCTGACAAGCCCTGGGCGCTGCTCCTGCCAGAGCCCCTTAGGGCAGGCTCTTTCTGACACAGCTTGGCGTGCCTTGCCATCCAAAACCTCTTAGGACAGACTCTATCAATCAGTCTTTGGTGCCCCGCACCTCTCAGAGCGCCAGGGACACCTGGAGGTCCTGTTCTTTCCCTATCTTTTCGTACTAGTTCTTAAGTGATGTACTTATAATCTTTAGTCTATTCCAATACTCTAAAGTACCTCTAAACATCATGAAATCATCCATAAAAATATGAATCACGATCCTTCAATCCATAATTCAATTTAAGGAAAGTTAGGATCAAAGTCAAGTAAGTTAAGCAGTTAAGATCTAAAGCTATGAAGTAAGTAAAGTAAAATTTCTTAAAGCTTCCAAGAGTATTATTTAAATGTTTTAACTTCGTTTTAAGGCTAAAGTTTTGAGTTAAAGAAAGAGTAAAGAGTTTATTTAAATTCTCAAAAGCTATAAGGTAACTAAGTATTCCCTAAGAGTTAAGTTCAAGTTAAGCAAGGAGTAAGAGTTGATTTCATTTCTCAAAAGTTATAAGGGAGCTAAGTACTACCTAAAAGTTTATAAATGTTTTCACATTTAAGTTAAAGAGGAAACTAAGATTTCAAAAAGAGCTTTGAGCAAGAAAAGGGAACATTGATTCCAAGAGTGTTTTTTTCAGATAAAAAGTGTTGATCAAATTATCTCAGCCCAGAGGAAAGAGGTTATTTTTAAAAGCATGAGGTAAAGTACATTTTAGGAGTAGTATTGAGAACCAACGTAGGGATGAGAGTTTATATTAACTCAAGTATCCATGTAAACAATGTAGCCATCATAGCTATTAAAAGTTCATACTTTTTAGATGGTCACGTAACTTTAGCCAGTGGACCACTAGTTTGAGGATGTTCTATGTGATGACAAAGTATAGGATAGTTCTGGTAGCGTGGGCGAGACTTTGTATCACCACTTAGGCTTATAGTAGTGGTTGTCGGTTAGAGAAACTCCCACAAAACTATATTACTTTCATATATAAGTAAAGTAGAGTTTGCTATTTCATTTTCTTTGATGAACTGAGTTATTTTTCTGTTTTAAAAACTTTATATATATCGCATGTGTTTAAATTGCTTTATATATATATATATATATATATATATATATATATATATATATATATATATATATATATATATATATATATATATATATATATATATATTGCAGTGGTGAGCAACCTTGCATTCCGGAGGATCCTTTTAATGTTTTTAAGTCTTTAAATTTCAGAATGTTGTGGATCTGTCCCAATATTCATCAAAGTATGTTTAGAGGCTTCATAGACAGTCAGATAGTCAGTTTGAGTCTGTTATCTAAATTTTAGACATTATATTTTAAGTATTTCTATTAAGAATTTTCTTATTTCATAATTGAGTTAAGTTAAGTCTTCCGCTGAGTTCAGTAAGCCAGGATAAGGGTTCGTTCAAGACCAGAAACAGTCATTGGTTGCCAGCCCCGTCCACGGTGTAGGCTACGAGCATGACAAACCCCTCATACCAAAAGGAGGGCATCTTACTTGACAAGGTAAGACATAAACATCATAATAGCATATACGTGGATCCACTAGATAGGTTTTCTATGGGGCACATAGTTAAGGAACTAAGAGGTTGTTGCTCCAAACCCTCTTTATGCATATTAGCATTGTAGTTTCCACCTCATGAGACTTTAGGTGAACCTACCTTCCTCATAGGAAGGGACACCTCTCATTATCTAGTTCACTCGGTGCTAATATAGATATTCCCTTTTTGAAGTTACTTAGAGTTTTCATTAACATTAGATTACATAATAGGTCTTAGGAGACTAACCCTTGTATGACATGATCATAGCTCTTAGGTCTTAATGTGAGAACTTCCTTTAATCATAACTCAATCAATAAGTGAAAACATTACATCATAATTACATTAGTAAGATACACAAGAGAATTCCTTCCAATACTCCATAACTTTACCTTATAATAATCTCACATTCATCATAATCATAGCCTAATCTTATATGCAAAGCATCATAATTTACACTTCAATAGAATAAAAACATCAATTATCGGCCAACATCAACATAATAGAATAGTCGTGATCTTAGAAGTCTTACCTATGGCTTCCAAGAATTTCATCAAAGATATCACCCGCAATTCCATCATATTCCTCCCTTAATTCAAACATTATCATCACATGGTAAATTAACAAGAACATATTCAGTTCCAACCTTCCTCAATCATAATCAACCTAATTCATAAACTAGGGTTAGGGGAAGATAGGTGTTCATGAATCTTTATAGAGATTTAGGGAAAAGCTTTAAGGGATACTTCAATATAAACATAATTATATGTAAAACATCAACAATAATAGAATTTAGGCAATACAATTCAACATTACAGTAAACATAGAAATTGGATGAAAACATGGAAATTCAAGATCTTTGAAAACAAACTTTGAAGAGCCTCTCGGGGAAAAGAGTCCCAAGAGTGAATAGCCTCCACAACTTGAGAGTTATTGAAGAACGATGGAGGAAAACTTGAGTCTTGATGCCCTAGGATGAACTTGTTCCTCTTCTTTAATGGTGTCTTAGAGTAGTGAGAGAAACTAGAGAGATGTGAGAGCTAATTGGGTTTGGGTAATTATCATGTGTTAGGTTAGTTTAATGACTTAGGGGGCATATACAATCCTAAAACAACTAACTAAATACATCTCTAACCATTAATTAATTAACTAACTAATTATCTAACCAAACCTAGCTTTACCGAATTTGGACAGTGAAGTGGGGTCTCAAACGACGAGACCCCGTCGATGTGTCGTTGGTCCAACCACGGACCGTCAAGCTCAATCGTGGTTTGGATCAGAGGATGGATTTTGGGACTTTTTGTGAGGTGTTTAACTGTCAACCAACAAGGCCAAATGACGGAGACGGCTCGTCTTTTCCCTCGTGGATCCACACACTAATTTGACAACTTTTAGGATCAATTGTTTAGGTCCTTGACAACTTTTAGGATCAATTGTTTGGGTCCTCCTCAAGGACCCCTAGGGTGGTCCTTGGGGAGTCGTACCCGGAAGTTTTGATCCTAAACATACACTAAGGTCTATTCTAAAACTTTCCACCGAATATGACTTTTATATGACTCCTAAAACCCCTTGAAAACATGAAGGCACACTAATTCACTTTAACTAGTCTTTGGACGTCGTGGTCGTTTCTTGACGTTTGGATTCAACACTTTCTCATTAAGTTCATTACCATTGTTTTAGCTTAGAAACACTGTTTTAAGGCATATTTCATCAAGTGAGGCTCTAGACTAGGTCATTGAAGCTGAAATTTCAAATATGGGTCGCGCAGGTGCGTTCAAATTTCACCCATCGAAGTTTCTTTTTTGTTTTTCTTCCCCAATTCATGCAAACTCAATTCTTTTTCTTCAATTATTTTTCGATACAGATACCCAGAAAATGTACCTAAGAACCTAGCTCGAAATGACTCTATAATGAGACATAACAAACTCAGAAACTTCTTAACTGAGGAAAATTCAAGGACAATATATGAATTCAAGAAGGTATCAAGATCATAAACATTCAATTGTTTTTAGGACAAATCCAAACTGAAATAAATATTCTTGACACGGGGGAGAATGATCCCTACGTCATAGGAGACTCACATAACTTGTAGGATCACCCCGACGAAATCCACAAGCAAATTACATCGATCTTGACGGATCTTGAGCATTTTTCTCCTTTCTCCTCTTTTCTCCTCTTCTTTCTCTTCTCTCAAAAAACCTAATTCTTTTTCCAATAAGTGTAAACTAAGATCAGTTTAGACCCAATTCATTGCCCAAAAATGAAATAAAATAAATGAGTAAGGAAAACACCAAACTACCCCTTAAAAATTTGGATTGGACTTTCCTTATTTCAACAACCCAACTTCCAAAGGGCATAACTCACTCGTACATACTCGAAATCATGCAAACTCAACGGCGTGGAAAATATCATTCCAAGATCTTTCCAATCATAATTGAAAATATATCTAAATCATTCTGAGCTATGAGTTATGAACATTTGAAGTTGACTAAAAACTTATTTTTTTCCTAACTTGAGTAACTTTTCATATTTTTCATTCTTTCCAAAAATGACTATTTTTAGTTCTTAGCTATTACAAATTGCAAGATGTTACACCCATATACTTGATATCCATTTATTTAAGATGTTTAATGACTAAAACTCAATATAAAATTATTGTTGATGGTGTTGGATTAATAAAGGAAAATAGAGGGTCAAAACAGTTTTAATGTCATAAGTTCTGACTTTGTACAATTTTTAAAAGGTTGTAAATGATATTATTATTAGTCAATATAACATTAAAAAAGATAGTCAAAAACATTGTGAGTGTATCTTTAAGTTGTGAAGAGGCGATAAAAGAACAAAAATTATTAACATTATTTAGCTTAACTTTAAATAAGGCAACAACATGTGAAAATTTTATTAGGAATTTGAAGTAGTGGAAAAGGTGCTATTAGCATTTCTATAGTAAGATACTTATTTAACATATTTCAGTATAGCATTATATTAGGCAAATGTGGAGCAATATAATTAGTTATATTGTAACGTATACTAATTATTAGGTATTATTAGTATCCGTTAAACTTCTTATCTACTCACATTTGTAGTGAATAAGAATCACTAAAATAGGGATTCCATTGATATTTAAATGTAAATATAGTTACCTAAATGTGTGCTAGGAGAAAATAAATTATACCTATTCAATTTTAAAATGTAATACCAACTTAACCTCAATCAATTCATCTTATATTTGCTTCATTTAAAAATACGAGTGAATTATAACATTATAATATTAGATCGATCCTATGCATAAGTTTAAAGCAATGAATAAAACCTTGCATGTATAATTTATGATTTAAAAAAAACACCACAAAAATGGCGAATCAAATAAATTTGATTCATGTAAATACAAGGTAATCAAACTTGTTATACACTTTATGTTGCTCTCAGATCATACATTAATTTAGTTGGTTTATATAAAAAAATTATACCAACATCAGTTATTAAATGCAAAGAATATATTAATTTTAAAAGCAAAATAATCATTTTGATGAATAAAATAAAATAGTTCAGAGTATTAGAAAAAAATTTCTAAAAAGAATGTTCAATTAGTATGCATTAAGTAAAAAAGGTTTATTTTAATGCACCGAATAATTTCATAGCATTGAAAGAGATTATGTAGTTGTTTGTATCAATTTTGGGGGTGGAAGCGGATTTGTAAAGAAAGAAAATATTGTAGAGAGGAGAAGATGATGGAAGATTGATGATTTTATTTATGAGGAGAAACCCTCTATTTATATACAACAATCTTACCTCTTTGGCCAAAAATGGCCGACACCTACTTTACACTTGGCCTTTTTACATTTGGCCGACGCTAAAAATAAAAAAACTTAGTGGCCTATCTTTATTATTGGCCGACACACTTACTATTTACTTTATGACTTTTATATAATTGGCTTTTTACAGCCGACACAACACGACAAGAATAAAAGATTATTACTTTGTACATATGGCTGATCTTCAGCCGACACAAAAAACAAAATACTTTACTTTACTTTTCTTTTTTTTTCTTTTTTTTTCTTTTCTAAAAGTACTTCAAGGATTATGTCATCCCCTTGGTTATATTTTGAACAAATATGGTCTGGGTATTTGTGCCCAACTAGCTTGCAATATCTTGTCATCAGTTCTTCGGATATGAATCCTTGCTTTATTGCTCTAGTTGTTGGAGTAGCTTCTGATTTAACAGGGACAAAATTCATTTTTGGACTTCTTCCATATCTGCTTGTCTTATTTCTCGCGAATTGGCGTATATCATTAAGTGATCTCTCAAATAGTAGCTCCATATGATGTTGCCTTGTATATAGTTATTTCCTAGTTCTTGTATAATAGTTGATAATCCAATTATCCTTTTATTGGCATAGAAATTGGGTATCTCAACTCTTGTTATCTCTGGCTGTTGGCCTATATCTTCTGGGATTATCATTTCCCGCGTTAGCCCAATTTTGACTATCTGGATCATTGGCTTTATTTCATCATAGAGTATCTCCGCTGGTGCTGTGTAGAATCTTATGAAAAATAGGTTTCCTTTTGTTATCTTTTTATATATTAAAAATGCTTTGTGGACCTCTGGGATTCCACTTATTTCTTCACCTGTATATGTATAGACTATATTTAATAATCCATAGTTATAACAAGTTTTAACTAGGTTTGGATTAGTTTTTGGTTGTGCAATTAACTTGTTATAACCTTGTAGTTTTTGGGTTAGGTAGTCTTGGGTTTTTTCTAATGTCGTGGTAGATTTGGATTTTTGATTCAAAAAGTTTTGTATCTTGTATAGGTTTTCAATATATGTTCGGGATATATAGTTATATGTTTTCTTCTCTTTATGCAGGCTAGCTGCATATGTAGATGTTTGTGGTGATGAAGTATCTATTATCTGTACCTTTTGAGTAAATGGTTTGGTAAATACGGTATTTAGGTTTATGTTTTTTGGTGTAGGTTTCTCCATAGCTCCTTTGCTTGTACCTGCAACATCAGTAATGTCATGGGTTTTAAGGAGTTTCCCAACGTCTCCTTTTAGTTCTGGCTGTTTTTCGTCTGCCAAACGACGTAGCTCCGCCTTTTTAGAGTCATGCAATAAGATTTTCATCAGTTTTAATAATCTCAATTGTAAATGTAAAATTCAATATATTTAATATTAATCTTCTTATTTCTTTTGTTGTAACTGAATCATCTATCTTTTTGGTTATCCACCACTTTACCTGTGTGTTATCTGTTCTCACAATAAATTTATTGTAAACTATATATGGTTCAAATGCTAACAAACATTTATACAATGCAAATAATTCTTTTCTATTTATTTCCCATTTTGCTTGTGCTTCAGTATATGATCCTGAGTAATACGTGCAATGGTGTTCTGTCTTTTCTTTGTTATATTTAATCATACTTCCTTCATTATTAAATCATGTTACTACCATTGGTGTTTTTAATTTTTCCCATTTATCTTCTGGTAAACAATTATATTTACATATATTTGCTTCTGCTCCTGTATCTATTATAGGGGTATAATATCTGTTGTGATATCCTTCTACAATAATTTTTGCAAGTATAAATATTTTCATTAATCATTTTGTTCTTTTTATAATTATTTTCTTATTTTGACAAGTAATTGTTAATTGTTCATTTTCTATGTTGTATGGTTTAACTTTTTCTAACCATTTTATTCCTAACGTGATATTATGGTTTCCTTCATATATCTCAAAAAAAAATTTAATGGAATTCCTCCTATAATTATTTCTTTTTCTGTTGTTTCTTCATTTGTATTTACTATTTCACTAGGTCATCCAGGGCATATGTGTCCTGTTTTCATAATTTCTTCTTCTAATACTAATTCTCTTGTTATATGGTTTTGTTCTTGTCCTGTGTTTATCAAGATTTTATATTTTCTCTGGTCTATTATTCCTGTTATAAAATAATGATATGGTGTCGTTTCTTCTAATAAATTTTGTGGTATTTCATATTTTCTTTTAGATGTACTCATCCTTGATGACGTAGCTCTAGTTAACATATTTAATGTGCTTGTATTTGGTGTACTTGAGGTGCTTAATCTTTACTATTTCCAAATCTCCTTCTGTATCAATCTCTTTATAGCTATAGTCATTATTATCTATTACAGTAATTATTTTTTCAAAAGGATTTTCTATTTTTATTTTATCAATTTTATTCCTTGCTGTTATTTTATGTTTTGTTGTTAATATATAGATTTTTACATCTTGCTGTGAATACCTTACTTCCCGGTGTTAACTCTATTCCTGACATTTTCCAATATAATACTAATGATTTATTTATATTTGTATCTATTAATGCTACTGTATAATTGGCACTTATTATAAATTTAAGTTTTTGGTATATTAAATTTCCTTTAACTACACTTATTACACTTTTTTCTATAGGGTGTATTATTCTGTCATCTGCTAAATATATTTCAATGGGTGTATCTATTCCTTCTCTGAAACAAGCTTTTATTAGTATTTCCGTTCCTCCTAAATGTACATATTTTATAGCTGCTTTATTTTTTATGTCTTGTATTTCTTTATTTATTATTCGTTTACTTATTATAGGTATATATGCTTTTCCGCTTGTATATTTACATATTTACAGTCTATGATGTGTTCTTTTTAACTAACTACATAGTATTCTTCTTTTTGTCTTTTAAACAAGTTTTTTAATATAGGTATTTCAAGTATCTTTTCAATACTTAAATCTAATTCTTTTCCTTTTATTTGTTCAAAAACTGTATTATCAAATATAATCTTTTGGTGTGATGATTCTTCATCTTCATAATTCTCTTTAGATATTATTTCATTTTCAGACATTATATTTCTTCATCTATTTCATTATCTAAATTTTCTTCTCCATTTTTAGTTTCTATATTTGATACTTCATATATGTTGTCGTTATCACTTAATTCATAGTCTATGTATTCTATTTGCATATATTTTTCATTGTCTATGATTAATTCTTCTATTTGTTTTCTTTTTGGATCTTTTGGTAATTTACAATTCTTAGCTATGTGTCCTATCTTTCCGCAATTGTATCAAGTACATTGAGATATCTTCCTCTTTGGTTTATATTGTCTTTTTACTTTATAATTTTTTATATAATACCTTCGTCTTGGTTGTTTATATTTATACTTAGTTTTATTTTTTCTATAATTTTTATATCTTTTGGATTTTTGTTTTTTATTTGTACATCCAAATTGTGGTGCCATTTTATTTTTGCAACATGCTAAATTTTTATGTAGTACTTTTTCCATTTTTAATTTTTCTTTTTGGCTTTCACATAATTGTGTAAACCATTGAGATAGAAAATTTATTCTAGCTCCTAAAGTATCTACTATCCCTTCATTATCCCAATCTTTAATTATTTTTGTGCTAAATGGTTCTGGTAATTTTGTAAAATATTGTTGTCTTATCTCTCTTGCTTCATCTAAATTATATTTTGGTTTGTAGTAATATTCTTTAAATTCACAAGTATATTCTTCAATGTAACACATTTTACAGATAGATAATTTTGTCATAAGCTGTCCGTTTATTATTTTTTCTCTGTTTTGTTCTTTTATATCTGTGGTCATACCTCCAAATTCATTTCTTATTACCGATTCGTATTTATCTAATATTTCTATATTTGTTTTTTGTGTCGGCTGCATATGTACAAAGTAATAATCTTTTATTCTTGTCGTGTTGTGTCGGCTGTAAAAAGCCAATAATATAAAAGTCGTAAAGTAAATAGTAAGTGTGTCGGCCAATAATAAAGATAGGCCACTAAGTTTTTTTTTTAGCGTCGGCCAAATGTAAAAAGGCCAAGTGTAAAGTAGGTGTCGGCCATTTTTGGCCAAAGAGGTAAGATTGTTATATATAAATAGAGGGTTTCCCCTCATAAATAAAATCATCAATCTTCCATCATCTTCTCCTCTCTACAATATTTTCTTTCTTTACAAATCCGCTTCCACCCCAAAATTGGTATCAGAGCTAGCTAACTAATTAAGCTATTAACTATGGAAAAATCTGGAGCTACAAATCTACAAAATCAGGTATACACTCTTAAATTTATGAGTAGCTAAATAAATTTATTCCTGAAAATCTCTTGTTGATTATAATTGTTTATCATGACTTAATAATGTTATAATAAGCATCTTTTAGAAGGTTTGCTACAGAAATATTCTTCGAATAAGTATGCCCAGACTATGTCATCCTAAAGTTGAAACCGGTAGGCAAGAAGGGCCGTTTAGGGGAGTAAACAAAGTTGAGGCGTTGTTAGGGTAACTAATCAAAGAAAAAGCTGTAGTAGTGGCTAGACGAGATGATTATTAAATCATTATTATTTCATAATAAATAAGTATAATCCATTAAGAGGTTGAAAGAAATAAAAACTTTTAGCAAAAATGAATAAAATGAGTACCTATTTAGTAGATGATGATGATAATTATAAGATATTACTACTCTATATACTAAAAAATCTGAGTACTGATATAAAAAGAGAAATTTATGACAAATTGGTAACATATGAATTAATAGAAATAACAACCCAAGGTTGGACTGAGTTAACCATACAAAGTATACAAGATGAACTTTACTATGATATGTAAGATTTATATGACGATCTAGATATATTTACAGATTAATGATTGAATTAGAAAAATTTGAAATATGGCAAAGACAAAGTATAAGATATAGGAAAAAATTAGTTAAAAATCCAACCAAGTTAAGTAAACTTTTTAAAATTTTATACAGAAAAATATAATGAACAAAAGTAAAAAGATTAAAATAAAAAGAACCAAGATAGATAAAAAAGTAAGAAAGACATGGAAAAAATTGAAACCCTTGTATATAAAATATGAACTATCACAACTAGTCAAAACAGATAACGATAAAAAAGATCATTTGATAAATATAATTTCAAAAACAGAATACAAATATGTTTGTTATTTGAAAAAACAGTATGAACAAAGAAAAATATAAACAACAATTAATAGAAAAAATAATGAAAAAATAAATGAAAAAGAACAAGAATTACAACATAGAAAAAGAAGGTTAGAAGAAAATATATTAGCAGTAGTATGTAATAAATCAATACTAGCACAAAGAAAAGTTATATTTATGTTAGAATTAGAATTAGATTGTCTTGAATATGAATTACAACATAATATAATACATAAATTATAATGAACAAAGAGGAATTTGCAGTAGACGAAAAGACATATGAAAACCAAGACGGAATGATAATAAAAATAATATTTTCAAATTTAGGAAGAAGATATAAAAAAAAATAGGAAATAATTTATACTTGATGTTAGAAAAAGAAACAGCAAGATTAGAAGATAGTTTAACAGCCATGATAAGAATAACAAAAGAAAATGAAGAAATAGATAAATCAAGAGAAATAGAAAAAATAAAAGTAGAAGCAAAATAAGAAGTACAACAGAATTTTAGCAAATTGAGAGACTTACCGATTTTTTCTAAAAGCCCATAGTCCATATACCAGATCTTCAACCTATATTAATCTTAGAATTTAGACAAATGAAATGAAACAACTTTTTTATGCAGAAAAGATTGTTTCTTTTTATGTCTTCGCCGCTTACATCAATATATATAGATATATGTAGAAGAACAAGAAAAAAGGAAAGTAAAAACAAGCAGAGAATCAACCTATGATTAAGGACCGACAAGAGGGAATTGGGCTGAAATAAAAGAACCGAACATTCAAAGGGATGAGAATAAAAAAAGGTACAACTAAGGCGTGTTCCAATTATATGTTGTTCCAATAAAACTCTTCTCATTCTCTTACTCACTTTCTCAAAATTTAGTTCGAATCTATAGTTGATCTCAAAGATTTACGATTAAACAACTCAAAGACTTTCTTCAATTTTACTCTTAACTCTCTCTTGAATGTGAATTATGAATTCAATATTTATGGTTCATTATATGAAGGATCTAGGTGATATTGTAGACTCATGAATACATTATCCGTAAAAGGACTCAAAGGAACTCATTCAAAAGGTTCGAAAGAACTCTCAAAACTTAATCTTAACTTTACCTCGAATTAAAATTATCAATTCAAATTTATGATTCATGTATGAACAATTTCTATGCTTAGAAGTCTTTTAAAGTGTTTAGAATGAAAACGAGTGAAAATACACTTTAAATGGGCTCAATGGAACAACAGACGAAAAAAGGAGTCGGGAAGGTGACCCTGGAGCATTTCGGGTGCGGGCCGCCAGCACCTAACTTTAGAGACTGCATATGGGCTCACTGTAGGCACGCTGCCCCAGCCTCTCCTTAGGAAAAGTGTCAACGAATTTTGCCTCTCATTTTCTGACTCTAAATCACGTTTAATCGATTTTTATTGTCTTGTTTTTCTTATATTCAATTACCCAACCTAAGTACACACTAATACACTCAAAATGATACTCCAAACAATCACTTTCATCTCAATAAATCATCAAAATCCCAACAAGATAAGATTTATAATGAACCTCACGAACACCTACCAAGAACTTAAATTTTTCAGCCTTTCGAGAATGAAATTAAGTTGGGAATAAAATGTTTGGCGTATGGGTGAAAAAATCCAACAATATGGAAGCTTACATTACTCTTAGGCAAAAATTCACGACATCACGCAAGAATCTTGACGAACGCTTGATCCTTTCCCTTTTTTCTCCTATTTTCTCTTCTTTTCTTTTTTTGAACTCTCAACTAAAATCCTAATCGTATACTAGGATTATAAAACTTAACCTAATAGGATTAGACCATTAAAATCTTATTTAAAATGAATTAAATCTTATTGCGTAAGGAAAAGACTAAAATACCCCTTACTATTTTTAGCGAACTTTTCTTGACTAGACAACCTAACTTCAAAAGGTCATATCTTACACATCCGAACCTGAAACTTAGCAAACTCGGTGGATTTTGAAAGATAATTCAAATATCTCTCTAAGGTATCTTGTAGCACACCTAACTCATCTTGTTCTAGCAGGTTTGGTCACTTTAAGTTAACCCAAAACTCATACTTAACTTAACTCTCCAAATTTAGATTTTTGTTATTTCCAATTTAGTTCCTTTTAGCTGACTATGAAGGATGGTTCGAGTCTTAGTTCAAAAAAATTTTGTGGGTGTTACATTTTGTTTGTATAAAATTATTTTGTGTTTATGATTTAGCCAATTTAGTTATTTCAGCCAACAACTTTCAAAGTTGTATGGACAACTATTGAAGTTGTCTATATGAATAATTAAGCATATCTTTTAGATACAAAATGGTCCAACAACTTTATATAGTTGTCGGACGACTAGATAAGTTATTCCCACAACTATGACATTGGTTGGACAACTGTGTTCAATTGTTGATCAATTGATTAGTTGGTTGGCAAACAATATAATTATTGATGTTTAATGTACTACAATTACACATTTTCTATTGATACTATTAAGTTAATTTTATACCATTTACTAACTTTTTAACTATTTTAGTATAGATATAATGTGTTTATATAAGAGGAAAAAAATATGAAACATCTTCAACCAATTCAAATACTGGAGAAAATGCTTAGAGTTATATTGTTGCTAAGAAAAGAGAATTTGCAACAGTTCAAACTAGTAAGAGCAACAATGACTTATTAGCAGAAGAAAAAAGTGATGAAAATAGCGGAAAGCAATCTAATGAGATGAAAAAAATAGTAAAAGCAGCAGTGACCTATTAGGTGAAGAAAAAAGTACCAAAAATAGCAAAAATTCAAGCGAAAAAGAAAAAGATATGAAAGTGATGGAGATAAATTAAGTACTGAGGAAAAAAGTAATGAAAGCGATGGAGATCAATCTAGTGGAGAATAAAAAAGGTGATGAAAGTGAAAGTGAACAATCAGATGAAAAAGAAGAAGGAGATATTGAATCAGATGAAAGTGATGGAGAAAGGCTTGATTCAAGTTCATGATTGCAATATTCATGTGTGTGATAAGCTGACTTTTTTGACATTGTCTTAGCCCATTCTCATATTGTGACCCAAAATACTCAAGAAAAATGTCGATATTTGACTAAGTTATTACCTCGTACCAATCAATACTAGCCTATTAGATAGTATACACTAAATTTATGTTAATAATTCTTTTCCTATTATCTACCTCCTTCGTCCGGCAAGTAGCATTAAGGCGAGTTCTAACGTTGATCATCTGTTAAAAAGACTTCTAAGTGAAAGAATTATTAATACATGCAAGACACTATTCTAGAATTGTTATTTTAGCTAGGGTTTATCTCATTATTTGCCTATGGTTCCCACAACCCTAGTTATGGAGTTTAGTTACTCATAGCCATAAACAAAATATTCAAATATATTAAATAAGAATTTATGTACTTATTTCAATGAGAAAGAATAAAGTCCGAAGTTTGCTTGATTAATCACCAAAAATCACTTGTAAGAATCTCCAAAAATCAAACACTAATACACAAAGTCTAATAATATGATGTCTAATCTAGTAGAGTCTAACCTCAAAAACGAGGTTTTTTGAACTATTTATAAAAAAATAAAAACCTAATTAAATAAGGATTCTAATTACTGGAAATCTGCCAAAACGCACATGGGTCGACGGACCACGCAACGGACCGTCGTGGTCACAACGGACCGTCGTGGACTCCGTTGTCCCATACTTGGTGCAATTTCTTCTGCTGCTTTCTTCATTCCCCTCGACGGCAAGTGTAACGGACCATCATAGTCACAACGGTCCGTCAGGGGTCTTCGTTCCAAAATACTTCAACTCTTGGAATCTGGGTACTGGGATCACTTCTCTGATCTTCACGACGAACCTGCAGCACGGACCGTCATAGCCATGACGGACCTTCACAAGCTTCGTAATCCCACACTTGGTCAGACTTCCCCATCTTCCTTCAGCAGTTGCACTACGCTGCCACCTACGGACCGTCACAGACACGACGGACCGTCATAAGCTCCGTAGGTGGTCTCTTCTGCATTTTTTCGCTCAAAATCTCCGCATTCAGCTTTGGACAGATTTCCTGCAAAACAAAGAGAAACTTATATCAAAATTAGCACAAAAAGGCTTACGGACAAACTAAACTTAAGGAAAAAGTATTAATTATACCGTGAAACCACGGTATATCAACACCCTCAACTTAAATTCGTTGTTTGTCCTCAAGCGAAGCACTATGACTCACTACACAATCTTTGTACAATAGTATTCATGTTTTATCCTTTGCCATCATTTGGCTATCAATCCCGATTAATCTCATCAAATCTATGCATGCTATCACTATTAGGCTTGAATTTTGTGGGATTCGAACATGACACAGACTCCCCATGCACTAACACCTATCCTCTTCAATTTCTCACCGAGGTGCTAACAATTCCGGTATTGCAACTAGTGTCCTCACTTCAAAAAAAATTCTCAATTTTCACACACTGATTTCAGTTTGAGTATAAGGATTACTTTTCAACACTCGCTCTCAGAACAAAGTCACACTCATTCATACCTATTGCCATAAGCTTGCCCTTATTTTCACTGCCTTAAGTTCGCTATACAACCCTTAGGATCACGATAGGACTTTCTTAGCTTGTAACATAGGCTCAGATTTAGGTAGGGTATATTTAGGTATACTTTAGTGACTTTTTGCCCTCCTTGACATATCGGATAAACCTTCCACTTTATATCACTTTATCTCGCCCAGTTTTTCCCATTCTTTCACCTCGCTATTATCCCTTCTTTCTTCATTTGTGCAGGTGACTCTTTTCCCCCCTTTTTTTTTATTATTATTATTTTTTCAACGAGTTCTTGAGTAACTTTGATTTTGTTATTTCTCTCTCTTTGTTCTTTCAACCCCACTTTCCAGAGCACTCAAAACAGCCACCCTCAACTCATGACTTTGTCATGAGTCAAGGTACACAATACCCAAAGTCGGGTCAGGGCCATAACGAAGGTTGTTTATGCATTAGCCACCCTCAACTTATGCTTTTGGCATAAGCTGAGGTGCACATGTCCAAGGAGGGACCAGGGCCAACATATTGTTCCTAGAAAAGATCAGTTGGGGTGAAAAAGAAAGGTCTAATTTTAAGCTCAGATTATTTGGATCAAAGAAGGATAACTTTCATTTGGTTTATTTTATTTAGGCTAGAAATGGGCTATCTTGAATAAGGGCCTATGATCCTTTCCTAATTGTCTGTTACAGCTTACTTCTAGCAGGACTAACCAGGCAAGTTCTAGCTCAGTACCAATAGTGGACTATTCAAATTTCCTCACGCTCACTTGACATCTCATCACTATACCAGATTATTAGATACCTAGTTCGAATTGAAGACTTAGGGTAATGCAATGGTGTAATTCTATTTCATGCTTAGAGCCACACAATTATCAATTACTATGCCTAGTCATGCAACATTTTCCAATTTTCTCAGGATATCATTTTAGCCATCATGCTTCAGAGTTAAACTATGTACAAAAGATATAAACATGCCGGTTCAACAGAAAAAGTAATCAGTCTTTTGGGGAAAAAGAACACAGGCAAGAAAACCCCAAAAGAGGATAGTGAGTTGGGATACTCAGACTTCACCCTACACTCACTTTCCATTTACCCCACCCCCAACAAAAAAAGCATGCAATTGTCCCCAATGCATAAAAAATCTAAATATTAGAGTGGTAGGTGAAGCAAACCTATGGCGCAAAGCGCCGTCGATCAGCACGATGGTGGGTCCAGTTCCCCAGAAACCACGTCCTCTACAACCTGGACACCCTCAGTGGTGTCCTCAGCAACACCTGCACCATCAAAAGTGCCTCCTGCTGTCTCTACAGTGCGGGAGCTAGACGCCCTAGCAGCTAACTGTGATGCTCTAATCTGGTGCGCCTCCTCCTCAGCAAGTGAGGCTCTCCTCGCAACCTCCATCTCTCGGTGCTCCTTTTTCCTTGGTCGCGCCTCATCCTCTGCTCAACCCCTACGCCTCTTGGCAGTCTCTCGAGGGGGAGGTGGTGGAATGTCTAAAGTAGTAAACAGGGCTGCTAGCACGGTGTCCTCAGCAGGCTCGACAGAAGGGGCCTCAGACTCTGGCACCCTCGCCTCTAGGATCGTGTCGATGTCGGCACGAAGACTGTCGACTGCAGCCTGAAGAGTCGACACATCCACCGGAGGGGCTGGACGGGCTAACACTCTCAACTCAAAGGCGTCCAAACACTGGTTGACCTCAGCAATCTTCCGCTCTGTAAACTGCTACATCTTCCTCTCTAGATGCGCTTCAGACTCAGTAATCGACTTCTGCATCCACGGCTGGATATGATGCAGAAGAGTGGCAATTTGTGCCTCTAGTTTTTGGACCCTATCAAGCAGGACCAGTACCGGTAGAGGGGCTGTGCGAGAGGAGCTCGGGGCTGGGCTACTACCCGGGATAGACTCGACCGAGGTAGTGTCAGTGGACGCCTGTGTAGCTGCGCGGGCCTGGGCTACCGTATCCGCAAGATCATCAGCAAGTGGTGGCAGCTCTGGACGGGGCCCTCTATGTGGGGCCAACTCATTGGCCTCGTCTCTGATGAGTCCGACGTCAACGGTGCCCTGCGGGGTCTTCAACTGATCTATGTGCCATATGGGCACACCTGCGGACCTGCAAAGGGCAAAGATCATACACGGGAAGGGGTAGGTAGTAGTGACCTTGAATTCCCTCTCGTGCATGACTGCCTGGAGAAGCCATGCAAAGTCCACCTCAAATCCTGCTATCATCGCCGCCATCAACACTGCTCGATCCCAGGTGATGATGTTATCAGCAACTGTGGGGGAAAGGCAGTGACGGACGAGCAGCCACAAGAACTTTGCGACGAACGTGAGGTTGGCCTTCTTGATGGCCCCCTTCGTCTTAGTTACCCAATCGGTACCCTCTCCATCTACTGACAGGTGCAGGGCCATCCACATCTTGGTGGTCTCTCTTAGTGCTGGCTCGTGCAAGAACTGTCCATCCTTTACTATCTGCCAGCGGTAGTCAAACTCGGCAGTGACGGGGGTCCGAATAGCATCTGCGCTCTCACCGTATAGAAATCGGCGGATAGCTAGCAGGGAAATGTCAACCTGCACGCCCCGGACTCGAACCTGCTCTAGTGGGGCCTGTTTAGCGGGAGCAGCCCGCCTATCGATCTGTGATCGGAGAGTCACTACGTAGGATGCGTAGAACTCTCGGACCATTTCCTCGCTGTATCGTCCCAACGGACGGGCTGTCCACTCTAAGCGATGCCTGGTGAAGAGGTTGTGGATCTTCGGCATCGATAGGAGACTCCTTGTAAGTACCCGCCGCTCCAAGGTGAGTGTCCGAGTCATTACTACTTTATCAGTCAGGAACTTGGCGTCAGAATAAACTTGAAACTGGACGTCGACACACCACCGGTTTGGCTGGTAAGAGGCATGGGTGGGGACCTGAGCTGGTGCACCGGATGTAGAGTCTGAACTGTCAGCCTCATCAGACGAGGCCGACGCTGCAGCAGTGGCGGGTGCGGGAACCTCAGCAGATCCTAAAGCCTCCTCGGACCATGATACTCCTAAGGAGCCAGACGCTCATTCCCTCATTTATGGCTGACCCAGAGGGTGTGCCGGTCAGTGTGCGCTCCTCATCAGACTGGGAGGAAGTGACTACGCTGGACGCCACCGTGTTGGGTGTGGATCTGGGAGCACGTTCAGAACGGGAAGGTGCGGAAGTGCCTGGGGGCACATATTCAGGGTCCCGCTCATCATCAGAGCCGATGATCAAGCGTGCAGACGGGGCAACAGACTTTGATCACCCGCGTGCGTAGGTTTGGTCTTGCTTGGGTGCCATAGTAGATAGTACCTGCAAAGGATCCTATTAGTACGAGTAGTGGCAATCAATACAAGCGAAACCATACAAAATAAAACAGTGAAAATAATATGCAATTGCTGTAGAAACAGTGACACACGACGGGTCTGGTGACGGCTCGTCGTGACTATGACGGACCGTCGCGAGGTCCATCGTGTTGTACTTGGACTCTGTATAAATAGAGAACCCTGGAGGAGAGTCTCTGACTAGCATGACGGTGTGTGCAGGACGGACTGTCTCAGTTACGACGGTCCATTGTAGATGTCCGTCGTAGAACACTTGGAAAAAAAATATGGATAACTTAGGAGAGGGGTCTCTGAATGTTATGACGGTCATGCAGGACGGACTGTCGTGGGTACGACGGTCCGTCACAAGTGTCCGTTGAAGGACACTTGGAAAAATATGGAGAACCTTAGGAGAGGGGTCTCTTACCGGTATGACGGTCATGCAGGACGGACCGTCGTGGGTACGACGGTCCGTCACATGTGTCCGTTAAAGGACACTTGGAAAAAAATGGGGATCCTTAGGAGAGGGGTCTCTGACCGGTATGACGGTCATGCAGGACGGACCGTCGTGGATACGACGGTCCGTCACATTTGTCCGTTGAAGGACACTTGGAAAAAAATGAGAGACCCCTGGAAACAGGGTCTCTATCTAGCATGACGATTATGCAGGACGGACCATCGCGAGGACGACGATCCGTCACATGTGTCCAGTAGGACAGGGGTGCTAGGGCTTGTGCAACGGACCCTACGATGGTCCGTCGTGGCTACGACGGTCCATCATCGGGGTCTCATTCTGAATGATAAAGACAGAACTGTAGGTACCCTAAGCAACCCCGATGAACCCACATGGTCTTTTAGTGTTGTGGACCTATATGTGTCTATCCTAAATACCTAGGAAACTATTAATGCAAAATCACCTATGTCTAGGGTTGTCAACATGGCAAATTTGAACATTTTGAGCCTAGGTTTAGACATAATCATATAAAGGAAACAATGTACGACTAAGAACTAAGCTAATACTAACTAATAAACAAAAATACAAGATAAATGAGTATAAATTTAGAGACACATACCTTAGAAATGGAGAAAAAGCAAATGGACAATAACTTAGTTGGCAGGGTAGACACCTACAGCAGCAACTCCGACTAGTAGATGATAGTTGTAAGGCTTTGGAGAGTTGTGGGGGTAATGATCAGTGAGGGGGAAATGTGGAAGTTGAAAAGAGAGGGGAGATGAGAGGAATAAGGAATGAATGGGGTGAAAATGAGAGGTTGGGGGGTTTAAACGGTCAAACTGTGAAAAAGGGTCCAGCCGGGTCGGGTCAGGTATAATTCATTAATCACGCGACGGTTCCCCGACGACAGTCCGTCGCAGGTGTGAAGAACCGTCGTAGTTTCCGTCGTGTGTGCCCTAATTTCAACGTAGCAGAAAAACGTACCTGGACGATGGATGCATACGACGGTCCGTCGCATGCACAACGGTCCGTCAATGTATCCGTCAGTGGCTGCTGCGGAGTAGTTTTCTGCAGAATTTCCTGGTGATGTGCCTGCGAATTTAAAAACCCATTATTAGAAAAATGCTATCCTTACTAAAAAACGACAAGAATTGGGTTGCCTCCAAACAAGCGCCTTATTTAATGTCGCGGCATGACTGGGGCCACTTGATTACTCAGACTTCATCAAGATGGTATGCCTCGATCACTTCATTCGCCGATTCAGCATGCCCGAGATAGATTTTTATGCGCTGTCCATTCACCTTGAAACGCACACCCTCCTTAGTTTCCAACTCAACTGCTCCATGAGGGAATAGTTGGGTAATCGTGTAAGGACGAGTCCATTTGGACTTGAGTTTGCCTGGAAACAAGCGCAATCTGGAATTGAATAAAAGCACCAAATCCCCGACCATAAACTCTCATTTTTCAATTTTGTTGTGATGATACTTCTTCATCTTTTCTTTGTATAGGGCTGAGCTTTCATAGGCTTTCAAGCGAAATTTATCAAGTTCATTCAACCCATTTAACCGTTGCTCTGCAGCTTCGCTCCAATCCATTTTAAACTTCTTCATAGCCCACATGGCTTTAAGATCTAACTCAACCGGAAAATGACAAGCTTTCCCATATACAATTTGGTATGGAGACATACCTATGGGAGTCTTATATGCTGTCCGGTAGGCCCAAAGAGCATCATCAAGCCTCCTTGACCAATCCGTTCTACTAGCATTCACTATTTTGGACAATATCTGTTTGATCTCCCGATTCGATACTTCAACTTGCCCACTAGTTTGAGGGTGGTAAGGAGTGGCCACATTATGGCGAACCCCGTATTTCTCCAATAACCCCTTGAACAATCTGTTGCGGAAGTGGGAGCCCCCATCACTAAAATGGCCCTTGGGGTGCCAAAACGGGAGAATATATTCTTTTTCAAGAATACAGTGACACTCTTCCCTTCATTGTTTGCGAGGGCTATGGCTTCGACCCATTTAGATACATAATCAACTGCTACTAGAATGTACTTCATCCCATGAGAACTCACGAAAGGGCCCATAAAGTCAATACCCCAAACATCAATTAACTCAATCACAAGAATGGGGTTTAGAGGGAGCTCTTGCTTTCTTGAAATACCGCCATATCGTTGGCATCTGTCACATGCTTTAGCAAACCCATGAGCATCTTGATGAAGAGTTGGACAATAGTAACCACATTGTAATATCTTATGAGCGGTTCGGATACCACTGTGATGTCCGCCAACAGGTGAAGAATGGCATGCCTCCAACACACTCAACATTTCACATTCTGGCACACAACGCCGAATAAGCCCGTCGGCACAACTCCTATACAATATGGTTCATCCCAAAAAGAACTTCTTCACATCGTACATGAACTTTTTCCTTTGATGAAAGGACAAGTCTGATGGAACAATATCACTAGCCAGATAGTTCGCAAAATCTGCGAACCATGGAATCAAGTCTTGTGAAGCAGCCAATACATGTTCATCGGGGAAAGTATCATCAATGTCAGTCTTATCCCCTAACTCTCTCATAGCTTCATCCTCTAGACGAGACAAATGATCAGCAACTTGATTTTCAGTACCTTTTCTATCCAGCACTTCAAAGTCAAATTCTTGCAGCAGTAATACCCAACGAATCAGCCTAGATTTAGCATCCTTCTTCGCCATCAAATATCTCAATGATGAATGGTCAGTATGCACTATAACTCTAGTACCTAGCAAATAGGAGCGAAATTTCTCAAAAGCAAAGACTATTGCAAGGAGTTCTTGCTCAGTCACTGTGTAGTTCTTCTGGGCTTCATTTAGGGCTTTACTAGCATAGTAAATTGGGTGAAGGATTTTGTTTCTTCTCTATCCCAATACTACACCAATAGACACCCCACTAGCATCGCACATTACCTCAAATGGATTGTTCCAATCTGGAGAAATAATGATAGGCGCGGACACTAACTTTTCTTTTAGCTCACCGAATGCTTTAATACAGGATTCATCAAAACAAAATTTACATTCTTTCTCCAGCAATTTGCACAATGGGTGTGCAATCTTTGAAAAGTCTTTGATGAATCTTCGGTAAAAACCTGCATGCCCAAGAAAGCTTCTCACACCTTTCACAGAGATCGGCGGGGGAAGTCTCTCTATTACCTCAACTTTAGCTCGATCAACCTCTATGCCCTTTTCTGAAATGCGATGACCCAACACAATACCCTCTTTCACCATGAAATGACACTTTTCCCAGTTTAGTACCAAATTGCAGTCTTCACATCTCTTAAGAACCTCAGATAAATTGGTCAAACACCGCTCGAATGAATCACCAACCACAGAAAAATCATCCATAAAAACTTCTATAGTATCCTTCACCATGTCAGAAAATATTGACATCATACATCTCTGAAAGGTTGCGGGTGCATTGCACAACCCAAACGACATTCTTCTGAACGCAAAAGTCCCATATGGACAAGTGAAAGTAGTTTTCTCTTGATCTTCTAGTGCAATAGAAATCTGATTATACCCCGAATACCCATCAAGAAAACAATACCACCCTTTTCTGGCAAGTCTATCCAACATCTGATCCATGAAGGGCATAGGAAAATGGTCTTTTTCAGTCCATGAGTTCAGTTTACGGTAATCCATACACACCCTGCATCCAGTAACCGGTCTCATTGGAACAAGTTCATTCTTTTCGTTAGGGACCACAGTCATTCATGAACCGGGTATACCCAACTACTATCGGCGATTGGATAGATTACTCCGGCATCCAACCACTTGATGATTTCCTTATTCACAACCTCTTGAATAGGAGGATTCAAGTGTCTCTGGTGCTCAATACTCGGCTTATGATCAGGCATGAGTTGGATTTTATGAGAGCAAATACCAGGAGGGATCCCAATAATGTCCGCAATGGTCCACCCAATAGCTCTTTTGAACCTTTTTAGTACCTTCACCAAACTCTGAACCTGTTGTTCATCCAGGTCTGATGCAATGATTACCGACAAAGTGTCACCATTTCCTAAGAATTCATACCTAAGATGAGGTGGGAGAGCTTTTAATTCAACTTTTGGAGCCTCCTCTATCGATGGTTTCGCGGGTGGGACTCGCGATTTTTCATATCAAGCTCAAATTTCATCGGTTTAAACCAAACATCAACTCGGTCAAGAGCCGCGACTAATGACTCATATTCTTCAATGCAATCGCTATCAAAGTTCATTATCACTGCCGCTAGTGCTTCGACACCTAGACATTCTTCTATTTGTGTCTCAGATGTCTCACCCATGTTGTAGGATATAACAGATACCGATTGGAGCTCACCACTCTGCCTCATGGACCTACAAATATTAAAGGTCACTTCCTCATTGTTCAACGAAATTTCATCTTCCCCTTTTCCATGTCTACTAAGGCTCTTCCCGTAGCTAGGAATGGCCTCCCAAGGATAATAGGCACTTCAAAATCAACCTCACAATCAAGAATAACAAAATCAGCCGGAAAGATGAATGACTCCACTTTTACTAGCACATCATGAAGTATCCCTATGGGCCATTTTACTCTTCGATCAGCCATCAGTAGCCGCATCGCAGTGGGCTTTGGGTCACCCAAACCCAACTTCTTGTAAATCAAGAGGGGCATGAGATTTATGCTTGCCCCCAGATCACATAATGCTTTCGCAAAATGTAATAGCCCGATTGTACAAGGAATAGTGAACACACCCAGATCTTCTTTCTTTTGGACCAGAGATGTTGTAGCAATAGCACTACAATGCTGCATTCTATCATCATCCTCAAAAGTAACCGATCTTTTCTTTGTGACCAGATCTTTCATAAACTTGGCGTAACCGGGCATTTGTTCTAAAGCTTCTACCAAAGGGACATTGATAGAAAGTTTCTTCAACATTGTTATAAAACGCCGATATTTGCCATCCTCGGTCTTTTTCACTAATCTTTGAGGAAATGGGGGTGGTGGCCTAGGCATAGGAGTTACCTTTTTAGGCACTTCAGCATCTTTTGCAATGTTATCCTCCAAATCAGCATCAACATTTACCACTTTATCAGTATCTTCTGTCACCTTATTCTCATTAGATGGCATAGGTGGGTCAATGGTTTGCTTGCCACCATGAGTAGTAATTTCCATACAATGTCCATCATTTTTCGGATTTTGGACAGTGTTGCTAGGAAGAGTGCCTGGTTACCGTGTGTTCGCAGTTGCAGATAATTGGGCCAATTTTAACTGAAGTTGCTTAATCGATATTGCATGTGTATCAACTTTTTGCCCAATACCCGCTAAATCATTCCTCAACTCTTTATTGTGCTCATCACTAGTATCGAACCTCCTCATCATTTTATGCAACATATCCTCAACTCGCGACATACTACCTCCACCATCCCTAGGAGTAACTTCACGATTTTGAGGAGGAACATAGGGTCCATTCCTGTCGTTTCTATTACCATAGTTACCCCTATTGAAGTTGTTGTCGCGATTGTAGTTTCCATCTCGGACATAAGGACCCTCACGATTGTAGTTACCATAGTTCCGACCTTGGTTCCCTTGACCTTGGCGCCAATTCTCCTGATTAGAGCCTTGGGCACTTGGTCGGAAACCCCCCAACTGTTCATTTACTGCATAGGAATCCTCCTCATAATAACACTCTTCGTTTGGAGGTGGTAGTTTAGCCAAGTAGTTGACTGCATTAATCTTTTCTGCACCCCTAGTGACATGTTTTAGTACCAACCCAAGCTCAGTTCTCATCTGAGCCATTTCTTCACGAATATCATCTGTGGCTGGGTTGTGAGTGGACTGCACTGCGAAGGTGTTTCTCCCTGTATCGGACTTCCTAGTACTCCAAGCTTTGTTATTTCGGGAGATTTTCTCTAGTTTTTCTGCAATCTCAGCATAAGGGCATTCTCCATAAGATCCACCTGCTATAGTGTCCAACGCCGCTTTATTGTTATGATCCTCTCCCCGATAGAAGTATTCCTTCAGTGACTCATCATCTTTACGGTGATTTGGAACACTTCTCAAGAATGAGGTTAATCTATCCCAAGAACTACTAACTGACTCTCCTGGTAGTGCCACAAAGTTGTTCACCCTGTCTTTGTGGTTTAATTTCTTAAAGACCGGATAGTAGCGTGCTAAGAAGACATCCCTTAGTTGGTTCCTAGTGAAGATGGAGTTGTATGGGAGCTCAGTGAACCACATAGCAGTCTCTCCCGTCAGTGAGAGAGGAAACACTCTGAGACCTATTACATCTAGATCCAAATCAGGCCTCCCCACACAACTTTTACACACTGCCCTTACCTTAGCTATATGGGCATGTGGATCCTAAGAAGGTAGCTCTGAAAACAAACCTCTGGCAGTGAGCATTTGCATCAGGCTACTAGTTACCACAAAAGTGTGGCCTGTGGGTAGAGGGGGCAAGACAAGTGGCCCATCCGAGTCTGCTATGTTATCATACCCTCTGTAGTATGCTTGGGGCCGTGGAACGGGATTTTGTCCCCTCTGTTGATGTTCACCCGGAGCGTCGGGTAACTTCTGACCATGAACATCCACTGGATCTGGGATGTTCTGGTTTGGATCCTCATCATTTATTCCCAAGTTTCGATTCATATTGCACAGTGTACGCTCTAGCTCGTGATCGTAGGGAAACAAGGGTTCTCTTCCTCTCCGTGTATTTGGCATACAAGGAGGATAGTTCTGAAAGGAAATCAAAAACAATAAAACAAAGTAAAATCAAGAAAATATCAACTAAACTTTAGTAATAAGTTCAAGTTAATCTAAAAGCTCAATTCCCCGGCAGCGGCGCCAAAATTTGATACGCTCAAACTTACTTCTCAAATGAGAAGTAAAGCGGTCGCGTCAAGTAAATAACCCAACTAGTGAGGTTGGGATCGTTCCCATGAGGAAAATAGTCTAGACTTAACTCCAACTTGTTATTACTATTGTTCGGTTGATGACTTCCTTAGAAAGTAAAAACATAAAAAGGGGGGTTTGTATTTCCTAATGAGTAAAAATAACTAACGAAATTGAAAGAGTCACTTAATAGTTTTGAAAGTTGAATGTTAATCAATTAATCAAAGTAACTAGGGTTTACATGTTCCCCACAGGTTCATAACTTGATAATTCTAACTATAACAATTCTTTCCTAGTATCTTGCATGCAAAGTGATAAGTTATGTATTTCTAAATCCTTGGTCCGGCATCTAGAAAATCTCACTCCGCACCTTGGTCCGGCTACGTGTGTTGCTTTCCTAACCCTTATCTTTACCTCATATTAAGCATCGTATTCGATATTTGACAAAGTTATTACCTCGTACCAATCAATACTAGCCTATTAGATAGTATACACTAAATCTATGTTAATAATTCTTTTTCTATTATCTACCTCCTTCGTCCAGCAAGTAGCATTAAGGCAAGTTCTAACGTTGATCGTCCGTTAAAAAGACTTCTTAGCGAAAGAATTATTAATATATGCAAGACACTATTCTAGAATTGTTATTTTAGCTAGGGTTTATCTCATTATTTGCCTATGGTTCCCACAACCCTAGTTATGGAGTTTAGTTACTCATAGCCATAAACAAAATATTCAAATATATTAAATAAGAATTTATGTACTTATTTCAATGAGAAAGAATAAAGTCCGAAGTTTGCTTGATTAATCACCAAAAATCACTTGTAAGAATCTCCAAAAATCAAACACTAATACACAAAGTCTAATAATATGATGTCTAATCTAGTAGAGTCTAACCTCAAAAACGAGGTTTTTTGAACTATTTATAAAAAAATAAAAACCTAATTAAACAAGGATTCTAATTACTGGAAATCTGCCAAAACGCACATGGGTCGACGGACCACGCAACGGACCGTCGTGGTCACAACGGACCGTCGTGGACTCCGTTGTCCCATACTTGGTGCAATTTCTTCTGCTGCTTTCTTCATTCCCCTCGACGGCAAGTGTGACGGACCGTCATAGTCACAACGGTCCGTCGGGGGTCTTTGTTCCAAAATACTTCAACTCTAGGAATCTGGGTACTGGGATCACTTCTCTGATCTTCACGACGAACCTGCAGGACGGACCGTCATAGCCATGACGGACCGTCACAAGCTTCGTAATCCCACACTTGGTCAGACTTCCCCATCTTCCTTCAGCAGCTGCACTATGCTGCCACCTACGGACCGTCACAGACACGACGGACCGTCATAAGCTCCGTAGGTGGTCTCTTCTGCATTTTTTCGCTCAAATTCTCCGCATTCAGCTTTGGACAGATTTCCTGCAAAACAAAGAGAAACTTATATCAAAATTAGCACAAAAAGGCTTTCGGACACACTAAACTTAAGGAAAAAGTATTAATTATACCGTGAAACCACGGTATATCAATATGAAACGTATGCTTGTATTTTTATTGATCACTTGCTTGTTGGGATGAATATGAGTTGCCTTAATGATAATGAGGTCGATAATTTTAGGATGAAATATGTTGTTGCAGTGATTGAGAAGGAATTTACTTCTTGAAAGAGTAGTTGTGTATGATGGCGTTTTTTGTACTTAATTTACAAAATATTTGAATTAGTGTTCTGTGTATTGATTATCAAAATTTCAATTTTTATGCATTTGTTAACTACTTTAATTTCTCTTTTTCTCTTCAATTATTAATGTTACTTCTTTAGGACATCAGATGTCTCTAAAACTATTGAGTTATGCGTGCAATTTTGCAGTTGTTTGGACAACTGCTTCAATTATTTTGTGCAATTGTTTAGTCGTTTGTGCAACTCTTTCAGTTGTTTTGTGCAACTATTAGTTGTATGTATAACTGCTTCATTTGTTCTTTCAATTAGTTTAGTTGTTCCACTAACTTCATTAGTTGTTTTTAAATTACTTAATTTTATATTTACTAATTCGATCATTAATTATTATTGAACTACTTAATATATACTTAGTAGTTTATAAAATGGTTAGATCGATCTTCAGTTATTATTAAACAACTTAGTTTATACTAAATAGTTTACAAAATGACTAAATCGAGCATTAACTATTATTAAACCACTTAGTTTATATCTAATAATTTACAAATTGGCTAGATCTATCTTCAGTTATTATTAAACGACTTAGTTTATACTTAATAGTTTACAACACGACTAAATCGATCTTCAACTATTATAAAATGACTTAGTTTATACTTAATAATTTATAAAATGACTAGGTCGGTCTTCAATTATGATTAAAAGACTCAATTAGTACTTAATAATGTACAAAATGGCTAGACTAATCTTCAGTTATTATTAAACGACTTAGTTTAATAGTTTACAAAACGACTAAATTGATCTTCAACTATTATTAAGTCACTTAGTTTATACCTAATAATTTGCAAAATGGCTAGATCGATCTGTAGTTGTTATGAATCGACTTAGTTTATACTTAATAGTTTACAAAGTGACTAAATCGATCTTCAACTATTATTTAATGACTTAGTTTATACTTAATTTTACAAAATAACTAGATCAATTTTTCATTATTATTAAAAGACTTAGTTTTTACTTAATGATTTACAAAATGACTAAATCAATCTTCCATCATTATTATTTAATGACTTAGTTTATATTTAATAGTTTACAAGACGACTAAATCGATTTTCAACTATTATTAAATCACTTTGTTTATACCTAATAATTTACAAATTGGCTAGATCGATCTTCAGTTATTATTAAATGACTTAGCTTATACTTAATAGTTTGCAAAATAACTAAATCGATCTTCAACTATCATTAAATGACTTAGTTTATAATTAAATTTACAAAATAAATCGTTTGATCTTCAGTTATTATTAAATGACCTAGTTTATACTTAATAATTTACAAAATGACTAAATCGATATTCGATTATTATTGAACAACTTACTTTATACTTAATAATTTATAAGACGACTAAATCAATCTTCAATTATTATTAAACGACTTAGTTTATACCTAATAATTTATTAAATGGATAGATCGATCTTTAGTTATCATTAGACAATTATGCAAAATTGTTAGACAACTCTCCAATATTGTTGGACAACTCTTCACTATCATTTAACAACTAATGCAATTGTTTGAAGGACTTGACCCTTCAACTGTTATAGTTGTCAAACAACATTAGAAATGGTATATATAAAAATTAGAAATTTTTGATAAAAATTAAAAGTTGTTAAGATACAACTATATAAGTTGCTTGAACTAATAGTTGTATCATTAAGTACATGTTATAAATAGGACAAAAAGTCATGAAACTACACCATCAAAAAATCTGGTAGCATGTATTCTGCGGCGACCTCTGCTTAAGCATGTGGTGATGACTTGTAGCCGCACATGAGTGCATATTGGGGTATTATTTAATTCCAAATCTTACAACTTTGAAGTTTTGCTGCTCGCAACCACCAATCAAAATTTGGATCTACAGATCTAAAAAATATACATCTTTAGAACTCTTCACTGATTTGAGTCTTTGATCTTTCTTCAAAGAAGCAAGCCTCAATAACTTAGTTAATTCTTTCTTGTTCTTGAATATTTTACCTTTTTAAAACATGTGTCATCATCATCCATTTGTCTGCCTTGTATTGGTATGAGATGTTGAAAAACATCCTCGTTTATAGAAATATCAATAGTAACAGGATGTTCTTCATCATTTGCAACTGAATTTGTTGTCTATACTATCTTTCAACCATATATATTCTTAAAATGGGCCTAATTTGATCATCCAAAAAAAATCATATATCACGATCAGTCCTTATCCTAGAAGGAGGTCCTTTTTTCTTATTAATGAAGCCAAGCATGTGTCACGACCCAAAACGAGCCGCGAGTGGCACCCACACTTATCCTCCTAGGTGAGCGAACCAACAAATCTAAACCCCAACATTTACCAGTATATCAATTATGAATAGTAAAAATAATGCAGAAGATCCAAACTCATTAACGTAATCAATTAAATAAACTTCTAAAGTTTAATACTTATTATTCCCAAAATCTGGAAGTCATCACACCAAGAACATCTATCCTCAAATTTCTAAATCTAAGAGTATTTAAGAAGCTAAAATAAGTAAAAAGATGGTCCATGTCCGAACATCAAGGACATCAAGATGTGAATGAGAGAATCCAGTCCGAGCTAGGAATAATAGCTCACCCTTAAATCTGATATGCTGGAGACTAGCTAGAGTTGAGGGCGAGTCGAAGTCAATGGTGCACTTGCTGCACTCCATAAAACAACAAGAAGAAAATACAAGTAGGGGTCAGTACAAGGAACACGTACTGAGTAGGTATCATCGGCCAACTCAAAATAGAAAGCAATATATACTGAATAATAATATAAAATCAACCACAATACTTAACAGGTGGCAATCAACAATTACAAGAACCATTGGCAACAACACCAAGCACACCTATGAGGACTCAAGCCTCCACACTATACTCATTTGGGAAAATAGGTTCTTCGAATTTGAGTATATTAACATAATTCAAGATTCATTCTCTTTATTATTATCGTGTTAGAACGTGACACTCCGATCCCATATACCGTGTCGGAACGTGACACTCCGATTCCCTAATACTACCGTGTCGGAACGTGACACTCCGATCCAATATTACCGTATCGGAACGTGACACTACGATCCATTTATCTCATTATTTTTATTTCGTCAAGCCTTTTTTATGTCAAGGCGTCATCTTAATAGAGAGGATTTAAGATTGAAGATTCAACAGTCTCATCATTCTAACTCACCACAATTACACAATCACAACATACAAACACACAATCAAGCATATAGAAGAATTTACAATACCACCCAATACATATCGATCGCTATTTAGAGTTTATCCATCACATAGAAATAAACCATAACCTACCTCTACCGAAGAATCGTGATTAAGCAAGCTACTTCCCCAATGCCTTTGATGTCCTCTTCGTTCTCTCTCTCTCTTGCTCGTTCTCCCTTCTGTTCTTTTTATTTTTTCTTCTCCTGATTCTTTTTCTTTTACCCTAATTATCATATAATCCATTATGATAAAAGTAACCCACTATTTATTTCCCTATTATCTTCTTTAACCCCCAAGTAAATAACTTATTAAACTTACCCCACTAATTTCATAATTATAATCATGAATAGTCCGAAACACCCCTTTAAAACTTTTAGCGGAAGTCTGACCAAATCGGGGTTACACAGCTGGTGACGGCCCGTCGTATCTGCGACGGTCCGTCCTACAGGTCCGTCACAAAGTTTAGAGAGTTAAATTCAATAGTGAGGTTACGCAACTTGTGACGGTCCGTCGTATCTATGACGGTCCGTCCTGCAGTTCCGTCGTGAAGTTCAGAGAGTCGATCCCAGTACCCATATTTCAGAGTTGAAGTGTTTTGGAATGGAGACCCTCCACGGACCGTTGTGCCTATGACGGGTTGTCCTACCTGTCGTCGAGGGTAATGAGGAGAGCAGCAGAAGAAATTACTCAAGTATGGGACGACGGAGTCCATCACGGTCCGTCGTGACCATGACGGTCCATCGCGTGATCCATCGACCCAGTCAGTTTTTATCAAAAATAATTCTACTGCTCGAACCGACTAAACAGGTTGTTACAGCATGTAAGTAATAGAGAGATCATCTTTATCACAATTTAACTCGAACCTAGAAAACAAGTCGTTATACATAACTTTCTCACTTAGCTTTATTGGTATTGTTTCTCGACCCTTTGTTAGCCAAGTATAATGAGAAGGAATCTCTACCCATTCACCATGTAAATCAACTGCTATTATTAATTAATGTTTCATATATGGACACAATACCTGAAGACATCACACAATAGTTCAACTAGTGAGATATTCATCAAATAACTTTAAAATCGCTCAAAGACTATTTAATACTTACTTTTACACTTATTTAGTTGTTTCACAACTCTCAACAATAGTAAATAAATTTAGTATCTTTAGAAATTCTTATGATTCATCAATTGACCAATAACAAAACACAATGGTCAAACAACTACACTAGTTGTTGGGACAACTTCTACTATCGTTGGACAACTAAACACAGCTGTTGAGCATCAACAGAGACATATTTAATTATTTCAATAAAAAACTTTGATGGTTTCCTAGACAACTACAAAAATTGTTGACTGAAATAATCACTTTAGGTTTACTAAACGCAGCTCAAGAATAGACACAAAGTGATTTTCATACTTACTAATAGTGCTCTTTCTAGTTTGTTCAAAGTTCAAACAAAACAAATACAATATATAAATATATATATATATATATATATATATATATATATATATATATATTCTTTTTTCACAAAAATTTATTGATAGATCTTCTTTATAAAAGCATAATTTTGCAAATAAAGAAAGGTGGTGAAGAAGAAGAAAGAAGGATTGATAAATATACCTACAGTTGAAGAGGATCGATGGGAAGATGATGGAGTTGAGAAAGAACACCTTTTTTTTTTGTCTATGTTAATAAAATTACAGATATTTAAGGTAAAGAATATAAGGGCAAAGTGTGTAACTTAAAGCATTGGGGCTTAAGAAAATATTTTATGATTTAATGAATTTTATTTATTTATTTGTCACTTCTACTCAATATTTAAAACTTGAAGGAATCTCACCTAATTACCTAACTTTTTTGTCCATTTTAATAAACCACCCCGTTATAAACTAAGAGTGTGTTCGGTATGAAAGAAAATGTTCTCATGAATGAGATGAAAAATGTTTTGCTAGAAAATATTTTCCTGAAAAACAAGTAGATTTTGTACTTATTTTCTCATGTTTGGTTGGTGAATAGAAAATATTTTTTGGAAATGATTTTTAGTGTTTGATTTATGAAAGAAAAATATTTTAGAAATATCTTTTATGTTTACCAGAGTAGAAAATAATTTTTGAAATTGAAAATATTCTTAAAATAAAATTATTTTTTTGGGTTAGGGGGTTGGTAGGGGGTGGATGGGTGTGGTCGAGGGTATGAGGTGAAAAAATAAAATTTTGAAGCTGCAAATACTTTTAAGAAATAAAATCAATTTTTTGAGGGGTGGGGGTGGGGGTGTCGTGGATCGGGACATAGGGGTGATGACGAAAAAAATTAAAAATATTTTTTAAAAATAAACTTAATATTTTTTGGAGGGGGTTAAAATTGGTGTTTTTCTTTTAAATAATGTAATATGAATTAGGACGAGAGTTTTAAAAAATGTTTTTCTTAATTTATTAAGAGAAGTCATTTTCCTTAATGTTGAGAAAACTGAGTTGATTTGGAAAAAAAATTTCAAAACTTTTGTCCCAACAAAAATGAGAAATTTGGAAAATATTTTTCAAAAAATATTTTTCTTCATACCAAACACACCCTAAGTATAACAATAAAAATGAAAAATAGTATGTGTAGTATTTTCTTTCACTTACTTTTTTTTTCTTTGTTACAATAATAGAGGTATATATAGTTGTATACACTTGTGTCCAAAGTGTAATACATGGATATCATCTTGCCATGTATACACTTTGGGCTCCAAGAATATCAAATGGCTAATTAGTATACACCAAATAGCATTTTGTGTATGTATTAATCTTACACCACTAAACATACTAGCGTGAACATCTAATTTACAACACTCCCCCTTGGATGTACATGTCTTAGTAGATAATGTGTCTCGTTAAAACCTTACTAGAAAAAACGCTATGGGAAAAATTCTTGTAATGGGAAAAGAGTACACACATCTTGTAAGTTGTAATATGCATTGGTAGTTGTCTCATTATAAAAATACCAGGAAAATTCAGTGGGACAAAACCTCAACTAAGGGAAAAAGAGTGTTGTATGTATTATACTCGCCCTAATTAAAATATCACTTAACAAGTTGGGAGGACCATTCAAATCTTATATCTCAAAGGTTGAAGTTGATAATTCCTTGGTGAATACGAAGTGTTGAACATCCGCTACATCCTTCTTTTGAAGATCATGAATAAGAAGCACTTTGGTGAATTATACTTCTTTGATGTATCCTCCTCTTAGTTGAGCACATGAGTCATTGTTTTCATATAATGTTGTTACAATATTTCTTTTTCGAAGGAAGGACACATATTTCCTTGATATTTTTATGGATCTCAACCAAATATATTTTGAACAACACTACAACATTTTAGGCCTACGGCCACCCCTGTAAAGTGTAGTCTAAACTAGCAAAAAATGTGGCATTTGATAAAAGGCTACACTTTTGGACTTTAAGAAACGCTTTTTGGGGGGTGGCCAAAAGAAGAGTAACCTTTGACATTAGGCCACACTTTTGAAATGTCCCTATAGCAGCTACACTTAAAAAGTGTGGCCAAAGAGGTATAAAGGCATGCTTTGTAGTAATTAATTAGCAACATCTTTTGTTCGATTGTACTACACTTAAAAGCATGACCTTTTCTGTGTTATTGATCACATTTAAAAAGTGTTGCCTTTTATATCTCATATAGAACAACACTTATAAAGTGTGACAATGTTGTGTAGAATTTTTATAGCCACAATTTTTAATTTTTAAGAATAATAATTTTTATTTGTATATATTCAATAATCACATAATTAAATATATAAGTGATCTAAAGAACAACATTGGTTGATAAATAAATAAAAGCTATATATTTCGAATAAGCTTCGAAAAACATGTCTTTTACATGCCAATACTTAGGAAGTGTTTGCTTAAAGATCTCTACAATGAATAAATTCCACAAAATCAAAGTCATTCAAACAATATGACAATAGTACAAAAACTCTTCATCGTTCAATACAATAGATCGAGTTTGCTTCTAGCCACTATTCAAATTCAATTACCGACATTTTTTTGCACATTCAAAATAAAATTATAAGTCAGTAAAATAAATCATATATTTAATATGCCTAATACTAGTCATTTTTAACAATACTTTTCAGCCCCTTCCCTATTTAGTGGTACTATCATGAAAAGCATGACTCTTAGTTGCTATCAGAACATGTATTTCATATGCTAATAAGATGTGACGGTAAGTAACTACATCAAAATCCACAATTGTTGCAAAGAAATATTGCAGACCTTCTCGTAGTTGTTGAATATACCTGGAAAACAAGAAAATGAGGAAACGAAATTTACGGTTAAAGAATGACCAGTTAGCAAAATTGAAGGTGAACCAGACCTTGGATCCAACTCTATCAGTATCCCAGTACCAACACAAAGCAAGTAACGTTTTTGGGTTATTCCAAACCCGATGACAAATTATAAATTGGTGCAATAGCAATCATCAATTTGTTCTATTACAAATCAATGACAATTTATACCAAAATAAAAAAAAAGTTTGGCAAGAAATTTTTCCTTCTTTTGCCCTTTCGGTAGTTCATTCTAAAACATACCATAAATATTTGTGACGTACTAAAAGTAATTGACCAACGATGATTTATACCAAAATAAAATTTATTTATTTCTCTCTAACCTCATAGGAATGAGTTTTGGTATTTCTTAAATCATACATGAAGATTGTCCTTATTTATAATTTTTATCATATCTAAACACATTTATTTTCAATAAAAGTCTACTTTTCATAATACTTATCACAAGGCATATTCTCATCAAGGAATTGTCAATAATCATATATACAATCTTCATAGTTATTTCTTTCATTATAATTTCATTGTCATTCTTTGAAATCTATTATATTCAATGACATACCTTGTCATCATCTTTGAAAGGTCAAGTGCACCTTCACTTTATATTTCTTTATTATGATGGTAGATTTATAAAGTCAAATTAGTTTGCATCGCCTATCCAATACCTCTCATATCAAATTTGATTACAAAAATTACCTTCACTCTTTGAAGGACAATTTTGAGAATTCATAATGTTCTTTCTTTCACAAGGATTACTATTATAATTTTTTATCCCTTCATGTCCATATTCATATGTTTTATCATAAAATGACTTGTAATCTTTCAGACTTTTAATATATTTCTATCACATTCAATTCAAAGAATGAAGCATATTCAATGGGATAAACTTCAAAAAAATTTCAAGAACACATCAATTTGCTCAGTCATTATTATATATCAATATATTGAAATGGGACTTTAATTCAATGTGTTATGCCAAAATATAAAGGGACTTGAACCAAAAATCTTATCATCATGGCGATGTCTTACCCTCTTGGTGCGGTGAAATTTGAATTCACCATCTTACATCAATCATTGATATCATATATAGTCCAAAATAAAATTCACCCTCGAGCCTTTAAAATATTGTTACTTTGTTGTTAATAGTACAAATAAATTTCATAAAAGCGGAAGAATCTCTAAAATTGCTGCCAATCTATGTTAATAAAATCAGAAATTACTGGTTGTAATAAATCATTCAGAAACACGAAGTAACTGAGATTTTTAGAACCAGTAAATAAGATGAACAGAAATTTATTTGTAAGAAATAATTTAATCTGTAAAACTTACCAGAATCTTGAATACTCTTTTTGATAATTTAGGAAGAAAATCAAGTCCACTGAATTCACAGTGTCCCATTAAGGAAATTATTCCCCTCTAGTATCCAAGTTTGATTTGGAATATAACCTCCCAAGGTAAAATGATCTTAATCAGTAGAGTATAGATACCAAAAACTCTACTGACAGCGAATCAATCCACAGCAGGAAAGTACACGAAGAAAAATGTGATTTTTAAGAAGAAGGAAGATCAGAAAATTCGTTAGGAAATATTCTGAAGACTGAATGGTATTTATAGGCAAGAATAATATATTCTGAAAGGTTTCAACCCTTTCAGAATTGACACGACCATTAATGAAAGGTTGCAAACTTTCAAATGGTATTGACTGTTCCTAAAAGTTTCAACCTTTCAGAACAGTGGCGGGAATTTTTAAATATAACGGAATTTATAACGGGTCACACGCGCGGATCCGAGTCGGGTCGGGTTAACTAAAAAGTTGAAAACATTTCGGTTAATTTCTGTTATCAACTGATTAATTGAAAATAATTTTTGGCCATTTAATTAATTAAATAAATAATTAAAATAAATTTATCCAAAAAATTATCTCTCGATCGATCATTTGCCAAAGCCAAAGCCAAAGTCGAAGCCGAAGCGAGCGAGCAACGACGACGACAGCGCGAGGGGGGTCCCTCTTTCCAACCCTTTTAATAATTAATAGGAGTGTTTATTTATTTAAACTCTCCTATTTTCATTTCCATTACCGATGAGGGACTATTGCCTTTTTTATTAAAGCATTAGAAGACTTTTCAAGTTCCCAACCTTTCAAGTTCTAAACTTTTTAAATTCCTCTCCTTCCCTCTATTTCCCATCAATTCTTGCTACATACCCAACAATCCCCCACATTGATGGGGAATAGTTATAACTTAGGAATGCACGGACAATTGTGTACTTTACAAGCAAGGATTAATTGCATCTGGATAAGTAGGTTTCCCCTTGGACTTTCCGTAGTGAACATATGTCGGATATACTCGGTCAATCGGTAGATGTGATATCTTTGAACCGTCAAACTTTGGTGTATACCTAGACAACCATATGTCACACAATTAATCCTTTACTGTTTATGATTCTTACAGTTGTGTTCATTTCAGCCATGAACACAACCTGGTTTCATGAGTGTATAGAGAATAGGCTTTTGACATAAAATTCTCTTTGAAGCGGCTTCCGCTTCACACTCACATTGGTGATTTCTAACCGTGTCATCTCGTAGATACACTATTTGGTCAAATCTACCAAACTTAGCAAATCATTAAAAACTTTAAGCTTTATTACCTCATTAACAAGCCTTAAAATCTTAACCTTTTCCTGAACATTGTCTTCATCATGAGAATGGATTGAGTTAATTGACAATGTCGAACCGTCAGCCACAACTTTGTTTTTCTCCTTGAATCTAGATCTTGGGATCTCCAGTCCGCTAGATAGAGTTACCGTCATGCTGACTTGTCCTAAGCCGTAAACCCATTCCCTTAGATGATCTTTCAACTGCCTCTCTCACTAGGCCTTTCGTTAGTGGATCTGACACATTATCGCTTGACTTTACATAGTCAATTGTGATAATTCCACTAGAGAGCAGTTGTCTTATGGTGTTATGTCTACGTCGTACATGACGAGACTTCCAGTTGTACATAACGCTCCCTGCCCTACCTATTGATGCTTGACTATCGCAATGTATGCAAATTGGTCCAACACGTTTGGGCCAGAATGGAATATCCTCTAGGAAATTCCGGAGCCATTCCGCTTCTTCACCAGCCTTATCCAAAGCAATGAATTCAGATTCCATTGTGGAGCGAGCAATACATGTCTGTTTGGAAGATTTCCAAGAGACAGCTCCTCCACCAAGTATGAATACATAACCACTCGTGGATTTTACATCATTTGACCCGGTGATCCAATTTGCATCACTATATCCTTCAATCACAGCAGGATATTTATTATAATGCAAAGCATTGTATCCATTTTAAATAACCCAACACACATTTCATAGTCATCCAGTGAGTTTGATTCGGATTACTAGTGTACCGACTTGGTTTACTAATAGCACATGCTATATCTGGTCGCGTGCAATTCATAATATACATCAAACTTCCCAACACTCTGGCATATTCCAATTGAGAGTCACTTTGACCTTCATTCTTTTTAAATGTACAACTTAAATCAATTGGATTTTTGACTACATTGAAATTCAAGTAATTGAACTTATCCAATACTTTTTCAATATAATGTGATTGAGATAATGATAGTCCCTAGGGAGTTTTGATAATCCTGACCCCTATGATCAAATCAGCAACTCCTAAGTCTTTCATATCAAACTTGCTGGACAACATGCGCTTAGTAGCATTTATATCGTCAATTTCTTTACTCATTGTTAACATGTCATCAACATACAAACAAACAATGACTTCATGATTCATAACGTTTTTAATGTAAACACATTTATCACATTCGTTAATCTTGAATCCATTTGCCAACATTATTTGATCAAATTTAGCATGCCATTGTTTGGGTGCTTGCTTGAGTCCATAAAGTGACTTCAAAAGTCCGCACACTTTCTTTTCTTTACCAGGAACTATAAACCCTTCATATTGTCCCATGTAAATTTCTTCCTCTAACTCTCCATTTAAGAAGGCTATCTTTACATCCATTTGGTGGATTTTAAGATCATGCACTGCTGCTAGTGCTATTAACATCCTAATTGATGTTATCCTTATTACTGGAGAGTATGTGTCAAAGTAGTCCAGACATTTCTTTTGTCTGTACCCTTTGACTACCAGTCTAGCCTTATATTTATCAATAGTCCCATCAGGTTTTATTTTCCTTTTAAAGATCCATTTTGATCCTAAAGGTTTATTTCCTGGAGGAAGATCAGTCAATTCCCAAGTGTGATTGCTTAAAATTGATTCAATCTCACCATTGACTGCTTCTTTCCAATAAGTTGACTCTGACGAAGACATAACTGCTTTAAATGTTTGAGGCTCATTTTCAAGCAATAGTGCTACAAAATCTGGTCCGAAAGAAACAGATTTTCGTTATCGAGTACTTCGCCTAGGTTCCTCACTAGTTAGAATATTTTCCATTGATTCTTCTCGTGGCCGTTTAGGTCTTTCACTTGTTGACTCACTTTCAGTTTTATACGGATAAATGTTTTCAAAAAACTCTGCATTATCTGATTCAATTATCGTATTAACATGAATCTCATAATTATCAGATTTGTGAACCAAAAATTGACAGGCTTTACTATTCACGGCATACCCAATAAAGACACAATCTATTGTTTTGGGTCAAATTTTAACCCTCTTAGGTAAAGGAACCTCTACCTTGGCTAAACACCCCCACACTTTGAAATATTTCAAGTTGGGTTTTCTTCCTTTCCACAACTCATATGGAATTGATTGTGTTTTTCGATGGGGTACTCTATTGAGTATTTTATTAGCTATACGGATAGCTTCCCCCCAAAGATTTCGCGGTGAACCAGAATTAATCATTAAGGCATTCATCATTTCCTTTAATGTTCAGTTCTTCCGTTCTGCCAAACCATTTGACTGTGGTGTATAAGGTGCAGTAGTTTGATGAATAATATCATATTCTAAACATATCTATGCAAAAGGAGATTCATATTCTCCACCCCTATCACTCCGAATCATTTTTATCTTTAGATTCAATTGGTTTTCCACTTCATTTTTGTATTGCTTAAATGCATCAATTGCTTCATCCTTACTATTAAGTAAATATACATAACAAAATCGAGTGCAGTCATCAATAAAAGTTATAAAATACTTTTTCCTACCACAAGATGGTGTTGACTTCATATCGCATATATCTGTGTGAATTAAGTCTAAAGTTTTAGAATTTCTTTCAACAGACTTGTAAGGATGTTTAACAAACTTACTTTCCACACAAATTTCACATTTCGACTTATCACATTTAAAATCAGGCCATACTTCTAGATTAACCAATTTTCGCAAGGCTTTGTAATTTACATGTCCCAAACGGGCATGCCATAAATCACTTAACTCCAATAAGTAAACAGAAGCAGAATTTTTATTAATACTGTCAATAACCATTACATTTAGTTTGAAAAGACCCACATTGAGGTAGCCCTTTCCTATAAACATTTCATTCTCACTTATTACAGCTTTATCACTAACTAGGACACACTTAAACCCATTCTTAACGAGTAGTGCAGCAGAAACTAAATTCTTCCTAATAGTAGGGACATGCAGAACATTGTTTAAAGTCAACACTTTGCCGGATGTCATTTTCAGCATTACTTTCCCAGTTCCTGCAATCCTTGCTGTTGCTGTGTTTCCCATGAATAAATCTTCATCGTACTCAGCAGGAGTATACGTTGCAAAGGCTTCTTTTGTAGAGCAAATATGTCTAGTAGCACCTGAGTCGAGAAACCACTCCTTGGGATTTCCAACTAAGTTACACTCTGATATCATTGCACACAAGTCATCTGCATCTTCCATCTTCTCCACAATGTTTGCTTGACTTTTTCCTTTGCCTTTGTTTTTGTCCTTTCTTAGAGCATGACAATCAGAAGATCTATGACCAGACTTGCAACAATTATAACAGTTGCCTTTGAATTTCTTCTTGGCCTGTTCTGACTTCTGCCCGTTGGACTTCTTTCTCTTTTTGTCTTTGGTAGGAGCTTCTTCAACAATATTAACTCCAATGATTGTTGAACTCTTACGGACTTTTTTTCGGCATTTCTGTTATCTTCCTCAATCTTGAGACGAATCACAAGATCTTCAAGCTTCATTTCTTTACGTTTGTGCTTTAGATAATTCTTGAAATCATTCCACGAAGGAGGCAACTTCTCGATCATTGCAGCCACTTGAAAAGCTTCATTTACTACCATATCTTCAGCAATCAGATCATGGAGAATAAGTTGAAGTTCCTGCACTTGTGATCCAACAGTTTTACTATCTACCATTTTATAGTTTAAAAACTTTGCGATCACAAATTTTTTCAAGCATGCATCTTCTGTCTTATATTTCTTCTCAAGTGCATTCTACAACTCTTTTGAAGTTGTTATTGCACTATAGACATTATATAAGTCATCCTCTAAAGCACTCAAAATGTAACCTTTACATAGGAAGTCTGACTGTTCCATGCTTCAACAATCATAAATTTTTCCCTGTCTGGCATATCATCAGCAGGTACTGGAGTATCTTCACTTGTAAATTTCTGCAGACCAAGAGTGGTAAGCCAGAAAAATACTCGTTGCTACCATCCTTTGAAATTCACACCTGTGAATTTACCCGGTTTCTCTGCTTGTGATACAAGAGTTCGGGTTGGTGCAGCAACAGCCACTGTAACACCAGTGTTTTCCATTTCTGATAAACAAAAATTGATACAATATAAGTAAGCAATAAATTATAATTGCAGACTTAAAGGAGTATAAAATCACAAAGATTTTTGTCTCCACGAGAAACACAGATTTAAATTAATTTCCTTAAGATTGTTGCCAATATGTGTTAATAAAATCAAAAATTACTGGTTGTAATAAATCATTCAGAAACACGAAATAACTGAGATTTTTAGAACCAGTAAATAAGATGAACAGAAATTTATTTGTAAAAAATAATTTAATCTGTAAAACTTACCAGAATCTTGAATACTTTTTTTGATAATTTAGGAAGAAAATCAAGTCCACTGAATTCACATTGTCCCCTTAAGGAAATTATTCCCCTCTAGTATCCGAGGTTTGATTTGGAATATAACCTCCCAGGGTAAAATGATCTTAATCAGTAGAGTATAGATACCAAAAACTCTATTGTCAGCGAATCAATCCACAGCAGGAAAGTTCACGAAGAAAAATGTGGTTTTTAAGAAGAAGGAAGATCAGAAAATTCGTTAGGAAATATTCTGAAGACTGAATGGTATTTATAGGCAAGAATAATATATCCTGAAAGGTTACAACCCTTTCAGAATTGACACGACCATTAATGAAAGATTGCAAACTTTCAAATGGTATTGACTGTTCCTGAAAGTTGCAACCTTTCAGAACAGTGGCGGGAATTTTTAAATATAACGGAATTTAAAACGGGTCACGCGCGCGAATCCGAGTCGGGCCGGGTTAACTAAAAAGTTGAAAACATTTCGGTTAATTTCTGTTATCAATTGATTAATTGAAAATAATTTTTGGACATTTAATTAATTAAATAAATAAATTTATCCAAAAAATTATCTCTCGATAGATCATTTGCCAAAGCCAAAGCCAAAGCCAAAGCCGAAGCCGAAGCGAGCGACGACGACGACGGCGCGAGGGGGGTCCCTCTTTCCAACCCTTTTAATAATTAATAGGAGTGTTTATTTATTTAAACTCTCCTATTTTCATTTCCATTACCGATGAGGGACTATTGCCTTTTTTATTAAAGCATTAGAGGACTTTTCAAGTTCCCAACCTTTCAAGTTCTAAACTTTTCAAATTCCTCTCCTTCCCTCTATTTCCCATCAATTCTTGCTACATACCCAACAATAACATTGTATCAAAACCATCTATCTTTGAAGTGAATGAAAATTGTGGGACACTGCCCACATAAAATCTAAAATATATAGAAAGACATAAAGGTTCGTCCTCTAAGCTATGAGGACTCACCACTTCTTCTCTTTTCGAAAGCCTTGGAAACTTTACCCTTCGAGCAACTCTGTCTTCTCAAGACCCTATATGGACAACATGTAGGCAATACGTGTTAGTACTATATGTACTAAATATGAAAAATATCATACCAAACATAAGATATCTCAAAGGGTAAGCAATAGACATAATTATAAGAGATAATAACATAATATAACATGAAATATCATAAGCATAATAAAGCATCATAAAACCTACTTAAGTTCATATTTAACTCATTTGTCTTTCTTACTCAATGAACTACATCACAAGCTACCTCCAAGTATACTTGTGCAAGGCTAAGGTAGCATCCCATAGTACTACCAAAGCTAAGTACCTCTCTTTGGTCATTCTTGATCATAATCTACTTTCATAATTAAGACCTAAGTTCTTCGTACTAAAGAGTACTATACCCTTGTGATCACCTTAAAACATGCTTGTGCAATGTACATAAGGCAGCTCATACTACCTCACAACTAAGCCTATATTGAAGTCATCCTTAACTTGTTCACCCTTCATCGCTTATCTTTACTTAACTTCATCTTTTAAGATTTTCTCATCTTTAGCCTACTATTCTAGGAAAGGCAACTCTAGTCCGCTCCTATCTTCAATCTCTTCTTCATTAGTGACCCTAGGTTATACCTTGTGAAATGCACTTAGATGCCCCATAAAACCATTGATGAAAGGTACAACTTTGGATCCTTTCTCTATTACTTCTTACTTTGGAGCCTAGCTCCTTTATTTATATTTTGAACACTATGAGATACTTCTTTAAGTATGTCTAAGTTCCTTAACTATATGGATCCTACGAGATACTTTTTAAGGTATGTCTTGATCCCTTAATAATCATGAACACTACTAGATACCCCTTGGACATGTCTAAGTTCATTCCCTCATTATGAACACTACGAGATACCCGCTTGGGCATGTCTAAGTTCATTCTTTGCTTTGAACACTACGAGATGCTTCTCAAGCACGTCTAAGTTCATATGATATGGAGATCTCTACTAGGATACCTTGACTCTATTACGTGAAACGACTCCCTCCTTATGAGACCTACTTGGATAGTCATCACAACTACTGGGTGTGACTCTCCTTTCTACTTGGAGTCCGGACCCTTGCACCCCCCATCAGTTTACTAAAAAGATCAAAATAAAAAGATCGAACTACCTATTCATTATTCGGAGGTGATCATAGAACACCAAAGGTTGTGGTATCTTATGGACTAGACCATCTGTCTCACTTGCATATCCACTTGGAGTCAAGCATATACTCCAAGGTTTTCTTGTCAAGCCTTTCACAACACTTCTTTCTCATGGAGGGATGTCCTAGACAATCTCTCAATGGTCAAGTGAATCTATCACTTTCATTCAATCATCCTAAATCTACAGCCAACACAACCATCCTAAGATTCATTATTTGTCAATCATTCTATCTTCATTCATAGGTAGATTATAGGATCTTCTAACCTTAGCTTTCTTTTCACATTCTTAATTACTAGGTGAATATAGCCACAATTCATTTTTAAGGTACAATTCAATCAAGAACAATCCTAATCCATCAGGTCTAATTCAATTCATACTTAGGTGATTTAATCATGATCAAGTAGTTTAGAATATAATGGAATTAAGAAGATCAATATAAAACCTTCATCTAGCCTCTAATGGCCTAAAATTGTCATGATCACCTTAAATTCAATTACTATAATTCACCATGGAAACATCATGAAAAAAAAAATATAATCATCATATAAACATCATTGAATGCTACCGACTAGACTGGGTTCACAATCAAGCCTTACCCAAAATGCAATCACAATCCTCTCTAGAATGGGGTTCTTTGGATTCACAATTAAGGAAAACTAGGGGGGCTTCATGGATGGAAGAATCCAAAAATGAATAAGCTTCACATACAATAGATTAGAGAGTTAAACCCAGCTTGAACCTTGGTGAATTTGTCCTAGAAGCTGCTCCAATTTCTCTTCTTCTTCAATGGTGTTTTTGGGTGAATTTGGGAGAGATAGGGTTTTTCATTTCTTAATTTTTATTGGGTATTAGGGTTTTGACTTGGAAAATGGGTTATGTATGACTTATAACCGTTTTTAAACGACTTCTCAAGTACCCAAACTACCCCTATATCAATTGGACACTTTTAGACAAATCTAACTTGACTTAAATTTTTTGAATTATCGTCGGGAAACAAGTCCGCGACGCGGAGCTGCTCCCACGTGATTTTTGAAAATAAATTCCAGGACAGTGGAGTCCGCTTTATGTACGCGACGCACATCTAGAATTTGACTCTCCATGGACAAGGTCCCGCGACGCGAACATGCTCCCACCAAAAACAAAAGCTACTGCCTTGGGCAGCTTGCTAGCCCAAGGTTGGATCCTCCTCAAGGACCCCTAGGTCAGTCCTTGGGGAGTTGTGCCCGAATGCTTTTACCCTGAATACTCTCGTATACTTGTTAGGAACCTCCCGCATCAATTTGAACTCCAAACACTACATATAACCTCATGAAACATACTAAGGCACACTAGCACGTCTCAAGGCTAACTTTAAAACGTTAGCGGACGTTCTTGGACGTTTCACCTCCGAACTCTCTTAAACTTTACACACTGCCTTTAAACACTATTATTAGTCATTTTAGGACCTGGAAACTTCATGAGACTCATGTTAGACTCTAGCTACACCTAATTTATATTTGGGGTGTTACATAGACCTAATAAAGTCTTCATGTCAAATTATCTCAATGACATGTAGCATATTTTATGAATTTATAAAACTTGCATACTTTTTTTGTAGATATATACAAATCAGTATTAACGTAATTAGTATTATGAAAGAAGCTTAATAAATCAAAAATATACCATTAGCTTACCATTAATAAGTTTGTTAATTGCCAACTAAATGACATGACTTCAAAGAATCTTTCATGATAGAAACGTTCTTTTTGATGATTCCAAAAAATATAAAACTACTTCTTCAACTATTAGTTTACTCATCTTTTTAAAACAATCATATAACAAGTTATGTTGGTACATATAACGTACTATAATAACTTAAGATGTAATTGATTAGCTAGTGAAAGATAAACAAGTGTAAAACAATCAATGATGTTGGTCAAAGTTAATGTATGTCAACATAAGAAATTTTAATACCTTTTCTTTTTTTATCTTGATATGTATTCCTTATCAACTATATCTCTTTTAAAAGTAATTATGTATTACTAGGTGAAAACCACAACAAAGTATCAACCAAATTAAAAATTCATGTTATGCACTTTTATTCTTTTAGCGATTTCGGTGAATTCAATTCCTCCAACAAGTTTATCAAGTATGAACTAATTATCCTCTCGATATTTAGCTCAAAAATTCATGATAACTTTAACAATATACATTAGATACAACAAATTAGACTATCAAGTATAAAGACTTGTATAACAAAATATAATATACTATATACTATTTATATTCAGCTAATGCATTGTCAAATATATCCGTAGATGAAGAAACTCGTACTGATAAGACGTTATACATTAAGTATAACAATTAAAATAATAAGAAAGACGAGAAATAATATGTGTAGTATTTTCTTTCACTTACTCTTACTTTTTTCTTTGTTACTAAGTATAGAGATATAGATAGTTGTATACACTAGTGCCCAAAGTGTAATACATGGATATCATCTTGCCATGTGCATACTTTAGGCACCAACTATATCAAATGGCTAATTAATATACACCATATAGCATTTTGTGTGTGTATTAATCTTATACCATTAACATATTAGTGTGGACATCCAATTTACAATAGAGGGAATATAATATCTTAGTGAAAATTTTAGGCTATATTTGTAATGTGTCATTTTTATAATTATAAAAATGGGACACTTTAAAAGTGTGACCATATATGTAAATAGTTATTGTCAGTTATATCATACTTTAACAATGCTTATAAAGTGTTAAGTACTTGGATTACACATCCTTAAAATTATTTTAAATAACATTTTACAAGTGTTGTCCAAATTTAGTGTGGTCGTAGACCTAAGATGTTGTAGCGAGAATATTGTCCAGTTGCATAATGTGAGGTACAAGGTTGAAGTGTCCACAAGCTAGTTCGATACTACAATTATAAAATAAAATATTACCTAGATATATTGATAGGAGGTAAATGGTACTCGATAGAAAGGTGTGTGTCAGGTACTCATTTCTTTTATTTTGGTTTATGATTAATAAATGAACAATCAAATCAAACTGAGTTAACTTAATTTAATTTTAATGTAAAAAATATAATTTAATTAATTTGATATCAATTTTGATTAGTGTATCCAAATGGACACACCTAGTCCTAAGAGTGGTACATAAAAAAAAAATGGGGGTGGATTAGATTTTGGAGCAATAGCTAAGTCAGGTGTAGCCAGACGGATAGAATTGGGGAGGGTCGAGGGAGTTTTTGAGTGTCAAAGATGAAGACTCTTGTATTAGCTCCTTCACCTCTACGCACCTTTTCCCCATTTTCAAGCTTTCTTTACTCTAATCTCAACAACAATGCTACTCATAACTACCTTCTTTCTCCTTCTCCATCTAAATCCTTTTCCTCACTAACCTCAACTTCTCCTCTTCTCGCCATGGCTTCTCAGGTTGACTAAATTTTTTCCCCAGATTTAGTATTTTTTTTAATCAATTTTCAAATACTTGTATTGATCAATATTAATCTGAAGTTTCGTTTTTGTTTTGTTCAGAATGTATCATCTGGTGATGAGGTTGATATCTTTCAGTTGATTCAAGCTCATCAGGTGTAAAAATTATCTTTTAATGGTGTTTATGTTTAGCATAGAGGAATCAAACTCAGTTGAATGTATTGTGATTTTGAATTGTTTCAGGAGAAGGCTGCTAGGCTATCTCCTATTGAAGATGTTAGAACACTTCTTCAGTATAGCCTCCGTGGCGTGCTTTCTACTTTCTCTCAGGTTCAACCTTTTATCACATATTTTCTTTTTTCTTTTTTACTTGGATTTGTTGTTATATGGGCTAGATGATCAATTTTGTATCTCCTATTCTCTTAATGTACCATTTTAATTAAATTATAAATTGGAAAAATTATAAGTAATTGATATTACATAGACTAACAAAAGAGGAGTAATTGATAGTACATAATACATATGCACAATGTAAGGGAGAGCATAGTTACATATTAGGAATGCATTTAGTATATCATCTTATCAAACAGTAAAAAAGGTATTCATATAGTGTATCATGGATCTCATTTGTGATTCCGGCACATTATTATCTTGAATAAGACTGACATGCTACAGCTAGATTGTTTCATATAATTATTGAAATGTTATGTTTATTGAGCACATAATTGATATACTTGAAGGAAGAACTGTTATTAATTACTATATGTACTTTGGGGAGAGGACAGAGATTTTTAAAGCAGATACTCCCTCTTAGTAGTACTTTTTGACCAAGGTTATGTAAATCCCTCTTTTTTTCTAGATAATATGGAAGGATTATTCAAATTGACCCAATTTTATGAAAGAAACATCCACTGTACTACCTGACAGTTGATGATTTGTCATACATATAGTCATACACTCTCTAGTATTATGCAGTGTAAGTAAATGAATGATGAACAAGTATCTGGAACCTACATGTTGTTACAATTTGATAGCCACAACTGTGATTCAAAGGGCATTCTTAACAGAAGTGTCGGTGCCTATCTTGGGCCCAATTATGAAATTTTCCTTTCTATCAAACTGTGTTAGGCATGAAACTTGAACATGTTTGGGGTATAATCTGAATGTTTTTCTTTATCTGTCATCTGAATGCTATTTACTTATTGCTCCATAGTTTTACAATTAACTGTGGATTCTTTATTGCAAGACGCCCTTGTTCCCACAATGTTTTTTATTGTTGCAGAAGTATGAGGGCTATCCTTCAGCTTCCATGGTAGATTTTGCATGCGATACGTATGGATCTCCAATATTAGCCGTTAGCAACTTGGCTGTTCACACCAAGGTTCATTTTGTCATCTCTGGTGGTTAAAGTTGTGCCTAAATTTCTGTATTTACCAAATTGGGATAATAGAAACTTCAGTTCTACAAATCTGTGTCCTTATTAAAGTTACTGATTTCAAAAACCAAAAAAAAATTACTGCTTTCAAAAAAATCTGTGTCCTTATTATGGGGTTTGTATTAGTTTGGATTTCAATTCAAAGGCTATTCAAGATAATTGTTTGAATTTGTTAAAAGAAAACAAAAGTGCTGACATCAATATTCACCTTCTTATGTCAATGTAGCGCTGATATCCTGAAAATGTTGTCTCTGTAGTATTCTTATTGTATTTGTATTTTTCAGAATTCGTTTAGCCCTTCCCTATCTTCATTTTCAGAACGTAGGTTTTGATATGAAACCTGGTGATTAGTGCAGGATCTCCTAGCTACTTCTAGGTGCTCATTGCTTGTTGCAAGAGATCCTGAAGATAGGACGGACTTAGTAATTACAGTGCATGGTGATGCTGTTCCTGTAAGTTGTCACTTTGAGAGAAATTTTTTTCCCTCCCCCCCCCCCCCCCCCCGCTCTCTCTATATCTATCTATCTATCTATCTATCTATTTATCTCCCTCCCTCCCAACTCCCTCCCCCTCTCTCCCTCCCTCTTCATTTGACGGGAAATATATGTCAGTTTGTTCTTTATTTTTCTGATTGATGTCATAGGTACCAGAAATAGAGAAAGAAGGTATTCGAGCCACATATTTGGCTAGGCATCCTACGGCATTTTGGGTAACTTGTTTCACCTCTTTCTATTCAGTGGCATCATGCATTTCACAATAGATATTCCTTCTTTTTTCCATCACATGTAATAACTGAATCTTTGTGAAGGTTGACTTTGGTGACTTCCACTTCATGCGCATTGAACCCAGAATTGTACGTTATGTAGTGGGCGTTGCAACTGCCATATTGGGATCTGGAGGTTCGTGTTGTGTGTTGACTACTGGAATTGCCTCCTTTTGTTATTACTGTCGCTCTCCCCTCCACATAACACTTCGCATTTTCCTCCTTCCCACACTTGATATTTGATTTTGGGCCTCTTATTTTGCTCCTTGCACCTTATGGGGTGAATAAGAGCAGGTAAAGCATACATCTGGCTTCTTGCTACTAAATTGTACAATCCCATTGATGAATCATATTAGATTTCAGGGTTCCACCAGCATAGTATTCGAGAAATTGAGAGCGTGACCACAATTGTGAACTGCTAGATCTGTCATTTATTTAGTTTCTCTCAATGCAATATTTGTACTTCTTTCTTGTACTAAATCCCTCTTTTAACTCCTCACAGAATTTAGCAAAGAGGAGTTTCGAACAGCTAAAGTAGATCCAATATACCAATTTTCAAGGCCAATCACGGTATAGAAATGCTGATGTTCTTTGTGTATGCTATGCTTTCTTCTTTTATGAATAAGAGTAGTTCTCTTATTGCTTTTACTTTTTGATCAGTCACATATGAATAAAGATCATATGGAGGACACCAAGCTGATTGTGCAGCACGCAACATCAGTTCCGGTACATTTCAGAACTTCTTTATATTGTTTCTGCAATGGTGCTTGTTCATGGATCTTGGAAATTTTGTTTTACCAGGGCTTTGAAATGCACAGATGCAAACTCATTTATCACGGGACAACCTGGGAATTATCTTTTATAGCAAAATACATATGTCCAAACTCATGCCTAATTAACAAATGACTAGAGCTAACACCCAAAAGATTTTTTTTTTTTTAAAAAAAGGATTGGAAATGCATGGGATGCAATAGTCCACCAAGGTGCTGATAACTTGTTTCTCCAGCAGCTGATAAATATAACATATAGCTGCCCCATGTATGATATGTCTGAGCTTTTGAGGATATGACACCGGGAAATGATGCATGATTTTTATCTGCTTCTGGCAGTCCATTTACATTTAATATTACTGTCAATTAGTTATAGTTAATTTAGTTTTACTGGACATGGAGTGCAAGGTGTTATCTCCTCCCAAAGTAAAAAGCTGCATTGACTTTCTTTTGTTCAGGTTGACTTTGCGTACATGTTGGATATAGACAGTCTTGGTTTTAATGTCAAGGTGAGGCTGCTATTCCATCTCCATTGTTGTTGATTCATGTCTGTTGTAACTTTTTCTATAATTATTTTATCACTTAGATATACCTAGTGGAGAAATATGCACTTGTGACATTCTGTGAGTTTGTCTACTTCAAAATATGTAACTTGCTAGTAACCTTTTTTAAGGAAATTGGCAGTTATGCCAAGAAATGCCTAGTTGAGAAGTGAACAGAAATATTTTCTCTTGTTCAGCTATGACAAGTGCTTTTTTCTTTCAAGCTTGGCATGGACTATATACTTGCACTTTGATTTTAATTTCAGGCTTGCTACAAGGACACTGATTTGAAGCTTCGAGTTCCATTCCCTAGACGTGCTGTAGACAGAAAGTAAGTTTTCAAAGTTCTATCGCAATTCTTTTATAGGAGTTTACAATTCACGTTGATCTCCTTTTTTTGCTTCCTTTACTCTTCCCATTTTCTGATGCAATGTCTGTTTTATTATATGCTGTTTTTTCTCTTGTTTTCTTTTGGGTTGTGTCTGGCTTAAGATCTAATGTCTTTACTAGTGTGTTCTGGATGGAAAGAATTTTTTGAGTACACATGTAGGATCATGTTCAACTGATTTCTAACGAAAACAGCTGGTAATGTGGAACGAACAAAATTATATTCAACTGATAAGGGAGAAATTACAAGGTAACAATTCTCAACATAGAAACCGGAGAAAAAGATAGACGAAATGAGATAATAGAAAAGGGAGACTGACTCCGAATTGCTAAAACTTTAGCTAAGAAAATAAAGATGCAAGTTCTTCCATGTCCTATTCTAGAGCTCCTGTGCTGTTTATATAGGAGGGTCTTGCTCTGGGTATTTCTTGGCAGCTGGTGCCACATATGGTACGGTATTGGCAGGGGTTGTGATCCTTTCTTGTCTTTTGGGACCACATACTCATCCAGGTATTTTGGGGATTTCTTGTCCTTGTTGTTGTGCCTCAGTGTACCCAAGTGTTCCTGCAGGCTTGTTACACTGCTGCCCCCATGAAGACGGACCTTGTTCTCAAGGTTCAAGTCAGAAAACGATCTGTGAGTGCAGGAAGGTCCTCCCAGGTGGCCTCATTCAGAGGCAAGCCCTGCCATTGACCAGGAACTGGATGATCTGATGTCCTCACTTTGTGACAATAAGCTGCTCCAAAATGTCTTCAGGTGTGAGCATCAAAGAGGAGTCTTCTCTATAAGATCAAGGGGGTAACCTGTTGATTAGGGTTCCCTAAACACTTCTGCAGAACCAAAACATGAAAGACGGGGTTGTATTTTGGAGAAAGATTGGAGGTCCAGTTTGTAACCTCACCCACACGATGGAGGACCCTAGCTGGCCCGAAGAACCTTCAACTGAGTTTGGTTTGCCACTGAAAGCGAAGAGAGAGCTGCCTGTAGGGATGTAATCGAACATACACTCAATCTCCAATCTGAGGCTTACGTCTTGCGTCCCTTGTCTGCATTCTGGTTCATACGTTCCTGGGCAGCCTGCAAACTGGACTTCAAGAGGGCCAATGTTTCATCTTGGCGACAAAGGGACTCTGCAGCATTTGGATTAAACGTGTGATTTATGATGTATCGAGCTACTGTTGGGGGAGGCCGACCATAAACAATCTCAAAAGGAGTAAGCTAAAAGCTATGTTGGTATAATGTTGTATCGAAACTCACCCCCGAAAGTAGATGGAACCAAGTAGTAGGGACATCCGCAGCAAAACATCGAATAAAAATCTCAAAGACACTTGTTGAGATCCTCTGGATTTCCATTCGATTGCGGATGATAAGCAGCTCTTAGCTAATTAGGTCCCTTCAGTCAATTGATCTCAGCCCAAAAATCAGACAAGAAAATAGGTTCGTGGCCTGTAACAATTGAGAAAGGAAACCCATGTAATGAGATGTATTCTTGGACAAACACTTCCACAAACTTTTTTTAAAAAATGAAGTAAACACTTCCATGAACTTGTGACTAGTGAATTTCGGAGGGAAGGCAATGAAATGGCTATGTTTTGACAATCTGTCCACGGTTAATAGAATGATTGCGTCCCTGAGATGGTGGGAGACCAGTGACCAAATCCATATAAATATCCTCAAAAATTGCAGCTGGTATAGGAAGTAGAAGAAGAAATCCAGCAGGTTTCAAACATGTAGCCTTCATTTGCTGGCATATCTAGCAATAAGGTTAAACTGCTTGACATCCTTGCTCATACCTGCCCAATGAAAATTGGATGAGAGGCGTTGAAAAGACCTCATAATACCAGCATGACCTCCAATTTTAGAAGAATTTCATTCTTCCAAGAGCAAATGTTTTAGAGCTGGATTGTGGGGATAAGCAAATGCTCACGAAAAAAGAAGCAGGCCTTCCTGAAAGGTGAAGTGAAAGTGAAGCTACAGGAGCAAATGAAGGGTGAAAGAGTTGGGGTTGATTAGTGGTGCAATGTCTGGTGGGTTGGGTAAGAGAGAAATTATATTTTGTGATAGGAGGGGCAGGTTGGGTTTTTTTAACTTGGGCCAATAGTTTCTGCTCTGTAACTGGCCAAACTAATAGCCTCATGAATGTCTGTAGGTCTAAATGCTAAACATCAGTTTGATCACCGGAATAAGCCCAGATAAAAAAGAAGAAATAACGCATCATCTCTGAGAAGCATCGGTAGTGTGATTTGCAAGCTGCCCAAACCGAGAAAATACTCAATGACAGGGTAGATGTCATTTATTACTTCTCCAAAAACCCCTCCGATGCTTCAATGATTGTGAACCAAAACAAATTACCAAAGATTTGGTAAAGCGTCCCCAGACAATCAGTTGATGGTTCTTATATATCCATTGATACCTATCTCTAGTCATGCCCTCAATTTAGAACAAGACAAGGTTCATCCTGGATTTTATAGGCATCAAAGTATTGCTTTGCTTGGGAAACCCAACTTTCAGCTAACTGGCCGTCAAAACGGGCTAAGATCCATGGGTTTTGGTATCTCTATGAAGAGGGTAGAAAGGGTTTTGGTTTATAGCAAGGGTGGCTGTTGCAGTGGGTTCAACGACTGAGCGTAGGGGGGTGGAGAAATGTGTTGATAGAAGAATTTGTGTTGGTGGTATGGAAGAAAACTAAGGTTAGAGGTTGTTGGTCTTTTTCTTTGGGGGCTGGATGTTCTGATTCTGGGTCTAGAGGGTGGAAATTTGGGAGATAATCTTTTTGAAGTGTAGAGTTAATTGACTCAAAAGTTTTAGTGTGAGAATCAATGGTTTCTTGCAGCCGCTTGACGGCCTTGTCCATTGTGCGCAGACGTGTGTTGGGAGCACCATCACCCTTGGTAGGGGAGGTTCAATGAAAGCACCAAATGGAACGATTCAGAATTATATTCATCTGACAAGGGATAAATTACATGGTAGCAGTTCTCAACTTTAGGGAAAACAGAGCAAAAGATAGACAACATTTTAGCTAAGAAAATAAAGATGGAAGTATACCCAGTGAAATCCCACAAGTGAGGTTTGGGCAGGGTAGAAAAGGGTTGCAGGTTGTTAACATTTTAGCTAAGAAAATAAAGATGGAAGTATATCCATGCCCTATTCTAGAGCTCCTGTGTTATTATATAGGAGGATCTTGATCTGGATCTTTATTGATGGCTGGTGCAATATGTGAAGCAGTATTTGGCAGGGGGTAAGTGGGTTTCTTGGCCTTTGGGCCACATACTTATCCAGGTGTTTTGGGGACTGTTTGACCCTGTTGCTGCGCCTCAGTGTACCCAAGTGATCCTGCAGGTTTGTTAAATAATGTGATTGTTAAAATTGTCCATGTAGATGTGAAATAAACCTTTACATTTGGATTTCAAAAAGTAATGATCAATTATGGAGGCATGACATTTTCTTTTTCCTATAAAAAATTCTTCGATTGTCTCTGTGGATTCCTTTTGCTGTGACATTGTCAGTTTTGAAGTTTTTTTGGATAGTTGACTTATCCTTAAGATATACTCCCCTTGCTCCAATAACTAGACTTAATTCGGCAAATTCTATTATCAGGAGTAAAATATTTGAATAAATTGTTTTAACTGATTTTTAAATGTAAGTTTAAAGTATTCTCTATGTTCACTTTTACTTTTCCGCTATTCTAAAAATAGGTTTTCATTTTTATTTATCACTTTTAACTTATCAAGAAAAGACAAATTTTTTTCCATATTTTACCCTTAGCATAAATACTTGTTTCCCAAATCATTTTTCAAGACCTAATACTAAACATAAATTAATAGAGATAGTGTGGTAAAATAGTAATGTCAATCATTGTTTTCCTAATGGGTGTGTCAAGTCCAACAATGACAAGTAAAACAGAACAGAGGGAGTAGTTGTTGCTTTGAGATGTGAAAGGTGGAATAATTAGTTGGTAAGATGTCAAGTGAAGTTTAAAATGTATAAAAATGTATTAGTTTTCGTAGTTTATATTAGTTTTAATTGTTGGGTCAAAAATGATTTCAATTTTACTGGGATGGAGGAGGAACTATGAAACTAATCTCTGAATTATCTCATTATTGGAAGCAAAAATAATACTTATTTGATGATCACAAATTAGTTCTCCCTCCATCCTATATTAGTTGTCAAGGTTACTAATAATGCTTGTCCCAATTTACTTGTCATTTACAAAATTAAGATGAAATTAACTTTTTTTATTTCATTTTACCCTTAGTGTTAAATGTTCTTGAAATAAGATTAGCTTAGTTTTGTTCTTAGATGTAGTGCAATTTATTGGAGACTGATCAAGTGTAAAGTAGTAAAAAATACTACTTTTTGTTTATGATTTCTTGAGGAAAATGTGACGATTAATATTGGGACAGAGGGAGAATTGTCCTCGTGTTCAACAAACAACCAATTTATGTTCCATGGTTAGACCAAGCTGCAGTATAATCTACTTGCATAAATGAGCATAGTGACTAAGATTTCCTCGGTTTGTCTTCAATCTTCCAAGACTAAGTGGAAGTTGTTTGGGGAATTTTCTCAAAATCATCAAGAGCCCCGTATTCAGTTTCTCCTAAATCTTTATTTTTCATTGCTTTGGTTATAGTCACCGTCTTCGTATAAATTGAGGTCCTAAAAAAGTGTGTTACGGCTGCTATATTTTGACATGCCTACTACTGTGTTTCCAGTCTAAATCTTCCATACATCAAATTTGCAGGGATGTGAAGGCACTTATTGTTGAAATGCTTCAGGCTGCCAGGACTTAGGCTCATTAACTAACCATTATAATTTCCCATTCCAGCTTCATATTGGTGTGGTGTTCTATATCATGTAAATATTAAACACAGCTCTGTGGAATGCTTGTTTCACAATGAGATCTCAAGATTGCTAAGCTATATAAAAAATCTGATAGCAAACCTGCAATTTTAGTGATCATGATCTGGCTCTGGTGACGTTTCCCTAATTCCCCCTTGATAATACACTGTAATGTTTGCCTATATTACGTGTCGTAAGCAGTGCAATTGCAATGATGGTGATGTGATTGAAGTTTAAGACATCTCGATTGTACCTTTGATGTGCAATCGTGTGTAGTAAATGTTTGAGTTGACCGTAGTCGCACTTTCTGTATAATTGCATAGGCTAGGTTGCGATTGCAAAGGGTAAAATGTTATCAGTGCTGCATTCACGCCCAAGTCAATGTAATCACAATGGAAGACTTGTAGCTACATAAATAATGGAGAATGAAAACTAACAACCAACGTTGAAGTGGTTTGGATATAAAATGAGCAGATTCAACCGACAATTCAAGGTAATGATTTCCTACACTAATATTGAGATTATACTCATATTTGGTGTAATTACAACTATGAAATACTGAGTTTTCATAGTTAGAATTGTGTAATTTAGACCTAGGGTCAAATGGAGAAAGTTGAGCAATTGGCCTAGCAATATAAGTTAAAATTAGATTTTGCACATAGATATATACTTAGCTACTTATGGTATAGATATGCATAATCTACTTTTGCACGCTCTTATCCATTAAAATACTCTTAAGAAACACGATTCACAAAAGAAATAAGGTTGGAAACTTTGGAATCTAACTTAAGTAAGCTTACATGCCCTTTAACTTATATGTTATCAAAGTATTACCTGATTAAATGTCGCATGTTGACATCAAATTTTGGCCTGATATTTTTGAAATTCATGCCTTTAAATATTTTATTCATTAAATAGTTTAAAATACACGTTTTGCAATTTTTGTGCAATTTATCGATAATTATCTTTATTTTTGAATAGTTGGGATATTTGTCTGTTAATTTTGATTTCGTTATTTTTTTATTATAATCAGTTGAATATATTGTGAATATTGTGTCGGTTTAATTAAATCCTACACGAGCTAAGGTTGTGTGTTATATTAAAATCAAAGACATTTGTGTAAAATAAATGAATGACATTCTAAAAACTACACAACATGTGATTAATAAAACATCGAAGTAAAAAGTACCTGGGCCGAGTCAAATGCAGAAAGCATATCAAAGTTATGCACTCTATGCGATGAAGGACTATACATTGCATTTCCAAGGATAGTTTTCAAATACGGTATAACAACATCATAGTACTTCAAGAAGTGCATTCGTTAAAACATCACATACTAAGGCAACGGCAGGATTTCCAGATCACCAGTTCAAAGGATTATCACAATATATATCATCATATTATCTATATCTATATTATCTTAGAAGCATGAACTCCTAACTTGTCTATGAGTTCTGACTTTTTTTATAGGGTTGTGATTTTTCAATGAGTTATGACTTTCTAAAGAGTTGTGATTTTTTCAAATAGAAATGACTTTTTCAATAAATTGTGACTTTTTCAAAGATTTGTGACTTCTTGGAAAGGTCATGACTTTTCAATAAGAAACAAAAAAATCACTTGTTCATACTACTCTCTGTAGACTATAAATTAAGAGTGTACATGACCGAATTGGTTTGGATTTTTCAAATATCAAACCAAACCATTTATATAAAAATTTTAAATTTATAAATCAAACCAAACTAATAAAATTCAATTTTTTTCGGGTTTTTCAATCACGGGTTGATTGGATTTTTTAAATACCAAATCAAACCATCGTGTTGAATTTTTAAATTTATAAAATAATAAACCTTGAATTTTTTCTATTTTTTTATTTTTTTCGGTAAAGTTTGTATACAAATATATAATTAAGTTATGCTTCAAATATTTCTTTTAGTCCAACCAAAATACAATTATCTAAGCCGTTTGTTAAAAAAATACTAAATATGAGATGAGTATTGATGACACAAAAATATTCAATTAAAAATAATAATGAAATCATCATATAAAATAAATATTGTAAAGTCATAATGAAAATGACCATAATTTAAAAATACTAAATCATGCTAAAATAAGTTTATTAACATTAATAAATATGTAAGGAAAATTAAAATTAGATTATATTTTAACTATGTAAGCGAATGTAAAACTAAGAACAAATATTTCATATTATTGTCATTCTTAGTGTTAAATTGATTTTTTACATTAGTATTAATTTGATTTTGATTTAATTTTATTATAATTATCAACATCTATGAACTATAATCTTTATTGGACCATTCCAAATTATAAGTTTTAAACTTGAACTAATATATTAAAAGATAAAACTATGAAATAGAATAAAAATATTTTAAAAATACATCAAAGTAAATATTTTTATTTATAAAATAAATTTTAAAATAAAATATATAGTATCGGGTTGGTTTGGTCTCAGAGTTTTTTTTAGTTAAAACCAAGCCAACCCAAATATAGTCGGGTTTTTTTTCAATACCAAACCAAGTCAAAGCAAACCATTAGTCAGGTTTTTTTCCGGGTTGACTCGATTTGCGATTTGGTTCGATTTTCGGTTCAATTTTTGCACACCCATACTATAAATAGATGGGTTTCCTCTAATTTTCGACCATAATATTTTTTGAATCTTCTACTTTCTTCTTGTATTTTAATATTTTTTGTGTGATTTAATATCGTTGAGTAAGTTCAATGTTCAGCGCAATATGACGTACCAATGTTTTGATGAAGTAAATTATTCTATCGTGAGAAGGTATATTCTTTAACATCGAATACTTGAGAAAAATAATTCTAATGATAACATACTTATTATTTTGCTTAGATAGTATGTAATATTTCAATATATGAAGTTAACATTATGTAGTCTAAACTCATTTGTTTTTGTTAACAATTTCACTTGTGATGTATATATATGCTTCTAAATATCTTTTTCCAAAAATTATTAAACTTCTCAAGAGTTAGAGAATTGTCACGATTTATTTTTTGATTCTCAAGATAAAAGAATGACTTTATTTATCAATGTTACTTATGTGATTTCAATTGTCATGAATTTGCTTCTAAATAGTAAACATTGCCTTTTTGTTTTATTAATTTACCATTTCTTAATATTTAAGTATTTCGACGAAATAACACCAATTGAAGTTTGTATTAGTTTAACTTTTATTGTAGTCTAAATTCGTCGAGCCCCAACTATTTTAAAAAAATAGTTCAAATATGAAACTGTTAAATAAGTGGTCAATTTTGAACCAAAGGTGGATGTCAAAGGTATTTTGAAGCCAATAGGTGGGTGAAAAGGGTATTTTGGAGTTAAAAGGTGGATGAAGGGTAATTATGTACCATTTTCAATACTTCAAGGGTATTTTAGGCCCTTTTCCGTAAAATTTATTAGAAATTCAACTATAATTCTTTAGTTGTAACATTATAAATTATCTTAGTTATTATTAATTATTGCAAATGTTATTCACACTCTTCTACACTCTTTAGTTATAATTATGAATTTTCATAATTATTGCATTAATTATTTCTATCTTTCATCCTTGCTTATATTAACTTTTTGACCAACAATTTTTCAAATTATCATACCTCCCTATATATGTGATTGCATAGTGTTGTTATTTTTCCTTGGACGAATCATGTTTGATTGAATAAATTGAAAATTGTTTACAAGTATATGAACTATATCTTTGTTGAGTGTAGGATGAACACATGATTATATATATGATTTAATTTTAACTTTTAGTTTTTCGGTACAAAAAAGGAAATCTTTCTCAGCCAATTTCTCACCCAACTACGGACAGTAAGATAACTTATAAAATACAAATTGCAAAAAATAGTTCAAAAAATAAAATGATGTTATTCTTCAGATGTTCATATAACATCTAAACAGATTAAGTGAAATACAAGTGTAAAGCACACCTGAATAGATGACAAGAAAAATACACAACAAATATATACATATACATTATTAAATTTAACTAGTTAAATTTTTCATTGACCTTCTCTATAGGTTCGTTGAATAAGAGATAATATGTGATGATTCACATTGAACATTCACAAAAGAATCTGCAATATTATTTTGTGCAAAACTTATTATTCAAATTTTCGCTTAAATTTTTTGAATTGAAAGTCATGTGCAACACGTGTTGAAAAACTAGCATCTATATATATCTATATCTATATCTATATCTATATTTATGTCTATCTATACTATCTTAAAAGAATGAACTCTTAAATTGAATGTTAAATTACTAAAATATCCCTAACTTATGTTTTGACTTTTTCGATGAGTTGTGACTTTTTTTGTAACACCCTGTATCTAGAACAGACCAAAAATCAGCTTTTCAGAAAAGTCAGCAGGTGCAATTGATGGTTACCATCGACGAGCCGTAGCCTGATCCACGGCGCATACTGCAAATCCGTCGTTTGTGACTAAAACTCTCCCAAAATGCAGCTCAGAAAATTTGACTAAATGTCAAACGACGGATGGACCTACGGTCCGTAGTCTGTGTCCGTTGATCAATACCCCATTTACCCACTTTCTGACAAGAACCATAATTGACCAGTACGGTCCGTAAGTATGGCCGTAGGTGGAAATTAGCAGACAATTAGGGGGAAAATGCATTTTGATCAACTTCAATTAATCATAAGTCTTAGCACAAAATGAATTAGGTGTCTCATGACCTATGAAATTATAGATAATTGAATTAGCTTTTCATAGCCACCGAGTTTGCTAAAATCAGACATCCGAGTAAAATTTTATGCCAGTTTTAGTAAAAGCCTGTGGAAAAGACCCAACCTAAGGACCCAAACGAAATACCGTCGATTGAATGATGGCCCATCAGTCCATGTCGTAGTTTGGTCCGATAACAATTAACTCAAATATTTTTTGGTCTTTTCCCACTTCATTTAAACCCTAAGATACGTCATTTTGACCCTAAATCATCAGATTTTAGTCAGTTTAAGCCTAGAAACATAACTAAAACTTACCTAAGTCAAATTATTAATCAAAAACTTAAAAAATTAGAAGTAAGAGAAGAGAAAAAGGTTAAGAACCCTAGTTCAAGAAGGCATCAAGGTTCCAACATTTCCAGCCCCAAAATCTAATTATTATTCGTGAATTTCATCACCTGGTATGTGGGATTTGACTAGTGGGTTTCTTTCACCCATTAGATCGTCAGTTCTTGATTCTTTTATCATGATTAAACCTAGGATTTCTAGAATTACAACAAATCATCATAAATTAGTTAAATATATGATCTAAATCAGATTGAAAAGTTATTATGCAGTTTATCACATGAATTTCAGAACCATAGCTATGTATTTCTTTAGTTCTTCAATTACACATGCTAGGTCAGATATTTCAATTACTTCAGATATAAATGCCTCAGTTATAAATGCATAATTACCATATTAATTGTTACATTCTCAGTTTGCATGTTCAGTTTTGTGCTATCCAATAGTTACAAAAAAACAGTCATAATCAATTAATTACATAATTCATTGGGAGTAGCATAATATCGAGTTGGACTAGGGTTTAACGTACCAATTAGTCCCAGAACTACCAGCCAAGTAGGATGTCAGTCCCCTCTGTGGACAATCAGTTTAGTGATCATGCCTTAATACCTATGACAGGGTATAATGGGTCCTCTCAATGGGGCACAAACATTAGACTCCACAGTTAGCTCACGTGATTTTATTGTCGGTTGTTAGTAGCTCCCACAGATCAGTCAGACTCTAATGCATTAACCATATTTACAGTACAGTTATCATTTAGTCTCAACATGTTATAAATTTGGTCATTGCATCATGGTTAGATTATTATACTTGCTTTTGTGCTTGTTCAGATATGTTTTATTTCAGCTTTACTTTATCCTACATGCTGAGTACCTTCAAGTACTGACGCGTACGTGCGCTACATCTTCTCGTGATGCAGGTTCAGGTTCTCATCATCCAGATCGCGCTTAGGTCGATTTTCGATCTCCAGTTCAGCCGATACACTAGTGATTCCTCATCTCCGAGAACAATAGTCATTAGTGCATTTCAGTCTTTTAGTCATTTAGTTTCAGTTTTTGCTAGACTTAGTTGGTGCTTATCCTAGCATTTCTAGTTAGTTAGAGGCTTATTTCAGACATAGTTAGTTTCATCTTAGTATTGAATTAATATTTCCTTTGTATTAAACTCATTGTTTTCAAATATCTCAGTTATAGAATATGGGTATTCCCCATTTTTTAGTTTAAATTATCATTTAGCTTCTGTATTCAGTTTATTATCTTTAGTATGCTCATGATCATGCCAGCATGGTTAGCTTGGAATTACTTATGGTTCTAGGTTCCGTGTCCGCGTCAAGGGTAGCTCGGGGCATGACAAAACTTGGTATTAGAGCACTAGGTTTAAGAGTCTTAGGATGTCTAAAAATCCACTAAGTAGAGTCCTTTTCATGGATGTGAAGTGCACCACATATAATGAGAGGGAGGCTACAAAATGTTTTAGGAAAACTTCACTTTCTTGTTACTCTTATCGTGCGTAAGGTATGATCTTCTTCCGCTCTAAATTGACGTTTTACGTTTCAGATCATTCCTTCTAGTAGAGCTAACACTAGGAATGAGAATGCAAGGAATGCAAACGTAACTCCTCCTGTCCCATATTAGGAAGTCTCCAATGCTGAGTTCAAGAATGCCATACAGATGTTGGCTCAGAGTATGACCTACCAGAACAATCAGGTTCATGCTCCTGTGAATGGAAATGGTGGATCAATAGCAACAAGGTTCCATGACTTTATTAGGATGAATCCGCTTGAGTTCTTAGGATCACAAACTAATGAGGATCCTCAAAATTTCTTGGATGAGATCAAGAAAATCTTTGAGGTAATGCAAGTCATTGGAAATGATCGGGTTGAGTTGAAATCATACCAATTGAAGGACGTTGCTCATATCTGGTACACTCAGTGGAAGTAAAATAGGGGTACAGATGCAACTCCTATTACTTGGGATTGCTTTAGTGAGACATTTCTAGAGAGGTTTTCCAATAAAGTTGTGAGAAGCAAAGGCTCAGGAATTCATGAACTTGAGGTAGGGAAACATGACTGTACAAGAGTATGTGCCCAAGTTTAACCAACTCTCCAGGTATGCTCCTCACATGGTTGCTGACTCCAAGGCTCAGATGAATAAGTTATTGTATGGAGTGTTAGATTTGGTGAAAACTGAGTGCAGAAATGCTATGTTACTGGGAGATATGTACATCTCTAGGCTTATGACTCACGCTCAGCAGGTTGAGGGTGATAAGCTTAGGGAAAAGGCCAAGGAGAATAAGAAGGTTAGTACTGGGAACTATGACTATTCTCATCGGAAATTGGGTGGTGGAAATTGCTCGCAGAATCAGCATAATTTTTCAGCTCTAGCCCTTTCGTCAGCTAGTGTTCCATCCTTCAAGAACAGGTATGACCAGAGGGTTAGAGCGCCAGGATCTAAGTCTCAGGGAAGTGTTTCAAGTAACAAGACTTACCCCACTTGCTCTAAGTGTGGTAAGAACCATCTGGGCGAGTGTCTCACAGGAAAAGAAGGATGCTTTGGGTGCGGTCAGTCTGGTCAGAAGATGGGGGATTATCCTTCTAGACAGGGTCAAGCAGGTGGTAATGGTAGAGCTCAATATACAACTTCATCAACACCAATAAGTCGCCCGACTCATCAGGGTAACTCATCTGGTATAGGTGGTGGTCAGCACTAAAATAGTTTGTATGCTCTTCATACTCGCCAGGATCAGGAAGATTCTCTTGATGTAGTTACTGGTACGTTACGAGTCTTTGACCTTGGTGTTTATGCATTGTTAGATCCAAGGTCCATTCTTTCCTTTGTAACTCATTACATAGCCTCAGAACCTTTCTCAGTCTCTACTCCATTTGGTGACCCAATAATGGCTAGACGAGTATACAAAAATCACCCTGTCACAGTATCCCAGGAACTCACCTCAGCAGATCTTGTAGAGTTAGAAATGGTAGACTTCGATGTCATTCTAGGCATGGATTGGCTACATTCCTGTTATGCCTCAGTCGACTGCAGAACTAGGATTGTTCATTTTAGCTTCCAGACGAACTAATCTTAGAGTGGAAGGGTAGTATCTTAGCGCCTATGGGTCGATTCATTTCTTACCTTAAGGCCAGAAAAATGATCTCTAAGGGTTATCTCTATCATCTAGTTCGGGTTAAGGATTCTAGCTTTGAAACCCCAACTCTTGAGTTAGTTCCAGTAGTCTGTGAGTTTCCAAAATTACTTCCAAAAGATCTTCAAAAGTCCCTCCCGAAAGGAAAATCGACTTTGAAATTGATCTCCTTCCAGATACCCAGCCTATTTGTATTCATCCTTATATAATGGCTCCAACATAGCTTTGGAATTGAAAGAGCAGTTGAAAGACCTTCTAGATAAGGGCTTCAGCAGACCTAGTATTTCACCATGGGGTGCACCAGTGTTGTTCGTAAAGAAGAAAGATGGTTATCTTAGAATGTGCATTGACTATAGACAGTTGAACAAGGTCACAATCAAGAATAAGTATCCCATAAACAGGATTGATGACTTGTTTGACCTACTTCAGGGTGCTAGTCACTTCTCAAAGATAGACCTCAGATCGGGTTATCATCAGCTTAGAGTCAGAGATAGTGATATTCTGAAAACAACCTTCAGAATTCGGTATGGTCATTATGAATTTGTAGTTATGCCATTTGGACTAACCAATGCTCCTGCAACATTCATGGATTTAATGAACAGAGTGTTCAAATACTACTTAGACTTGTTTGTTATCATCTTCATTGATGATATCCTCATTTACTCTAGGAACGAGGAAGAACATGCGAGTCATTTGAGAATTGTTCTACAAACTCTCAAGGAGCACCAGTTATACCCTAAATTTAGCAAATGTGAGTTCTGGTTGCAATCCGTTGCTTTCCTTAGACACATTGTATCTAGCAAAGGGATCCGAGTGGACTCACAGAAGATAGAAGCAGTGAAACAATGGCCTGTACCTACCTCTGCTACAGATATAAGAAGTTTCTTAGGTCTAGCAGGGTATTACAGAAGGTTCGTGGAAGGATTCTCATCCATAACCTCACCATTGACTAGGTTAACTCAAAAGATGGTCAAGTTTCAACAGTCAAATCATTGTGAGAAAAGCTTTGCAGAATTGTAAACTAGATTGACTACATCTTTTGTCTTGACTCTACAAGAGGGTTCAAATGGTTATGTGATCTATTCTGATGCATCCAGAGTTGGCCTAGGGTGTGTATTGATGCAGCGTGATAAGGTTATAACTTATGCTTCTAGGCAACTTAAGGTTCATGAGAAGAACTATCCAACTCATGACCTCGAGCTTGCAGCAATAGTATTTGCACTCAAGATATGGAGACACTAATTGTATGGTGTTCATGTAGATATGTTCACTAATCATAAGAGCCTTTTGTATGTGTTCACCCAGAAAGATTTGAATCTTAGCTAGAGGAGATGGCTTGAGTTCCTTAAGTATTATGATATGAGTGTGCATTATCATCCTAGTAACGTGAATGTAGTAGCATATTATTTATGGGTAGTGTATCCCATGTTGAGGAAGAAAGGAAGAAGCAAGTGAAGGATGTTCACAGGCTTGCTCGCTTGGAAGTTCGCCTTATGAGCATATTTGACAGTGGTGTAACAATTAAGAATGGGGAAAAATATTCTTTGGTAGTGGAGGTTAAGGAAAATCAAGACATTGATCCAATGTTGCTTGAACCTAAGGGTGCAGTCCACAATCAGAGAGTGGAGGTTTTCTCCCAAGGTGGATATGGTGTACTTCGCTACCAGGGTAGATTTTGTGTTCCTGATGTGGGTAAGTTGAGAAATCATACCTTGCAGAATCCCATAACTCCAGATATTCTATTCATCTAGGTAACACTAAGATGTACCGTGATTTATGGGAAGTTTGTTGGTGGAATGGCATGAAGAGGGATATAGCAGATTTTGTGAGTAAGTACTGCAATTGCCGGCAGGTTAAGGTAGAACATAAAAAACCAGGGGGTATGACTCAAGAGATCCATATTTCTACTTGGAAGTGGGATGTGATCAATATGGATTTCATAACAGGGTTACCTCGTACTCACAGACACATGACTCCATATGAGTGATAGTTGATAGGATGACTAAGTCTCTAGCTTTTTAGCGGTCAAGACTACATATTCGGTAAAGGACTATGCCAATATTTACATAAATAAAATTGTGAGGTTACATGGGGTTCCTTTGTATATCATCTCAGATAGAGATCCTCAGTTTACCTCTCATTTCTGGAAGTCATTTTAGAAGGGTCTTGGTACTCAAGTTAATCTTAGCACAGTATTCATCCACAGATGAATGGACAGGCAGAGCGTACCATTCAGACCCTAGAGGATATGTTGAGAGCACGTGTGATCGATTTCAAGGATAGTTGGGATGATCACCTTCCTCTTATTGAGTTCGCCTATTACAATAGCTACCATTCAAGCATTTTGATGGCCCCGTCTGAGGCACTGTATGGGCGTAGATGTAGATCTCATGTTGATTGGTTTGAAGTAGGTGAAGCAACTTTAATATGTCCATATTCAGTCCCTTATGCTATGGAGAAAGTGAAACTCATTAGAAAGAGACTTAAGACAACCTAGAGTCGTCAAAAATCTTAAACAGATGTAAGGAGAAGGGAACTAGAGTTCCAAGTTGATGATTGTGTTTTCCTGAAAGTGTCACCTATGAAAGAAGTGATGAGATTTGACAAGAAAGGGAAACTCAGTCCTAGATATGTAGGACTTTAAAAGATCCTAAAAAAGGTTGGAAAGGTGGCATATGAGTTAGAGTTGCCAACATAATTAGCAGCAGTGCATCCGGTCTTCCACATCTCACTCTTGAAGAAGTGTGTGGGTGATCCAGCCTCTGTAGTGCCATTAGAGAGTGTGGCAGTGAGAGATAGTCTTTCTTATAAGGATGTACCAGTTGAGATTCTTGACCGTCCGGTTAGAAAGTTGAGAAATAAAGAAGTCATTTTAGTCAAGGTTTTGTGGAGGAGTCAGTCCGTTTAGGGAGCTACTTGGGAAGCGGAAGCAGCCATGAAAGCCAAGTATCCTCACCTGTTTCCTTTCGATTCCGGTCCAGCTTAAGGTAATAGTTCCTCTTCAGTCTTTTAGTCATTCATGCGTAAATTCAGTCTTAGAATCATGTTCTCTCAGCTTGTACTTGCATTTTCAGCGTATTCGCATGTTCCCAAAACTCAATTCAATCAGAAACTTAGTCCTCAGTGTTTAGTAGTAGGGACTGCAGCTCTCTCCCTATATTTCAGCTAGTTTAGTCTTTATTCGAGGACGAATGTTCTCAAGGGAGAGATATTGTAACACCTCGTATCTAGAACAGACCAGAAATCATATTTTCAAAAATCTGCAGGTGCAATCGACGGTTACCGTTGATGGAGCGTAGCCTGATCCACGACCCGTACTGCACATCCGTCATTTGTGACTGAAACTCTCCCAAAATGCAGCCCAAAAAATTTGACTAAGTGTCGAACAACGGACGGACTTACGGTCCGTAGGTCAGACTATGTGTCCGTTGATCAAGACACCATTTACCCACTATTTGACAAAAACCATGATTGACCAGTACAGTCCGTAGATGGAACTACGGACCTAGGTGGAAATTAGCAGACAATTAGGGGGAAAATACAGTTGGGTCAACTTCAATTGATCATAACTCTTATCAAAAAATGAATTAGGTGTCTCGTGATCTATAAAATGATAGATAAATTAATTAGATTTTCATAGCCAACGAGTTTGGTAAAATCAGAACTCCGATTAAAAAGTTATCCCCATTTTAGTAAAGGCTTGTCGAACATACCCAACCTACGGACCAAAATAACGGACCGTCGATTGAACGAAGACCCATCAGTCCAAGTCGTAGTTTGGTCCGACAACAATTAACTCAGGGGTCTTTGGTCTTTTCCCACTTTGTTTAAACCCTAAGATACGTCGTTTTGACCCTAAATCATCATATTTTAGTCAGTTTAATGCTAGAAACATTACTAAAACTTACTTAAGTCAAATCATTAAACAAAAACATAGAAAATTAGAAGCAAGTGAGGAGAAAAAGATCAAGAACCCTAGTTGAAGAATGCAACAAGGTTCCAGCAGTTTCAGCCCCGAAATCTAATTATTTATCCGTGAATTTCATCACCAAGCATGTGGGATTTCACTATTGAGTTTCTTTCACCCATTAGATCCTAGCTTTCAGTCAGTTCTTGATTCTTTTATCATGATTTAACCTAGGATTTCTAGAATTACAACAGATTATCATAAATTAGTTAAACATATGTTCCAAATTAGATTGTAATATTGCATGAATTTCAGAACCTTAGCTATGTATTTCTTTAGTTCTTAAATTACACATGCTAGTTCATTTAATTCAGTTATTTCAGATATACATGCCTCAGTTATAAATGCATAATTACCAGATTAATTGTTGCATTCTCAGTTTACATATTTAGTTTTGAGCTATCCAATAGTTACAGAAAAACAGTCATAATCAGTTACTTACATAATTCATTGGAAGTAGCATAATACCGAGTTGGACTAGGGTTTAGTGTACCCAATTAGTTCCAGAACTACTAGCCAAGTAGGTTATAAGTCCCCTCTGTGGACAATCAGTTTGGTGATCATGCCAGCATGCCTTAATACCTCTGACTGGGTATTTTGGGTCCTCTCAATGGGCATATACATCAGACTCCACATTTAGCTCACGTGGTTTTATTATCAGTTATTAGTAGCTCTCACAGATCACTCAGACTCTAATGCTTTGACCAAATTTACAGTCCAGTTATCATTTAGTCTCAACATGTTATAAATTTGGTCATTACATCCAGTTAGCTCAAAATTCAGTATATCATGTTTAGATTATTATACTTGCTTTTGTGCTTGTTCGATTATATTTTAATTCAGTTTTACTCTATCCTACATGCTCAGTACCTTCAAGTACTGATGCATACGTGCGCTACATCTTCTCGTGAATGCAGGTTCATGTTCTTAGCATCCAGATCGACCTTAGGTCGATTTTTGATATCCAGTTTAGCAGATTCAGTAATGATTCCTCATTCTCCGAGGACAATAGTCATGAGTTAATTTCAGTCTTTTAGTCATTTAGTTTTAATTTTTGCTAGACTTAGCTGGAGCTTTTCCCAGCATTTATAGTCAGTTAGAGGCTTATTTCAGACATAGATAGTTTCAGCTTAGTATGAGTTAATATTTCCTTTATATTAAACTCATTGTTTTCAAATATCTCAGTTATAGAATATGGGTATTCTCCATCTTTTTAGTTGAAATTATGATTTATCTTCCGCATTCAATTTATTATCTTTAGTATGCTCATGATCATGCCAGCAGAGTTAGCTTGGGATCACTTGTGGTCTTAGGTTCCGTGTCCGGGTCTCGGAGGTAGCTTGGGGTGTGACATTTTTCAAAGGGTTGTGATTTTTGAATGAGTTGTGACTTTTTCAAAGAGTTGTGATTTTTCAATAAGCTGTGAATTTTCCTAAGAGTTGTGACTTTTTCAATAAGTTGTGACTTTTCCAAATGGTTGTAACTTCTTGAAAAAGTCCCGACTTTCCAGATAAAACACAAAAAACATATGTTCATACTACCCTATATTGACTACAAATAGATGATCTCCCTCACAATTTTCCACCATAATCATTTTATGATCTTCTACTCTTCTTTTGTTTTCTTTTTTTTTCCGTGTGATTTATTGTGTTGAGTGAGTTCGAAGTTTAGCGAAATATGAGATACCACTATTCTAATGAAGTAAGTCATTCTATCCTAAGAAGGTACATTCCATAACCTCGAGTACTTGAGAAGAATAATTTTGATGATATAAGAAATATTTTTTTGCTTAATATATACATTAGTATGTAATATTCCAATATACGAAGTTACATGATGCAGTCTAAATTCATTTGTTTTTATTAACAATTTCTCTTGTGATGTAGATATATGCTTTTCAATATCTTTTTCCAAATTTATATAATTGTCACGATTTATTAGAGTGACTTTATTTATCAATGCTACTCATGTGATTTAGACTCTTAGAAAGTTTGCTTCAAAAAAATTATTACTGTATAAACATTTCTCTTTTGTTTTACTTATTTCCTATTTTTAATATTTTAGTATTTTGGACGAAGAAAAGTTCATATGACTTGTGATAATGCTAATTCAAGTTTGTATTAGTTTAATTTTTATTATTTATTAATTTATGATATAAATATTTTCATTAATTCAAATATATATTTATATTTGGATAGGTATTTAGATTTAAATTAAAGTATTGTATATGTCACAAATGTATTATGAAATGTGTAAATTAGGTATATAGCATTTTCTATAGTAATATTCTCAAGATATAACATTAGAGTTTGTATTTCAATATATAACATTTAATATCTTAAGTTATAGCATATTATTATAAACTTAATGTTAATTTGAAATAATTAAAAAAAATTGTTTTAAAAAAATTGAATTAAAAAAACTGACAAAAATATAAATGGAAATCCTTTATTACTAAATTAAATACAATTATTAATTGGTGTTAATTGATTAACACGTTTTAAGGAAATTTAAAAAATATTCAGATTAGTTAGTTGCCTTAAATCTCTCAAATTAGCTTAAATGAGAATAAATTTTGATTTAATTCCTTAAAAAGCTCTAACAAATTGACATCAACGTACAAGCTATTTTTTCCTCCAATTTTCACTATTCTTTCAGATTTGCAGCAGATATCAGTTCGTTTTTTAGTAATTGAAGAAATTTTGACGTTGGAAAAAAAATTGATTTGCTATGACGGAGAACATTGTGTCGATATTAATTAAAATGGTGGAATGTGGAATTCATCAGGTTGGTTTTAATTATGATTTGTTAGGTTTTAACATGGAGAACATTATGTCGATTTTTTTTTTGATTATTTTAAGATCTGATATAGATTATAGCTTGTTTTTTTGGGATGAAACAATGTTTTGGTATATATACCATATCTGAAAAACAGTTGTAAATGTATATGTGTTTGAGTTTTAATAAAATTGAAGATTCGCGTAATACTTGATTTATGAACAAAATATAAAAAATGAGTTTGATAGTACAGTGTATTTAGTTACTAGTCAAAAAATAAGTATTTATAATTATGTGGATCGTTGAAGTATGAAAGTTGTATTAATCGTGTATGAACCTTATATGAAACTTGTATTAATTATGTATGAAGTTTCTTTTTTTGTTGAAATTAGAATATATGTTTCTGTTTGGCATATGAATGTAAATGTTGATATAATTCTGTATGAAAACTGTATTTTTTTTGTTTAGTTATTTTTTTCTGGTTTAGTAATCTTTTTTTGTGATGATGAAAGCTATATTTATTTCTTTTAGTAATTTTTTTTGTTATTTGTGAATATGTGTAATATTAATGGAATTATTGGTGAAAAATAGTATATTGGTCGAAATATGAAATGCTAGTTTCTTTGTCTGTTTCTGATTTGTAAAGCAATGTTTGTATTTTTTTTAGATATTTATAGTATGAAAGGTGTACTATTTTGATATTAAATATTTTTATTTTATTTTTTAATGACATATTTTTTTTGGAATTTTTTTTAATGAGTATTAATTTTTCATGTTAGGTAATCCCATCGACGGTTGATACGTATGTTCTTGTTGAAGGACCAAAGAAGTACATAGTAAATTTAAATACAAGGTGTGTAGTTGCGGGAGATTTCACCATTATGAAATACCATGTGATCATGTAATTGCAGTTCTTAGATACAAGAAACTGCATGAAACATATTTCTATTCTGTCTTTTATAGCCGGAAGAATTTTAGAGGTGCATATGTCATCTCTGTTGAACCTATCCTCTGCGAGAGTATGTGAGATATACCAAATTATATTTCAAAGCCTAAATTGATGGCACCCGATCCAAATAGATCAGTTAGAAAATTGCATGTTGAACGTTGGAAGGAGTTTGCTGATGTGAAATTCAAAAGGTCAAAGGTTACTTGTTATAAATGTCGTCAAGTTGGACATAACAGGAAGACATGTTCAAATTATCCTGTTAAAAAAATTATTTCATGATTTTTAGTTTTTGTTACATAACATGTTTTGTTTTATGGAATGAATTTGGTATAATTAATATTTGAGTAGTTGTGATTTCTTAATATTATCCATATAAATAATACTGAAACACATTTTGTGTCCGTTTTCAAATTTTATTCGTATACTAATATATAGTTAAACAAGAATCGTACATAATTCATACAAAAAACATATATATGGAACAACTTTTTAACATATAATTATACAGTAAAACTCTTATTAAAATAGTTCATACATAGATCATACATAGTTCGTACAAAGTTCATACATATGGATCAAAAAATATATGATAGTTGTCATACTAAAACGATAATAAATAAAAAATGTGATATCATGTTCATACTAGTAGTAATCAGATTTCATACATATTTCATCCAGACAGTAATCACACTTCATACATAATCAATAATGGAAGAAAGATTTATACAAAAAAGCCAACAAATTAGAAATGTAATGTCATGCCCATACAATTAGTAATCAAACTTCATCGAAAAAAGTCAACAAATAAAAAATGTAATGTCATGCTTATACAATTAGTAATCAGACTTCATACAAAAAACCCAACAAATTAGAAATGTAATGTCATGCCAATACAATTAGTAATCAGATTTCATACACACATCAATTTATATATCAATTCAAACATCATTCAAGCACTGGTAATATGTGTTAATATCATATGAATTCTGTGTGGATTGATGTATTAGTTTGTATGACTTGTGTATAAATGTTGTATGAATTGATATATACATTGATGTATTACTGTTGTATGATTTGTGTATGAAAGTACCTTAGAATTTCATTTCATGCTTTGTGTATGAATTGATTTGGTTGTCTATTTATATGACAGTGTTTGGATTATGTTTTAATTGATATATAAATTGATGTATGTATGAAGTCTGATTACTAATTGTATGGGCATGACATTACATTTCTATTTTGTTGGCTTTTTTGTATGAATCTTTCTTCAATTATTGATTATGTATGAAGTCTGATTACTGTCTGGATGAAATATGTATGAAGTCTGTTACTACTAGTATGAACATAATATCACATTTTTGATTTATTATCGTTTTAATATGACAAATATCATATATTTTTTGATCCATATGTATGAACTTTGTGCGAACTATCTATGATCTATGTATGAACTATTCTAACAAGAGTTTTATTGAACAATTATATGTTTAAAAAGTTGTTTCATATATATGTTTTTCGTATGAACTATGTATGATTCTTATTTAACTATATATTAGTATAGAAATAAAATTTGAAAACGGACACAAAATGTGTTTCAATATTATTTATAGTTAGACAATATTAAGTAATCACAATTACTCAAATATTAATTATACCAATTTTATTCCATAAAACAAAACATGTTGTGCAACAAAAAGTAAAAATCATGAAATTATTTTTTAACAGGATAATTTGAACATGTCTTCCTGTTATGTCCAACTTGAAGCCATCTACTACATGTAACCTTTGACCTTTTGAATTTCACATCAGCAAACTCCTTCCAACGTTAAACATGCGATTTTCTAACTGATTTACTTGGATCGGATGCCATCAATTTAGGCTTTGAAATATAACTGGGTATATACCACATACTCGCGCAGGCGATAGATTCAACAGGGATGACATATGCATCTCTGAAATTCTTCAGGCCATAAAAGGTAGAATAGAAATATGATTCATGCAAGTATTCTGCATCTAAGAACTGCATTATATGAATGGTGAAATCTCCCACAACTACATACCTTGTATTTAAATTTACTATGTACTTCTTTGGTCCCTCAACAACAGCATACATATCAAACGTCGTGATATCACCTAACATGAAAAATCAATGCTCATTAAAAACAGTTCCAAAAAAATATGCCATTAAAAAATAAAATAAAAATTTTTAATATCGAAGTAATACACATTTCATATTATAAATGTCAAAATAAATAATACAAACATTGCTTTACAAATAAAAGACAGACAAACAAACTAGCATTTCATATTTCATACCATATTAATATGCAATTCAGACAACTAACATCATGTTGACCAATTTTATACGATTTTTTCACCAACTATTTCATTAATATTACACATATCCACAAATAACAAAAAAAATTACCAAACAAAAAAATAAATATCATACAATTTTATAACACTCTTAACACAATGAATTAACATAGATTACTAACAACAAAACAAAAAACTATAACAAATACCAACATGACGAATCTCATCTGCTACCATGTTTAATTAATATTGATAAGTTATTGTCCATCAAAATAAATCACAATTTTTTCACATGAAAAAAACTCAATAAAAAAGGAGTAAAAGTTCTGCAAACTAGAGAGTGAAAAATGTGATAGAGAGAAAAAAAAGTAAAAAATCATGTTTTAATTTGATTTAAATTAGTTTGAGCATTTTAAGGAAACTGAATAATTTAAATCTTTTTTGAATTCCTTAATATGTGCTAATTTGTTAATTATCCATTATTAATTAAAATTAATTCAAACGCCACAATTGGTGCTACTTACCAATTAATACATAAACGTGGTTTACCTTTTATTTTATTTAAAAATAATATAAAATTTAAATGTAAAAATAAGAATAAATATTTAAACTTATTAATTAGTATTTAAATAATTACTTATAGTTGGTTTTTAAAATATTTGGGGAAGATGAATTTTTATTTTTTTTTAAATATAGCGTGTGACGATTTAAAAAAAAAAAATTGGTATTGGTTTAGATAGTGGTGGGTAGTTATTATGGAATGATAAAATCCCTAGTATTTTGTAATTTTTTTATAAGGTAACTATATAATGTTTAATTTAATTAAATAGTAGTTAAAGAGTTTTGTTTAAAAAAGGTAACTTAAAAAAATAATGTAATCAAATATTTTTGTTTAAAAAAGGTAACTTAAAAAATTAATTTAATTAAATAGATTGATTTAAAAAAGGTAACTGAATAATAAATGTAATTATTTAAATAAATTAATTATTATTTAAATAATTAATGAGAATAATATATTTTTTCTTGATATGTTATAACTTGATAATAATATGTTATAAGTAGTTTATTATCAAACAATATGTTTATAACTTGATATTTATCATCTTAAATGTGTGTGAAGTGTTATTTTTATTTATTAAATTAACAAGATCTCCTAACTTTAAAATATATTATTTTAAAATAGTCCCAGTTCTTTTTTTTTTAAACAAAAAATCTCAAGCAAATTTGAAAATATGTGATTATATAAAATTTAGTTATTCTCTTCACATATTCATATGACATCAAAATAATTGAACATGAAATACACAGGCAAATCACATCTTGTTAGATGACAATAAAAGTACAAAATAGTTAATGTCTATAACGTAATATTAGTGAGGTAAGACTAACTACATGATTGAACCTCATAAAATTGAAATAAATACATACATTATTACATTTAACTAATAAAATTTTTCGTTTCCAGAATCTATAACATTATTTTTTGCTAAACTTATTATTCAAATCTTCACTTTAACAAGCAATACTATTTACTATAACATATATATTTAAAATTGGTAATCACATACAACACACGTATCAAAAAATTAGTATCATTATAAGAGGGAATCTACAAAGATGAAAAGTTGGACTACCATTTTACCTCTAGATAAAATTAAACATGTAATCAATTGAATGATATTATTTCAATTATTTTTTGAATTGTACGTTATTTATTAGAAAGGGAATGTGGAAGAATAAGAGTCAATTGAAATTGTTAGAATTTTAAATAATTACATGAATCAAAATTTTCTCCCTTTTAATCTTAAATTAAGAATATGAAAAGTTGTAGCAATATCAATATATACCACTACCAAATACAAGTTAGTTATCTTGAATTCTTCCACTAGCATTTCTACGTACATCTATGGTAGAAATCCTTCTTTTTCATTTTCTATTGTTTGTTTGTAAGACTTTTATCATTTTTAATTTTTTTTTTCAAATTAGAAAGGATTATAATTCTTTATTTATGATTGTTTCTCTTTTTGAATTTTCTTGTTACTATTTGTGTACAAATGTAAAATTACTATACACATTGCCTTGCAATGTATCTGGTGTTATTTGACTTGGAGTAATTTTGATATTCTCAACTAATTATTATTAATAATACGTATTATGTTTACAACTACAATGTTTTAAAAATACAAATGGACACTAGAGGATTTTGTTTTTTAATTTTATTTTGCTTTTGCTTACACTAATCAATAGTTGAGGTGTCTATATTCACAAATTGAGATTAAGAGAAAAGGGATAAAAAATAGAAAATCTTAGGATGGAGTTCTATGTACGAACAACTACATAATCTCTTTTAATGCGATGAAATTGTTGAGTGAATTAAAAGAAACCTTTTTAACTTCATGCATACTAATTGAACATTTTTTCAAAAGAAAAAAATTGTCTAATACTCTGAACTATTTTATTTTATTCATCAAAATGATTGTTTTTATTTTAAAATTAATAATGATATTCTTTGCATTTAATTTTTGAAGCAGGTATGATTTTTTTATTTATAAACCAAGTAAATAAATTTATGATCTCAAATTAACAATAAAGCGTATATCAAGTTTGATTATCTTATATTTATATGAACCAATTTTATTTGATTAGACAAATTAGTGATTTTTTTATACATATTATAAGTGCAAGATTTGGTTCATTACTTTAAAGTTATGCATTGGATCGATAAACTATTATAATATTATTATTTCACTCTTATTTTTAAATAAAGCAAATGGTAAGATGAATTTTTGAGGTTAAGTTGGTATTATATTTTAAAATTAAATAGTTGTAATTTATTTTCTCGTAGAACACATTTAGGTGACTATATTTGCATTTAAATATCAATTGAATCCCTATTTTAGTGATTTTCATTCACTACAGATGTGAGTAAATAAGAAGTCTAACTACTAATAATACCTTTAATTAATACACGTTACAATATAGCTAATTATAATGCTCTATGTTTGCCTTATATAATTCTATACTGAAATATGTTAATAAGTATCTTATTATATAAATGCTAATAATACCTTTTCCAGCATCTTCAAATTCCTAATAAAAAATTTCACATGTTGTTGCCTTATTCAAAGTTTCTAAATAATATTACTTTCTTTTACCGCCTCTTCAAAACTTAAAGATACACTCACAATGTTTTTGATTGTCCTAAATAATGTTATATTTACTACTAATAATATCATTTAAAATCTTTTAAAAACTGTACAAAGTCAGAACTTATGGCGATAAAACTGTTTTGATCCTCTATTTACCTTTATTAATCCAACACCATCAATAATAATTTTATATTAAGTTTTAGTTATTAAACATCCTATATAAATGGATACAATCTTAAATCCTCTCACTTATCCTATTTCTTTTATGATTCCTTTTATCTTTATTCTTATGTAGCTCTATTTATTATATTTTAATAATGTATGATGATTTCAAGTTTTATTATATGCATTTCATTTGTGTTTAGGTTGGTCCATAAGAGTGTGTCTGTGCGTGTGTGTATATATATATATATATATCTATCTTTTTTCTACCACACTGTTTATATCTTTTCGATTGTATTTCATAATTCAACTATATTTATATAACTTGTAAAAAATTTTTTTATCAAAATTTACAGATGACGGAATTAATAATTTTGAATGAGTCAAAAAAGACAAAGGGTACTTATACATGTAACTATTATTTATATATGTCAATTAAATATTTAAAAAATAATTATTTTATAACAAATAAATACTTTTATTTTGTAGGTGTAGAGAATGAAATAGATGATGATCTAGTATCCATCCTAAGAAAGGCATATGTTGATTGGATTTTTCTACAACTATTACAAGATACTGCTCTCTTTTGACGATAAGTTCTCGATATGTATGCATATGTAAAAAAGTGAAGAGTATTACTCCATAAAAAGAAGGCAAAAACTTTAATGCATTAAATACTTTGTAACAATAATGCCTACATTTAAATTATGTGTTGTAACATATTTAAAAAAAGAACTTTAACCAAGTTGAATACTGATATATTATAAGAATTGTATAATTGAAGTCGTTATAGTATTAGTTTTCAAATTCACTTGATAACAATATTTTGTATGATGTGTCTTGCAATGATCATAATATCAGTTGAATATGCTAATTGATCATTGTTTCGAGTTTGTATTTTACACATCGTATACTTATATTTTAGAAGTATTTATACTAATTAGCACAGTATACTCGTGTAACACACATATTCGAAACTAGTTATACTAAAAGTAGGAAGAATTTTAGGCAAAAATTAGATTACGGGTTTACCCCTACATAAAATTTAAATGTTATAAATTATTTAATGAATTAAATATAAAATTATAAATAATCATATTAGTACATGAGTCAACCACTATAAAATCTCTTGAATGTGTATTCTTTGTATTAATTTTATGTTAGAATAATTCATCAATTTGTTCATCTTCCAATTGAAAATATGAATGGTTGTGTTTGCCCTTCACAAAAAAAAAACCCATACAAATCAATATTATATTCTTGCTATAAATGCATTAATGTAGATGTCATTTGTAACTCACTTCAAAGTTCATCCGTAACTCTCTTTGAAGTTCATATACGAAATAAATGAACACTTTAATTCATGTAACTTTGAAGAGATATTTTATACTATAAATAGGCGATGATTATTGTATTAAAGGATCAATCAAAAAGTACAGCAGAAAGAAATAAGAAAGCATTGTCCCATATATCTGTCTATATATTTATTGTCTTAGATATTTTTGTATTTTTAATAATTTAGAACATGTTATCATCACGAGTCTCTAACCAACTGAGACCTACTTAATTCTAAATTATCTTTTTCCCTAAAAGTTGATCAATTTTACTTCCGAGGAGGTATACATTTATACTTTTATAACATATCAGTAGGACTTACATAAGTCTTTGAGCAACAATTTTATTCCTGCATATATAACTTGATTTAGCTTTTTGTATGATACTTTACTAGGTATAATAATCCATACGTTTCAGGTTTATATTTTTATGTTGTTTATAGGTTAGTAACTTATAACTCTAAAATAAATATTAGAGCATATAAGAACATGCTACTTAGAACAATTCTATGTTTTTTTTGTCATTAATTTATGATAAATATTGGTGTGTGCAATAAAGAGTAATAGTATTATATTAAATATGACTTAAAAAATCTTACAAAACTTTGACGTTAATAACTATTGAACTAGTAATAAATATTTTAAAGTAATTAAAATATATATTAAATTTACCATTTCATACTTTTGAGTTACATGCTTTTATAAGATCCCATGTTCATGCATATATTATATTTTATACTAATTCTTAATCATTTAAAATATTAATTTTTACAATTTATTATAAAGAAATTAACATCATAATATTAACTCAATTATTTGATGAGAGTTTTCATCATGTCGAATTTGTCAAAGCTTGAATTTGTGGCACTTGACATTTCTGGAAAGAATTATTTGTCATGGGTACTTGATGCTGAAACTCACCTTACCACTAAGGGGCTTGGTGATAGTATAATCGAAGAAAATACGACATCAAGTCAGGATAAAGCGAAAGGTATGATTTTCGTTCGTCATCATCTTGATGAAAGCCTAAATGTTGAATACCTAGCACTGAAAAGATCCACTTGAATTGTGGATCGGTTTAAAAGGGAGGAATGACCACCTCAAGGCAACGGTATCGCCAAGGACTTGTTACGAGTGGATGCACTTACGATTTTAAAATTATAAAACCGTAATAGAATATAACTCTGCTGTATTTAGAATAACTTCTCAATTAAAATTATGTGGGGAAACAATACAAGATGATGATATGGTAGAAAATACACTAACTACTTTCCATGCTTCTAATATCATATTACAACAACAATATCGTGAAAAAGGTTTTCAGAAATACTCTGAACTGATCTCATGCCTTCTGGTGGCTGAGCAACATAATGACCTTTTAATGAATAATCATGAAACCCGTCCTGCTAGAAGGTCTCCATTACCGGAGGCACACAAAGTTGATGCACACGATCAGTCTGAAATAAGACAAAACAATCGGGCCCATGATAATGTGCGCGAGCGTGGTAAAGGCTAAAGACGATATAATAATCATCGAAGTGGTTGTCATAATAAAAAGGGGAAATATAAGTTCTCAAAATAATCCTTCTAAAAGAAAGGATGATCATTGTCATCGTTGTGTCCTTAAAGGTCACTGAAAAAATGAATGTCGAGCACCTGAGCATTTTGTCCGACTGTGTCAGAATTCCTTTAAAAGGAAAGGAAATAAAAGCGGTGCCTTCTCTTCTAATTCCCAGGTAGAGTCACATTTAACTCTCAAAGATGATGTTCATGCAGGATCTTCTCAAAAATATAATGAGAATGTTGAGGCAAAATTACCATTGGAATATGATACTTTTGATGGGCTAGATGATATTACTCATCTGAAAGTTGAAGACTTCTTTGGGGATTACAACTGAGATTGATAATTGAGCTAGGAAATAAATAATGTTTTTATGTATATTTTCAAAGTCTTAATTAAATTTTATGTTAATAAGATTTCTTTTGTTAAATTTGGTACTTCTTATTATGTATTTTATTCTTGTGAAGATAAATAATAATTTTCAGTCTTCAGTTGGATCCAAGATGACTAGTGGAGATATGTGTCTTCTGGATAGTGCCACAACTCATACGATATTTGGTAATGAAAAAGGCATATGTTAATACAATATCCGGTAGGGTAAAATTAATTTAGAGCTTTGGAAGAGTGACCTTATTACTACATGGAGGAATATTATTGATAATTGATAATGCATTGTATTACAATAAGTCTCATACAAACTTTTTAAGTTTCAAGGTTATTATGTAGTAATTCTCATAGAAACTTTTTAAGTTTCAAGGTTATTAGACAAAATGACTATCATGTTGAGACTGCAAATGAAGGAAAGGTGAAATACCTTTATATTACTACAATAAATGCGGATAAGAAAACTGTGCATGAAAATTGCCATAACATTCTTCTGGGTTGTGCCATACAAATTTTGGAACAGTTGAATCGCATTCTGTAGTAAACAAAAGGTTTACTGAAACTAATGATTTTATTATTTGGTATGACAGGTTAGGTCATCCCGGTTGTAATATGATGTGCAAAGTAATTGAGAATTCACATGAATATACATTGAAGAACCAAAATGTTCTTCAATCAAAGGATTCTCTTTTGTTGCTTGTTCACAAGGAAAGTTGGTTATTAAACCATCAATGACTAAATAGAATCCCCTGCATTTCTGGAACGAATACAAGGTGATATATATGGACCTATTCACCCTGTATGTAAACCGTTTAAATATTATATGGTCTTGATATATACATCTACAAGATGGTCTCATGTGTGCTTATTATCAACTCGCAATATGACTTTTGTTAGGTTGTTGGCTCAAATAATAAGGTTAAAAGCACAATTTTTGAATTATGTAATAAAAATAATTCGTCTTGATAATGCTGGTGAGTTTACATCTCAGACATTTAATGATTATTGTTTGTCAACTGGAATAACAGTTGAACATTCTCATCGAGGTGGTTGTCATAATAAAAAGGGGAAATATAAGTTCTCAAAATAATCCTTCTAAAAGAAAGGACGATCATTGTCATCGTTGTGTCCTTAAAGGTCACTGAAAAAATGAATGTCGAGCACCTGAGCATTTTGTCCGACTGTGTCAGAATTCCTTTAAAAGGAAAGGAAATAAAAGCGGTGCCTTCTCTTCTAATTCCCAGGTAGAGTCACATTTAACTCTCAGAGATGATGTTCATGCAGGATCTTCTCAAAAATATAATGAGAATGTTGAGGCAAAATTAGCATTGAAATATGATACTTTCATGGGCTCGATGATATTACTCCTCTGAAAGTTGAAGACTTCTTTGGGGATTACAACTGAGATTGATAATTGAGCTAGGAAATAAATAATGTTTTTATGTATATTTTCAAAGTCTTAATTAAAGTTTATGTAATTAAGATTTCTTTTGTTAAATTTGGCACTTCTTATTATATATTTTATTCTTATGAAGATAAATAAAAATTTTGAGTCTTCAGTTGGATCCAAGATGACTAGTGGAGATATTTGTCAGACATTGCCACAACTCATATAATACTAAAAGAAAAGTAATATTTCTGTTATTTGCTAATGAAAAAGGCATATGTTAATACAATTTTTGGTAGTGCAAAATTAACTGAGGGCTTTGGAAGAGCGACATTATTACTACATGGAGGAACATTATTGATAATTGATAATGCATTGTATCGTAGTAAGTCTCATAGAAACTTTTTAAGTTTCAAGGTTATTATGTAGTAAGTCTCATAGAAACTTTTTAAGTTTAAAGATTATTATCCAAAATGACTATCATGTTGAGACTGCAAATGAAGGAAAGGTGGAATACCTTTATATTACTACAATAAATGCGGATAAGAAAACTGTGCATGAAAATTTCCATCACTTTCTTCTGGGTTGTGCCATTCAAATTTTGGTACAGTTGAATCACATTCTGTAGTAAACAAAAGGTTTACTGAAACTAATGATTTTATCATTTGGTATGACAGGTTAGACCATCCCGGTTGTAATATGATGTGCAAAGTAATTGAGAATTCACATGAATATATATTGAAGAACCAAAATGTTCATCAATCAAAGGATTCTCTTGTGTTGCTTGTTCACAAGGAAAGTTGGTTATCAAATTATCAATGACTAAGGTTGGGATAGAATCCCCTGCATTTCTGGAACGAATACATGGTGATATATATGGACCTATTCACCTTGTATGTAGACCGTTTAAATATTATATGGTCTTGATATATGCATCTACAAGATGGTCTCATGTGTGCTTATTATCAACTCGCAATATGACTTTTCGTAGGTTTTTTGGCTCGAATAATAAGGTTAAAAGCATAATTTCCAAATTATTTGCAATAAAAATAATTCGTCTTGATAATGCTGGTGAGTTTACATCTCAAACATTTAATGATTATTGTTTGTCAATTGGAATAACAGTTGAACATTATGTTTGTTGCACGTGTTCATACTCAAAATAGTTTAGCAGAGTCATTGATTAAACATTTTCAATTGATAGTTAGACCCTTGTTGATGAGAACAAAGTTACATGTTTCAGTTTCGGGGCATGCTATTTTGCATGCAACAACACTTGTGCGTATAAGGCCAACCAGTTATCATGACATCTCCCCATTACAATTGGTTTTTAGTCAGGACCCAAACATTTCCCATCTTAGAATCTTTGATTGTGTGGTATATGTTCCAATTGTTCCACCACAATGCACAAAGATGGGTCCCCAAAGAAGGTTGGAGATATATGTTGGGTATGAATCTTGTTTTATTATAAAATATTTGGAACATAGAACTGGAGATTTATTTAAGTCAACGTTTGCTAATTATTATTATGATGAATTAGTATACCCAATATTAGGGGGAGAACAAAAGTAGTTGGGAAATGAGATAGACTAGAATTCACTTTCACTGTCTCATTTAGATCCTTGAACAAATCAATGTGATCAAGAAGTTCAAAAGATAATTTATTTGCAGAATATTGCAAATCAACTGACGGAAGCATTTACTAATCTTCCATTGGTTACTAAATCATATATCCTAGCTGCTAATTCTCAAGTTCGAGTTGATGTCCATATAGGTTAAAATGTTAAAGCAAATAAGTCTGGACCACGCTTAAATGTGGTAGACGAATTGGTTCCAAGGATAAAAATCCTCGAAAAAGGAAAGGAATAAATGATCAAGATGATGATCATAATATAAAGGAAATTGCTCATGAAGAGCTGCGATACATAATAAATGATGACACCACAAAGGCGGTCCATGTACCCGAACATAATAAGAATGAGGAAATCTCTATAAATTATGTCTCGACGAGAAAAAGGTAGAATCGAAATAATATTGTGGTGGATAAAATTTTTGCCTATAATATTGCAATTGAAATAATGCAACAAGATGAGGATTTGGAACCAAGATCTGTCAATGAATGTAGACAAAGAAATGATTGGCGAAAATAAAAGGAAGCAATTCAAACAGAATGGTTTCACTTGAAACACATGAAGTTTTTGGACCACTAGTCCGAACACCTGAAGATGTCAAGCCAGTGGGTCATAAATAGTTTTTTGTGTGAAAAAAAGAAAATGTTAAAGTCGTAAGATATAAAGCACGACTTGTGGCACAAAAAGTTTCACAAAGGTCTGCCATTGATTATGAGGATACGTATTTTCCTGTGGTAGATGCAATCACCTTCAGATTTCCAATAAATATGATAGTTCATGAAAAGCTTAAAATGAATTAAATGGACATTGTCACAGCCTATTTGTATGGCTTTCTAGACCACAATATTTTTACGAAAATCCCTAAAGCACTCAAAGTTCCTGAAGCATATAAAATTCAAAAGAAAGTTGTTCAATAAAGCTTCAAAAATTCTTAGATGGATTGAAACAATCAGCGCGAATGTGGTATAATCATCTTAGCAAATATTTGCTAAAGGAAGGGTACAAAAATGACCCTATTTGTCCTTGTATTTTTATACGAAGGTCAAAATATGAATTTGTAATAATATGTGTTTATGTTGATGACTTGAATAACATTGGAACTCCTAAAGATCTTTCAAAAGTCGTTAAATGTTTGAAGAAAGAATTTGAAATGAAAGATCTTGGTAAGAAAAATTTTATCTTGGACTTCAGATTGAACTTTTGACAAATGGAATATTTATCCATCAATCAACATATACTTAAAAGGTATTGAAAAGATTTTACATGGATAAATAACACCCAGTGAGTACCCCAATGATTGTGAGATATCTTGATATAAATAAATATCCATTCCGACCTCAAGAAAAGGATGAAGAGGTTCTTGGTGATGAAACACCATATCTTAGTGCTATTGGGGTACTAATGTACCTTGCCAACAATACCCGACCATATATTTATTTCATAGTGATTTTATTGGCGAGATTCAGCTCATATCCAACAAGAAGACATTGGAAAGGTGTTAATCATATATTAAGATATCTTTAAGAAACAATTGATATGATATTGTTGTATTTTAATGCATCAAATATAGAATTGATCTGTGATGCAGATGCTGGCTATTTGTCTAACCCATATAAAATCCGATCTCAGACAGACTATTTATTCACATATGGAGGTACATTTATATCATGGTATTCAATGAAGCAAAAAATAGTTGCTAGTTCTTCAAATCATGTAGAGATAATAGTCATTCATGAAGCCAGTCGAGAGTGAGTATGATTAAGATCAATGACTGTAACGACCTGTTTAGTCATTTTGAGCAACAGATGTTATTTCTGGAAAGCTGGCTGAGACGACGGATCCCACGACGGACCGTCATGGGCACGACGGACCGTCGAGGGGGTCTCGTTTCAAAACACATAGAAATTTTGAAAAATGGGTACTGAAATCGACTCTCTGAACTTCGTAACGGAATGGCAGGACGGACCGTCATAGACTCTTTAAGGGAATTGAGTCTCTGAACTCTATGATGGAGCAGCAGGACGGACCATCGCAGGCGCGACGGGCCGTCACAGGCTGCGTAATCCCAGGCGGGGTCGGATTTCTTTAAATTTTTTAAGGGGCATTTTGGACTATTCCTGCTATAATTATAAATTTAGTGGGTTAATGTTAATAATTTAACTACTTGAGGGTTAAAAGAGATAACCTTGAATTAATTAATGGGTTAATTCACCATCTTTTATACTTAATTATATGCTAATTAGGGTAAAAGAAAGAGGGTTTGAATAAGAAAAAGAAAAGAACAGAAAGAGAGAGAAAGAGAGTCTACCGAGACAAGAGGAAAACGAAGAGAAAATAAAGCCTTGAGAAAAATTGCTTGCTTGATCACAGATCTTCGGTGGAGGTAGGTTATGGTTTTTATATGCTATTCGTAGTAAACTTTTAATAGCAAATGATATGTATTGGGTAGTGTTGTAAACCCTTCTATATGCTTAATTGTATGCTTGCATGAATGTGATTATATAATTGTGAAAAAATAAGCATGATGAAGCTATTGAATCCTAAATCTTAAAAAAGAAACCCTAATCTACTTTGTTAATGATGATGCCTTGGTATAAAGGAAGGCTTGATGAACGAAAGTAGTGAGATTAGGGGATCGGGTGCCACGTTCCGGTACCAGGATAGTATATGAGGATCGGAGTGTCACGTTCTGACACCAGGATAGAATATGGATCGGGTGTCACGTTTCGGTACCAGGATAGTATATGAGGATCGGAGTGTCACGTTCCGACACCAGGATAGAATATGGATCGGGTGCCACGTTCCAGTACCAGGATAGTATATGAGGATCGAGTATCACGTTCCGACACCAGGATAGTATGATGACGATCGGAGTGTCACGTTCCGACACCAGGATTAGTAAAGAGAATGAATCTTGAAATATGTTAATATACTCAATTTAATGAACCTAATTCCCAAATGAGTATGATGGGGAGGCATGAGTCCTCATTGATGAGCTTGGTGTTGCGACCAAGGGTTATGGTAATTGTAAATGCCACATGTTGAGTACTGTAGTTGATTTTATAATTATCTGATATATACTGTTTTCTATTTTGACTTGGCCGATGATACCTACTCAGTACTTGTGTTTGTACTGACCCCTACTTGTATATGTTTTCTTTTGTTCATTGTGGAGTGCGGCAAACGTACCGTCATCTTCAACTCAATCGCAACTCTAGCCAGTCTTCATTACTCCGGATATCAGGGTGAGCTAATGCTTCTAGCTTGGACTGGATCCTCCTCTTCATGTCTTGATGCCTTGAAGTTCCGGCATGGACTAGCTGTTTATGTATTTTAGCTTCTTAGATACTCTTAGATTTAGTAATTTGAAGTAGATGTTCTTATGATGATGACTTCCAGATTTTGGGGATAATAATAATAGTGTTGAGTTTTTAGAAGTTATTGAATGGGTTTTTATTAATGAGTTAAGTCTTCCGCATTACTTTCTGTTGATATTATATTGAAATGTTAAGGTTTAGATTGGTTGGTTCGCTCACATAGGAGGGTAAGTGTGGGTGCCAGTCGCGGTCCGATTTGGGTCGTGACAAACTTGGTATCAGAGCATTAGGTTCGTTGGTCTCATCACACAAGAACGAGTCTAGTAGAGTCTTAAGGAACGGTAGGGGGACGCCTTTACTTTTCTTTGAGAGGCTATAAGACTTTAGGAAAATTCCATTCTTTCTTCCTTTCTTTCTTTCGTGCTATTACTTGGATCCAATTGGTATCTAGGTGATACAAATTGGTATCTGACCATCTTAACTCTATTTCGCAGATGGTTAGAACTAGAGCAACAACCGCGCCAACATCAACATCGGCAAGACAAGATACATCTGAGCCAGCCACTGGGGCTGTAGCTCGAGGAAGAGCAGCGGCAAGAGGCCGTGGTAGAGGTCGTGGGAGGAAGTCCTCTAGAGGAAGAGGACGAGCACCTAGCCCATCTGATACTAGGGCGGTGACTCCTCCACCGATTGAAGAAGTAGTAAGAGAGGGTGAGGAAGGGGAAACTGAGCAAGTGCGGAATGAGGAACTACCACCCCAACCTACCCAGAGATGATAAATCAGGTTCTTGCTTATCTTAGTGGGTTATCTAATCAAGATCAAACACCTCCAGTGTTTTCTGCACCAGCACCTCAGGTTCCGGAAGTACAATAGGCAACTACTGTCGCCCCCGCATGGATGCCTCATTAGAAATAGGCACATTTCCTCGTCTGACTACAGGGCCTATAATGACAAATGATCAACATGAACTTTTCAGTAAGTTCTTGAAATTAAAACCTCCAGTCTTCAAGGGTGCTGAATCTGAGGATGCCTATGATTTTTTGGTTGACTGTCATGAGCTACTACACAAGATGGGTATAGTAGAACGGTTTGGTGTTGATTTTGTGACTTATCAGTTTCAAGGGAACACCAAAATGTGGTGGCGGTCACATGTTGAGTGTCAACCAATAGAGGCACCACCTATGACTTGGGCATCATTCTCTAGCTTGTTTATGGAGAAGTATATCCCCCGGACTTTGAGGGATAGGAAAAGAGATGAGTTCTTGAGCCTAGAGCAAGGTAGGATGTCGGTTACTGCATATGAGGCTAAGTTTCGTGCATTATCCCGGTATGCCACCCAACTTTGTTTTAGTCCACAAGAGCGGATTCCCCATTTTGTGAAGGGGTTGAGGTCAGAATTGCGGATTTTGGCCTTACAGGTAGCGTCTACGGCAAAATCCTTTCAAGAAGTGGTAGACTTCGTGATAGAGGTGGAAGGAGTGAACCAGATGACTTCACCATGGCATCAACATCAAAAAGGTTTCGAAAGGGAGGCGAGTTTGACGGTTCTTACTCTGGAGGACAGGGTTCAGGAGGTTACTTAGTCCGACCAATTCAGTCTTCACTACAGACTGTAGTTGGGGGTCCACCTCAGACCGGTCAACACTTCTCTGAGAGACCTATGCTTGAATCCAGAGAATGTTATGGATGTGGGGAGACTGGACACATTAAGAGGTATTATCCAAAACAGAGTTACAGACCTCAAATAGTCAGAGGTAGAGGTGGTCATGGAGGAGGCCGTCATTCTGGAGGACGCGGTGGTCGAGGTAATGGTGGTCACCAAAACAGCCGGGGTGATGGGAAAACTGGAGCCACTACATCACAACATGGTAGGGCAACGGACAGACAGGTGAGAGGGCCCATTGTTACGCTTTCCCTGGGCGGTCGGAAGCGGAGACATCAGATGCTGTTATCACAGGTAATCTTTTGGTTTATAATTGTATGGCTTCTGTATTATTTGACCCTGTCTCTATATTTTCATATGTATCTTCCGCATTTGCTAATGGTCATAATTTACATTGTGAATTGCTTGACATACCTATTCGTGTGTATACCCGGTGGGTGAGTCTGTGATAGTTGAAAAAGTATATAGGTCTTGTTTGGTAACTTTTGTGGGGAGCAATACTTATGTAGACTTAGTTATCTTAGAAATGGTTGATTTTGATGTAATTCTGGGTATGACTTGGCTTTCTCTGAATTTTGCAATCTTGGATTGCAATGCTAAAACTGTGACGTTAGCTAAGCCTGGGACAGACCCGTTAGTGTTGGAGGGTGACTACACTTCCAATCCGGTTCGTATCATCTCCTTTCTTCGTGCTAAGAAAATGGTTAGTAAGGGTTGTTTAGCATTCTTGGCACATCTCAGAGATGATACTACCCAAGTACCTCCAATTGAGTCGGTCTCGATAGTTCGTGAGTTCTTAGATGTGTTTCCCGCAGACCTTCCGGGTATGCCACCGGATAGAGACATTGACTTCTGCATTGATCTTGAACCGGGTACTCTCCCCATTTCTATACCCCCTTATAGAATGGCTCCCGCGGAGTTAAGAGAGTTAAAGGCCCAACTTCAAGAGTTGTTAAGTAAAGGTTTCATTAGACCAAGTGCATCACCTTGGGGTGCTCCGGTGTTATTTGTGAAGAAGAAGGATGGGAGTTTTCGGATGTGCATAGACTACCGACAGTTGAACAAGGTAACTATTAAGAACAAGTATCCCATTCCTCGCATTGATGACTTGTTAGATCAGTTACAAGGTGCTTGTGTCTTCTCTAAGATTGACTTGAGATCCGGTTATCATCAATTGAAAATATGGGCAACGGATGTGCCAAAGACTATTTTTCGGACCAGGTATGGGCATTACGAAGTCGTAGTGATGTCTTTTGATCTTACGAATGCCCCTGCTGCTTTCATGAGCTTGATGAACGGGATTTTTAAGCCATATCTGGATCTCTTTGTGATCGTATTTATTGATGATATATTGGCATACTCAAAGAGCAAGAAGGAACATGAGGAGCATTTGAGAATGGTATTGGAAATGTTGAGGGAGAAAAAGCTTTATGCCAAATTCTCCAAGTGTGAGTTTTGGCTAGATGCAGTGTCCTTCTTGGGGCATGTAGTTTCTAAGGATGGGGTGATGGTGGACCCTTCTAAGATTGAGACAGTGAAGAATTGGGTAAGACCTACTAATGTGTCAGAAATAAGGAGCTTTGTTGGTCTAGCTAGCTATTACCGTCGATTTGTCAAGGGATTCTCTTCCATTGCTTCCCAATTGACGAACTTGACTAAACAGAATGTTCCATTTGTATGGTCGGACGAGTGTGAAGAAAGCTTTCAGAAGCTCAAGACTTTGTTGACTACCGCACCTATCCTTACCTTGCCAGTGGAAGGTAAGAATTTCATTGTCTATTGTGATGCATCCTATTCGGGTTTGGGTGCAGTGCTAATGCAAGAGAAGAACGTAATTGCTTATGCTTCAAGGCAATTAAAGGTGCACAAACGTAATTATCCGACCCATGATTTGGAATTGGTTGCGGTAGTGTTTGCCTTAAAGCAATGGAGACACTATCTATATGGAGTTAAGTGTGAAGTATACACGGATCATCATAGCCTACAGTATGTCTTTAGTCAAAAAGATTTGAATTTGAGATAGATGAGATGGATGGAACTACTGAAAGACTACGATATCACCATCTTGTATCATCCGGGAAAGGCTAATGTTGTGGCAGACGCCTTAAGTAGAAAGGCAGGGAGCATGGGAAGTCTAGCTCACTTACAAGTTTCTAGACGCCCATTGGCTAGAGAGGTTCAGACTCTGGCTAACGACTTTATGAGGTTAGAAGTAAATGAGAAGGGAGGATTGTTGGCTTGTGTGGAGGCGAGATCTTCTTTTCTTGACAAGATCAAGGGAAAACAGTTTGATGATGAGAAGCTAAGCCGAATTCGGGATATGGTGTTGCGATGAGAGGCTAAAGAAGCAATAATGGATGAGGAAGGTGTTTTGAGGATTAAGGGAAGGGTATGTGTGCCCCGTGTGGATGATTTGATCCACACTATTCTCACAGAGGCTCATAGTTCCGGATATTCTATACATCCTGGGCAACCAAGATGTACCGTGACCTAAAGCAACACTTTTGGTGGAGTAGAATGAAGCGCGACATTGTTGATTTTGTTGCCAAATGTCCAAATTGTCAGCAAGTAAAGTATGAACACCAGAGGCCCGGAGGAACACTTCAGAGAATGCCCATTCCTGAATGGAAGTGGGAAAGAATTGCAATGGACTTCGTGGTTAGTCTTCCAAAGACATTGGGGAAGTTTGACTCTATTTGGGTAATCGTGGATAGGTTAACTAAGTCTGCTCACTTCATTCCAGTCAAGGTGACCTACAATGTAGAGAAGTTGGCCAAAATCTATATCTTAGAAATCGTTCGATTGCATGGAGTTCCACTCTCCATCATATCAGATAGAGGTACGCAGTTTACTTCTAAGTTTTTGAGAACATTGCATGCTGAATTAGGTACTAGGTTGGACCTTAGTACTGCATTTCACCCTCAGACCGATGGTCAGTCTGAGCGAACGATTCAAGTGTTGGAGGATATGCTTCGTGCATGCGTGATAGAGTTTGGTGGCCATTGGGATAGCTTCTTACCCTTAGCGGAATTCTCGTACAACAATAGCTATCACTCCAGTATTGATATGGCCCCATTTGAGGCACTGTATGGGAGAAGATGTAGGTCTCCCATTGGTTGGTTCGATGCATTTGAGGTTAGACCTTGGGGTACTGACCTTTTGAGGGATTCATTAGAGAAAGTGAAATCTATTCAAGAAAAGCTTTTAGCGGCACAAAGAAGGCAAAAGGAATATGCAGATCGAAAGGTTAGAGACTTGGAGTTTATGGAGGGTGAACAAGTCTTACTGAAGGTTTCGCCCATGAAAGGGGTAATGCGTTTTGGTAAGCGAGGTAAACTTAGTCCAAGGTACATTTGTCCATTTGAAGTTCTGAAGCGCGTGGGGGAGGTAGCTTATTAATTGGCCTTACCCCCAGGAGTGTCAGGAGTGCATCCGGTATTTCATGTGTCTATGTTGAAAAGATACCATGGGGATAGAAACTACATCATTCGTTGGGATTCAGTTCTTCTCGATGAGAATTTGACTTATGAGGAGGAGCCTGTTGCCATTCTAGATAGAGAAGCTCGCAAGCTGAGGTCAAGGGAGATTGCATCCATCAAAGTTCAATGGAAGAATCGACCCGTTGAAGAAGCCACTTGGAGAAAGAGGCTGATATGCAAGAAAGATACCCACACCTATTTATAGATTCAGGTACTTCTTTTTGCCCTTGTTTTTCTTCATATGATCGTTCGAGGACGAACGATGGGTAAATTGATATCTATTGTAACGACCTGTTTCGTCGTTTTGAGCAACAGATGTTATTTCTGGAAAACTAGCTGAGACGACGGATCCCATGACGGACCGTCATGGGTACGACGGACCGTCGAGGGGGTCTCGTTTCAAAACACTTAGAAATTCTAAAAAATGGATACTGAAATCGACTCTCTGAACTTTGTAACGGCATGGCAGACGGACCGTCACAGACTCTTTAAGGGAATTGAGTCTCTGAACTCTGTGACGGAGCAGCAGGACGGACCATCGCAGGCGCGACGGGCCATCACAGGCGCGACGGGCCGTCACAGGCTGCGTAATCCCAGGCGGGGTCGGATTTCTTTAAATGTTTTAAGGGGCGTTTTGGACTATTCCTGCTATAATTATAAATTTAGTGGGTTAATGTTAATAATTTAACTACTTGAGGGTTAAAAGAGATAACCTTGAATTAATTAATGGGTTAATTCACCATCTTTTATACTTAATTATATATGCTAATTAGGGTAAAAGAAAGAGGGTTTGAATAAGAAAAAGAAAAGAACAGAAAGAGAGAGAAAGAGAAACGATCGAGACAAGAGGAAAACGAAGAGAAAACAAAGCCTTGAGAAAAATTGCTTGCTTGATCACGAATCTTCGGTGGAGGTAGGTTATGGTTTTTATATGCTATTTGTAGTAAACTCTTAATAGCGAATGATATGTATTGGGTAGTGTTGTAAACCCTTCTATATGCTTAATTGTATGCTTGCATGAATGTGATTATATAATTGTGATAAAATAAGCATGATGAAGCTATTGAATCCTAAATCTTGAAAAAGAAACCCTAATCTACTTTGTTAATGATGATGCCTTGGTATAAAGGAAGGCTTGATGAACGAAAGTAGTGAGATTAGGGGATTGGGTGCCACGTTCCGGTACCAGGATAGTATATGAGGATCGGAGTGTCACGTTCCGACACCAGGATAGAATATGGATCGGGTGCCACGTTCCGGTACCAGAATAGTATATGAGGATCGGAGTGTCACGTTCCGACTCCAGGATAGAATATGGATCGGGTGCCACGTTCCGGTACCAGGATAGTATATGAGGATCGGGTGTCACGTTCCGACACCAGGATAGTATGATGAGGATCGGAGTGTCACGTTCCGACACCAGGATTAGTAAAGAGAATGAATCTTGAAATATGTTAATATACTCAATTTAATGAACCTAATTCCCAAATGAGTATGATGGGGAGGCATGAGTCCTCATTGATGAGCTTGGTGTTGCGACCAAGGGTTATGGTAATTGTAAATGCCGCATGTTGAGTACTGTAGTTGATTTTATGATATTATCTGATATATACTGTTTTCTATTTTGAGTTGGCCGATGATACCTACTCAGTACTTGTGTTTGTACTGACCCCTATTTGTATATGTTTTCTTTTGTTCATTGTGGAGTGCAGCAAACGTACCGTCATCTTCAACTCAACCGCAACTCTAGCCAGTCTTCATTACTCCGGATATCAGGGTGAGCTAATGCTTCTAGCTTGGACTTGATCCTCCTCTTCATGTCTTGATGCCTTGAAGTTCCGGCATGGACTAGCTGTTTATGTATTTTAGCTTCTTAGATACTCTTAGATTTAGTAATTTGAAGTAGATGTTCTTGTGATGATGACTTCCAGATTTTGGGGATAATAATAATAGTGTTGAGTTTTTCGAAGTTATTGAATGGGTTTTTATTAATGAGTTAAGTCTTCCGCATTACTTTCTGTTGATATTATATTGAAATGTTAAGGTTTAGATTGGTTGGTTCGCTCATATAGGAGGGTAAGTGTGGGTGCCAGTCGCGCGGTCTGATTTGGGTCGTGACAATGACTCAACACATTTGGCAATTATGCGGTCTTTCTGTGCAAACAAAGACTTCAACTATAATGTATGAAGATAAATTTGCTTGCATAGCTCAATTAAAGGGAGAATATATCAAAGGAGACAGAACAAAGCATATTTCACCTAAGTTATTTTTCACACATGATCTTCAACAAAATGGTGAGATAAATGTTTAATAGATTTATTCGAGTGATAATCTTGCAGATTTATTCACTAATGCATCGCCGACGTCAACATTTGAGAATCTAAGATATAAGATTGTAATACGTCGTCTCTAAGATATTAAATAAGTTTTTCATCTAGTGAAGTAAATACACATTATAATCTTTTTCCCTTAGCCAAGATTTTGTCCCATTGGATTTTCCTGATAAGGTTTTTAATGAGGCAACATTCAAGGCATATTACAAGATGTGTACTCTTTTTCCTTCACTATGCTTTTTCCCTTTGGGTTTTTCTTAGTAAGGATTTAACGAGACGCATTATCTATGAACATCCAACAGGGAGTGTCATAAATGCATTAATGTGGATGTCATTTGTAACTCACTTCAAAGTTCATCTGTAAGTCTCTTTGAAGTTCATGTACAGAATAAATGAATACTTTAATTCATGTAACTTTGAAGAGATATTTTATACTATAACTAGGCGATGATTATTGTATTAAAGGATCAATAGAAAAGTACAAAAGAAAGAAATAAGAAAGCATTCTCCCATATATCTTGTCTATACATTTATTGTCTTAGATAATTTTATATTATTAATATTTTACAACAATTTTTTTTATATATAATATAAATATTTGTACAAGTGTTAACATAAATTAATTACCACTAACTCTCCATTATGTGAATATATGCAACTCCAACTAATTATATTTCTCGTGATTCCTAATACACCTCTTGTACTCATCCATGATCTCAAAGGGATTAATGATTATTCATGAAAACTCTTTGTATTCCTCAATCTATCTTATAAATAGTGACATTTGGCACAATATTATACACACTTAAAACTGTTGAAAAAAAGGGAGAAAAACTCTATGCTCTCTTCTTTTATTCCTTTTAATTTGTTTTGTTTAGTGTTTATGTTTCTTTTTCAATGTTATTGTACGACTTTCTATTGTTTTGTCGTTATTATTATTGGGAATTTACAATTGTTTGTTGCTTTGTTAACATTAGCACCCATCACGTGGTATATTTGTATCCTCATTTGAATATTGAATATGTACAATAGTTAGTTGTTTTCTTTATGCACTTTTAATTAATTTTATAATTAAGGATGTATTCTTTTATTAGGAAGATATATGCACTTTCTATCGAAAAAATGAAGAGGATAAAATATGTTATTTGCAATACAAAATCTACATGAAATATTTTGAACAGAACATATACCAGAACTAGTGTAAAAGAAATATGAGGAGAAAAAGAACAAATTAGTTTGAGGGGAAAACATAAATTTTAGGAGACAACAAAAAAATTCAATAATAATTGACTCATTTTTATTTGTGCAACCTACTCGAGCTATCAAAGCCATTCTCTCAGATTGCAAAAAAAAAAAGAACATGGAAAACTGAACGGTATTTTCACTAACGGAGCAAGTGAAACTCTTGACTTGATTCGAAATCTTTCGGATGAAGCTTTACACTCAATAATCTAAATATCCTTAATGCTGAAGATTCCTTTGGAAATCCTTTTCTCGACTTTATTTGGGTTTAAACCAAATAAACAATCTATGTGTTATAAGTTTTGCCATTGTAGACAATGTTCTTGTCACGACTTGAGTCTACACCCTCAAAGTGGCCGACACTCGAGAACTATTGTTTGTTCCAAGCGAACCCTCATCTTGACCGACTATAAGCGGAATTCTAACTTAAGCATGCAAAAACTTAAAAACTGAATTAAATCTTATAAACTCAAGTTTAAAATATTATGAACGACGTTCAATAGATAACTTAGAGTTTACAAAACAACTCAAGATAGATAAATACTAAAAACTGCTCAACGTTGTCTATCTATGAAGCCTATACTGTTACAGAAGGATATCGGGACAACACCCACGACATCCTAGAATTACTAACTGTAAGATAAAGGTGAAGTCCTCTGAAATATAAGAAGATTCACCAAAGTTGATTGAAACATCCCGCGACCTCAATGAAGCATCTGTTGATGATCGTGAATACTTATATCTTCATCATGAAATGATGTAAGCCAAATGGCTGTACATGAAATGTATGAGCATGTACGGAAAATACTAAAGCGGAAACATAAGCTTGAACTAATGGAAAAAAAATACTTACCTCTTCACAATTCAATTCAACTCAAAGAAATATAGTTCAACTCAGCTAAGAGAATATAGGTCTCAACTCAATAATAAGATATTAAACTCAGTGATACAAATCTCAAATCAATAATAAGATATTCAACTCACTAAAATAAGGCTCAACTTAAAAAAAACACTCAATTCAAAACTCTAGATACTCAACTCTAGGTACTCAACTCTAGATACTCAACTCTTGGTAAAGCAACAATAAAAGATGCAATACATGGAAAGTTGTAAACAATAGATAGCAACTCAATTATATGTAAAATTACAATAGTAACTCAATTGTATATAAGAATACAAAATAACTCTATATGGGAGATTCTCTAATCGAAAACCATCACTATGAGCTCTGTGATGGTATAACGTCTCACCCACGCTGCCATAAATGTTTTATACCTTGTCGGGTATAAAAATCATCAACTAAGTGGATCCACTAGTCTATTCTAAAGCATTAAAGAATAATCTAAAACTTATGACCCTTTCTACCCATGTTAGTTATATAGTTTATGGGGGTTGTGAGTTATCTGAACTCTCCCCATATCGGTGCTCAATAATAGTCCCAGAATACAACTAGCTCATATTTTTTTAAAAATAACTCTTTATGTGGTTTGATATAATCACTAAAAAATCTCTCTCGAAAGATAAAGTACTCAAAACTGCTTATAAGCTCTTTTGAAAATCTCAGTTTTCTCCTCTTTTAAATGTGAAAACATTTACTCTTGGGAATACTTAGTTTCGATATATTCATTTTAAAAATTAACTCAACTCTAGTTTTTCTCAAAATCAAGTGCTCAAGTCTTAAACCAAGTTTAGAAAAATTTGTAAAAGACTTCTCAACATAGGGTTCATGCCGAATTATGATCGTGAACGACTCAATTTAAGATTTTTAATAACCATACATAAAACTCAATACTCGAAACTCGACGATGTTAGAACTCAAGAACTGCAATGAAACTAATCAATTCAAGAAGTCTCAACTTATAAGGTTCATGGGATTAAAACTCAACGCTCAAAAACATAAAATTTGAAGATACTACTCCTCTCAAAGAAACTCAAGTTATGAAGTTCATGCAGAATTTATGGGCATAAACGACTCAACTCGAGGGTCTGCAGAACAATATGGAACTAATATAGACTCTTTCAATTCTCATACTTAATTCCTCAACATTTTAATTCAAATCGATAGTTGATCCCAAAGGATTCACAATTGAACTCAAAGAATGACTTGTACTCTACTTATAACTATCTTTTGAATTTAAATTATGAATCAAGAATTATAATTCATGATATGAAGGATCTTGTAATGATAATGTAGACTTATGAATACATTATCCTCATTCTTATACTCACTTGACCACGTTTTGAAATAAGTTATTTCAATTTGTAGAAGACTCCTTAAAAAGACTCAACGAGACTTTTTCAAAATGTCCCGAAGAACTCTCCAGACTTAACTCTTAACTCTACCTTGAATTTGAATTATGAATTAAAGGTTATGATTCATGTTATGATTTTTTTGGGTGCTTATAAGTAGTTTAGAGTATTTAGAATGGTAAGGGGTGATAATACACTTCAAAGGATCTCAAATTGGACAATTGACGAAAAAAGAGTGGGGAAGGCAACCCTAGTACATACCTTGCGCAGGGCGCAAACTCCTAATGTTCAGTGGCACTATCTTGTGACACTGCTGGCATTCCATGCCAACTCTGTTGATGCATCCGTGGAGCATCGTGCCACTTTTCCCCAAACAATTCCAATGAATTTTTCTACTATTCGTTTTCTAACTTTAATTCGACTAGAATCTAATGGCTTCTTCTCAATCACTTAGAATCAAATACTAAATGTATGTACACACTAATCTACTGAAAAAAACCTCAAATCACTAACTTTCATCTCAAGAATTCATCAAAACCCCAACAAAATAAGATTTAGAATGAACTATAAGAGAAGACCTACCAAGAACTCAACATACTTAAACTTATGGATGAAATTTATGAAAGGAACTCATGATTGGCGTGTGGGTGAATGAACCCAACACTATGAAAACTTACATACCTCAAAGAACTAGGTTCATTGTGAAATCTTGAATTTTTTGAATGAACGCTTCGATCATTTCCTCTTTTCTCCTCTTCTATTCTTTTCTCTTCTTGAAATCTCAACTAAAACCCTAAGCATATATTAGAATTATAAAACTGAACATAATCAGTTTATAGCCCTAAAGTCTTACTAAAAATTAATTAAATCTGATTGGGCAAGGAAAAGACAGAATTACCCCTCACTATTTTCTGGTAACTTTCCTTTATTAGACATCCTGATTTCAAAAGGGTATATTTAACTTATATGAACTCAAAACTTATCAAACTTGGTGGAGTTGGAAAAATAATTCAAATACCTTTCGTTTGATATCTTACGGACCATCTAACTCATTATGTACTAAATGTTATAGATTTTGGAAGTTGACCCAAAACTTAAAGGAACTTAGGAATGACTTTAATGAACTCTCTTCTAAAAATAATTTCTTTCTAATTCTAGTTCTTTCTAAGGAGGGGTGTTGTAACGATACATGTAGTGACCTAAACACTTACAAAAATTTTAAATTCCTCGGTAAAATCCTACTACAACAAAGGATGGTCCGAGTATTTGATAAAAAATTCCTGGGGTGTTACAGTACTTTCATCACTCTCTTTTAATGTCAATTTTTCACTTTCATCGCTCCACGAACATGGGTGTGCTTCAATTACATACTCCGATGGATTGAATTTTTGAAAATTATAACGAGTTTGTCCATATGGTTCTTAATACTAAATTCAGGAGAGCAAGTTGTTACGAAGAGAGTTATATCGAAAGGAAACATATTTCAAAAGAAAATTTATCTAATTGTGGAGTTAAACTAATATGTGCTAAAAGATAGTTTATATGTATATTGTGTTAATATTGTGACCCTAAAACTCAAGGTTTAATTGCTTATTGGTCGAGAATACTCTAAATCAAAATCCTTAAAAATTGTGAATTATTGGAGAAACTGACCCTTCACCATTGTTTCTATATGTCGATTAATGTGAGCATTCATTGAAACTCAAGTTACTAGAGATTTCTCGTATGCTTGAATTTTTTTTTGCCTAAATTGGTGTTCTTAGATATCTAGACTTTTAGAAATTAGGTAAATTTTTCGTTCATGCATTTGAGAAATATTTAATAACTTTTGTTTTTGGTGACGAATTCTCACAATGATCGACATGTAGGTACAATGAAAAAGGGTCAACATCTCTAACTCATCATAATTCTCGAGGACTTCAACTCGGATATTCTTGCCCATTAATCAAGCTCTGAGTTGGGGGTCCTGACATTAATACAACCTTTAAAGGGTAGACCATCTATTAGCACATATTCATCCAAGCCCACAAATTAGAGAATCTCTCTTGGAATCTGTTTCATTTTGGTCTAATGCCTTTTCGAACAACTTCCTCTCCTGAGTTCTATACAAAAAAACAACCGGGAAAACTTGTTATGGAGATTCTATCACCAAAAAGTTAAATTCCTTCAAATTTTATTTCTTTTCATTTTTCATAATCTCAATTCACCAGAGCATATAATTGGAGAATCGTCAAGTACGTGGGGAGTGATGCAAGTGAATAAAATTCATCATTAAAAGAGAGTGATGGAAAAACCTTTTCAACAATGGAGAGACTTCTAGCATGGTAATTGTTGATTTGGTGTAGATCTAGAATAACTCAAGACAAGAATTTCCAAAAAAATCTCCAGCGTTCGGATATACGCTAGTTTAAATAATTGTTTGTATATTTTGGTCAATACAGGTTGTGTTTTTACTTTTCTTTTACATACATTTATTTTCAGTGTGTTGTAGCTTTTTTAGTAGAAAGTGACAAGAAATTTCATTTGTAAAGTTGTATTTGCACGTGTACATTGAAAAATAGGTCATATCAACCAAACATTGTATCAAACAATCAATATAATGTTGACAACTTGACCTTCAATGGAATTCTTAATGATACTACTATTCAACTACTGCTAATATGCCAAGAGATGGAAGTTCTACGACAATAATCGATGGTAGAATCTATATTAAAGAGGTATTCAATAGTGGCTTCAACTAATGCAGAATCACTATGTCCAAGTTCTTGGATACTACCGTCTCTTAACTTCTTTCGGTAGAACTTTCATCTTCGAGTTTAATAAGCAATAACATTAAGAGTTTCATTGAAGATCAAGATGTCATTATTCAATCTTGATCACTCCATCGAGATGCAACAAATAATGGTAAGTCGTTTGATAGAATGATTGTTTGATATATTATATACCTCTTTCTTAATATAAGAAAGGCATTGGATCAAGGAAGATTTTGATGCGTGTAAAATAGGAGAACAAATGTAATAAACTAGTTCCACCTACATGTTCCTCTTAGTTAGAGTCCAAGTGGTATAAGAGAAGTAGTTTAGTGCATAGAAAGAAGTTCAAGGCGATTAATGAAGTACAAAATGTGGGAGTTTGTTTAAGGCTACAAGGAAAGGTAAGTAGTAAAAGATCATAGATTTCAACCTAAAGTAGGAAAGGTTCTGTGCCTATGAATAAGTTCGGGTTTTCTACAATAATTTTTGCGCACTAAAATAGAGAGATATAAGTAGAACACAATCAAGTGAAAGAGAGTTCCTATCTGAGAGAGTTTTAATTGAAGATTTTGAGTGTTGTCGATGATATACCATGGTTTCACGGTATTATTAATACTTTTTCCTTAAGATTAGTGTGTCCAAAAGCCTTTTTGTGCTAATTTTTATGTAAGTTTCTCTTTATTTTGCAGGAAATCTGTCCAAAAAGGAATGCGGAGATTTTGAGCGAAGAAATGCAGAAGAGACCGCCTACGGAGCTTATGACGGTCCGTCATGCTTGTGACGGTCCGTAGGTGGCAGCGTAGTGCAGCTGCTGAAGGAAGATGGGGAAGTCTGACCAAGTGTGGGGTTACGAAGCTTGTGGTGGTCCATCGTGTCTATGACGGTCCGTCCTGTAGGTTCGTCATGAAGTTCAGAGAAGTAATCCCAGTACCCATATTCCAAGAGTTGAAGTGTTTTGGAACGAAAACCCTCGACGGACCGTTGTGCCTATGACGGTCCGTCAAACTTGCCGTCGAGGTTAATGAAGAAGAGCAGCAAAAGAAATTGCAGAAGTAAGGGATGACGGAGTCAATGACGGTCCGTCGTCACCATGACGATCCGTCGCAAGGTCCATTGACCCAGCCGCGTTTTGGCAGATTTCCAGCAAATAGAGTCCTTGTTTAATTAGGTTTTTATTTTCTATAAATAGTTCTAAAAACCTTGTTTTTGAGGTTAGAATCCGAATAGTTAGACTCTGTTACGTTAGACTCAGGATCATTGTTAGACTCCATATTGGTAGACTCTTAGATTATTAGACTTTTGATAATCATTAGACTTTTTGTGAGATTGTTGATTATTTTGAGATTCATGCAAGTGATTATTGGTGATTAATCAGCAAACTTTCGGATTTTACTCTTTCTCATTGAAGTAAGTACATGAATTCTTATTTAATATATTTGAATATTGTGATTATGACTATGAGTAACTAAACTCCATAACTAGGGTTATGGGAACCATAGGCAAATAATGAGATAAAACCTAACTAAAATAACAATTCTAGAATGGTGTCTTGCCTGTATTAATAATTCTTTCGCTTAGAAGTCTTTTTAATGGATGGCCAATGTTAGAACTCGCCTTAATGCTACTTGCCGGACCAAGGAGGTAGATAATAGGAAAATAATTATCAACATAGATTTAGTGTATACTATCTAATAGGCTAGTATTGATTGGTACGAGGTAATAACTTAGTCAAATATCGAATACGATGCTTAATATGAGGTAAAGATAAGGGTTAGGAAAGCAACACAAATAGCCGGACCAAGGTGCGGAGTGAGATTTTCTAGATGCCGGACCAAGGATTTAGAAATACATAACTTATCACTTTGCATGCAAGATACTAGGAAAGAATTGTTATAGTTAGAATTATCAAGTTATGAACCTGTGGGGAACACGTAAACCCTAGTTACTATGATTAATTGAATAAAATCCAACATTCAAAGCTGTTAAGTGTCTCTTTCAATTGCGTTAGCTATTTTCATTCATTTAGAATTAGAAACCCCCCTTTTATTGTTTTTTTTTAATTTCTAAGGAAGTCATTGACCAAACAATAGTAATAATAGGTTGAAGTTAAGTCTAGACTATTTTCCTCGTGGGAACGATCCCAACCTCACTAGTTGGGTTATTTAATTGACACAACCGCTTTACTTCTTATTTGGGAAGTAAGTTTGAGCATATCAAATTTTGGCGCCGCTGCCGGGGAATATAGATTTTAGATTAACTTGAACTTATTACTATAGTTTAGTTTATATTTTCTTGATTTTACTTTGTTTTATTGTTTTTGATTTTTTTAGAACTATCCTCCTTGTATGCCAAATAAATGGAGAGGAAGAAAACCCTTGTTTCCCTACGATCACGAGTTAGAACGTACACTGCACAATATGAATCAAAACTTGGGAATAAATGATGTTGATCCGAACAAGAACATCTCAGCTCCAGTTGATGTTAATGGTCAGATGTTACCCGATGCTCCGGGTGAACACAAATAGAGGGGACAAAATCCCGTCCCACGGCCCCAAGCATACTACAGAGGTTATGATAACATAGCAGACTCGGATGGGCCACTTGTCTTGCCTCCTTTACCCACATGCCACACCTTTGTGGTAACTAGTAGCCTGATGCAAATGCTCACTGGCAGAGGTTTGTTTTCAGGGCTACCTTCTAAGGATCCACATGCCCATATAGCTAAGGTAAGGGCAGTGTGTAAAAGTTGTGTAGGGAGGCCTGATTTGGATTTAGATGTAATAGGTCTCAGAGTGTTTCCTCTCTCACTGACGGGAGAGGTTGCTATGTGGTTCACTGAGCTCCCATACAACTCAATCTTCACTTTGAACCAACTAAGGGATGTCTTCTTAGCACGCTACTATCCGGTCTCCAAGAAACTAAACCACAAAGACAGAGTGAATAACTTTGTGGCACTACCAGGAGAGTCAGTTAGTAGTTCTTGGGATAGATACACCTCATTCTTGACAAGTGTTCCAAATCACCGTATAGATGATGAGTCACTGAAGGAATACTTCTATCGAGGACAGGATGATAATAACAAAGCGGTGTTGGACACTATAGCAGGCGGATCTTATGATGAGTGTCCTTATGCTGAGATTGCTGAAAAATTAGCAAAAATCTCCCGGAATAACAAAGTTTGGAGTACTAGGAAGTCTGATACAAGGAGAAATACCTTCGCAGTTCAGTCCACTCACAACCCAGCCACAGATGAGATTCGTGAAGAAATGGCTCATATGAGAACTGAGCTTGGGTTGGTACTAAAACATGTCACTGGGGGTGCATAAAAGATAAATGCAGTCAACTACTTGGCTAAACCACCTCCTCCTAATGATGAATGCTATTATGCGGAGGACACTTATGCAGTAAATGAGCAAATGGGGGGTTTCCGACCAAGCACCCAAGGTTCAAATCAGGATAATTGGCACCAAGGTCAAGGGAACCAAGGTCGGAACTATGGTAACTACAATCGTGAGGGTCATTATGTCCGAAATGGAAACTACAACCGCGACAACAACTTTAACAGGGGTAACTATGCTAATAGAAACGATTGGAATGGGCTCTATGTCCCTCCTCAAAATCGTGAAGTTACTCCTAGGGATGGTGGAGATAGTATGGCACGAGTTGAGGATATGTTGCACAAAATGATAAGGAGGTTCGATGCTAGTGATGAGCACATTAAAGAGTTAAGGGGTGATTTAGCAAGTATTGAGCAAAAAGTTGATACACATGCAATTTCGATTAAACAGATCGAATTGCAAATGGACCAATTATCTGCGACAGTGAACACACGGCAATCGGGCACTCTTCCTAGCAACACTTTCCAAAATCTAAAAAATGATGCGCACTGTATGGAAATCACTACTCCGGGTGGTAAGCAAACCATTGACCCACCTATGCCGTCTACTAAGGAAAATGTGAGAAAGGATAATGATAATGAGGTAAATGGTAGTGGTGAAGCAGAGGAAAGTAATGGAAAAGATACAGAAGTATCTATCAAGGTAATTCCCATACCTAGGCCACCACCACCCTTCCCTCAGAGATTAATGAAAAAAACAGAGGATAGTAAATATCAATGTTTCATAACAATTTTGAAGAAGCTTTCTATCAATGTCCCTTTGGTAGAAGCTCTAGAACAAATGCCTGATTATGCCAAATTTATGAAAGATCTGGTCACCAAGAAAAGATCGGTCACTTTCGAGGATGATGATAGACTGCAACATTGTACTGCTATTACTACAAGATCCCTCATACAAAAGAAAGAAGATCCTGGTGCGTTCACTATTCCTTGTACAGTTGGGTCATTACATTTTGTGAAAGCATTATGTGATCTGGGGGCAAGCATAAATCTCATGTCCCTCTCGATTTACAAGAAGTTGGGTTTGGGGGATCAAAAACCCTCTGCGATGCGGCTACTGATGGCTGATCGAACAGAGAAATGACCTATAGGGATACTTCATGATGTGCTAGTAAAAGTGGAGTCATTCATCTTTCCGGCTGATTTTGTTATTCTTGATTGTGAGGTCGATTTTGAAGTGCCTATTATTCTTGGGAGGCCATTCCTTACTATAGGTAGAGCCTTAGTTGATATGGAGAAAGGGCAGGTGACATTTCGGTTGAATAATGAAGAAGCGACCTTCAACATGTGTAGGACTATGTGGCAGAGTGGTGAGCTCCAATCGGTATTCGCCATATCCCACAAAGAAAAGATGAAGAAGAAGAATGAACAAAAAAGTGAAAAACAAGAGTTCACGGTTGGGGATTTGGTGCTTGTAGATAGTTCTGGGTCGCCTTGTCTTCTGGGCAAGCTCAAGTCCAAATGTACTGGCCCTTACTTGAGTACCCAAGTATTCCATGATGGATCAGTTGAGTTAAAATCCAAGGAGATAGTACGGTTTGTGATGAATAGAGATCGAATAAAACTCTATTTTGGGCATAAAGCATCTGGGAATGAAGTGATGGAGGCATACCATCTTGATGAAGTCTGAGTAATCAAGTGTCCCCAGTCGTGCCGCGACATTAAATCAGGCTCTTGTTGGGAGGAAACCCAATACTTATAGTCTTTTTAGTAATGGTAACATTTTTCTACTAATGGGTTTTTAAATTTGCAGGCACATCACTAGGAAATTCTGCAGAAAATTACTCTGCAGCAGTCATGACGGACCGTCGTATGCATCCGTCGTACCAGGTACATCTTTCTGCTATTTTCAAACTAGGGCACACATGATGGAACCAACGACGGTCGTCACAACTGCGATGGACCGTAGTCGGGGAATCATCGCATGATTAATGAGGCATATCCGATCCGACCCAGTTGGAGTTTTATTATAAACTTTCACCATTTAAACTCCCTAACCCCTCATTTCACCCCCATTCCTTCATTATTCCTCCCATTACCATCTCTTTTCAACATTCACAATCTCTCCCTCTATCAACCGATCATTCCCCCCACCCCCCCACAATTTTCCAAAGCCCTAAAAGTGTTAATCGACTAGTCAGAGTTGTTGCTGTGGGTGTCTTCCTGGTCACCGAGTACTTGTGCATTTTGTTTTCCCCAATTCTAAGGTATGTGTCTCTAATTTCTACTCATTTATCTTGTATTTTTGTTTATTAATTAGTATTAGCTTAGTTCTTCGTCATATGTTTGTTTCTTTTATAAGATTCTATCTAACCTAGGTTAATAATGTTCGAAATTGCCGTGTTTACAACCCTAGACATAGGTGCTTTTGCATTGCTAGTTTCCTAGGTAGTTGGGTTAGACAAATGTAGTTCCAAAACACTACAAGTTTGATTTGGGTTCATCGGGGACGCATGGGGTACCCCAGTTGTGTCACTGATATACAGAACGAGACCGCGATGACGGACCGTTGTAGGGTCTGTTCAAAAAGCCCTAGCACCCTGTTCCAACGGACATATGTGACGGGCCGTGTCTTCACGACAATCCGTCCTGCACAACCGTTCTGGTTGTCAGAGACCCTGTTCCTGAGGGTCTCTCATTTTTTTCTAAGTGTCCTCCAACGGACATATGTGATAGACCGTCGTCTTCACGACGGTTCGTCCTGCACAACCGTTCTGGTTGTTAGAGACCCTGGTTCTAAGGGTCTCTCACTTTTTCTAAGTGTCCTTCAATGGACACATGTGACGGACCGTCATACCCACGACAGTCCGTCCTTGATGACCGTCATGACGTTCAGAGACCCCTCTCCTAAGGGTCTTCATATTTCTTTCAAGTGTCCTATGAAGGACCCCTACGGTGGACCGTTGTACCTGTGACGGTCCGTCCTACACATACCATTATACTAGTCAGAGACTCTCCTTTCAGGTTCTCCGTTTATACATAGTCCAAGTAAAACACGACGGACCCCATGACGGTCCGTCATAGTCATGACGAGCCGTCACCAGGCCTGTCGTGTGTCACTGTTACCATAGTAATGACATACTATTTTAATTGTTTTTGTGGTTTTGCTTGTATTGTTTGCCACTTCTCATACTAATATTGATCCTTTACAGGTACTATCTACTATGGCACCCAAGCAAGACTGAATCTACGTACGCGGGCGATCGAAGTCTGTCACCCCATCTGCCCGCTTGGTCATCGGCTCTAATGATGAGCGTGACCCCAAGTATGTGCCCCCAGGCACTTCCACCCCTTCCCGTGCTGCACGTGCTCCCTGAGCCAAACCCAAAAAGGTGGCGTCCTGCTTAGTCACTGCCTCCCAGTCTGATGAGGAGCGCACACTGACTGGCACACCCTCTGGGTCAGCCACAAATGAAGAGGGAGTGTCTGTCTCCTTAGGAGTATCGTGGTCAGAGGAGAGCCTCACTTGCTGAGGAGGAGGCACACCACATGAGTGCATTAGAGTTAGCGGACAGGGCGTCTAGCTCCCGAACTGTGGAGATAGCAGGAGGCACTACTGATAGTGCGGTTGTTGTTGAGGACACCACTGAGGGTGTCCAGATTGCAGAGGACGTGGGTTCCGGGGAACCGGACCCGCTAGCTTGCTGGTCGACGGCGCTTTGCGCCACATGTTTGCTTCACCTACCACTCTAGTATTTAACTTTTTATGCATTGGGGACAATTGCATGCTTTTTTGTTGGGGGTGGGGTAAATGGAAAGTGAGTGTTAGGGTGAAGTCTGAGTAGCCCAATTCACTATCCTCTTTTGGGATTTTCTTGCCTGTGTTCTTTTTCCCCAAAAGACTGATTACTTTTTCTGTTGAACTGGCATGTCTATATCTTTTGTACATAGTTTAATTCTGGAGCATGATAGCTAAAATGATATCTTGATAAACTGGAAAATGATGCATGACTAGGCATAGTAACTGATAATTGTGTGGCTCTAAGTATGACATAGAGTTACACCATTGCATTACCTTAAGTCTTAAATTCGAACTAGGTGTCTGATAATCTGGTAGAGTGATGAGATGTCAAGTGAGTGTGAGGAAAATTTGAATAAGTCCAATATTGGTACTGAGCTAGAACTTGCCTGGTTAGTCCTGCTAAAAGTAAGTTGTAATAGACAATTAGGAAAGGATCATAGGCCCTTATTCAATGTAGCCCATCTTTAGCCTAAATAGAAGAAAATCAAATGAAATTTATCCTTCTTTGATCCGAATGATCTGAGATTATAATAGACCTTTCTTTTTCACCTCAACTGATCTTTTCTGGGAATAATGTGTTGGCCTTGGTCCCTCCTTGGACATGTGCACCTCAGCTTACACCAAAAGCATAAGTTGAGGGTGGCTAATGCAGTAAACAACCTTCGTTATGGCCTTGACCCAACTTTGGGTATTGTATACCTTGACTCATGGCAAAGCCATAAGTTGAGGGTGGCTATTATGAGGAATGCTCTGGAAAGTGGGGTTGAAAGAACAAAGAGAGTGAAAGAACAAAAGTAAAGTGATTCAAGAATTAGTTGAAAGAAAAGTAAAGAAAAAGAAAACTATACAAGAAATACAAGCAAGAAAAGAAGAGAGTCACTTACAAAAATGATGAAAGAAGATAAAATGGCAAGGTGAAAGAATATGAGAAACTGGACGAGATAAAATGATAGAAAGTGGTAGGTTTAGCCAATATGTCAAGGAGGGCAAAAGTCACTAAAGTATACCTAAATATACCCTACCTGACCCTGAGCCTATGTTACAAGCTAAGAAAGTCCTATCGTGATCCTAAGGGTTGTATATCGAACTTAAGGCAGTGAGAATAAGGGCAAGCTTATGGCAATAGGTATGAATGAGTGTGACTTTGTTCTGAGAGCGAGTGTTGAAAAATAATCCTTATACTCAAACTGAAATCATTGTGTGAAAAATGAGGATTTTGTTTCAAAGTGCGGACATTAGTTGCAATACCGAAATTGTTAGCACCTCGGTAAGAAATTGAAGAGGATAGGTGTTAGTGCATGGTGAGTCTGTGTCATGTTCTGATCCCACACAATTCAAGCCTAATATTGATAGTATGCATAGTTTTGATGGGATTAATCGGGATTGATAGCCAAATGATTGCAAAGGATAAAACATGGATACTATTGTACAAAGATTTTGTATTGAGTCATAGTGCGTCGCTTGAGGACAAACAACGAATTTAAGTTGAGGGTGTTTATATACCGTGGTTTCACGGTATTATTAATACTTTTTCCTCAAGTTTAGTGTGTCCAAAAGCCTTTTTGAGCTAATTTTTATATAAGTTTCTCTTTATTTTGCAGGAAATCTGTTCAAAGAGGAATGCGGAGATTTTGAGCGAAGAAATGCAGAAGAAACCACCTACGGAGCTTATGACGGTCCTTCGTGCTTGTGACGGTCCGTAGGTGGCAGCGTAGTGCAGCTGCTGAAGGAAGATGGGGAAGTCTGACCAAGTGTGGGGTTACGAAGCTTGTGACAGTCCGTCGTGTCTATGACGGTCCGTCCTGCAGGTTCGTCATGAAGTTCAAAGAAGTAATTCCAGTACCCATATTCCAAGAGTTGAAGTGTTTTGGAACGAAGACCCTCGACGGACCGTTGTGCTTATGATGGTCCGTTATACTTGCCATCGAGCGTAATGAAGAAGAGCACCTAAAGAAATTGCAGATGTATGGGACGACGGAGTCCATCACGGTCCGTCATCACCACGATGATCCGTCGACCCAGCCGCGTTTTGGTAGATTTCCAGCAAATAGATTCCTTGTTTAATTAGGTTTTTATTTTCTATAAATAGTTCTAAAAACCTCATTTTTGAGGTTAGAATCCGAATAGTTAGACTCTGTTAGGTTAGACTCGGGATCATTGTTAGACTCCGTATTGTTAGACTCTTAGATTATTAGACTTTTGATAATCATTAGACTTTTTGTGAGATTGTTGATTATTTTGTGACTTCTTGCAAGTGATTATTGGTGATTAATCAGCAAACTTTCAGATTTTACTCTTTCTCACTGAAGTAAGTATATGAATTCTTATTTAATATATTTGAATATTGTGATTATGACTATGAGTAACTAAACTCCATAACTAGGGTTGTGGGAACCATAGGCAAATAATGAGATAAAACCTAACTAAAATAACAATTCTAGAATGGTGTCTTGCATGTATTAATAATTCTTTCGCTTAGAAGTCTTTTTAACGGATGGCCAACGTTAGAACTCGCCTAAATGCTACTTGCCGGACCAAGGAGGTAGATAATAGGAAAAGAATTATCAAATATAGATTTAGTGTATACTATCTAATAGGCTAGTATTGATTGGTACGAGGTAATAACTTAGTCAAATATCGAATAGGATGCTTAGTATGAGTTAAAGATAAGGGTTAGGAAAGCAACACATGTAGCCGGACCAAGGTGCGGAGTGAGATTTTCTAGATGCCGGACCAAGGATTTAGAAATACATAACTTATCACTTTGCATGCAAGATACTAGGAAAGAATTGTTATAGTTAGAATTATCAAGTTATGAACCTGTGGGGAACACGTAAAACCTAGTTACTTTTATTAATTGATTAAAATCCAACATTCAAAGCTGTTAAGTGTCTCTTTCAATTGCGTTAGTTATTTTCATTCATTGAGAATTAGAAACCCCCCCCTTTTATTGTTTTTTTACTTTCCAAGGAATTCATTGACCAAACAATAGTAATAATAGGTTGAAGTTAAGTTTAGACTATTTTCCTCGTGGGAACGACCTCAACCTCACTAGTTGGGTTATTTACTTGACACGGCCGCTTTACTTCTTATTTGAGAATTAAGTTTGAGCATATCAGTCGATACGAAGAATTAGATTGAATAACCTGATCTTTAGGATTATTTTTTCTAGTTTTGATTCAAGTTTATTTTTTAGTTAATTATAGTGTTCTAATATTCTGTCTCTTAGCTTAGTCTATTCTTCAAGTTGGGGTAACTTGAAGCATGGGTTCATCTGTCCAAGGTGATTGTTGATATTTGAGGATTAAATATCTAGAAGTTCTAGAAACATCTAGGTATCTAGAGTATATGATAAAGTTTATACATCGCTATGGTATACTTCCTACGAACATTAACAGGAAGTTTGAGGATATTTGAGGTTGAAATCCCTATGGATACATAATGCCCTCCACATTTTAATTGATGCCTCATACCAAGAATTCTCAACAATTTAGGGTTCCATCTATCTCTCGCCATGTTCTCCAAATTCTTTTGAAAACCTCAACCCCTCCCTTTTTGTGGACCAGTTCTCATACACCGATGGAAAAGTCATGGTTTAAGGTTTTTCAAGAGAATTTGAAGAACATAAGACAGAGGGAACCCTAGAGTTAAGTATGCTTGGTATGGGGCATCTCCCAAAGAACGTAGAGAGAATTATTAGTCATGCCTTTGAAATGCATAGGATTGTACCCGGTTCTTATCTGATCCTTATAAGGGCACATGATCTATAACAATATAAAACTAGATTAAAATAAAATGGAAAAACATTGAGGTAAATCTACTTAAATTTAGGTACTTGGCTATGCAAGACTTAAAGACATTATCAATCATGGTTAAATACTATAAAGTGCTAGAAATGAGCTTACATAAGATTAGGTGTTTACTGTTAGGAAACTGATCTCATATTAGTTAATGCATAAATATGCAGAGAACCTAAAAAAATTCACTTCCCCCTCACTAAAAAAGTCAACATTTCTAATTTGAATGGCCAAGAAAAAATTGCTTGTTTCTCAATTGAAGGTGTAATTCATTTTAATTCAGAGCTCATGATTAACGGTGTTTTCTTTGCTTTGAAATACACAGATTGTCAATAAACCTCTAAAATAATAGTAAATTTGATAATATTATAGCCGATTCGGTCAAGCTTTTTAGAAAGAAGAATCCTTCTAAAATTAATAGGTTTAATACAATTTCCTACTTATTTACAGATAAGTCATCTTTCTAGAATATTCTATGCAACAAGAATATTCTAAGGACCTTCCATGCAATTAAATGGAATTCTACGGTCATCCAAGAAATTCTCCATGTATTTCTAGAATATTCCACTAAGGACTAGTATTCTTCCCATGTAAGTCTTCCACATGGACATCATTATACCACTTGGTTCCTAAGTGGAGTGATGACATGGTTGGCCATCCCACTTTTTACCAACTTATCTTGCGACGACTACATGGCATTGTTGCTGCATTACTCTCGAATTTTGTCTTTGAATAGCCACAAGTATTTGTATTGTTCCCGTATGTCTTCTTCTGGTGATTGTCCCTTCTACTTGATGATGGACATTATAGAGGCTTGTTTTCTTTTTCCAACCTTGTTTGGCAGTCAATAATATCCTTAATTCTAGACAATGCAAGGTAATAATGGTAATTAGTTCCTGACTTGACTTACTTCGGCTAGGGTCTTACTTGTCTTCATGGTATGGTTTGAGCCCACTACATGAAAGACAAGATGATCTTAAGATAAGGTGGTAACCCTAACTTATATGATACTTTTCCAACATTGGCAATGATCCTAAATGGTCCCTCATACTTCCGTACCAAATTTTGGTGTATTCGTATCAGTTTCCTAAACTACCTTCGGTTAAACATTACCAAAAATATATACCAAATTTTAGAATCTAAGTTACAAAACTTGGATTTGGAAAACTTCATCATCTTTGTTGATGCCTTTTCCAAGTAGGACATAACAATGTCAAGTTACTCCCCCTTGTCCATATTTTAATCCCCCAAACTCTCGCCCTTAAATGTGATCGTCAGTTAATGTGGAGTTTGTTGTTGCTGGCCTATGGATAACTCAAATGGTATTCACTTGATAGATTTGCTTTGTTGCAAGTTATATGAGAATATAGCTATGTCTAATAGTATTTCCTGATATTTCTTACGTGAACTCACAAAGTGTTTAGGCTTCACTCTAATAATGCATGACCTTTTTTGTCTGTCCATCCGTTTGCCGGTGAAAACTAGTGTAGAAATGCAACTGTGTGCTAAGCATATCAAACATCTCTCGCCAAAAGTTTCATGTAAATACAGGTCTCAATCGCGGATGATATGCCTTTTTTAGATGTGCAACTTGCTTTGGTGGGCATGAAACTAACATACTTCAAAAACTTTTCCACCAAGACCATGTTTGTCCTACATATGTCAGACTTTGACAATTAGGTTATAAAGACAATAGTCATACTCTCCCATAGGCACTCTACTATGAGTAGTGGTTTTAATACTCCTCTTGGTTGTTGTTACTCTACCATATCTTGTCAGCATACAAGATAAGTCCTCATATAGCACTCTATGTCTTCTCGCATGCATGAACAATAATAGATATACTCAATCAATGCCCTTATGTTACATTGCCCTGGGTGTCCAACCCATGACATGTCATGACTTTCCTTCATGATCTGCCGCCTAATAGTTCCAAAATTGGGCATGTAGACCCTTCATTTGGCGGTTAATAATATTCCATATTCCATCTACAAGTGTCTTACTTTACTTGAGTGGGTACCTCCATAAGTCATTTTTCTTTCAAATTATATTTCATACCATTCTTATGGAAGTCTTGAATGTCACAAAAAGCAGTGGTGATGACCTCTTGCTCGACCTTTCTACTTAAAGTATCAGCCACAACATTTTGCCCTTGCCTGGTTTGTACACTAAATCATAATCATATTCGGGTGAAAGAACCTGCCACCTTTATTGCTTTGGTGTGAGTTTCTTCTATGACTAGCAATAGCTAGTAGCCATACTCTCAATATTAACCATGAACTTTTCAACCCATACCTTGGCTTCATCCATCCACAACTAATCTTGGCTAATGAAATCGTCCAAGAAGTGTACTTCATACTGGGCAAACTAACACTTCTCCCGCTTGATGTAAAGCCTGTTATCTCATAGGATTTGGAAAACCTTTTTCAAGTTATCAACATGTTCCTCCAAGACATTGCTTTAGATGAATATTTCATCTAGGTACACCACTACGAGTTGATCTAAGTAAGGATTAATGATCTTGTTCATTGGTGTTTAAAAGGTAGCATGTGTATTGGTCAATATGAAGGGCATCACCAACCAATCAAAATCTTTGTATCTAGCTAGTGACACGTAGATCTTCGTCTCATCCCCTTATCTATACGAATTTGGTAGTAGCCTCTTCGAAGGCCACCTTGGTGAAGTACGTGGCATGTCCAAGTTTCTTGAAAAAGTTGCCAATGAGCGGAATGAGGTGTTTGTTCTTTATTGTCACTTTGTTGACGACCCGGTAGTCTATGCATAAGCGTGACAACCCATTTTTGTTCTTTTAAAACATGATCAACACTCCATAGGGTGCTTTAGTCAAAAGATGTGATCGACTTCGAGCAACTCCTTCAACTTCTTCCTCAACTCCTCTAACTTGGTTGGATCCATGCGATATAGAGAATATGTGGGCAACTTCACTCCAAGATCTAGTTCAATATTATGGTCTACCTAGCACCTAGGAGGTAAGTGACTTTGGCAAGTCTGCATGCATCACATCTTTATTCTCTTCTAGAACCTTCTCTATGCATAGTAGCAATGTATCTTTAACACCATTATTTTCACCCAAACACACAGTAATGGCTATTATTGCACCCCATTTTTCTCAAAACTGGTAATTCAATGATGTGGAAACTGTTTTATGATCAATAAAAAGGAAAAATTACCACCTAATTAATTAAAGGCATGTTAGGGCATCATTCTATCCTAATTACAAACAAAATTAATTAAAAGTAAGGTGTTAAGCACCCTTTGAAGTCCACTAATGTGGATCCTGATCGAATTTTGTGAATTATGTGGGAATTTAACATGGCAAATAATGTCACTATAAGATAAAGAATATTAAAAATACATTTAAGATGGGTGAATGAATCAAGCATGTATTGATTATTATCTAATTAATATAAGACTAGGTGAATAAGATAGTTAGACATGCAATTTTTTTTTAAAAAAAAAACAAATTAAACCTATGCAAGTTATAAAAATTGGCACAAACAAAGATAACAAATCCACAAAACATTATGAATTCAATCAAGCAAAACAAAAGTTTTGAGTACCAAATACAAAAATAAGATACTTGAAATATTAACAAATAAGAAGGAGAGGTCGACCTGATCACTTGAAATAAAATGCTAAGGTGTGTGGATAATATAAAATAAAAGGAAAATCTAAGCAAAAAATAAATTAACCATAAGGAGAATAAAGGACATAAGTACTAACTCGATTGCTTCCAAATCAAAATAATAAAATATATCATGCAAAAAAAATTTGAATAAATCAACAACACATAAAGTTAAAGTTCAGAGAGAGAGAGATAGAGAGAGAGAGAGAGAGAGAGAGATCAGAATTCGAAAAAGGCTAAAATTGGTTCAATACGGTGTTACTTCCTCTATTTTATTTTATTTTTGATCGGATCTCGTAAAAATTCCTTAAGAGAAGACGAAAACTATTTTTTTGAATAATTATTCAAGAGTACTAAATAAAATATTTTGATATTCAAAAAGTTGTGTGAAGTCAAAATATAAATATATTTTTTATATTAAAATTATATGAAAGTATGTTGATAAGTGAACATAATAATAAAAATGTCAAATTTTTAAAACTTCTAAAGGATGGCATATAAAAGTAGAATGTCACGACCCAAATCGAGCCGCGAGTGGCACCCACACTTATCCTACTGTGTGAGCGAACCAACCAATCCAAACCACAACATTTCAACCATAATAAGCAGAAAATAATGCGGAAGACTTAAAACTCATTAACGAAATCAATTAATAACTTCTAAACTCAAAACTTATCATTCCCCAAAATCTGAAAGTCATCACCACAAGAACATCTATCCTCAACTTACTAAATCTAAGAGTATCTAAGAAGCTAAAATAATTAAAAAAAGCTAGTCCCTGCCGGAACTTCAAGGCATCAAGACATAAAGAAGAAGATCCAGTCCAAGCTAGAAGCATTAGCTCACCCTGAAATCTGACGTGATGAAAACTGGCTAGATTTGCGGTTGAAATGAAGACGACGGTACGTTTGCTGCACTCCACAAATAACAAAGAGAAAACATACAAGTAGGGGTCAGTACAAAACACAAGTACTGAGTAGATATCATCGGCCAACTCAAAATAAAAAGCAATATATATCAGATAATATCATAAAATCAACTACAATACTCAACAGTTAGCAACAACAATGTGCAAGAATCATTGATAAATAACGTCAAGTACACCTATGAGGACTCAAGCCTCCATACCATACTTATTTGGGAAATAGGTTCATTACTTTGAGTATATTAACATATTTCAAGATTCATTCTCTTTACTATCCTGGTGTCGGAACGTGACACTCCGATCCTCGTCATACTATCGTGGTGTCGGAACGTGACACCCGATCCATATATACTATCCTGGTGTCGGAACGTGACACTCCGATCCTCATCATACTATCTTGGTGTCGGAACGTGACACTCCAATTCATATACTATCCTGGTGTCGGAACGTGACACCCGATCCATATACTATCCTAGTGTCGGAACGTGACACCCGATCCATATATATACTATCCTGGTGTCGGAACATGACACCCGATCCTCTATTACTATCCTGGTGCCGGAACGTGACACCCGATCCTCTAACCTCATTCTTTTAGTTCATCAAGCCTTCTTTTATACCAAGGCATCATCATTAATAAAGAGGTTTCAAGGTTTAAGATTCAATAGCCTCATCATGCTTATTTTATCACAATTATATAATCACATCATGCAAGCACACAATTAAGCATATAGGAGGGTTTACAATACTACCCATACATATAATTCGCTATTAAGAGTTTACTATGAAATAGCATAAACCATAACCTACCTCCACCGAAGAATTTGTGATCCTGAAATCTACTTTTCCAAAGCTTTGCTTTCCTCTTCGTTCTCTCCTCTTGATCGATCGTTTCTACCTCTCTCAGTTCTTTCTATTTTTCTTATTCAAACCCTTTTTTCTTTTACCCTAGTTAGCGTATAATTAAGTGTAAAAGATGACAAAAGTAACCCACTAATTAATTCAAGGTTATCTCCTTTAACCCCCAAGTAATTGAATTATTAACATTAAACCACTAACTTCATAATTATAAGCAGGAATAGTCCAAAACGCCCCTCAAAACATTTAACATAAATCCGACCCAAGCAGGGTTACGCAGACTGTGATGGCCAGGCGTGCCTGCGACGGTCCGTCCTGCTGCTTCCATTACAAAGTTCAGAGACTCAATTCCTTGAAGAGTCTGTGACGGCCCGTTATGCCTGTGACGGTCCGTCCTGCCGTTTCCTCGCGAAGTTCACAGAGTCGATCTCAGTACCCAAATTTCAGAATTCTAAGTATTTTGGAACGAGACACCCTTGACGGTCTGTCGTGCCCATGACGGTCCGTCGTGGGATCCGTTGACTCAGACAATTATTACCAAAAATACTCTACTGCTCAAAACGACTAAACAGGTCGTTACAATAGATACCAATTTACCCATCGTTCGTCCTCGAACGATCACAAGAAGAAAAACAAGGGCGAAAAGGAGTACCTGAATCTGTAACAGATGTGGGTATCTTTCTTGCATATTAGCCTCTTTCTCCCAAGTGGATTCTTCAACCGGCCGATTCTTCCATTGAACCTTGATGGATGCAATCTCTCTTGACCTCAACTTGCGGACTTCTCTATCTAAAATGGAAACCGGCTCCTCCTCATAAGACAAATTCTCATCAAGAAGAACTGAATCCCAACGAATGATGTAGTTTCCATCCCCATGGTATCTTTTCAACATAGACACATGAATTACCGGGTGCACTCCTGACAGTCCTGGGGGTAAGGCTAATTCATAAGCTACCTATCCCACGCGCTTTAGAGCTTTGAATGGACCAATATACCTCGGACTAAGCTTACCTCGCTTGCCGAACCGCATCACCCCTTTCATGGGTGAAACCTTTAGCAAAACTTGCTCACCCTCCATAAACTCCAAGTCTCTAACCTTGCGATCTGCATATTCTTTCTGTCTACTTTGGGCCGCTAAAAGCTTTTCTTGAATGCATTTCACTTTATCTAACGATTCCCTCAGAAGGTCAGTACCCCAAGGTCTAACCTCAAATGCATCAAACCACCCAATGGGAGACCTACATCTTCTACCATACAGTGCCTAAAATGGGGCCATATCAATACTTGAGTGATAGCTATTGTTGTATGAGAACTCTGCTAAGGGTAAGAAGTTATCCCAATGACCACCAAATTCTATCACACATGCACGAAGCATATCCTCCAAAACCTGAATCGTCCGCTCGGACTGACCATCGGTCTGAGGGTGAAATGCGGTACTAAGATCCAACCTAGTACCTAATTTGGCATGCAATGTTTTCCAAAACTTAGAAGTAAATTGCGTACCTCTATCTGATATGATGGAAAGTGAAACTCCGTGCAATCGAACAATCTCTGAGATATAAAGTTTGGCTAACTTCTCTGCATTGTAAGTCACCTTAACCGGAATGAAGTGAGCAGACTTATGAGTCATACTTACCCATTGTCTTTGGAAGACCAACCATGAAGTCCATTGCAATTCTCTCCCACTTCCATTCAGGAATGGGCATTCTCTGAAGTGTCCCTCCAGGTCTCTGGTGTTCATACTTTACTTGCTGACAATTCGGGCATTGAGCAACAAACTCAACAATGTCACGCTTCATCCTACTCCACTAAAAATGTTGCTTTAGGTCACGATACATCTTGGTTGCACCAGGATGTATAGAATACCTTGAACTATGATCCTCTGTAAGAATAGTGTGAATCAAATCATCGACGCGGGGTACACATACCCTTCCCTTCATTCTCAAAACACCTTCCTCGTCGATTTTTGCTTCTTTAGCTTCTCCTCGCAACACCTTATCTCGAATCCGAATCAGCTTCTCATCATTAAACTGCTTCCCCTTAATCTTGTCAAGAAAGGAAAATCTTGCCTCCACACAGGCCAAAAATCCTCCCTTCTCATTTACTTCTAGCCTCATAAAGTCATTAGCCAGAGTCTGAACCTCTCTAGCCAATGGGCGTCTGGAAACCTGCAAGTGAGCTAGACTTCCCATGATCCCTGCCTTTCTACTTAAAGCATCTGCCACAACATTAGCTTTTCCCGGATGATACAATACAGTGATATCATAGTCCTTCAGTAGTTCCATCCACCTCCTCTGCCTTAGATTCAAATCTTTATGAGTAAAGACATACTGTAGGCTACGATGATCCGTATAGACTTCACACTTAACCCCTGTAGATTATGTCTCCATTGCTTTCATGCAAACATTACCGCCGCTAACTCCAAATCGTGGGTCGGATAATTACGTTCATGCACCTTTAATTGCCTCGAAGCATAAGCAATCACATTCTTCTCTTGCATTAGCACTGCACCCAACCCAGAATAGGATGCATCACAATAAACAATGAAATTCCTACCTTTCACTGGCAGGGTAAGAATTGGTGCAGTAGTCAACAAAGTCTTGAGTTTCTGAAAGCTTTCTTCACACTCGTCCGACCATACAAATGGAACACTCTGCTTAGTCAAGTTTGTCAGTTGGGAAGCAATAGAAGAAAATCTCTTGACGAATCGACGGTAGTAGCTAGCTAAACAAACAAAGCTCCTTACCTCTGTAACATTAGTAGGTCTTACCCAACTCTGCACTGCTTCAATCTTAGAAGGATCCACCATCACTCCATCCTTAGAAACCACATGCCCCAAGAAGGACACTGAATCTAGCCAAAACCCACACTTAGAGAATTTGGCATAAAGCTTTTTCTCCCTCAACATTTCCAATACCATTCTCAAGTGCTCCTCATGTTCTTTCTTGCTCTTTGAGTATACCAGTATATCATCAATGAATACAATGACAAAGAGATCCATGTATGGCTTAAAAATCCCATTCATCAAGCTCATGAAAGCAGCATGGGCATTCGTAAGCCCAAAAGACATTACTTAGAACTCATAATGTCCATATCTGGTCTGAAAAGCAGTCTTGGGTACATCCGTTGCTCGTATTTTCAATTGGTGATAACCAGATCTCAAGTCGATTTTTGAGAAGGTACAAGCACCTTGTAACTGATCGAACAAATCATCCATGCGAGGAAGAGGATACTTGTTCTTAACAGTTAATTTATTTAGTTGTCTGTAGTCTATGCACTTCCTAAAACTTCCATCCTTCTTCTTCACAAACAAAACCGGAGCACCCCAAGGGGATGCACTTGGTCTAATGTAGCCTTCGCTTAACAACTCTTGAAGTTGGGCCTTTAACTCTCTTAACTCAGCGGGAGCCATCCTATAAGGGGGTATGGAAATGGGGCGAGTACCCGGCTCCAGATCAATACAGAAATCAATATCTCTATCCGGTGGAATACTAGGAAGATCTGCAGGGAACACATCCAGAAACTCACGGACTATCGAAACAGACTCAATTGAAGGTACTTGGGTAGTATCAACCCTGAGGTGCGCCAAGAAAGCTAAACAACCCTTACTAACCATTCTCTTAAAACGAAGAAAGGAGATGGTATGAACTGGAGTGGAAGTGTAGTCACCCTCCCACACTAACGGATCTGTCCCAGGCTTGGCCAACGTTACAGTTTTAGCATTACAATCTAAGATTGCAAAATTTGGAGAAAGCCAAGTCATACCCAAAATTACATCGAAATTAACCATTTCTAAGATAACCAAGTCTACATGAGTATTGCTCCCCACAAAAGTCACAAGACAAGACCTATACACCTTTTCAACTATTACAGACTCACCCACCGGAGTAGAAACACGAATAGGCATGTCAAGTAGTTCACAATGTAAATTAAGACCAGTAGCAAATGAGGAAGATACATATGAAAATGTGGATCCAGGATCAAATAATACAGAATCCATGCAATCACAAACCAAAAGATTACCTGTGATAACAGCATCCGATGTCTCCGCTTCAGATCTCCCAAGGAAAGCATAACAATGGGCCCTATCACCTGTCTGCCCGTTGCCCCTACCATGTTGTGCCGTAGTGGCTCCAGTTTTCCCATCACCCCGGCCGTTTTGGTGACCACCATTACCTCGGCCACCATGTCCTCCAGAATGACGGCCTCTTCCATAACCACCTCTACCTCTAACTATTGGAGGTCTGTAACTCTATTTTGGACAATACTTCTTAATGTGCCCAGTCTCCCCACATCCATAACACTCTCTGGATTCAAGCATAGGTCTCTGTGAGAAGGACGAAGTCTGGGGATAACCTCCAAACTCAGAGAAATGTTGACCGGTCTGTGGTGGACCCCCAGCTTCAGCCTGTAGTGAGGACTGAATTAGTCGGACTGGGTAACCTCCTGAACCCTGTCCTCTGGAGTAAGAACCATTAAACTCACCTCCCTTATGAAACCTTTTAGATGTCGATGTCATGGTGAAGTCATCTGGCATCAACCCCTCCACCTCTATAACGAAGTCTACCACTTCCTAAAAGGATTTTGCTGTAGCCGCTACCTGTAAGGCTGAAATTCGCAACTCTGACCTCAACCCCTTCACAAAACGGCGAATCCGCTCTTGTGGACTAAAACAAAGCTGGATGGCATACCTGGATAATGTACGGAACTTAGCCTCATACACAGTAACCGATATCCGGCCTTGCTCTAGGCTTAAGAACTCATCTCTCCTCCTATCCCTCAAGGTCCTGGGGATATACTTCTCCATAAATAAACTAGAGAATGACGCCCAAGTCATAAGTGGTGCTTGTGCGGGTTAACACTCAACATGTGACCACCACCACATTTTGGCATTTCACTGGAACTGATAGGTTACAAACTCAACGCCAAATCGTTCCACTATGCCTATTTTATGTAGTAACTCATGACAGTCAACCAGAAAATCGTAGGCATCCTCAGATTAAGCACCCTTGAAGACTGGAGGTTTCAATTTCAAGAACTTGCTGAAAAGTTCATGCTGATCACTTGTCATTATAGGCCCTATAGTCAAACGAGGAAACACGCCTATTTCCAATGAGGCATCCATGCGGGGAGCCACAGTAGCTGCATGTTGTACCTTCGGATCCTGGGGTGCTGGTGCAGAAAACACTAGAGGTGTCTGGCCTTGATCAGATAACCCGCTAAGATAAGCAAGAACCTGATTGATCATCTTTGGGGTAGGTTGGGGTGGTAATTCCTCATTCTGCACTTGCTCATTTTCCCCATCCTCACCCTCTCTTACACTTCCTCAGTCGGTGGAGGAGTCACCGCCCTAGTACCAGATGGGCTAGGTGCTTGTCCTCTTCCTCTAGAGGACGTCCTCCCACGACCTCTTCCACGGCCTCTTGTCACTACTCCTCTTCGAGCTACAGCCCCAGTGGCTGGCTCAGACGCATCTTGTCTTGCCGGTGTTGGTGTTGGCGCAGTTGTTGCTCTAGTTCTAACCATCTGCGAAATAGAGTGAAGATGGTCAGATACCAATTTGTATCACCTAGATACCAATTGAATCCAAGTAATAGCACGAAAGAAAGAAAGAATGGAATTTTCCTAAAGTCTTATAGCCCCTCAAAGAAAATTAAAGGCGTCCCCCTACCGTTCCTCAAGACTCTACTAGACTCGTTCTTGTGTGATGAGACCAACGAAACTAATGCTCAGATACCAAGTTTGTCACGACCCAAATCGAGCCGCGAGTGGCACCTACACTTATCCTACTGTGTGAGCGGACCAATCAATCCAAACCCCAACATTTCAACCATAATAAGCAGAAAATAATGCGGAAGACTTAAAACTCATTAACGAAATCAATTAATAACTTCTAAACTCAAAACTTATCATTCCCCAAAATCTGAAAGTCATCACCACAAGAACATCTATCCTCAACTTACTAAATCTAAGAGTATCTAAGAAGCTAAAATAATTAAAAAAAGCTAGTCCCTGCCGGAACTTCAAGGCATGAAGACATGAAGAAGAAGATCCAGTCCAAGCTAGAAGCATTAGCTCACCCTGAAATCTGACGTGATGAAAACTGGCTAGAGTTGCGGTTGAGTTGAAGACGACGGTACGTTTGCTGCACTCCACAAATAACAAAGAGAAAACATACAAGTAGGGGTCAGTACAAAACACAAGTACTGAGTAGATATCATCGGCCAACTCAAAATAGAAAGCAATATATATCAGATAATATCATAAAATCAACTACAATACTCAACAGTTAGCAACAACAATGTGCAAGCATCATTGATAAATACCGTCAAGTACACCTATGAGGACTCAAGCCTCCATACCATACTTATTTGGGAAATAGGTTCATTACTTTGAGTATATTAACATATTTCAAGATTCATTCTCTTTACTATCCTGGTGTCGAAACGTGACACTCCGATCCTCGTCATACTATCCTTGTGTCGGAATGTGACACCCGATCCATATATACTATCCTGGTGTCGGAACGTGACACTCGAATCCTCATCATACTATCCTGGTGTCGGAACGTGACACTCCGATCCATATACTATCCTGGTGCCAGAAAGTCACACCCGATCCATATACTATCCTGGTGTCGGAATGTGACACCCGATCCATATATATACTATCCTGGTGTCGGAACGTGACACCCGATCCTCTAAGCTCATTCTTTTAGTTCATCAAGCCTTCTTTTATACTAAGGCATCATCATTAACAAAGAGCTTTCAAGGTTTAAGATTCAATAGTCTCATCATGCTTATTTTATTACAATTATATAATCACATCATGCAAGCACACAATTAAGCATATAGGAGGGTTTACAATACTACCCATACATATCATTCGTTGTTAAGAGTTTACTATCAAATAGCATAAACCATAACCTACCTCCACCGAAGAATTCGTGATCCAGAAATCTACTTTTCCAAAGCTTTGCTTTCCTCTTCGTTCTCTCCTCTTGATCGATCGTTTCTCCCTCTCTCTGTTCTTTCTATTTTTCTTATTCAAACCCTTTTTTCTTTTACCCTAGTTAGCGTATAATTAAGTATAAAAGATGACAGAAGTAACCCACTAATTAATTCAAGGTTATCTCCTTTAACCCCCAAGTAATTGAATTATTAACATTAAACCACTACCTTCATAATTATAAGCAGGAATAGTCCAAAACGCCCCTCAAAACATTTAACACAAATCCGACCCAGGCAGGGTTACGCAGACTGTGACGGCTCGTCGTGCCTGCGACGGTCCGTCCTGCTGCTTCCGTTACAAAGTTCAGAGACTCAATTTCTTGAAGAGTCTGTGATGGCCCGTTATGCCCGTGACGGTCCGTCCTGCCGTTTCCTCGCGAAGTTCACAGAGTCGATCTCAGTACCCAAATTTCAGAATTCTAAGTATTTTGGAACGAGACACCCTCGACGGTCCGTCGTGCCCATGACGGTCCGTCGTGGGATCCGTTGACTCAGACAATTATTACCAGAAATACTCTACTGCTCAAAACGACTAAACAGGTCGTTACATAGAATATGAGGGAATAACGAGTTGCCTTATTTTTATTAAGATATATGTGCTCTTTATATAAGAAGTCAACTCTAGCCTAACTGTTTTCATTATGTTTCAAAATTTACCCGATGCCCCTTTTGGGGTGACAATTCCACTTTAGCTCGACTTGTTATATTGACTTCTCCACTTGGCATGATTGAACTCTAAGAAACATCTTGAAATATAATGTTTGTTCAAAGAATATTCAAAGGGGTGAGAGTATGTTTGTTCTTAGTACCTTAAAATAAAATACTAAAGTAATAAAGGTTCTCTTAGAAAAGGTAAGCTTATAAGGAAACTAAAGTAAGATAATATAACAAAATAGAGAATGAAGAAACTACCTTGAACATACCACAACTTTTAGTTCTAGCGAAGATCATTAACTATTTAAGTTGTATTCAAATAAGCACACAAAACTTGTTGTCAGAACCAAAGTCCAAACTTCGTTTAAGCACAAGAACAACAAAAAGCTATAAGATAGTACATAAAAATATTATTGCTTTTGAGAGTGTACAAGAGTGTTGTGCTTGTTTAAGCGTGTGGAAAAAATGGAAAGAGTATTCTGTTTATAGTAAATAAAGAGGACACATCAACATACAAAAATAGAGAAAAGGAAAGAAAATTACTCTCCTCAATTAAATCCACATTAATTCTTGATTTAATTGATTGATATTATCATAATCATATGAGTTTAAGAAATCTAGTTAATCAAATATGATACTAAATCAAAGTTTTTCCAAAAATAATCAAGAAACGGGGAACATCAATGCATAGATTTTACCAGAAGTCAATTGGTGTTAAAATAGAGCAATTTAATAAGGAAAATAGTAAAATAGAGATTACCATTGATGAATTTGTCATAACAAATAGAAGAAAAAAATCACTAATGATCTTTTAACTTTGAAGGATCCATTTTAATACAATCAAAGACTTCAGTCCAAGATAACATGATTTAGAGACTGCCATATCTGAAGGTCATGTATGTATATTTACTTACTATAACTAGAAAAAGAACACCAAGAATAATTAAGTCAAAGATGTCCACACAAACTAAAAGAAAGAAATGTTGGAGAATAAAATAGTCATATTCAAGGAGAAGAATCATTTCAAGATTTACCAAGAATAGGTAAATATTAAGTGTACTAATTTATTAAGGGAACAAAAATGGAAAGAATCATGAATCATGGAGATTTTTATAATAATAGATTAATTTATTAAACAAATAAAATAAATTCTCATATTAAATCTTGCTATAATTAAATCAAGAAACCATAAATCAATTAGTATTTTTAAAGAGAAACTCAAGGGTGTACTAATGCCCATTTACAAAAGGGGCAGATTACATTCAAACAAAAATAGGAATACACAAGGCAAAAAATGCACAAGCTTGGGAACTTAAAATTATAAGAAATCTTGCTTAAGGGAGATTTCATGTCCATTATTGAATATCAAGTAGTGTAAGAATTCAATCATAACTATTAAACTAAAAAATATAGGTAATTTAAGAATTTTCTTTAAGAGATGAGATAATAATCTAAAAAATTTTTTAAAAAAAACCCTGGATGGATTTGAGAAGATCTGTCTTCAACAACCCTCAAAACCTTATGACTCGAGTGGATGTCACTAGTCGGAATGTGGAGCAACAATGCTCTTGTTTAATTGTTGTCCATCTCTCTAGGTAGGGACAATGGTAGGCTTGTGTTATAGAAGCCTGATAGATCTTCGCGACAATTGTCTTGTCGGAATTTCTGGTCAGAACAAGTGAGAAGAAGAAGAAAATGAGATGGGTTGAAGTTGCATGATGCAGTGCTTTACCGGGTAGTATGCTAGAGAAGAGAGGTGGAAGTAAAGATGAAAGGTAGGATAGGGGAGACTGGTTTGGGTGGTAAAGTGATCATTTCCACTAGGGGGTTCGAAAAGCACCGAAGGAGAAAAGAAGAGAAAGAAGAGCTCAGTTGAGGGCTGATCCCGCGAGTGAATCTAGAGCAAGGGTTTCACTGGTGGTCTTCACCGATAATGGACAAAGTCGGGAGATAGGGGAGAGGCACCTGCCATTTTCAATGAAAACGAGAAGAAAAATAAAATTAGGGTTAGGGTATAAGGATATTAATATAGGAAATTCTAGGAGATTAAATCTTAGTTGTTGAATCAAGATGAGATGTGGGGTTGTGATTAAAAGAATGGAATGCACGGTTGGGATTAAAGATGAGATCTTAAGAATGAGATGGAATTAATTTGTTAAAAATATTCTAAAACTAAGATAAAATTTAGTATAAAAAGGTAGAAATTAAACAGATTGAATAAAAGGGGCTAAGACTTAACAGATTTTGCGGAAAGTTTAATAAATTGTTATCCAATCAATGGTTATACTATACATTTTAAATAATTTTCTTATAAGATAAACACACTTAAATATTATAGACATTAAACTAACAAGTAGATTAGTTATCTTAAGTTTAGCAACAACAACAATAACAGAAGTAGCAGTAGCAACAACAACGATACAATAGTAATAACTTTTTGTAAAATATGAATACCAAAGAACATAATTAATTCAATAAAATTTAAACATAATTCAAAAGATATAATAAATAAATAGGCTCTAAACACACATTTAATCAAATAGCAATTTGAAAAGTATTAGAGATCGGTCAAAATTGGTTGTCAACAACTGAACCCTCTTTGCTCGATGATGAAAGATGAGTTGGCGGGAAAAGATGTTGACTAAGTAGCATATTTCATCACAATAACGAAAATATGTTAGCGGAATCAAATGAAACGATAAGCAATTGTGAAAAAAATGTGTGCCTGAGACTGTCTTTAAGTTGCTTAAATATCTCCGGCAAGGGCGTAGCTTAGATTTGGCGAGGGTGGTCAGACGAACAACCTTCATCAAATTTTTTTTGCGAGTATATATACTAAATATCAATATTTTTGGATAAATACAAATTGTTGAACACCCTTGAAAAAATTAAGGTTGACAATTAAGGTAGTGCAAAACTGCATTAGTGTTTCGGGTTCGAGCAAGAGTTTAAGCAGTTTGTTTATTTTTTTTGTTATTCCATTTTTTCTCATAGAAAGTAAAAACTCATGTTTTTTGGCGTGGGTTCAATCCTAGACTTGAGAGTTTCATTTTTTTTTATTTTTGTTCCATTTTTTGCTTAAAAAGAGTAAAAAATGACATTTTTTAAGTTAAGAAAAACAAAATATCTTCTTTTAATTGTTCTTAATTCAAAAAAAATTGAATTTATGGTTATTTTTCTTTTCCTTTTAATTTTTTTTCTTCTCCTTCTCCCAAAAAACCTTTATAACTTAACTCTTTACGTTTCTCTCACTACAAGAGGAAGCTTAATTACCAACAGAAAATTCATTGGTTAATTGATCAAATTGATTGACAAATTGAGTTACCAACCAAAGGCCAACTTATATCAATTTGTTGCTAAAAGGCTTGTCGTTAAATATTACCAACCGATTTTAATTTGGTACTAAGCACCCAAAGATGTTACAAAATTTTGAAACATGGCCATGAAATTTCTGTTAGTAAATTTACAGACTAATTTTTTGTAAGTTGTCACGAACCAACCCATCGGGCCGTGGCGGCACCCACTCTAACACCTAAGTAGGAGAACCCTCATATCCAAATAGAGAAAAATATGCAGAAAGTACAGAATATGGACAACAAAGTTAAGGAGTTTAAATAAATAACACTTTTGAAAGACACTCTTTGTTAAACTTGTAAAATAATTTAACAACTCAAGGATCTAGTCTAACAGGTACAAGAGCTACTAAGAGTAACAATTGGATAATAAGTAAATAAGGACACAACTCCCACCATGCGGAAAGAAGAGCTGAAGCTGCTGGAGGATTTCTTTGTCTTCACCTAATGAAATATCATCAGTCCTGCATCCAAACTATGTCAAAAAAAGACATAACAAGAGTAGTATTAATACAACTACACGTACAGGTAGACATCATCGGTCAACCTGACGCCCACCTCATATTATAAGAAAAGAATAATCTGATCATGCAACTACCACTTGTTTCTCCACCCTTGCGCCTTTCGTACAGCATCCTCAACTTATACTAATACTCTAACTACTTACCATTTTCTTCCCAACCGCAAACACCACTTCCATTAAATCATGGCCTAAACATTGCTAACCACATTAGATTATCCCAACCACAATTAACTTGCCTTTCTACCAGTCAATCTTGTCCCGTTCTTAAAGTATTGTTACCTTATCTACCCCAAACCATAAAGCCTCTACTTTCCCCCATCGCTAGCCATATTTCAGTTCTCCTTGGTTACTTACCAAGACAAAAACCTTGATAAATTGCTCCTTCCCGACAAGTACACCTTATAAGATATCTACACATCACCTGACACTCATATACCGACACATAGTTCCACCTATACCCTATCATGATTAGATGAAAAACAATCATTACAAGTGTAAACACATCACAAATACTGGAAATATAACATGTTTTTCACTACAACTTATCACAACTAGTTGGTCCTCTGGCGGAATCTAATCTTAAACTGTTAGTGCATCGGCATAGTACCCAATCCACGTTAGCTTTCCAGAACATGGAAATTCGACCCCATAGTTGTGACGGAACGTGGCAACTCAATCAAAGTTATCTTGAAGAAACGTGAAAAATCCGATCCCAAGTATATTAGAATGTGGCAATACGATCCAAAGTTAGTTTGTTGGAACGTGGCAATCCAACCCCCAATCACACACTAAAATCTTAATCACAAGTACATCCTCAAGATCATACATTTACATCATGATTTTATAGATTTATCATTCATCTATCTTAGTTATAATAAAAGTGACCAATATTGCAATATTCGTACATATACAAGTATTATAATGGAGCAACATCATTCACACATCACACAATCATAGATTCATAACCATCACCTACTAATTTTCCTCAATTCCTGATCACACAAAAGACCAAGTTCAACCCTAGGTCTTCGTTTAGTTCGTTGTTAGAGTTTTTAAAACTAAAATTACTAATAATTTGATAATGATTCACTTTAATATATTAGACCTAGCATAGACAATGCTTCATTCTCTTCTACCTGGTACCTTTGTTTAATAAGAAAAAAACTGAGAAGACTCGATCAATCATCAATTCAGTACATCAAGCACTAAATCCATATACGTCACAAGTATTTAACTTTTTCCATGGAATTTACTCTATGCACGAAGGTCCACACATATCTCCTACTATTAATATCATATATTACATGATAAACACACATTTACAACTACTCAATACAAAAAAAAACTTACTTGGGCGCTAAGAAATTTGTATGAAATTTCATATCTTTTCCAGCTTTTCCGAATTCGCTGAGGTGAATATTGCCAAGATCTCGCAAGATTCCGCTATCCCCACATTATAAATCTCAACCTTCTTCTTTCCCAATCTTGAAATAACTTTCTGAAGTTTCTAGGATAATTTACAACCTATATGTTATTTTTGGAAAGATGGAAAATAAGGATTTCTTGATATTTAGATTCTGCCTCGCCAATCTCGCTTTAGTGGGGTAAGTTGCCACTGTAGTGGCACCGCACAAACCATATTTGTACCGTTATAGCCAGATAGGATCTAGATTTTTCACGCCTTTTTGCCCTTTCTAAATAACAATGATTTGGGATCGTTACAACATATACCAATTTACTACTCATTTATCCTCGAATGACTAACGCGTGGTCTTCATAGACTCTCTCTTTGAGATGTTCCCTGCTAGCGAAATGACTCTTACGTGGAACGATGAAATTTTATGACCTCTAATAATTTGAAACCTAAAACTATAGACACACGCTAGAACAGAGTGGTTAGTATTTACTATAAGGAAGGAGTACTAGGCTTCAATCCTAAGGTAGTTTATCAAGTAACACACTAAGGTCGAATTCCAACTCTAAGTTTTCCTCACGTTCTGCCTGCTGGAGCAGTGGCTCTGCTGTTAAAGCGGTGCCGCTGCATCGGGATATCTTTGACTAAAACGGGAGATCGGGCAACAGTAAGTAGGGGAAAGGGGCAAATATTCCCCATTTCCGCTTACTTCTTCCAAAAACCTTTAACTCTCTCTTGATCGTTCTCCCTGACTCATCAATTCTAAGGTAATTTCTCATCATTTTTCATTCTCATTACTTTCTTGCTTGATCACAATAACTGTATGTTAACTAACTAATCAAATCGAAATGGTTTTAGGTAGTTATTTTTTGAAATTTAAACTAGGTTGTTAATTGTATTATAAAATTGTAGCATGGTTACTTCCCTTACGTCTCCATTATTTATACAATGTCCTAGGTGTAAGGATTCCGCAAAAACATGGGTAAATCAATAAGAAATGGGTGGGGGGAAGTTGAAAAGCCATCTTGCCATGAGCTCAAATTTTTTACTCTAATTAGGGGTAATTTGGTGAAATATTTGCTAATTAATGTACTGGGGTAGTTAATATACTATGATATGCTGAAAAACTGATAAGAATGGAGGTTTTGGGACAAAAGACTCCATTTTTGTGTCTGGAGTTCATCCAAGATGAAGGCCGCTGCAGCGAACTGCATCCCGCTATAGCAGCCTACATCATCCCCTGTAGCGCGATGATGGTTGCTGCAGTGGGATTACCCAGACCAGTGGCTTGGATTTTTTTCAAGAATTTATTCTCTTTTTATTTTGGGCTTCCACTGTCCTAACTTGTCTTATTTCTCACAAGCTCTCTCAAATGGCTGGTCAAAATGACGATAATGCACCTTTCATCCAGTTTCCAAATGCCGCTAGTCGGGAGATGCATCACAATTATTGTACAATAGCATTCTGCTGTGAGAGGTCACTGATATTACATAGGGTGGAGGGGAAAAATCCTACTTTCTATGCTCGTTTCGTAGAGTTTGGGTGGCTTTGGCTTACTAAGGCTCCCCCAAACGCCCACTCTACTTGAGTGAAGGAGTTCTATACCATCCTCCCCATGTACGTTGGGATGATCCTTACCTTGTCATTTTCGTTCAGATAGTCGACATCCCCCTGAACGCCATTACTATCAAAAAGGTGTTGGAGGTGCCAGAGGTCCCAAACCTGGAGTATGAGTCCAAGATTAGAGAAATGGATCTGTAATGGTTGCGAGACACTATTGTGGATCTTGCAAAATGAGATCAAGTTTACTGGGCTATAGCAGAGGGCTTCACTAGTGCTGATAGGTCATCGAATACTAAGAGGTGGCTACACCTTGTATCTAGGAGGATTCTCCTATCGAGAAACTGCACGGACGTTACTTTTACTTGGGCTTTGTTACTGGCATGTGCTATACAGGGCATTCAGCTTAATATGGGGGCGCACATTATTTTTGAGTGGAAGATGTTCTATCAGGGCAACAAAAAGTCATTTTTCCTTCCCGGTCTTATTACTTCTCTATATGAGTGGGAAGGGGGTGCCCTTGTTCGATGTTGATGAGGTATTACCTATGGATACCCCTATTTACCCTCTATTGGTTCGGTCAAGTTTTTTTCTCAGAGTAAGAGAAGGAGGAAAAGTAGGGCTAGCATTAGTAGTGCGGCCACGAGTTCAGACGGTGAGGACCCCCTCTCAGGTGCACGAGTCAAGATAGACCTTGAGACGGTCCGAAAGAAGATGAGGAGTACATATGCTGACTTAACTCCAGTTTATCCCAGCACTGACCACGAGGTAGAGTTTCTCCCGCCAACTGTTCTAAGAGAGCATAGAGGGCGTGGAGAGGGATCTTCTTATGTCCCATATGTGGAAGACTATTAAGTCTATTTCACTAGCTTTGCCCCGGGCAAAGAGATTCCCCAGCTCGAAGATTCCCCAGCTCGAACCGAGAGACTTTTCACAGTTTTTTATGTTGAATAGGGCCTTGGACGACTTGGAGCACCCCGAGCACATGGACTCTTACGTGAAAAACACCCAGTCTAAGTGTCCCTGATTTATTTTCCCTTACTTATGGATATTTTTCTTTTGGACAAATGGTTTTTATTTTTTTTCCTTTCAATAGTTCCTAAATTTTGTAGCACATGGATGCTTGTTTCTGGTTGCCTGAAGTAGCCTATTTTTAATTCTTAATCATTCTTAGTTAATACTATAGTTGAACATTGGTTTTGGAGTTGCAGGGTTGGTTCGGATCCATTCCGGGCTGACATTTGAAATAGGGAAGAACATGAAATTTCTTATTGGGATTTTGCCTCCCATTTTCCTTCTTTAGCAGGATAATCCCATTGTAGTGACACCACGCTAGCAAGAAGAATCCCACTACAGTGGCTCGAATGAGACTAGAACCTTTCCAATGATTCTTGGCACTTTTTCACTTTCCAATCATTTTTCTGACCTCATTTTCACAATCGCATCGGGCTTCTAAGTTAATCTGACTCGGATATGCGAGGTTGGAGTTCTAAAATGGAAGAGTAACTCGACACCACAATATTCACATTCACTAGATACACCCAGACATTATAACTTGCAAAACTCTAACAATTCAATCATTAATTTAGGCCATCCGATAATACTTCCATAGACACAATTAATTCATTCGCTGAGAAATGTACAATACTTGCGCGAATCCACTAACGGGATTCGGTAGTGCATTGACCGTTCTAAGTTGGGAATTACTTGGACTATAATGCAGTCCCAACCTTGTTAATGTCGTCTTGTTCATGATATTGACCTATGCATCTGTGTCGACCATAGCACGAGTTGGTGTTCCTTGATCGTGATGTCAACATACTGCACGCCGCATACTTTAGGATTCTCTAGTTGCTTGGTGATAGCTCCGTGTAGTCCTATCAAGCCCAACTGCATCATCTTCATGCCTTGTTCTTTCTCATGTGCTCTTTATGCCCAACACAGCATGGCCATCTCTGAAAGATACAACACAACGGTGTTGATCTTATTTTCTTTGCTCCTCACTCAATTACACAGGAAATTCTCCACCTCTTCCGCATGAAGGGAGACTTTGAATATAGGTGGCTTGGAAGACTTGACCTTGTCCTCATTATCTTGGTCAAGCGACGATGATCCTACCTCTTCCACGCCTTTCTTGATTGCTTTTATCTCGTCCTTTATGGTCTCAATCTTGCTCAACGCCTCCATGAACCGACACTCCAAGAATTTATAGCCTTCTTCATCTTGAACTTGGCACGCTAGCTTTCCTCCAACTCCTTGCGAATATTGTCGGTGTTCTTAAGGTTGAAATCCTCAAGAGTGTTTAATTTGCCATCAGCCACATTCAAATGATGGCATAATATCTCCACGGCCTGCCTCGCCGTTTCAACCCTTACAATCCACCCTCCAACCTGACATTGTTGATACTAGCGGCGATAATGCCTCCTTCGTTATCCATTTCCTTAGTACAAACCTTTGTTCTGATACCATATTGTAATGGACTTAGAGTCTTACTGAAGCTCTGTACCGCACTTGACAACTTACTCACAAATCTTTCACGATCTTGTAAGCTCAAGTAAGCCCTTTATTCTAAAATTGCTAAGAAAATGCAAACAAGGACTTGAGAAGTTTGGAAGAAGGCTTTTATATTACTTGAAGGATTTCTTACAACTTCTTGGATGATTTACAAATGAGTGGCACTTTTATTTATACTAACACCTAGGGGAAAAAGTGTAATTTATAATTAATTTCCAATTCCCTGAAGTATTTACACTTTGGTCCCTTTCTAGAACTATCTATACTTTATAGGGAATTATAAAGCTCTCCTAGAAAATAGCTAAGTTATTCTAGGAAATTCCTTATAATTTTCTAGCCTTCTTGATTAGTCTAGAAGGTTCTAGAGTTCTATGCAAACCTCTCCATAACTTTACATCCTTCCGCCCGCATCCGGATGCAAATTTAATTGTCATGTGGTCAGACGTGAACTTTCTATGCATAACAACAATTAAAACATGCATAAAATGACAATTTAGTCAAAACATGCTATTTATCAATTAAACCAATATGCACATAAGTTAAGCATCATAAACCAACCCAACATAATTTTAAAATCTCGCAACTCATAATAGCCAATAATAAGCTAAGAAACTAAAAATAATAACTTTTGGAAACAAACAGGAAAATCTGGAAAATTGCCTAAGTTCAAAAAATGACTTTTGGTGGGAAGATCTTCCCAACAGCGCCGGGTTTGCACAATTTCGATATCGTATGAGGGAGATATGCGCTTCAGAATTTGGGTTGTTGAAGTAACGAAAGTCAATTTCCAAATTTTAGTAAGGGAAAACTTGTCTTTTCACCCATCTTTTTCCTAATTTATTTTACGGATTTATTTTGGGTTAAAATAAGTTGGAATTCAGAATAGAGAGGTTATTTATGCTCAAGTCTTGGAGAAAAGAAAAGTGAAGCAGGAAAAATGGAAAAAAAGATCAAGAATTTGTTAAGAACGCCAAGATCTTCGAGTGGAATTCGTCGGGATTGATCCCTAATAAGGTATGTGAGATATTTTTGTGTTGGATTATTCACCCACACAACAACTTGTTTATTTCAGAAAATTTTGAGTAATTTCAATGATGAACATTGAAGTTCTAGAAGAACAATGGTTGAATTCTTGTTGGTTGAGTTGTAGTATGCCTTAAATTAACTTGATTCATGTTTTCGGGTTGTTTTGGTGTTCTAATCTATTGTTCATTGAGGTTATTAGTGATCCTCAGTTATTGGGGAAAGATCCATGGAAGTTTAGGAGGTTTAGAGTTGAAAAACGAAGAAGAAAAGACGAAATCCCGTCTGACAGGCCTTAGGGAGCAGCGTCTACCAGAACCCCAAAGAACAGACTCTTTCCTTCAAGCTCTGGCGTGCCACACCATCTTAATCCCCTCAATTAAGATTCTGACCGTCAGACTTTCGCGCTCCGCGCCTCTCAGAGTTCTACGGACCCCTGGAGACCCCATTTTTGCCCCATCTTTTTGTAATAGTTCCTAAGTGATGTACCTACAATTCCTAGTTGATCCCTACACTCTAAGTTACGTCTAAACATCATGAAATCATCAGTAAGCATGATATTATGAATCTTGAATCCATAATCTAATTCAAGGAAAGTTAGATCGAAGTCTAAAAAGTTAAGAGTTAAGTTTAAAAGGTTAAGAAGTAAGTCAAAGTAAAGTTTCTTAAAGTATTATTTGAACATTTTAACTTTGTTTTAAGGCTCAAGTTTCGATTTGGAAAAAGAGTAAAAGTTGATGTCTCTCCTTCAAGGAAGTACAAGGAAACTAAGTATTCCATAAAGAGTTTATTAAGATCAAAAGTTTCAAGTCAAGCAAAGAGTGAAGAGTTGACTTCATTTCTCAAAAGCTATAAAGGCACTAAGTATTCCCTAGAAGTTTATAAATATTTTCACATTTAATTTAAGCGGAAACTAAGATTTTCCAAAAGAGTTGTTAACAATAAAAGGGAATATTGATTCCAAGAGAGCTTTTAAAGCTAACTGTTAAGCAATTATATCAACCCAAAGAAAAGAAATTATTTTAAAAGCATGATCTAAACTATATTTTGGGAATAGTATTGAGCACTGATGTGGGGATGAGAGTTCATATTAACTCATGTCTTCATGTAAACTATGTAGTCATCACGGGTATTAACGGATCATACTTTTTAGATGATCACCTAAGTTAAGCTAGTGGATCTACTAAGTTAAGGAGTCCTATGCGATAGCGAAGTATATGACAGTTTTGGCAGTGTGGGAAAGATGATGTATCACCACTTAGGCTCATAGTGGTGGTTATCGGTTAGAGAATCTCTCGCAAAACTATATTACATTCATATATAAGTAATGTTGAGTTTGCTATTGCATTTCATTTAATTAACTAAGTTGTTTTACTGTTTTACAAAGATTTATATATTTTTTGCATGTGTTTAAAATTGCTTATAAACATACTTTGAGTTGAGTATTCTTGAAATGAGCAGAGCCAACGTAAGTTCATCTTATTCTTATCAAGTTGTTGTTGTTTATCATTCCAACTCGCATACTCGTAAACTTAATATACTGATGCCAGTTGGCTTACATCGTCTCATGATGCAGACACAGGTAACAAGGATCAGCATCCAGCGTCTGCTTGATCCAGTTTGAGCACTCAGAATAAGTGGTGAGACTTTTTGCATTGTGGAGGATCCTTTTATATGCTTTTCAGTCCTTTTTTTCTTTATTATAATTTTGTGGGGTCTTTCTTAAAATTCATCTTAGCATTATAGAAGCTTCATAGACAGATAGTCAGTTAGTTCAGTTTAGTCTCTTTTATTTCAGATATTTCATTTTTAGATTGAAGTGCCATTTTGGCAATGATATTAATTACAGTTACTTATGAGGATGTTCTTGTTTTATTGTATTTCGTTGAGTTGAATAAGCCAGACCAAGGGTTCTCTCAAGGCCAACAATGGTCACTGGTGCAGGATACGTCAGGGTGTAGGCTCGGGGTGTGACAATAATATCAACCCAACATTGAAAAAACCCAAGCAAGACTTGTGCAGTGTAAGGAATAGGATCTCATATCCCTATCCAAAGCTAAGTATCATATTAAGAAACCTACCTCATACATATACTCATAATCTCATATTTCATCACGAATTGCCATATTCATAAATATCATGCATAGCTTAACATATATAAGTCGTAATAAACATAATCACAAAAGAACACTACTAGAACCATCTCTTATTATTCCACAAGTGCAATGTGTCAGAGAAGTCTCATACCCTCCCTCACTCTATTTGGAAACCCCTCAAAAAAAGCCCTAGTGAGAGTTCATACGTATGCTTTATTCATCTACTTTTACATTAGGCAAAGAGGCTGCAATAATCGACGTTAGACCATGTGAGATACATGGAATCTTGTGTTCTACTCCCACACCAAAAAGAGAGGGTCAACACTTGCCTAATGTGTAACCTTCCATACATAATTATCTAGGTAGATCCACTAATATAGAGTCCTATGTGGGCACATAGTTAAGGGTCACTGAGATTGTTACTAGAAACCCTAACTTGATAAACATGGTGGTTTCTATTCTCATGAAACAACACATATCTTGGGAATCCAGACTTGCTAAACGTGAGGAAACCCATGTGGGGGAGCCAGACTTACTAAATGTCAAACCCCCCCTCCCTCCCAATCACATATACATATGTTCGTGCGGTGCTAAGCATATATTAACTTTATTAATCCTCTTTATTTATCACATTAGTTCACATTAGTCTTTACAAGACTCTTATGAAGACATCTTATCATAATAGCTTATACATGTTCATAAGTGAGAACAATCCTTTTACTTTATAAACACTAGAAAGTGAGTAAACCTTTCAACTTAACAATTCATAATCATGAGAACAACCTTTCTATCATATAAAAATAATACCATAACATACATACATACTTTATAGCTAATTCAAGTGCATAGGGTTAAGGATGGGGCACCACGATAACATATTAGATATAGCATCGTTATTGTCTATTGATTGATCTTTCATAAATGAGTTTAAGGAAGAACCAAATTCATACTTATTGCCCTTCATGGGACTTCATACTTCAATCACCCAACAATGCATAACAAATACATAAAACAAAAGGTAATTCATGAAGCAATAACCTAACTAACATCAATAAAAACAATTGACACATTCACTATCTTCAATAAATTCACCGTATCATATCCAAGATTTATGAAATTGGAAAACAACATGGGTCAAAGGGAATTCCAAGTAAACAACAATTTTCCATAACTATACACCTAAACAACCATAAGTAATCATAATACATCATAATTGATTCATAATTTCATTTTTCAAAGAAGACCCATATGTAGAGAAAAATCCTAGATTTTGGGAAGTTTTCAAACATCTTTGGAGGGACCTCTTAGGGAAAAGAATTCCAAGAGTGATAGAAAACATACCTTACTTTAGACCTAGCCACAAGGTTCAAGGTTCTTCAATAGAGATTTTGTGTAGAAAGAGAATTTATAGAGAAGTGAGAGCAATTAGGTTTTTAAGTTGGGGATTTGTTTTGGTGTTGGAATATGTTTAAAATGAATTCAATTCAATGTATACTAAGCCCCTAAAATACTTAAAACACCTCTCACTTTGATGGACCATGTAATTAAGTCAAACTTGACTTTTATTTTAAGAATAATCATCGCGAAAAAAGTCTACACCGTGGAGGTGTTCCCTCAAGTTTCTGGAAATTAATTTTGGGACAGAAGATTTCGCAACGCGGACTAACCATTTTTCCTTTTGTTTAACTAGTTCGCGATGCAGACATGCTCCCTCCATGCATTAGACAAGCTGTTCCGCAGCTTGTTAGCCAAATGTTTGGTTCCTTCTCAACGACCCCTAGGGTTGTCCTTGAGGGGTCACACCTGAACATTTTGATCCTAAAAATATTTTTTACCTATTTAAATTATTTTTACAAGTTTTACCCTACATACAACACTCTCAAACATTCACAAGACCTAAGGACACCTATTAGTTCAATTTCACTAGTTTTTGAACGTCATGGTCGTTTCTTGACATTTAGGTTCTAATACTTCCAAATCAAGTTAATTACCTTATTTAGGTCTAGAAACACCTTTTAATTATTTCTCACTAGGTGAAGCTCTAGCCAAGGTCATTGGATTTCCGAGGTATAACAGACAATCTTGAGTCATAACTTGAATTTTTGAGTGCACAATTGATCCTTGCATGAGTAAGTTGAGTCTTTTTGTGTGCATTCATGATTGAGTCTTGTGTAGAACTATTTTAGACATCCTATTTGAACTGTTGAACTTTGTTTTAGTGGAGGACAAACAAAAGTTTAAGTTTGGGGTCTTGATGAGTATGAGATTTGGAGTCATTTAAGGCTTTATTTGTATAAGTTTAGTGCCCTTAAATGTTTATTTGGTGTCAATTACTGATGTTAAATCCTTGATTTTAAGTATTATAGATTGAGGAGTAAATCAAGGACATTAAGTTATAAAATGAACAAAGTGAGATGAAAGAATAAAGAAAAGAAAGCCTGGTGATCGCCAAGTCCGTTTGGCGAGTCGCCGAGTGGACATTTGACCGCCTAAAGTTCTAGTGTACCAAGCCCTGAAGAAAAGAACCAATCTGGCGAGAGCAATGAGCAGTCAGTGGATTGCCGAGTTATAACACGATGTAGAGTTTGAACAATTAGTTTATGATTAATTTATTTTCCTATTTTCATATTAGAGTTCTTCTCTGATGTTTTTAGAGGTTTTTTCTATTCTTTTTCTTTAGCTTTGAGGAATTGAAGTTTTTCACTTTTGAGAAATTGGAAGTAGGTCTTTGAGATTCTTTGAATTGGACCATTGTAAAGACGAAATCAATCTTACCTAGTTGATGGAAACAGAATTTGGTAATGATTCCAATTCTTGGGGTGTGATTATGTGATTATGGGCTAATTGAATTTATGGATATGGCTAACTGTTAGTTTAAATGTTTTTTAGAAGTAATCTCAATCATTAATTGTGGTTTAATTTAAAGAATTATATTTACAACTGCAGTTCTACCTTTGTATATTTGACTTGCTTGAGAGAGAGGTTTTAAAACCATTCAGCTCGAGAAAGTGAATGGACTAAAGTGTAGGTTGTCCTTATTTTGCATGTTTGCTGTTGTTCAAGGGAAACCAACTTGATTCGAGATAAATTGTTCGAGATAGAGTTCATCCCCTCTAAACTCTATCTAGATTGTTCACAAATATTCAGCTATATCCTAACAGTTGCAATTACCCATTTGTCTAGATTAGCATGTAATCGAATCACATCCCAAGAACTCGTCCCATTATTATTATTTTGAAGTTTTTTATTGTTGTATCTGATAACTAAAACCAAACCCCCCTTTATTTGACATTTATGTCACCCCCTGATTTAAGCTATGTTTTAATTTGATAAGGTCTATTCCTATGGCTGATTTGAATATGTTCACACTTTTCTATTGAATCTTAAACACGTACCACACCCTGTGGTATTTGACTCCAACTCATTTATTTGGTTTATATACTGACTAGCGATTGTTGATGCATAGAACTGGATTAAGTGTCTTTGATAGCATTATTCAATCACCAACTCATTCTTCCCAAGTACAAGCATTTGATGTAAATGATTTAAAGGCTAATACAACCGAAAGAAATCCAATTTTGATTTATCATCTAAACCTTCATGATGAGATAAGGAACACATACATCATTATTGGTCCTTGTCAACCTCGAACTCATTAGTTTCCTCAAACTGATTTTTTTGGAACACCACATTGTTTTGTTTATACTTGGTTTGATAAATATTGTGATTGGTTTGATATAATATTAGTGCGGATGCTTCTTATTGTTTAACTTGTTATTTATTTCAAGAAGAAAACTTTAATCAAGGTGGTAGTAATGTATTTTTTACTAAGGGATTTACAAATTGGCATAGAAAAGATAACTTTACTACACATATTTTTCCACTAAATAACGTTCATAATCGATCCATAAGAAAGTGTGAAGATTTCATCCGAGAACGGCAATCCATTCAAGCCGCATTTTACAAGTTGTTTGATAAAATTAAGCATAAATATCGGGTTCGCTTAAAAACTACAATCGAAGTGGTAAGACTTCTCCAGAATCAAGGTTTTGCATTTTTTGGTCAGGACGAGATTGAATAGTCATTGAACAAGGGCAATTTTCTTGAAGTTCTCTCTTGCTATGCTGCTAAATGTGATGCAATTAAACTTTTGTGTTAGAAAAATCTCTAGAAATAATAGAAATGACTTTTCATGACATCCAAAAATATATTGTGACTGTGTAAGAGTGAAACAATTAAGGTTATAATCAAGGATATAAATAGTGACTACTTTGCTTTATTGGTTGATGAATCTAGAGACGTGTGATGCAAAGAGAAAATGACTATTTGTCTAAGATATGTTGACACAAGGGGGTTTGTGCTGGAGGTATTTATTAAACTTGTTCATATTAAAGATACTAGTGCTTTCTCTCTAAAGGAAGCAATTTTAGATGTACTTGCTCACCATTCTTGGGCTTCGTCTAATGTATGTGGGAATCATTAGGATAGGGCAAACATTATCCAAGGTGATCTATGTGGTCTTAAAATGTTGATTAAACAAGAAAGTAGATCGGCTCAACGTGCAGTTTCTAAAAGTATGTTCAAGTTGGTGAACTTGTATTATTAATTTCAAATATTTTGAATGTGCTGAGAGCTTCTTTTACACGTATGGATAATTTTTGAGAATCTAAAAAAGAAGTATCTTAGAATGACATTGGATATAGGTGAAAGAGAAATGGGCAGAGGGTTGAATCAAGAACTTGGTCTTGTCAAAACCGGTGATACTCGTTTGGTATCTCACTAAAAGTCATGTGGAAACTTTATTAGTAGCTTTGACTCTATTGTTGATGTACTTGATACTCTTTTTATAAATGCAAGTACTTTGGAAGAAAGAGCAAGCACATCAGGATTTATCAGAAGTTGTCAAACGTTTGAGACTATTTTATTGTTGTATTTGATGACTAACGTTTTAGAAAACACAAATGATTTTAATTTCGTTACAGAAAATAAGCAAGATATTGCAAATTCTAAGATTATTGTAAAGATAGCAAATAGAAAGTTGCAAGCTTTTAGCGATAATAAATGAGATCCCATCGTAAAAAATGAATGAGATTCACATAAAGAAAAGGTACAAGCATTTTGTATCAAGCATGACATTTCATTACCCATTTTTTATGATTAATATGCTAATTCTTGGAGATCATGACAAAAAGTGGTTATTTGTACAACTTTGCACCATTATTATGTGAATGTGTTTCATAAAGTCATTGATTGGAAGCTACAAGAACTTAATGATCGTTTCAATGAGGTGACAAGTGAATTGCCTAATGGAGTATCTTCCTTGAATCCAATTGATTCATTTTCTGATTGACATAAAGAAGATAATGAAAATGGATGAATTATATTTTGATGGCTTTGATGGGTCCAACATGAGAGCTCTTGAGAATCAACTTGTTAGTTAAATTATTGATGTTTGTTATATTGATGAAAGGTTCTCCAATCTGTGTGGACTTGAGGAACTTTGAAGAAAGTTGGTAGACGAAAACAAGCATTTAAATTATTTTCTCGTATTCTTTTTGGGAAGTTTGCTTTGCTTCTACTGGTTGCCACTGCTACCGTTCAAAGAGCATTTTAGCAATGAAGATTATCAAGAATGACTTGCGAAATCGAATGGATGAATTCTTACATGGTTGCATAGTGCCTTATATATAGAAAAAAAGTATTAAAAATATTTCTAATTAGTGTATTATGAAAATTTATAGAGATAATGTGTCTTCAAGTGCAAATGTAGTTACCACTTAGCATATTTTAGTGTATATGAAACTATTTGTTAATATATTTTTCCTACTTCATATTTGTTAGTTTATCCATTAGTATTTTGTAAGTTTTCGTTTCAAGAATTTTCATTTAGGAAAATTGGTTAATTTGATATTGTACTGCAAAAGAGTATGAACAACTTGGAGCACTATTTAGAAATCAAGAAGGTGCTGTTTGGTAGAGTGTATAAGAATAATGCTAAATAGAGTGTATTAATAATGCTTGCTGTTTGGTAGAGTGTATAAGAATAATGCTAAATAGAGTGTATTAATAATGTTTGCATTAGCAATGCATGTATTAGCTGTGCTTGCATTAGTTATATACAGATTATTTTTTATGCATTGTTTGATTTGATGCATTAAAAAACAGCATGTATTGCATAAAAAATTGATTTAAAAAATATATCCTCCACTATATTGGTGGAAAAGATGCATAAGGGGTTTTGAGGGTCTTTACTCCTGCTTATGCATGCATTAAAACCAATGCATTGCTAATACATAGAAATCAATGGTATTAGCATTACACATCTAAATACACAATAGAGCTTTTCACTAATGCAAACATTGGTTATACATAGGTTGGCAAAGAGTACTAAACAAGTAACTATAATACATAAGCCTAATGCCTGCAGTTTTACCTAATAGACTCTACGAAACAACCCCTAATTGAAGTATGACTATTTTGTAGCCAATCTTCATAATATGACCAACAAGGTATATTTTTTTACTTATCCTAAAGTATGAACAACCTTGAAAAGACATAAATCTTTATGCTTTATTAATGGAAGTAAAACCAATAAACATAATATTAGAATCTTAGAACCAACATTTACTCGTTTAAAATCAGGTAGACCAACCTTAGACAAACACCCCCATACTTTCAAATGTTTCAACTTTGGAGCAAACCCTTTTCACAACACATTTGAGATCTTGTCTAAATTCTTATGATGGACTCTATTGAGAATATAACATGACGACAACACTACTTCTCTCCACATGTTATCGGATACACCACAACTTAAAGTATATAGTTCGTCATTTCTTTAGGGGTTCTATTTTTCATTCATCTAAGCCATTTTGTTGGAGAGTATACGGAGCACTAACCTCATGAATGAATAATATATTTTTCTCAAAAAAAATCGTCGAGAGTTCTAGTACTATATTAACCACTCCTATCAGATTTACATCTCTTGATTTTCCTATTTGATTGATTTTTGTTTTGAATTTCAAGAACATGCTTTCAGCTTGATCTTTAGATTTTAAGAAGATATACCTTAGTGTATCTAGAAAAGTCATCGACAAAATTAATGTAATACTTTTTCCACCTTTGTTAACAGTGTTCTTGAAATCTGTTAAATTTGAATGTATTAGTTCAAGTAATTAGGTCTTTCTACTTATAACATATTTGAAAGGTTTCTTGGCATGCTTTGCTTCTACTCACACTGGAAATTTAGGAAAACATAAGCTTTTATCATATGAAGTAATTTCATTTTTTAATATCTTTTAATAGAAACAATATTAGCATGACCTAGTCTACCATGTGATGAGTCCACAATTTGGACTTATTTAGGGATTTATTTGAATAGATTCAGTGTCCTTCAATGCTTATTTTGTGCCAATAACTTATGTAAAACCCTTGATTTCCAAGTATTTGGATTAAGGAACAAATCACGGACATTATGAAGAAAAAAGAACAAGGTAACTAAAAGAACGAAGAAAAGAAGGCATGTTGATCACCTAATTCGTTGGGCGAGTCACCGAGTAGCTTATCGCTTAAAGTCCAAAGCAAAAAGGTGATAGAACTGACAAAAAGGAGGATCACCAAGTTGATTCACGATCCTTACTTACTACGTCGAATGGTCCTTAGCAGCATATATTTGGCAACTATAGATATATTTTTGAATATTTAGTTTAGTATTAGTTTTCAGAACATAGTGAGTTTTTCATACCGTTTTTTTAAGTTGGAACTCTGAGTATTGAGGAAATATCTTTTCCTTAGCTTTGAAGAATTGAAGTTTCCTTATTTAAGAAATTGGAAATGGGTCGTTGAGATTTTTCAATTTGGACCTCTTTGTTTAAAAATTAAATTAATCTTACCAAGTTGATGGAAACACAATTTGGTAACGATTTCTATCTTTTTATGATGTCTAACTAAACCCCCAATTCTTGGGGTGTGATTATGTGATTATGGGTTGATTTAATTTGTGGGTATTGTTAATTGTTAGTGAAAATGTTGTTTAAAAGTGATTTCATTCAGTAATTTTGATTTAACTGAAAGGGTTGTAGTTGCAAATGCAACTCTATCTTTGTGTTTTTGGCTTGCCCGAGAGAGAGGTTTTAAAACTAAGATTATTGGATTGATGGTATGTGGAGGGTTTTCATGGTTTCAGCTCGAGAGAGTGAATTTGAAACCTTTTTCCACACATTCATCTCGATAAAGTGAATGTACTAAGTGTAGGTTGTTCTTAATTGCTGCTTCTTGGTGTTCGAGAGAAACCAACTTGATTTGGGGTAAATTATTCGAGAGTAAGTTCACCCACTAAAGTCTAGTTTACTCACTGATTTACAACTATTTATTAACAGTTGCAATCACCCACATGTCTACATTAGCCTATAATCTAATCACATCCCAAGAACCTGTCTTATTACTTGTTAGTAGTGTTATTTGTTGTTGTTGTAGTTGATAATTACAACCAAACACACCCCACCCTTTGTTATTTGACATTCGTGTCACACTAATTTGAACTATACTTTAATTCTATTCCTATGATTCACTTGAACATATTTGTACTTTGTTATTGAATCTTAAACATGTACAACTTTATGTGGAAATGATCCCAACCCAATTGGTTAGGTTATATATTGACTAACGATGGTTGATAGCTTTATTCAATCACCATGCCAGAAAATAATAGATTCAACAATATAAGCAGAAATTGAAATACTTACATTTTTATAATCTCTTGAACAATGTTAAACACAAATAATCCTCCACTAAGATATCCCTTCCCAACAAAGTCTCCTCCATTAGAAATTATTATTTTATCATCGCCAAAAATAATTTTAAGACCTACTTTGTTCAGAAGTACTTAGAAAACTAAGTTTCAATGGAGGAAGGAACATACCAAACATTGTTCAAGAATAAATTTTTTCTAGAAGTTAATTTAAGTAAACCTTCTCATATACTCGTAACTCTAGTAGTAGTGGATTTACCAATATAAAACCCCTCTCCATCTATGAACTCCTAAAATTCATGTAATAAATCTTTTATTGGCCCATAAATGCCTTGAAGCTTCTATATCTAGCACCCAATCAGTTTTGTTAGCCATCAGATTTGCCTGAACAATGACATCAACAATCACTTCATTACCCTCAGCAAGATGATCTTAGACATTTCTTTGTTCTCCCTACTTTAAGTAGTGCCTTTTATTTGATAGCACTTGGTAGTCTTGAGACCAAGTTTTTCACAAACAAAACAAGGACCCTTAAATTTTTTAATTTGGATCTTGGTTTGTTATATTGATTTTTCATATGCTTCTTTTTCAAAACTTTCTTTTGTTTGTCTTTGAACTTGTCTTCCACAACACTACCAAAAGATCAACAAGATTATCTCTAGAAGAATAAAGATAAAGTTCTTCCACCTTATCTTTAAGACCGTTCGCCTCTTCAGTCCTCATATAACTAATAAGTTCATGTAGAGTTGAATTGTTTTTTATGTTTTAATTTATTTCTATAATCACTCCAATATGATGGGAATTTTTCAAGAAAAACATTAGCTTGAAAAATCTCACAAATCTTCATATCCCTGTTGAGAACAACACTCAAGTTCTCATATTCGTGAACTTCTTTCATTATTAGCTTATTTTCAAACATATGAAATTTAATCCACTGATGGACAACATACTTTTCCTTTTTTACATCATCCGTACCATCTTTGTTTTTCAAATTATCTCATATTTCTTTAGCAGATTTGTAGGTAACAAACAAACCAAATACAAGATTAGTCATATGATTTAGCAAATATCCTCATACTGTTCTATTATCCTTTTCAAACTTCTTTTCAGCAATATCATCAAACATAATCAACTTCTAATTGTTCAAACAAAAGTTATGAAAACAAACCTAAGTATAGAACATGCCTCTCTACAAAATATCCTAGTATTCTGGATGCCCTATTTGGAGAGTATATTTGCAAATGTATTATCTTTTCTATGGCCTGTTATTTCAATTTATCATCCTAGAATGCAACTCATTTCTTCTTTCATTTATAAGAAACTTGCAAGATTATAATGTTGATGGTCTTCATTTCCTTAGGGAAAGGATAGTCTATGTACTGCTTCTATGACTCTACACAGTCCTTAATCATTTTTTTCTTCTTTCAGTTCAAAATCCAAATATTTCAAGTAAAAAATGGCCATATTGAAAACATCTCTAGCAAAGATCCTAGTTTTTATAAGTACTTCAGCTTATTATAGAACAAATACAGGCAAGAAGCAATAGAAATGCAACAAACTGAGATAGGTTAAAGATGTTTCATCATATTGGTATAGCCTACTGGAGATATCTATAAAAAGGTAATATCATAAAATTATTTTCTTAAAGAGACTATTTATGAGGTGTATGTTATTTGACATGTTTGACTTTGATGTAAAGGGAAGAAAGATGGAAATCCACCAGATTTGATGACAATTTCTTTGAGACTCATAAGAAAGATAACAAGCTTGTTAAACCTGACGTAATTGAAAAACATGTCCATTTGGTATATTGATTACTTGAAATCGATGTGTTGTGATAGAAAATGTTCTTTGATATATTTTGTAGGCTCAACTTGAAAATATGTTCAAGCAGATCCATCCCTACAGACTATAAAGATTGTTGAAAAATGTTTTGGACCTCAAACTCATAGCCATGTATTTGAATTTGGGTGGAGTAAACGCAAAAGTCTTTAAAGGTGAAACTTCTTATAAGGTTGAACTGTTGTTTTCTACGTTAAACTCAAGAGGATATCAAATCCTTGAATGAATAAAACAATTCTCTGGACGAGGAACACAAACCTTTGAATGATCAATTGTACGTCATATAAGATGAGATGAAAGAAATAATTAAAATTAAAGAGTTCTTCGCTGCTCAGAAATCATATGCCCCACCTATAACATCACCTGTTTTAACTGAATGACCACAACAATCAGTTTGTAACATTATACCTAACTTTTTAATTAATTTTGTTGAAATGTCATATCATATTGAATGACCACTGCATAAGGTCTAGTCTATATTTCAATCATTTTAGCGATATGTACCTTTTTTAGACTCATGATATTTGTATTCCTCTACCTTACTTTATGTCGGGATCTATTTTTTGTTTTATGCATAGCTGCATAACGATAGAAACCTTTTGAAAATAAATTATGTACGGTTGTAACATTGCTGCCAGCTTCTCTATGCACTGATGCAATATTTCTTGATAGCAATAGCTTAAGGCATAGTTTATAGCGCAACCGTTTAAGTGATATGTGCCTTATTTAGACTCGTGAAATTTGTATTTTCCTATTTTACTTTATGTCGGAATCTATTTTTATTTTCTGCACAACTGTATAACGAAACAAACTTTTTAAACATTTTACACTACTACAACATTGTTGTCAGCTTCTCTGTTTTATTGTTTTCTACACTACTGCAACATTTCTCAATAGAGATAGCTTGAGGTATAGTGTATATTTCAATCGTTTTAGCGATATGTGTCTTCTTTAGACTCATGAAAATAGTATTTTGCTATCTTACTTTATGCCGAGATCTGTTTTCTATTTTCTGCATAAAAGCATAACCACACAAACTTTTTTAAAAAAAGTCTGCACTGTTGCAACATTGTCGCTAGCATCTTAGTATTATTGTTTTCTGCACTACTGCAACATTTCTTGATAGAGAATGCTTTCCTAGCATATACTGACAAGAGCCTAGTGGATAAGTTTCTAGTGTTCTTGGTGTAGTGATAACGTTATGAGATTTTGTCTTTATATAGTATTTGTGAATCCATTGTATCCACAAATAATCTTTTTTCCTAGATATACTCTATAGGTGCTTCAAAATAATTTCTTTGTTTCAAAGCTCCAACTGCAACATATTTAATCCTCCTACAACCTTTGGTTTTCACACTTTTTTCCATAAAACCAATGCCTTCTTTGAGACACAAAATATTTTCTTCTGTATTTGCTCACGAGGAAATTAGTTGGCAGCTAGCATCCTCGCAACTATTGTGGTAGAGAATCTTTTGTACACAGTACATCAGATAACATTGTGAGGTCCTAACGATTTCTTCATCGATTTCATTTATACATGCATCATACTTGTATCATTTGTTTCTCAAACACAAATAAGTCATGTAGTAAAGAGGTCCGAGCAACCTACGAAGGATTCACTTGGCTTACTGGCCTTACTACCAAAATCCTTTCGGTTGGAATTGCACACACTCAAGTTAAGAAAAAATGACTAACATTTCATTCTTTTTTCTCCTCTTTCTTTTTTGAGGTTGTTCGAACTCCTTTTCTGCACAATCTTTCTACTCCTTTGTGTACTTTTTATACGAGCACTCAAGATTAGTAGACCACCTATGCTAGAAACCTTACTAAGTAATGCAGGAGACCAGTATTCAACTAGGAGTTAAGGAAACTTAACCCATATATGAGTGATACTCAACACATCCTGGTTGAAATAAAAATTGACCTGCCCCAACTTGAGCACCATAGGTTTATTCTAGAACGTGTACGGCCCTACTTGTAGGATCTGATCCCTATCCTTTGTGGAATGAAATTGGAATATGAAATATCCCTCAAAGTTGCACCATGATACAAATTTTATTTTACAATTTTCTGCATATAATGTTGTCAACTTGTCTGTTTTACCATTTTTTACCCGGTTGTTATACATCCAGAATGTGCCCATTTTCTATTTTATCATTGCTGCAAAGTTATTTAGTTATTATTCTTCAAAATAAATGTTGGATTCTTGATTAAAGCATCTAGAAGTTTTTCTATTAGTTTTATCTTATTTCTTGCAGCTTTTGTAGATGTCTTTGGATTCACTTGACAAAGACTCAACAGTAAGTTTTCTACCCAACTTTTGTTCATTCTTCAGTGAAGATACACGTTTAGATGATGCACTAACTTATTAATATTACTTTGCTATGAATGTTATATAAAACCTTAAATGTTATATATGTTTTATTTTTTGTTAATTAATGAAATATTAAAACTAACACCATGGAATAGTAACAAATTTACTGTAATTAATCACACTCTTTAGTTCTATCGTCCTGCCTCCTCTCTCTGTATCATCTTTTTTTATTTCAGATTTTAAGTAGTAATTAATTTGATATTTGTTGATGAGTATAGATTCTTGTGATATCAATGGTTGTATGATCAGGGTTGTCAATTACAGACAAGAATTATTGATTGTCTTTAAAGGTCAATCTATGACCAAATTGTTGCTTGTCTATAATGAATAATCTAGGACTAGAAATGATGTTCGTTTCTAAAGCTATTTTAGGACCAGATTTTTGTTCTTTTTTAAAACTTCTCTAAAACTAGTTTTTTATGGTCGCTAGACCTATTCTAGAGCCGATTGTCAATGCTTTCTGATGGTATTCGAGAACCAAGTCATACTCGTATCTAATGATTTATTAGGACCAGGGTGCAAAAGGTCACAAAAGAGGTTTAACGACCTGAATACCAAGATATCAATGGCTTATTTGAGACTAATATGTAGTCTCTAAAAGGATTTCATGATCAGAAAGTTTTCTTGTCTGAAAAAAATATTTAGCGACTAGTTCTTTGAAGTATTCCTTATTGAACAATGGTGACGGCAATTTCTAGGACGAGTGACGACCAAAATTTTATGGTCTCAATTGCGAATTTGCAACCAGATTAGCACTTTAAGAGACTAGATTTTCATTCTTTAAGGACTATTTTTCTAGTGTAGAATAACTCCTAAATTTTGGTTCAAATTTTAGTTGAGAAAACCCTTCAAACATATGAATCCTTCATGTGAGAATAACAATTCACAATAACAACATCAATTTTTTAGTATCAAAGCAAACTCAAATCATACATATCAATTTCATAAAAAGAACATGCGTCTCTTTATAAATTATTAGTTAAAAAACTTAAATCATATGATCATATTCTACAAATTATGGTTCTTGCATGGGCTCATGTAAATTTAACTTTACAACGTGTAATTACTTTAATTCATGCCTAAAAAGAAAGAAAGAAAATCAATTGTATATTGAAAAGAACCCATGAAGATTGAATCAAACACTAACTTCAATTGGAAAATATAACTGGTAAAATTGGAGAATTTAGGAACCCTAAAGAAGAAAGGACTCCATTGGTGAAGACTTTCATACCTTGATGTTAAAAACCCACAATGATTGGAGGAATGGAGACTTGTACTCGAACCCTAGATCAACTTATTGTTCCTTAGTCTTGGGAGATTTTGCGAGGAAAACTTTGTTTAGTTTTAGGGAATTTTTGGACAATGAGTTTAAATTGGTTAATTTGGGGATTTTTAAAATGTTATATAGGGCTTAGAGGAGAAGGAAAAACGACATAGTTTAGGCATTAAACGATTAAAGAAAAGACTAAAAGCTCTTCAAAATAATGGATAACTCAATTCTACAGGTTGTACCAACGGTCCGTTCGTCCTTCTATGGACTTGCAGACCGTACTGGTCACCCATAGAAAGGATACTGGGACCTTAAACTATAGCCTTGTTTGATGGATCCCATATACATTTCATAGATTTTCATACGGTTAGTACATAAAATCCGTAGGAACCAACTTTGACACTTAAAATTTCACTAACTCTGGATTCAAGACCTATCTACAACTCGTACATGGAATGATAGACTGTCATACTGAATCGTAAAAAGAGTACTAGACTTGATTTCAACAATTTATTTTCCCCTATTCCTATGATTGACATCTACGGCCTGTAAAAGCTTTTATGGATCGTAGATAGGACCAGTAGACACAGAAAACAGCCCAAAAACTACATTTTTCTTCCATTCCAAATTTGAGGAATTACATCTCTCTTGTCACATTATAGGTGCCATCTTGTCAAGATCAGACCATCGTGATTGTCACCCTCATTATCCATCCAGTGCGAGAACCATTAATACTAATGAACTAACTAAGAACTACACAACTTAATCAAACTAAGGCATTTAAAGATACGGAAGCAAGTTTAAATGCTAAAGGAAATATAGGGAGTTACCCTAAACTCCAATAAAGTCTAACAACCAAATGCGGAATATAATGCCTAGAACCTGAAAGTCAATGTACCAAAACTCTAACAAGGACCGTAAGTCTAAGGAAATGGGTACAACCCAATTAAAAATGGAAAAATCTAAAGTGCTAGTCTAAGTTCGAAGATGTGGATATAAACAAAAAGAGAACTTATGGCAGCACGGAAGAACTGGCTCACCCTTGAATTCGAGTCGACCACTGGTCCTCTAAATGAGGTTTGTAAATAACCGTCTGAAGATGCCTTGTACTTAAAAAAAAGAGCAAGTGCAGTATTATTATACAACCACATTGTACTAGTAGGATCACACGGCTATCCCAATAGGTGAAACACATATAAGTCATTACCACAATAATAATACACATGCATACACCGGAAAAATATAGAATATCAATTATCAAACAACGTAAAATTTCACAATCTCAAGATATATAATTATGCCAAGTCATTGCTTCTCTCACAGAATCCACACCCTAACTTGTATTCTACTGGTACGTGGTACCTGATCCACGTTAATGTGCCTGACGTGACACCTAATGCCATATATGCCCCGGAATGTGGAACCAATCCAAGTTAGTGTATTGGAACGTAACACCCGATCCATTCAATAATCCATAGTCACAATCACAATATACATTCTCATAAGCATACAATCAAGTCATGATTCATGGCGTACAACTATTCAATCATACTAATTTATGACTAGTGTGACCAATAAAGCAACATTCAAATATATAATACATTATAATAAAACAATTACAAATATATATCACCCCTTTATGAAATAAAAATCGTAACATATCTCGAACAAAGCTTGAATCCCCAAAGAAACTTGAAATTTCCCTTATCAATTCTTTTCGCATATTCTTGGTATACAAACATTCAACATAACACGGAAATCAATAAATAATGTCTGATTACCCGGATAAAAATCAAAACTATCCATAATCCCAATATCCAAATTAGGGATTTTTCCACCATACAAACAATTCCAAAACCCTTGCCCAATGATAACCCACGAATTTATGTTCAATGGATCGAAAAATGAATGAAAACACATGGGATCATTCCTTAGATCTCAAGGTTTAAAAGTGCAGAATAGAACAACTTTGGGTTTATTTCTAACTTAATTTGTGACTCTCCCACCACAACAATCCTCACCCAGCTAGAGTGGCCCCGCCTTGGTGAAAAAATCCCACCTTAGCGGCTAGCACGAAAATAGTGAGCAAGTGTTCCAAACCCCCATTTCATAACAAGCTTTCATCTCATGACACACAGAAATACTCAATCACGCTAAGATGAGTTTCTGGAATTCTATTCTCCCAAATTTGATTTCGTAAAGTCATACGGGTTCCCTAATGCCTTAGTCATATAGTCATGTGATCAAAATCATAATTAGATCTCCCATTTATTACAAAATTTATGTAAACCTCACTAACTCCAATTTTTTTGGAATTCGAACTAGGTTGGGAAATTTCAATTTACCACGAGAAAAGTATGTCGGCCCAAAAATCCCCATTGACTTTTCTATTACAACAATCACTAATCGCTACAATAGATAGCAATTCAGCCATCCATCGTCCCCTAGTGACAAACTAGAAAAAATGGTTCAAGTAAGAGTAGAGTAGTACCTGAATCGACGTACAACTGGGGATACTTGTCTCGCATATCCTTTTCGGAAACCCAAGTAGCTTTCTCAATTGGACGATGCTTCCATTGAACTTTCACGAACTTAATCTCCTTAGTCCTCATTTTTCGAACATCATGATCAAGAATTTCAACCGGTTCTTTCTCATGTAAGAGGTCTTTTTCTAATAAAGTTGAGTCCCACTTAATGATGTAATCCCTGTTACCATGATATCTCTTTAACATAGATACGTGAAATATGGATTGCCTCTAGATAAGTTAGGTGGTAAAGCCATCATATATGCCACTGGCTCTTCACATTCCAGTATCTCGAATGGACTAATGTATCTAGGACTAAGGTTCCCCTCTTGCCGAATCTCATTACCCCTTCATGGGTGATACCTTAAGAAGAACTTCCTTAGTTGTTCGAATGTCATGTCTCTTACCTTATGGTCTGCATACTTTTTTCCATCTACTTTAGGCTTCTAAAAGCTTATCTTGAATACTCCTCACTCTATCTTGAGCATTCTTCACTAAATCAACCCTTAAAGGTTTCACATTTCACACCTCTAACCATCCTATGGGTGATACATATCCCCTCCCATACAGTGCTTCAAATGGTGTCTTATATATGTTGAGTAGTAACTACTATTATAAGAGAACTTGCAAAAAGGTAAGAATATATCCCAATGTCCTCCAAAGTCAATCACACATGCCTTCAACATATCCTCTAACACTTGGATAGTCCCTTTCAATTGCCCGTCCGTCTACGGATGAAAAGTTGTACTAAAAGTGAGTTGTGTACCCAATTTGTCGTGTAACTTCCTTCAAAACATGGTGTGAACTGCGTACCTTAGTTTGAGATAATAGAAAGAGGCACCCCTTGAAACCTCACTCTTTTTTACATACACCTTAGACAATTGTTGAGCATTATAATCAACTCTAACAGGAATAAAATGGATTGACTTAGGGAATCTTTCAACCACTACCCAAATAGAATCAAACTTTCTCAAAGTTTTGGTAAGACCATTCTCTAAAGCAAACATGCCATCCTTTGATGCTCATATTTTACTTGTTGCAATTTTGACGCTTAGCCAAAAACTCTGCTATATTTTTCTTCATACCAGGACACTTTAAGAGTCACTTCAAGTCTCGGTACATCTTAGTCACACCTAGATGAATCCAATACTGTGAACCTTAGCATTATTCAAATAAATTTTGAATCAAGTCACCCACTCTAGGAACACAAATCCTTCCTTTAAAACTGAGTACACCTCTGGCATCAAGATTGATCTCTTGTGTCTTGTCGTACAATATTTTATTTCTGATCACTTTCAAATGCTCATACTCAAACTCTTTGGCCTTGAATTCCTCAATGAATGAGGACCTCACTTCACTGCTAGCTAAAACCCCACCTTTCTCTAAGATGCCCAACTGAATGAACTTAGATTCCAAGCTTTGAATTTCCTTAGCCAAAAGTTGCTTAGATGTACTCAAGCAAGTAAGACTACCCATGCTTTCCGTAATGCGTCTCCCACCACATTACCTTGCCAGGATGATACTGTATGGTCACATCATAATCCTTGAGTAAACCCATCCACCTTGGTTGTCTAAATTTCAGATCCTTTTGAGTGAAAACATGTTGCAAGCTATGATGATCAATAAACACTTAACATTTGACAATATTGAGGTAATGTTGCAAGATCTTAAGAGCAAACACTATCTCTACCAATTCATAATCATGTGTGGAATAATTCCTCTTATGCACCTTATATTACCGTGATGCATAAGATATGAAATTCATATCCTATATCAATACCACAGCCAAGCCAAAATGTGAAGCATTACAATAAACAATAAAATCTTTACCTTCCACCAGTAGTGCTAAAATAGATGATGTAGTCAAGAAAGTCTTGAGCTTTTCAAAGGTCTCCTCAAATTTTTCAGTCCATCCAAATGGTATCTGCTTTTTGGTCAATTTATAATGTGTATGGTAATAGAAGCAAAATTTTCACAAATCAATGATAGTGGCTAGTGAGCCCCACAAAACTCCTAACTTCAGTCATAGCCGAACCCAATTCTTAACTGCTTCAATCTTTAACGGGTCTATCATTACCCTTTCTTTTGTAACTACATGACCCAAAAAAAGGCAACCGAAGTCAACCTAAATTCACACTTAGTGAATTTTCCATACAATTTTTGTTTCCCAAGGACACCCAGAATAATACGAATATGGTAGGCATGCTCTTCCTTACTTTTCGAATAAACCAAAATGTCATCAACAAACACTATCACAAACAAATCCAGAAAGGGTTTGAGCACACCATTCGTCAAACTCATAAAAGTTGTAGGCATATCTGTCAACCCAGACATAACCAGAAAATTATAGTGCAAATAGGGGTCCTATACGCCGTCTTAGGCACAACCTCATGCCAAATCATTAATAGATGGTAACCACATCAATCTTGGAGAAATAGGATGCACTATGCAATTGGTCAACAAATCATCTATTTGAGGCAATGGGTACTTGTTTCAAATAGTGACCTTATTCAATTGTCAGTAATCTATACACATCCTCACACTACTATCCTTTTTCTTAACAAACAATGCATGAGCACCCCATGAGGAAGCACTAGGACGGGCAAAACCTTTATAAAGAAGTTCTAGGATTTGAGCCTTAAGCTCTCTCAATTCTACCAGAGTCATGCGATAGTAGGAATAGAAATGGGGCAGGTAATAGATTCCAAATCAATGCACAAATGTTTATCTCTATCCAGAGTCATACTAGGAAAATCAGTAGGAAACACTTCTCTGAATTTTGGAACCAAAAGAATAGACTCAATAGAGGGAGATTCGACCTCACCATCCCAAATATGAGCCACATAATCCAAAAAACTCTGTCTTACCAGTTTCCTAGCCCAGATGAAGGATACGATCTTAGCTAGCTTAGACTTGTACACCCTTTCCCACTCTAGATTTTTCGTACCCGAAATCTCTAGAGTACTCTAGATTTTTCGTACCCGAAATCTCTAGAGTCACAAACTTAGCGTTATAATTCAACACAACATAATAGGGGGACAACAAAGTCTTTCCTAAGAATATATCAGAGTTACTCATATCCAAAATTTCTGAATCAGCCCAAGTTTGGGGACCCATAAACAAAATACGAAAAAAAATGATAGACATGGGTAACTATGACAAACTCTAATACTAGGGTAGAAACATGGATGAGGACATCAAGTATATAATAAACCATAGAAAATTATAAGGAAAATTGCACAGACACATAAAAATAAGTAAAACATGGACATAGTAGGCATCAAGTCATTGAAAAAGAATAGTACATGTGATAACTGCTTCGGACGGCTCTACCTCGATCTTGCTCAGAAAGGAAGAATATTGAGCCCTGTGATTGTGACCGGTGACGTCCCTGCCTGAATACATTGTACCTCTGCATGTGTTACCATTTCCCCTATCTCTGCAGCCTCACTGATTTCCTCCTCGCCCACCTTATGGACTCCCTCGACCATTACCATTTACTGTGGGTACCACTACTCTAGTTGTTGCTGCGTAAAATCCATCAAGCGCGAGTGGGGAAAATCTCTTCTCATATGCCCAGGTTTTACACAGTTATAACAAGTGCAATCAAAAGATGGGTTTCTACCCATCGAAGGTGCGGCTCTCTGGCTATCTTGAATCAAATTTTGAGGCGGAGTTATAATTAATTACATGTAGAAACGGGGATAGCAGACTGAATTAGTCGTTCGCAAGTTTCAACCTCCCTAAACCTCTAGAGTAAGAACTCTGATAGTAACCTGAATTCTTGTCTTTCATAGCCGATGTCTTAGACTGACAGTCTCGCATCACCCCCTCCACTTTCTTCACAAATTCTATTGCCTCATTGAAGCTTTTTCCTGCAGAGGTCATGAACAGATAATACCTGCAACTCAAAATTTAGTCCATTAACAAATAAGCAGATCCTATCTTCCTCGTTAGTCACCAATTACTTAGCATAACTAGACAAAGAATAAAACTTGGCCTCATAAGCAGCCATAAACATACAACCATGCTCCAAATTCATGAACTTATCCTTCTTATGGTCTCTCAAAGTACGGGGCACATACTTCTCCAAGAACAGAGCATGAAACCGGGTCTGGGTAAGTGGGGGTAAACCAATGATTTGCATTACACATAAGTTCTCTACCATTACTTAGTTTCACCCTGAAGTTGGAAGGTCATAAACTCCACTCCATGTTGATGGACAATTCCCAACTTATGAAGAATCACATAACAATCTAGGATGAACTCGTAGGCATCCTAACTATCTGAACCATGGAACACACATGCGGTTTCAACTTCAAGAACATAGTCAACATCTCATGTCCATTACCAGTCATAGCAGGACCAGCAAAGGAAGGAAGAAAGCTCATTACCTACAGTTGCACCCACCTTAGGGACAATGACAACAATAGGGGGATTGAGGGGACCTTAAGTTGCTTGAACTGAGGAATGCACTCTACGACCAACCAATCCTTTCAGGAACAACATAATTTATTGAGCGAACATTGGGTCTAAGGAAGAAATACTTGTAGTCTCATCCTGGACCTCTTCCTCTTGTCCCACATTCTCCTCATTCTCAACCTCTACTATCCTCTACTTCTTCATGATGCGTATGAGGAGCCTCATTTCTTGGAGCGTTCTCAATTGGTGCTCTGTCCTTAGTAGGCTCCACCCTTTCCTTGGAATCTACCTCTAGATTTTCCTCTATCCCTGCCTCAACCGTGACTTCTTGTTCTCTGTTGGAGCATTGATGGAAGCTACTGGCCTAATGCCGTTGAACCTAGTTTTAACCATCAGCAGACAGAAGTGTGAAAGATATTGATACCAATTAGAATCACTAGATACTTATTGGAATCACGTTATAGCACGAAAGGAAACAAAAGAAAACAAAGAGATTTTTCTAAAGTCTTAAAGCCTCTCGAAAAAAAGTAGAAATGTCTTTGTACTGTTCTAGAAGACTCTACTCGACTTCGTCACGACCGAGATCATTGTGATTTGCACCCACATTATTCCTTTTGTGGGAGAACCATTAATGCTAATTAGCTAACAAAGAACTACACAACTTAATCAAAATTAGACATTTAGATACGGAAGCAAGTTTAAATGTTGAAGGAAAAATAGGGAGTTCCCATAAGCTCCAATAAGGTATAACAACCAAATGTGGAAAATCTAAAGTATTAGTCTAAGTCTGAAGATGTGGACATAAACAAAAAGAAAACTCATGGTATCCTGGAAGAACTGACTCACCCTTGAATTCGAGTTGATCACTATTCATTGGTCTTATAAACAAAGATTGTCAATAACCGCCTGAAGATGCCATATAATCAACAAAGAAAGAGCAACTGCAGATCACACAGCTATCCACATAGGTAAAACACATATAAGTCATTACCACAATAATAATATATATGCATACATTGAACATATACAATACATATGTCAAACAAAGTACAATTTCATAATCTCAAGATATATATTTATGCTAAGTTATTGGTTCTCTCACGAAACCAACACCCAAACTAGTAGTGTACCGTACGTGGTACCCAATCCAAGTTAGTGTGCCGCACACGACATCCGATCCCATATAGGCGCCGGAATGTTGCACTTGATCAAAATTAATGTCACAACCTGAGTGTACACCCTGGATGTGGACGACACTCGAAGACCACTGCTGGTTCTCAAGCGAACCCTCATCTTGACTGACTACAAGAGGAAGACTAACTTAAACATGCAAATGCTTAAAACTAAAATAAAATTAATTAAGCTAATCTTTACAAAGCTTTTTAACTTAAATGAAAAACATTGAATAAAAAAAATATATCAAATACACCATAAAATAGACAACTTAAATTCTTAAAAAATTTAATAAAACAAATAAATGATACAAACTTTTTAACTAAACTAAGTATCTATAAAGCCTCTAAGTTAAAAAGATAAGAGTTAGGACAACACCCACGACATGTTAGCTAAACTGAAAAGTAAATACAATCCTCCGGAAATAAGGAGGCTCACCATAGCTAACTAAAAGTATACTCAAGATAGGGAAATCTAAAGCATAAAATATACTTACCTCTTTAAAAACATACTCAACTGAAAGAATAATCAAAATACTCAACAATACTCAACTCTAAGATATGATATTCGACTCTGGATACTCAACTCAATATAAAGCAAGAATATGCATCGAATATATAGAAAGCTTTATAAAAACATTAAAAATGACTTAGTTAGTTAAATAAAATGAAATAACAAACACAACTTCACTTATATAATAATGTAATATAATTTCTCTGGGAGATTCTCCAACTGGCAACCACCACTATGAGCCTAAGTGGTGATATAACGTCTTCCCCACCTTGCCAGAACTGTTTATACTTTGTTATCGCATAGAACTCCTTAACTTAGTTGATCCACTAGCTTAACTTGCGTGATCATCTAAAAGGTATAACCCATTAATACTCATGATGGCTACATGGTTTACATGGAGACTTGAGTTAATATAAACTCTCATCCCCATATCGGTGCTCAAAACTACTCCCAATATATACTTTACTCATGCTTTTAAAATAACTTCCTTCATTTGGGTTGAGAAAATTTTATCAACACTTTAGCTTTAAAAAGCTCTCTTGTAATCAATGTTCCCTTTTCTCGTTCAAAACTTTTTTGAAAAACCTTGCTTTCCTCTTAAGTTAAATGTGAAATTTTTTTGTAAAGTTTTAAGGAATACTTAGTTCCCTTATAAATTTTGAGAAATGAACTCAACTCTTACGGAATACTTATTTCCCTTATATTACTTGCTTCAACTCTCTATTATTTACTTGACTTGAAACTTGAGCCTTAAAAAGAAGTTAAAACATTTAAACAAGACTCTTGAAAACTTTAAGAAACATTACTTTGACTTGATTCTTAATTTCTAACACTCTTAACTCCTTTGACTTTGATCTTAATTTTACTTGAATTAGATTATGAATTCAAGGTTCATGATAACATATTTATGGATGATTCCATGATGTTCAACTTAGAGGGTTCATGCGGAATTATGAGTATGAACTACTCATCTCAAGGACTTCATGGGTAACATGTAATAGTCCCATGATTAGGAACATACTCTCAATGGTTTAGAAACTTATTACTCAAGACTTAGGACTTGAATATGCTACTTATCTCAAAGGTACTCAAGTAATTGGAGTGCATGTGAATGTTATGGGCATGAACCACTCGACTCAAGGGTCAAAATATAAATAACGAACTCATGTATATGACTCTTATCATTCTCATATTTACTTCGTCAAAACATAGTTCAAATCAATGATTTATCTCAAAGGGTTCACTATTAAACTCAAAAGTTTTCTTGAACTCTAGCTACTCTTAACTCTCTTTCTCTTGAATATGAATTATGAATTCAAGAGTCTTAGTTCATGACATAGAGGATCTCATGATTACAAGGTAGACTTATGAATACATTCTTTTCATTCTGATATACTCACTTGCTTGAGTCTTGAAACAAGTTACTAGAAATTGTAGAAGACTCCACAAAAGGACTCAAAGGGCTTTCTTAGAATGTTGCAAAAAAATCTCAAACTTAATCCTCAATTCCAACTTGAATTTGAGTTATGAATCCAAGGTTATGACCATGTTAGGAATGATTTTAGGATTTAAAAGTATCTTAGAGTAGTTAGAAATGAAAAGGAGTGAAGGTGCACTTTAAACAAACTCAAACGGAGCAACCGAGGGCAAACTGGATGGGGCAAGCGACCCTGGGGATATGGATGGCACGGGGAGGCAACCCGTGAAGTAGAAAGAAGGTTTTGGGGCGCTTTGGCAGGCGCGTCACGCCAGGCCACAACCCAGAAAATCTGCAAAACATCCTTGGTCGTTTTCTCACCCTAACTCGCCTCAAATTGAAAAGTTTATTCCCCAATCACTTGGATTCGATTACTTACCTTAATTACATTCTAATATACTGGGGGGAAAACACTCCAATAACTCAGTTTCATCTCAAGAATTTTAAAAACTCAACTCAACAAGATTTAGAATGAACCTCAAGAACACCTATCAAGGATATTCGGTGAAAAATAACATATATGGCATGTGGTGAATTAAACCAACACTATGGAAGCTTACATACCTCTTAGGGGTTAAACCCATGGCAAAAATCTGCAATTAAACTCAAGAACGTCAACGAACGCCTTCATCCTTTCCTTTTTTCTCCTCTTTTCTCTTTTTTTCTCTTCTTGTCTTTTATTGAACTCTCAACTAAACCCTAGGTGCATACTAAGATTATAAAACAGAACCTAAAAGGATTAGACCCTTAAAATATTACTAAAAACGAATTAAATCGGATTGGGTAAGAAAAATACCAAACTCGAAACTTAGCAAACTCGGCGACATTGGAAAGATAATCGAAAGATCATTCATATGGTATCTTCTAGCACACCTAAATCATCATGTACTATGAGTTATGGTGGTTTGAAGTTGATTAAAAACACATACTTATCTTAACTTGCAAAACTTCAGATTTGCTATTCCCAATTTAATTCTTTTTGGAACTCAAGGTGCGAAATCTAGTTAATTGATGTTAATACTTAAGAAATTTTAAATTCCTTTGTAATATGTCACTCACTACGATCAATGGTTCCAGTCTTAGTTCAAATTTTTTTTTTGGTGTTACGGTATCTCCCCTTTGGGTCGAATGGCGACTGAACTGGGTATAGAATGGTTTGCTCTTACTAAGGTCTTTGTCTAATGGTCTTCTCTTACTTTATTCAAGATTAACTCAAATATTTAAGTTCCGATTCTATGCCTCTATAGGGAATCTCCTCCCAAGACTATTACACTTTATAACCACATTGCTCATCTCAAGAAATCCACCTAATGTTTAAAAACACCACATTCAACATTATTACTCTAACAACTTCATGGACTCTTACTATACAGCTCTTTTGAATCAAACTAAATGCTCTCATTTAACTATTTCTCACAGTTAAACCTAATCCTCTTAATCCCCTTATTAATAACCTTATAGAATTATCACACCATCATAACACAATAAGGTTATCAACCTCCTCATTCTAACATCAGTTCATAACTAAAAGGGCCTCGGAAAAGATATCTCCCCTACTGCTTGGAACTCATTACTATCTCATTCTCAACAATTGACTTGCTTTCTCATCTTATCATCTCCCCATTAGGTATAAAGCTAACACTTGAAAGCTATAGACCTATTCCATATCTCTAACTGGTGTACATTCTCTTAATGATCTTTTTACACTTGTGACTTAGCCACACTTCACTACCCTTATCTCAAGGTTAGGGTCTCTACTACTCAAGTTCATTGCAACAACCATCTCAATATCTCACCCATTATATGTCAAGTATACCAGATCAACTCCTAAGACTGACAACATCACCCTCATTTGTCATTCTTTTGATCATGACACTCATCTTAAATTCAAGTTTAATGTTTATTACTAAACCCGAATATCAATATGATTGCTTGCCTACTATGCAAACTAACAACTACTATGCGCAATTTAGAAACACTTGTCCGCTAGAACCTTATGACAATTAGTAAATCCTTACCATTCAGTTTGCATACTCGAATTACCATCACATTCTACTTCAGAACATAAGTATTACTTATTTACCCACTTACTGCGCATTATCTCTCAAACAACTCTATTATCCTCTGAATACCATGTGGTTCTCCTTTCAAAATTCATAAGCCTAGATTGATCTTTAAACTTATGAATACTCTAGATCATCTATATATATTCACCACTTACACTTGGGCATTACTAACACAATGAAACATCAATATAACCCATTTTAGTTAAGGTATACACTAATCATATTGACTTGCAACACTTACTCTACCTCCTACCCTAAACTCTTTATAAGTATTCACTTCTTATTCTACCACAAGTGGAAACTCTTCATTAATAACTTATTAGGTTCATGAATATAGAAGTATAGCTTGTCAAAACACCATCTCCCTTACTTAGATCACTAAACCTCTGCATATTTTCCTCTAACTCTGGCTCTTTCACTAGTACCACTAATGATCTCATAACTCATGTTACCCCTTTCGGGTGAAAAGCATACCCAAGCTCTAAACATACTTCTTAAAAAAGGACCTCAGCTGAAACAAGACTTAAAGGAAAAGAGTACAACTCAATTCTTTCTCATATGTACAATTCATAAGAAGGCATTACTCTAAAACTGAACACTTAACTTACTCCTGGACTTCTCTTAAGCCCCTCTGATGTCTCATGACTTTCTCAAGATTTTTCTAAGAACTACTCATTGACTAAGGACTAAATCTGTTTTTCAACCACCTCCAGTATGATGGGTAGTCGAATGGAAATGAGAACACACGAGTTGGAATAGATCTCCATGACTTATCTCTATTACACAATTAAGAGTATGAAAGAAGGAAAACTTTTCTTAAATGTCTATAGTCCCTCATTTATAGAAGTGGGGCCCTCACAACCGTAGACAAGATCCTACTTGATACGGCTTCATAGACACCCTAGGACACTTGAACTCTATGCTCTAATACAAAGTTTGTCAAGACCCGAGTCTACACCCTGGACGTGGCCGACACTCGAAGACCATTGTTGGTCCCCAAGAGAACCCTCATCCTGGCTGACTACAAGAGAAAGACTAACTTAAGCAAGCAAAAGCTTAAAACTGAAATAAAATTGATTAAGCTAAACTTTACAAAGCACTTAACTCAAATGAACAACTTTGAATGAAAATAATATATTAAACACGCCATAAAATATGCAAATTCAATCTTTAAAACATTTAATAAAACAAACGAATGATACAAAATTCTTAACTAAGTTGACTATCTATGAAGCCTCTAACTAATGAAGATGGAAGTCGGAACAAGACCCACAACATCCTAGCTAAACTGAAAAGTAAATGAAATCCTCCGGAAATAAGGAGGCTCACCATAGCTAACTCGAAGTCTTGGATGTATCAACGAAGCTCCTATTGATGATCCTGAATACTTATGTCTACATCATGAGAAGATGCAGGCCAATTGACTCAGCACGTGGAATATACGAGCATGTAAGGGGAAATCTAAAGCATAAAGCATAGTCTTGAACTTGATAAAAAAGAAAACATACTCACATCTTTACAAACTTACTCAACTGAAAGAATACTCAAGATACTCAACAATACTCAACTCTAAGATATGATATTTGACTCTGGATACTCAACTCAATATAAAGCAATAATCTGCATGAAATATATAGAAAGTTTTATAAAACATTAAAAACAACTTAGTTCGTTAAGGAAAATCGAATAACAAACTCAACATTGCTTATACAATAAAGTAATATTATTGTTATGTGGGAGATTCTCTAACCGACAACCACCACTATGAGCCTAAGTCGTGATACAACATCTTGCTCACGCTGCCAGAATTGTCCTATACTTTGTCGTTGCATAGAACTCCTTAACTTACTGGATCCACTAGCTTAACTTACGTGATCATCTAAAAAGTATAACTCATTAATACTTATGATCGTTACATGGTTTACATGTAGACTTGAGTTAATATGAACTCTCATCCACATATCGATGCTCAATACTACTCCCAAAATATACTTTAGCTGATGCTTTAAAAGTAACTTCATTCCTTTGGGTTGAGATAATTTGCTCAACAATTTAGCTTTAAAAAGCACTCTTGTAATCAATGTTCCCTTTTCTTATACAAAACTCTTTTGGGAAATCATACTTTCCTCTTCACTTAAATGTGAAAACATTTATGAACTTGTAAGGAATACTTAGTCCCCTTATAACTTTTGAGAGATGAACTCAACTCTTAGGGAATACTTAGTTCCCTTATATTACTTGTTTTAACTCTTTATTCTTTACTTGACTTGAATCTTGATCCTTAATACGAAGTTAAAACGTTTAAATAAGACTCTTGAAAACTTTAAAAAATATTACTTTGACTTGTTTCTTGACTTCTATATTTCACTCTTAACTCCTTTGACTTTGATCTTAACTTTCCTTGAATACATTATGGATTCAAGGTTTATGATTTCCTACTTATGGATGATTTCATAATTTTCAACTTGGAGGGTTAATGCGAATTATGAGTATGCACTACTCATCTCAAGGACTTCATAGGTAACATGTAATAATCCCATGATTAGGAACATACTCTTAAAGGTTTAGAAACTTATTATTCAAGATTTAGGACTTGAATATCCAACTCATCTCAAAGGTACTCAACTATTGGAGTGCATGCGGATGTTATGGTCATGAACGTCTCGACTCAAGGATCAAATATCAATAAGGAACTCATGTATACGACTCTTATCATTTTCATATTTACTTACTCAAAACTTGGTTCAAATCAATGGTTTGCCTCAAAGGATTCACTATTCAACTCAAAAATTTTCTTTAACTCTATCTCTCTTGAATGTGAATTATAATTTCAAGAGTCTTGATTCATGACATGAAGGATCTCATGATTACAAGGTAGAATCATGAATACATTCTCATATACTCACTTGCTCAAGTCATGAAACAAGTTACTAGAAGTTGTAGAAGACTCCAAAAAAGGATTCAAAGGGCTTTCTTAGAATGTTGGAAAGAATTGTCAAACTTAACCCTCAATTCCACCTTGAATTTGAGTTATGAATTCAAGTTTTGATCATGTTAAGAATAATTTTAGGTGTTTAAATGTATCTTAGAGAAGTTAGAATCAAAAAGGAGTGAAGGGGCACTTTAAACGAACTCAAACAAAGCAACAGGGGGCAAAATGGATTGTGTAGGCGACCCTGGGTCTATGAGTGGGCGGGGCGCCAACCCCTGAAGTACAGAGAAGGATTTAGGGCGCTCTGGCAGGCGCGTAGCGCCACGCACCAACCCAAAAATCTGCTGAACATCCTTGGTCTTTTTCTCACCCTAACTCGCCTAAAATCGAATGGTTTCTTCCCTAATCACTTGGATTCAATTACATAACTTAATTACACTCTAATCTACTAAAAACAACACTTAAATTAGTGAATTTCATCTGAAGACTTCATTAAAAATACAAAACAACAAGATATAGAATGAACCTCAAGAACACCTATCAAGAACTCATCAAGAACTCTAATATTTAAACTTTAAGAATGGAATTTCGCTGAAAAATAACATAATTGGTGTGTGGGTGCACCAACCCAACACTATGGAAGCACACATACCTCTTAGATTAAACTTATGAAGAAAATCTGCAACTAAACTCAAGAACGTAGACGAATGCCTTTATCCTTTCTTCTTTTCTCTTCTTTTCTTTTCTTGTCTCTTTTTGAACTCTCAACTAAACCCCTAGGTGTATATTAGGATTATGAAGCTGAACCTAAAAGTATTAGACCCTTAAAATATTACTAAAAATGAATTAAATCTGATTGTGTAAGGTAAAAGACCAAAATACCCCTCACTATTTTCAGCTAACTTTCTTTAAATGGACAACCTAATTTCAAAAGGTCATATCTCACTTATTCGAACTCGAAACTTAGCAAACTCGGTGGCGTTGGAAATATAACACAAAGATATTTCTTTTGGTATCATGCAGTACCCCTAACTCATCTTGTACTAGGAGTTATGATCATTTGAAGTTGACCCAAAACTCATACTTAGCTTAACTTGGAAAATTTTAGATTTTGCTATTCCCAATTTAATTCCTTTTGGAACTCAAGGTCCTAAATCTAGTGAACTGACCTTAATATTTAAGGAATTTCAAATTTCTTGGTAAAATTTCACTCACTACGATGAACGGTTCAATTCTTAGTTTGAAAAATTTCTGGGGTGTTACAGTTAGTGTGTCGGAACGTAACACCCGATCCATTTAACAAGCCACAATCACACTCACAATCACAATATATATTCTCATAATCATACAATCAAGTTGTGATTCAAGGCATAAAATTATTAAATCATCTTTATTTAGGACAAGTGTGATCAATAATGTAACGTTCTAAAATAACACATCAACATGAAATCACAACCATCACCTACCTCGAACAAAACTTGAATCCCATAAGAAACTTGATTTTTCACTTCTTAGATTTTTTTCGTTTGTTCTTGGTCTACAAGTAATCCTTATAACAAGGGGAACAATAAACGACCTAATTACCTTGATTAAAATCAACACTATTAACCCTAAATCAAACCCATGATCCTATATTCAAATTAGGGTTTATCCTTCCATCCAAATACTTCCAAAACCCTTCCTAACAACAATTACCCACAAAATTACATTCTACGGATAGAAAAACAAATTCGGGAGTGAAAACCTTACCTTTAGCCTCAAGAATGGTGGAAAACTGTGAAGAAAATACCTATGGTCGTTGGTTAGCTCTCAAGGTCAAAAAGTCCAGAATAAAATAGTTTTTGGGTTTATTTCCAACTTAATTCGCTACTTTGCACACCCGGCTACGGCGGCCCCGCCTTGACGGGAAAATCCTGCCTTAGTGGCTTGCATGAAAACAACGAACACATCTTCATCTCATGACACTTAGAAAATACCCATTCATGCTAAGATCAGTTTCAGGAGTTCTACTCACTCGAATTTAATCGTAAAGTCGTACGGTTCCTTAACGCCTTAGGTATGTACTCATGTGATCAAAATCTTAATTATATCTCCCATTTGTTCCTAGATTTACCTAGACTTCATTGACTTGTATGTCATCCGAATGCGGACTAGGTTGAGAAATTTCAAGATACTAAAAAAATGTTTTCCGACCTAAAAAATTTCCCCCTTGGCTTTTCAAGAACGACGAAACCGATTGTTACACTTCTCCACAAACTGGGTGATCCTCCAAGAGCTGAATAAACTAGCTGATGTTTTAACTACTAGCGCCATAACTAACTACTAGTGCCATAACTACTACTTTGGTTGATAATACTATTGTTAAGCTATTTTGGGAATCTACACCATACATGTTGGATATTTTGCATGCTAACAAGTCAAGAGATTTATCTTGTAGAATAGTGTAGGCTATGCCTCATTCAAATATGTTATTATTACTTCTAGTCGATAGGTTGTACATAGTAATAGTGCATCAGCAAGTACTACCTCAACTGTGGCAATGGCACAACCCAGATAACAACCTTGTAAGTTTTGTTATGAATAAATAAAATAAATAGTGAAAAGACAATTTTATCTAAAATGAAGTCTTTTAGTGAAGGGTAGAAGTATAAACAACAATATTAATAGTATAAAATAAAATATGAATGTGATATCTACATTCAAAACATGCATTAAACTAGTTATAAAAATTATATACAAAATCACTAATTCAATTAGACTTTCTCATTAAAATCAAATTATTTATGATAAGTATTTATTCTTTTATATGCACGTATGTTCTCTTCAAGTACTTTTAAACTATGTTTTTAATAATGTCTAGATATATACTCATGTTAGGAAAATGCTCGAGCGAGCAATGACATCAAATGCCGGCCACGTTTATGGTATAAGTTCAATGCGTGATACATCGATATGCTTCTTTTGGGGATTCAAAAGAGATAAACAAGTACACTGAAAAAAAAAGAAAATGTGAGCAAGAGAGCATTGTGTAGCTCGAACCAGATTTGCTTTACATTATTGATTTATTGCCAATCTAGAGGTAGGTTATGCAATATGTAAATAGTAAAATAAAACTCTCTTCACTTATTGTATATTCATTTTTTTCATTATTGTGTATGTAATATATAATTTTACATATAAGTATTATTTCTAACCATATATTGATTATTGTGTAATTCTCCTATATATCTTCTAAAGTACAAAATCTTTACTTTAATTTTTAATTACCAATTATTATCAATAGAATTTGAATATTTTCTAAGTGAATTTTTACGTTCTTTTAAGTATAAGACAAAACCTATTTATCTTAAAAAGGAACATACATACAATTAAAGAGGAACTATATTTAAATACTTTTATTTGAAAAAGTTTACGTTATTTTTTAAAAGTTTAGTACTTAATAGTATAATATGTATTCAATAATTTTTCTATATACGGTTATTATTAATTAACGTGATACATACCTACAAAACAGATTTATTAACATGAAATTAGTTTTAAAAATTATATACTTGATCACTGATTCAATTCAACTTTTTCATTAAAAAAAATCAAAATCAATATTGCAGATTTTAAAAAGTTAAAAATTAAATCAAGCCAAATTTTATTTATTTAAAATTTAATTTAAAATGTAATGTATTTGATTTTGTTTTTGGAAGAGTAATAAAAGGAGAAATTACATAAATTAATACATTTTAAAAAATAATTACTGATTTTAGCGATATTTTCTGTTTATTACCATTTATAGCAATGCTTTGTTAAATCTATAATATGTATTAGAAGTAAATTATGTATGCAATATATATGAATTATAATTATTTTTTGAAATAAAATTAAATAAAATAAAATAAAAAGTTATTTATTGAAATATATTATCTTGTAAAAAATTATTACATTGTATTATAAGTATATTAAAATATATGATAAATATCTTATTCATCATTAAAATTTATATTATATGTGAATAATAAATTATTTTTTATAATACATATTAAATTTGTATTATAAATAAATTAAAAATAATCAAATAAAAAATAATATCATTGCTATCAGGTAAAGTAGAAAATTGTAAAAAATCCGAAAAAAGACTCTCTTAAGCGAAAGGGAGTGGGAGTCCACCTGTAAGCTTATTTAAATGACACTTCTGTCCCACATATAAATATACCAAAGGGGTAAATCTGGTTTCAGTCCCATTCCTTTCCCTTTAATCGAACCTCCGTCGCGAAATTTCTCACTACGTCGCTGCCGCTGCCGCGCCGCCGTTGCTGCCGAGATTGTTTTTCCATCGGTGCTCTTCGCTCACCTTATACGGCTAGTTCTTCTTCTTTACCAGAAAAGGTTAGCGAGGAAACTTCATTATCTCTTCTCCCTTAACCCTTAGCTCCCCGTCCGACGGGAAGTCTTTATCTTTTGCAGTTTTTTCGTTTCAAAAATTTCTACTTTGCATGTGTACGTTTGATTCTAAAGCTTGGACTTTATTCTTTTGATTTTTTCTGTGATTTTTTTTTCGCTTTCTTTTTGGAGCTTTTATCTTGCATTGGAACTCCTATACGAAACATTTGTATGGGATGTCAAGGAAGAAAGTAAAAGATCTTTCTGCTCTCAGTATCAAGAAAAAGACTATGCTTTTGTGAAAACTTTGATCTGCCTTGTGTAAAGGGTAGTGGCTAAAGTCATGCGAGTAAAAACTATGAGTTGTCACAAATTTCTGGCCCTCATTTTTTTTGGTAACTATGATAGTGTCTGGGCAGCTTAAACACACGTCAATTAATCCAATTGTTGTCTCTAGCTACCACATGTACTGTATTTACTCTTTAATCTTCAATGAAAGGAACATTAGAAGAATTAACCTAGTGTAATCTCTGCAGGAATTTGAACCTTGATTTTCAAGTTGTCTCTCCAACTCGCTTCCCCTTAGAGTTAGTGCCACTCCTTTTTGAAAAGGCTGCTTTAAACAAAGTGGATTACATAGTATCACAATCCTAAGATAGGTTTCCCAGCAAAGACGCTGCCTAGGAATTAGGATTTCTTTTTGTACATGTATGATAGTGGAGTACCATAAGAAAGCTACCACATCCAAGCTGTCAGGGAGTATCTATATAATAAATTAGAGGAATAGGGTCCTCTTGTAAACCACGTGGATCTCAAGATGATGAGGATTCATCCTATTCAAGAAAAGGAACGATGGATGAGGTTTGAGATAAGGATGTCATCCCCTCATTATGAAGAAGGTGTTGTTCTTTTACACCTAAGACATAAAGTAGGACAAAGGTCTAATCTTCTTAAATATTGGACAATTGACCCGCTCCTCTATCCTTCTCTATTCAAATATCAATTTTTTTTGTCTACAACAGGGTACAAACCTGTGATATGCGCCTAATTAATCGTGGACATTCATCTTGATGGAACAAATCCTTTAACTAGTAAAAATCTGCGGTATTATTGGTCAGTGACAATCTTTGTTGTTGATATAGACTAGAAAGTCCTCTCTTTAATTCTTTTTGAGCAGGTAATATTTGTGTATATTCATTGAATGAGTGCATGGGTTGCGCTGAAAGTCATATATGGAACTTGTCGAAAGAGTAAGAAAACTGAATCTGAATCCTAATAGGAACCTAGGATATCTATAATGGATTCAGTGTCCTCTGTTTGTACCAGAAGCAAGGAAGCCTGATACAAGTTAGTTTGATCTTTTGAAGATCACAATTCGTGCTCTCAAAGCATCTAGCATTTCTTTCTTTTCAAACAGTCCACCAAATATAGGCTGGAACAATCCTCCATCTATCTCTATATACAACTTCCAGCTTACTTCTCCCCAATTGTGAAGAATATGTGTGATTATGATAGGCATAGCCCAAGCAAAACCCTTGAGACTAATGAAAATCCTCCATAGCTAGGATGTTATTCTGCATGAGAGAAATAGATGGTTGACTGTCTCAACCTCTTCTCCACATAGATAACATCCATAACACATGGAGAACTTCATTTTCTATGTGTTAAAACTGCTTCTCTTACTAGAAGCCAAGTGAAACATGACACCTTGAAAGGGAACATGGGCTTCCAAATCTTCTTCCAAGGCCAAAGAGAAGGTTGTTGTCCACCTTGATTTAGCAACTTATATGCAGTGTTTACCTTGAATGTGCCTTTGTTATTTCTGCATTACCATAAGCTATCATGTTCCTCCTATTTTCCCGTAAAAACTTCCAACCTAACAAAAATGTCAGTCACAACCGTGATTTTCCATTCATTGGAAATTCCATCCATACTGTGTCCTGACCTTAGCTAAACTCACTTATTTATTCACTTCCAAGTCATGCATCTCTAGAAAAGATACTTTTTAGACTAGAATTGCCCAAGCATTTATCTTCCCGAAATGGAATCTTATTCCCATTTCCTACCCTAATGGTTGTATTGATCTTCCAGAGAGGCCACAAGATTTTGATGGACTTCCATAGGCTACCCCTTGGTGTAAGAACCTCCTTTGTCATCCACTTGTTCTCCTCTCCATTTTCTTCTTGAATTACTTTTCCCGGTATGGTTGATGCTCTTGAGAATACCTCCATAACCACTTTAGTTTAAGGGCTTTGCTTTGCTTTTTCAGATACACCCATGTTTCTTCCCAGTGAAACTTGTCCCACTTGACTAAATGTTGGACAGTGGAATCATTTCCCTTTGCCCCTTTCCATAAGAAATCCCTCCTAATTTTATCCCGTCTTTGTATCACTCCATCAAGAATGGGAAGATAGACATCATTTTAAGTAAGAAAGGCATTTAAAACAAAATAAATTAGAGTGACTGCCTCTCCGGAACATATATTGAGATTTCCATCTGGCAAGCATCTTCTCACACTCACAATGACAGATTCCAGGTGTTCATAGCCTTTGATTTGGCACCTAAGGGCATGCCCAGATAAATGGTAGGCAAATCCCCGCCCCCACACCACAAATAAATAATTAATCCCAAGACAATTCCTCCATATTCGAGACATACCACTGACTTTTTCTCCAATTGATATGCAAATCTAAGACTCCTTTGGCACCAAGATTGACCTAAAAACCAATATTGACTTCTATGTTGCCATTAGATATTGAGGTTTGAGTTTCCTCTCCTAAGCAGGAATGCACTAAATAACATAACCTAGGAACAATGATTATATTTCTTTTTGTAGAAGGGCAATGAACACATATTTCTAAGTCAAGTTGGAAAAATGTTCCTCACAACATGTTTTACTCGGTTAGGAGACAGATCCCCTGCTCATTTTCTGTGTTTTGACATCGTATAAATTTTGTAATTCTATAAGCATAGTTTTTGATGAGTGCTCATTTTATAATTTTCTTTAGATGTCAAAGCATCTTCCACAATTTGTCATGTTAGGTCTCCTTTCTTGTTGCAGTCTAGAGGTCTACTTTCTGTCTTTATTTTAAGTGCAGGTGGCTGTAATTTGGCATGACTTGTCTAAACTGAAATGGCATGATGTCCATGAGATCTTTTTTATCATCAGACTAATTGTTACCCAATTTGCTATTTGTTGTTTTGGCAATTAGACTTGTTTCCTCTTTGCACTTGATGCAATTTTTACCAAGAAAAAAGTGAATGTAATATTTATTTTTGACGACAAGGGTAATCCGTAGTCGTTACCCTTTTTGGGTGCGCACAGGGTAAAACCCTGCTCCTATGCAATCTAAGTTGCCCGGGCTCGGGTATCCGAGACGGATGTGAATCCGAGAGTTGGATTCGGCAAAATCCAAATTTCAAGATTCGTGGGTGCGAATCTGAGTATGGATACGAGTGAGGCAATACGACTAAAAAATTCCAATATTATAAAAATATAGTTATGAAGATATTCTACTTCTTAATCTTATAGCTTGTAATGTCTAGTCTGCGTGGATTTAAAATTTATACATCATGTGTTAAAATTTGAAATTTTAACAAAATAATAATAATATATTTAAAATTTTAACAAAATAATAATAATATATTTAATATAATTTTACAATGAAATTTATAGATGTAAAATGTGTAAATACCTTATCTTTTATCTATATAAGGTAAAAAGTTGTTTCCAATAGAATCTCTATTTAAAAAGGAAATTTTAATATAACTTATAGTATAATTTATTGGTATGAATTTTGTTACTTCATTCATCCCATTTTATGTAATACAATTGAGTATATGTAAGAGTACTAACACACTTTAATATATATACTAAGTACTAAATAAAACTACACTTATTTTTTTTTAAAAAAAATCCTTTCTCTGGCTCCCTGCAGACCTTGTTCTTATTTAAGAAAAGTCAATGTACCTTTTCAAGAAAAAGTAAAGAGCATGTACTTTTCAAGAAAGATTAAAAAAAAGGCTATGTATATTTCTGTTTACTTGTTTCAACTTTTAAGAAATATACATTTCTTTTGCTTGTTTCAGCTTTCAATAAAAAAACTCTTCTTTTTCTCTTTTCAGTTCTCTTTAGTTCTCAACTTTTCGGCGTTGTCGCCGGAAACTGATTTTCTCTTCTCTCTTCTCTATACTTTTTCAAGCTTTGTATTCTTTACGTGGTCGGAAATTGATTTTTCTTCCCCAATCTTTTCTCGGCTTTGGTCGAAGTGTTTGAATTGGATTGACCGAATTTGGCACGAACCCCACACCCGCACCAGAGTCGTGTCGAGACGGGTTCGCTTGCAAAATTAAAGAGTCCGCACAGCTTAGTATGCAATAGCTCGCAAACCACATAGGAGAGGAATGTGATATTTAAACATACCTTCCTATTTTTAATATTTTATAAGACAAAAAATACAGGTTCTTCATAAGCTCTATGTATTAATATGCTTAGGTCTATAGCAAACCTTGTACCTCCTCTATTCTATTTCAAGTTATGGTGATTTACTAGAAATGGTGTTTTAAGATTTTAATTAACCTTCATATTGCTGAAGTTTAAGTAAAAGAAAGTATTAAAGTAATGCCCAAGATATTAAGACATGAAAGACAAAAATTTAGTTATCAACTAAATTTGAATCTTGAAAATTGTGAGAGCCATACAAAATACTATTATATTATTATTAGTGAATAGTGTCAATTTTTTTTGTAAGATCCCAAAGTGGGAAGTGTCGTGTAACTCTGAACAGAGTGTATTATTTGTACTACGTGAACATGAGTTCACAATGTTGAGGTTATTTTCTTCCTGGTTAGGTGATGTAGGATAGTGAAGATTGCTTCAATTCTTTTTCCAACTTAAGAAAGATTGCTTCATATTTTTTTCTAGATAAGGAAAGTTTGCTTCACATTTACTTTTATTTTTATTTTTTTTCTAATGGTATTATTTTTTTTCTAATGGTAAACGTTACTCCTATATATACACAGGTGTGATGTAATAAAGTGTAGTCCTCCATTACAAAAGTTGTGCCTTTACAAGTTCCTAAAATTTTTTAGTTATCTGTACGGTCTATAACTACTTGTTTTTACCATAATAGTGAAGGCCTAATCGATCTGTCTTGATCTTCTGTATGTTTCTTTTTTTGCCTTAAAAAAATCTCTGATTCTCTCTTTCAATATGGTCCACCAAATATACGAGGGAACCATCTTCCTTCTCTCCTCTTTTCTTGCATTACCATCAGTGTTCCAACTTCTAAGCACTTCGATTCTCCCAGGTTTCACCCACTTGATCTTCCTTTCTGGATGAACATCTAACATGACTGGTTTGTCCATTTATAATGCAAAATGAAATGGTTGATTGGCTCTATTTGTTCTTTACATAGATAACATATAGAGCATAGGCTGTGTTTCCTCTTGTTAAGGTTTTCATGAGTGAGGACTGCTTATTTTGCCAATAATCATGTAAAGCAGTACCTTATAAGGCACTTTGGTCTTCCAGATCATTCTTCATGGCCATCCTATGTCGAGTATTAGTTCGTGTCAGATCTTTGTAAGCAGACCTGACAGTGAAAATACCTTTAATATCCACCTTTCACACTAGACTATCCTTTTCTTCTGTGAGGTTGACATCTTGAGGGACTGTATTATGAAGATTTGCTATAAAGGTCACTTCCTAGACATTTAAATTCCTCTCTAGATGAAGATTCCAACCTTGTCTTGTCCATAATTCAGCCGCAGTAGCATCCTGGCCTAGCATAAGTTGTAAAGCTCAGGAAAAGGGAAAGTTTGCTTCCGAGGCCATTGCCCACAACTTATATCCTTCCACACATTCTCTCCATTTCCAACCTTGCAGCTTGCTCTTGTTGAAACTAGTTGCCATAGACACTACACTTGCAAGGAGTTGTCACCTCCTCTGTCATCGATCTATCCTGTATGCCATATTTTGATTTGATCACTTCTTTCCATAAAGCTTCTTCTGGGATGCAAACTTCCCTAGCCACTTCATATCAGACTTTTGTTATGTCTGGTTAGCTCCCTGGGGATTAAGCCCCCTCATTTCTTACTTTCCAGTAGTAGCTCCTCTGTTTTTACTAGACTATATTTCTTTTTGTCTTCACTTCCTTTCCATATGAAGTTTCGCCTAACAACATCCTGTGTGTCGGTAACACTGTTGGGTAGGAAAGAGTGACATTGTATATGAAGGAATAGAGTCCATTACACTGTTTACCAAAGTGAGTCTGCCACCTGAGGATAGGCATTAGCTTTTCCAATTTGCTGATCTTTTTTCACTTCTCTCTATCACACCACTCCATATGTTCTTGGACTTGCTCTTAGCTTTAAGGGCATTCCCATGTATGTGGTTGGGAGTTCACCCACTTTCCCCCAACTTTTCTTTCAGATCTTCAATGTTTGGCACTATATTAATTGTTTATTTGAAACTACCCAGTTTATGTGCAAACTCCGAGAATCGACATTTGTTCCCCTGTGGCACCACAAAACACTAGAGTGTCATTTGCATATTGCCGATGTTTAACTTCTAGGTCTTCCACTTGAAAACCTCTGACCCGTCCTCTAATTTTTGCTGGTTGAATGAGGTTGCTTAGTCACTCCATGGCAAGGATGAAAAGGAAAGGGGATAGTGGATCCTCTTGCCACCCTTATAGGAGGAGAAAAAGCCACATCAAATTATGTTTATAAAGAAAACTTTATTGGTGCTGATACATTGTTTGATCCATTGAGCCACCTTGAACCAAAACCGGTCCGCTGTAGCATGTTCATTAGGAAGTCCCAGTTTATATACTCCTCCCACAATGCTTATGTGCCTAAAATCATTAAGCTCCATTGCTTTTAATCGCTCAACGTCCCGATACTTTTCCTTTGTTGATACAAGACACACTCGTCCTAATACATCACGTAAGAGTTATGTATCAGAGAGTAAGGATTTTTGTAATTTTTTGAAATGGTAGAATTTTAGAGAAATAGTAAAATAAGTTGTGTATTTAGGTAATTTTTCCTTCTTTTGCTTAGTTTGAGCCTTTAGTGGTCTTCACTCGGTCCTCTGGCTTCTGGATTTCATCAAAGTTCCCTTATTTGTTTTGAGTACCTTTAAAGCTGACTTTTTCTTATCTAATTTACTTGAACATTGTTCTACAAATAGGCCCTGGATAGGAAGAATATACATTAATCAGTATTGTCATCATTAAAATATGGCTTAATGATAACAAATCCAAGGGGAATATTTGACCCTTGAAGGGAAGTTGCTCTTCCAAAATTGCTTTTCAGGGTTTGAAACCGTGAGAGTGTTGTAGCAGCTATTTATAGAGAAGTGGCCTTCAGCCCTTCAGAGTGTGGTTTCCGAAAATGCAATCGGGTAGAGATGTTTTAAGAAAGAATTACTCAGTAGAAGGATCAACTGCATGTAGTCCTCGACTTCCCAATCATTGAAATTTCTTGTGGATGTTATGGACCATCTCTGGTCTTTTTTGAAATTGGCAATCAATGCATTCCGAGAAATGGAACAATGGTAGAGAATAGGGAAGTGTTTGGGAGAGATCCCGAGCCTTGGATCATGCCAAAACCTGATTTCACATCGGTCATGAATCACAATGAACAATGAGAAAGCATCCATGTCATCTTCCCTAGCTTTGCTCATCTGGCAAAAACAACTAGCCTCCCTTCTCCTCAATAAGATCATAATCACTAGATTATTCTGCCTGAAGGCTGCAATTGAGGATTATTTCATATGCCTTTCAATGTCATGTACCATTTTACTCATCAGGGCTTGATCTATTAAATAGGATCCAAATGTGTTCCAGACTATTGACAGTCCCTTCAACAACGACTACATACCCAATGATATCCTAGAGGATACCTACATGCTTTGTTTGATCTAGTTAAGCTAGATGTATCTATATTCTTTAATTCACCTTTCGTTTGCTATTTTCTTCCATGTTATGAAGACAAGTGTGTTGTGCTAATTTATCTTTTTTCGTGTAGAAGCCGGAATCATGGTGTATATATCTTGAGATTATCATGGCTTCTAAAGTGTACAAGTGTAAGCCGGACCATGAAACACGCGTACGACGCCAAAAGGTATGAATTACATCTTAGTTGCAATCATCGTTGCACTTGAAGCTATCATTTGAGCTCTGGAGTTTTCTGTATTGATTTTTTTATGTTCGATCCATGTTGTTCTTTTATACCGACTGTTGCAAGGTGGATGTTTTTTTTCTTTTTTGATGACTGTGGTGTCCAGGCTAGCTTTCGCACACCTTGACTAATTCCACATGACTTCTTCTTCTTTCATCTGTTGGCAAGTAGGACTGTTTTGATCTATGCATTATTCCTTTTTAGTCTGAGCAAGTATACATGATACTAGCATAGCAGTATACCAAGAGTGTGAATGAACTTGTCAAAGAAAAGAAAACAGTTTTAATGGATTGGTGTTTAGCCTGAGATTATAATTTAGAATTGGTCATGTGCTGAAGATGTTCTCAAGCCTTTATTCCTGAGTGATATCTCAATTGAAGGCCCACACAAGGGAATCATGTGTACATCTAATTTAGGCCAGAAGGCTCTTATCTAGAATGGAATGGAGTCTGTTCATAATTTTGTTTCGGCTGAACCCTTGGATGTATCATCAGTTGACGTGAAAGGGTTAATACGTAGAACATTTAGCTGTTGCTTTGATAACTATGAATGCCTAGATGCTTTTTTTTTTGTTTGAAAGCAATTTGGATACCCTCCTAGATGCTGCCAGTGCTATAATTCTTGGAGAATGACAAAGATACCTGTAAATATGGAATTATATAATATTACCATTCAAGTCCATGCAGTTGTTTAATGTTTCTTTTGGACTTCTCTATTGATTGGTCCAAAGTTGCAAGGTGATCTTTTGGTGATTAGTTCGTTATACTTATTTCACCCTCTTGTATTCTCTTTTTTTGTTCTTTGATATTCTTGACTGGAACATGCTGAGTATCAGAAGGTTACACGATTGAACTATGGCATCATATTAATGATTACAAAACGGCCATCTAGCCTAGTAGTGTTGTAATCTGCACATACTTTTCTCACATAGCTAACCAATTGTGGTTAATGCTATGCGATATAAGTTTGGGATACTTGATAAAGAATTAGACAAAAAGCACATGTTTGAAATAGAAAGAATGGAAGCATCAGAGCCCGGTTCAAAAAAAGTTGGGAAGCATGAACGAACCATCTAAGTTTGCTATCTTTTTGTGAGCTCCTAGGGAAAGGTCCTACACCCAAAGAAAGGAAGCTTAAGGACATTCTTTAGGATAAGAGGTTCTTTCTTGATCCAGCTATAAGGATGGGGCAATATGGAAAGATAAAATGTGAGCATAATACAAATCAGTGTCACTAGTTTTAAAATCTATTTGGACCCTTTTTTTATCCTAGCAATTGTATCATATAGATCAATTAATTTTCTGCTTCCTAATTAGTAGATCAGATATACAGGTAATCACATAAAAGATTCTGCCTAATTAGCAGATAGATGAAGGATATAATGACGGAGTTTGTTCAATCAAGGGTAGGTTACGATTATACCTAATAGTTGATAGATGAAGGATATACCGATGGAATTTGTTCAATCAGAGGTAGGTAACAATCGTCCCTTTCATAGTCTTATAGGTGTAGACACTCCCTCTAGAAGACTAGAATAGGTTCAGTTCCTTGAGAGTCTTTTGATGTAAATATGGTGCAAGTACAACCAATGTACTGATTTCTCTTACATATATAGAAATATACAAAGTTACCTATTTCGAAAAAATAAAATAAAAAATAATCGACAGTAGCTACATGAAATGAATAATCAGGGGGTACCTTGTCCTTTCTTGTGTACTACTTTTTCTGTTTGCTTATTTTCTTGATTTGTATATAGGGTCTTGAAGCACCTAAAGAACCTCAACGACCTAAAACACACTGGGATCATGTTCTTGAGGAGATGGTCTGGTTGTCGAAGGTATATAAAGTTCTTTCCTATTTCAGGAGCAATTGTGTAAGCTGCTAGATGAATGTAAATGAAGTTATGCTAAGGAAGATTTCTTGTTTATCAGGACTTTGAATCAGAGAGGAAGTGGAAGTTGACTCTAGCAAAGAAGGTTGCTATTCGAGCTAGCAAGGGAATGCTTGATCAGGCGACACGGGGAGAAAAGCGTGTTAAGGTTATTTTATTTGCTTCTTCCTGTTCGTGAATATTTTCATATTAGTGACCGACACTTCAGGATGTATTGCATTTCTCACTAATTACATTGCTACATTATTCTTATTTCTCTTCTATAATATTTCATCAGGAAGAAGAGCAACGTCTGCGTAAAGTTGCACTCAATATTTCAAAGGACATCAAAAAATTTTGGTTGAAAATAGAGAAGCTGGTAAAATTGCTTATCTGGAAAACTTTCAAACCCAGTTGTTTTTCCCAGTCTTCAGCTTGACAGATTATTCACATGTGTTTCATATATCAGGTTCTTTACAAGCATCAGTTGGAGGTAGATGAGAAGAAGAAGAAAACACTTGATAAGCAGCTAGAGTTTCTTCTTGGACAAACAGAAAGGTTCAGTTCTTCCCCCTCCCCCCCCCCCCCTCTCTTGCCTTCCTGTTTCGCTGATGTTCTTTTTATTGCTATAAGACCCTCTTATCATATAATATAAAGGAGAACCCTAGGCCCGCCTAACTTTTATTAAGAGTTGCGACTTTTGTGTAAGGTTACGAAGTGTTGTGACCTTTCCGATAAGACACAATAAACATTTGTTTGCACTACCTTTATTGTCTAGCTATAAATAGAGGGATTTCCTCTCATTTTAAAACAACAAAAATTCTGAACTTCTTCTTCTGGATAATTAAATATTCGTGTATGATTTTATTGTTATAGATCCTGGTATTTTTTTTACGGCCATTAATTCATGCTTGTGTTATTAATTGTTGTTTTTGAGTAGATATTTTGTACTTTGTTGTTTATGTTTCTGCAAAGTTATTGTTATAACTATTTGTTAGTACAGATTAAATAACAGAACACAAGTAAGTTGAGTATTCATGCTAGTTTTCTCTACTGAACTTGTTGAAGGTACTTTTAAAAAATATCTTAAAGATCTATACTTCCATCTCTTTGAAGGCAAAATTCAGATTTGGTATGCCATTGTAAGGACATAAAGACCATAAAAACTTACCATAAAAACTTTATCGCACCTTGATGTGTGAAGTGAACCAGGAAAAGAAAAGACAAATTAATAAACTTTTGACATGGGTTTAAGGATGTGCCGGATGACATATAGAGGAATATGACTAGACTGGAGCTTCTTTTAACCCCAAAGATGTAGATAGCTACACAATAAATTAACTACTCATACTCAATATTCATTACTGCAAGTTGTAAATATTTTTCTTGAAGTAGTTGATGTGTTTTTCGACACTGTGATTGGAATAGAAGTGTAGTTTCAAATTGAACTTTACACTGTAGTGTAGATTTTTAAACAACACCTAAACAAACTGCATACTTTGTGTAATATTTTTCCCTTTCAGGTATATATAATAAGTTGAATTGTTATCCAATATGATACATTTTCCCTGTAATTTTTTATTTTAATAATTACTAATAAAGTAATAATACATTTAAATAGGAACTTTAAAATGATTTATGTAAAACAAAAGGTAGGGCTGAATTTTCTATACATTAGAATTAGAACATTTGTTCACATTTTTCATCCGTTTGAAGTTTATTTATCCATTTAGCAACAATTTATTTGTTAGAAAATTTCGTATCTCCGATTGATGTTCATTTGAATCCCAAGAATATCAAATAGTAACACTTCCCCGAAGCAAAAAGATAAATTATAAAATTAAATTAAAGATGATTGAAGGATAAATGATAAGATATTATAATTGTCATCTACCTTTACATTATTAATGCTTGTTACTACAGATCTTGTATGTGAGATAATATTCTGTTAGTTTTAATGACTCATAGGTTTTAAGTATTATTTTATAAATTTCGTGATATTAAATTTCTGCGCGAAGCGCAGGTTTTTTGTCGTCCTCATGGATAATATAGGGATCTCAATTCTTTGATACTTAAAAGCAGCTGCAATTGGCTTTTCCCTGCATATTCGCATTTTTGCTCCATTTTGTTGTCTTAAAACCAAGCCTTCATAATTGGTGCATAGTGTAGCTTTTTAAGTATTTCTACTTGCCCCTTATTAGGTCCCCTTTTTACATTTTTTTAAAAAAAAATGAATAGTGGTTTTTTTTTTTTTTTTTTTTTGAAATTGGTAAATTATATTCCTTCAGCATTAAGGCTATGCTGGCCACCTCCAAATAGTTTACAAAAAAAGAAAAGAGAGATACTTACAAAAAGCCTATAAAATCCACTAATTGGGTTTTCTCTTCTATACTCTGTTCTTTACACCAAAAACCTAGTGAAGTAATTACTTTCCACTTAATCTTCAAAATATTCCTTCAAAGCTCCTCTGGTTCCTCTCCTTCCAAATGGTCCACCAGATGCAGGCTGGGACTGTCTCCACCATATTTTTTGGCTTTTGCTTCCTCCTCTTCTGATCCAACAGCTAAGCAAGTCTGCAGTATGTTCAGGCATGATCCAATTGATTCCAGCAATGGCAGTGAACATAGCCCAAAGTTGTGTCGTTACTTTGCAATGCATGAAAAGGTGTTTGTTGGTTTCTAGTGCCTCCTTGCAGAGGAGCCATCTAGATGCTATGATGAACCCCCTTTTTGCAGTGCCTCATGTGTCAAGCATGCTTTTCTAGCTACTAGCCAAGTGAAGCATTTCACTTGATTAGGAGCCACACTTTTCCATATAGTATTCCAAGGTCCAGTTGACCTGCCTCCAGCAACACTCAGTTCCCTTTTATATACTCTGTTAATAGTGAGAATTCCGTCATTGTGGTGCCTCCAAATGAGTTTGTCCGAATCTGTATTAATGCCCGGGAAGTTTCCCATTAGTTTTAGAAAATCTACTACCCATGGTATTTCCCAATCATTTAGGGGTCTTCTGAAAGTGAGGTTCCACCCTTGAGGGGACCACATTTCTTGTATACTGCATCCAGTATTTAAGCTTATTGATAATAGTCTAGGAAAAAGGGATTGAAGTTTGCCATGACCACTCCAGTCCTCTTTCCAAAAAAGTATGACTGCATCCAGTATTTAAGCTTATTGATAATAGTCTAGGAAAAAGGGATTGAAGTGTGTCATGACCACTCCAGTCCTCTTTCCAAAAAAGTATCTTGTCTCCCAACTTTGATGTTTAGCTTGAGAGTCGTCCATAGATTCCTGATAGATTTCCAAACCCCAACCCATATGTATTAGTCACTTTATTAGTGCACCATTGCCCCTCCGGACCATACTTATGAAGGATAATCTCCCTCCACAAGGACTGATTTTCTTGAGTAAATTTCCATAGCCATTTGGTAAGTAGACTCTTATTATGAAGCTTTAAGTTCCTCACTCCCAGACCTCCAAAACTCTTGCTTTGCTGAACTGCGCTCCATTTTACCAGGTTGAAACTTTTCTCAATCTTGCTTCCTTGCCATAAGAAATTCTTTCTCAACTTGTCTAAGATTTTCAGCACCTCACTGGGGATGGGGAATAAAGACATTACATATGTTGGTAGAGAATCTAGGACTGCGTTGATTAAAACAACTCTACCTCCCAAGGAAAGGTATTGTGATTTCCAAAGAGCTAGTCTTTTTTCTGTTTTCTCTATTCCTCCATCCCATATATTCACAGCTTTGTGATTAGCACCCAATGGCATTCCCAAATAAATTGTGGGCAACTCCCCTATCTTGCACCTCAAAATGCCTGCCAGAGATTGAATTTGTTGCACCTCTTTCACTGGAAAAATATTGCTTTTCCTCCAGTTAATCTTCAACCCAGAGCAAGGTTCAAAGATCACCAGTATCACCCTTATTTGTTCTTGTTCAGCTTTGCAGAAAATCATAGTGTCATCAGCATATAATAAGTGAGTCACCTCCATGATTTCATTGTTCCTGTTCTTAATGCTAAAGCCTTTTATCCAGTTGTTTGTTGCAGACTGCCTAGCCCTTCCATAGCTATGATAAACAAGAAAGGTGACAAGGGGTCCCCTTGTTTCAGACCCCTTTCAGCTGGAAAAAAACCTGCAGGTTCTCCATTTATCAGAATGGAGAACCTGGTAGTTTTGATACAGAATGCTATCCACTTAATCCACCTTCTCCCGAATCCCATTTGCCTGAGAATGTTCAACAAGAATCTCCAGTTCAGGTGATCAAAGGCCTTTGCAATATCTAACTTGCACATAACTCCAGGCACATCTCCTCTAATCCTGCTGTCAATGCATTCAGTAGCAATAAGAGCAGCACCCATGATTTGTCTCCCTTTAATGAAAGCCATCTGGTGGTTGTTTACAACTCTGCTAATTACCTTCTTTAGTCTCTCAGCCAACACCTTTGCTATGATTTTGTAGACCCCGGAGATTAATGGGTCTGAATTGTCTTAAGATCATTTGCTCCAACCTTTTTAGGAATCAAAGCTACAAAGGTGGCATTGAAGCTCTTCTCAAACTTGTTGTGAGAGTTAAATCTGTGGGACGTTTGCATCAGTTGTTCCTTTATTGTTTCCCAAAAAGATTGAAAGAAGGCCATGATATAGCCATCTGGTCAAGGTGCTTTTTCTGCAGTACACATCTTTATCCCTGCCAGTACCCTTCTTTGTCAAAAACTCTCTCAAGATTGTTTCTTTCTTCTGCTGAAATGCTTTGTTCTTCATAAAGATTCAAAAAGGGTCTCCAATTTTCTGATTCTTCTTAGAGATTTTGATAGAAATCCAAAGTCTCGTCTCATTTGATATAAAATTCAAAAGCTCGGGGAATAGGAATAATGGGAGAAACACAACTCTAGTTTCAAGATGAAGTTTAAACTAGTGTCATGGAATGTCAGGGGATTGAACAACATCGAGAAGAGGGAGACTGTCAAAAGCTTAATTTTCAAATGGAGGGCAGACATCATCCGTCTCCAAGAAACAAAGCTTGAGGAGAATTCACAGAAGTAGCAAATCAGGTTTGGTGAGGTAGATGGATCAGACATGCTTGTCTGGAAGCCAGTGGAGCAAGAGGCGGAATCATTTTGATATGGGATGAGAGGGCATGGAAGGGGGAGGTCTTAGAAATAGAAATCTACTCCATACTTGTAGGTTCGAATCCCAAACCTACAACTACAATTGCCACATAGCTGGAGTGTATGCTCCAAGCGACTACAAGGAGAGGAGACTAGTGTGGGAAGAATTGGGTTCAGTAAGGGGATTGTTTGAAGGGCCCTGCGCCACTCTGTGGAGATTTCAATGTCTCTAGGTAAATATCAGAGAAGATAAATTGTAACAGTAGAAAATGGGGTATGAAGGAATTCTCTGATTTCACCGAAGACATGGAATTGGTGGATTTTCAACTAGAAGATACTCCATATAGCTGGTTAAAGGAGACCAGCATGTAGCAGCCTCTAGGATTGATAGAATCTTATTCTTGGAAAAAGGGAATGACAAATTCAATAATCTGAAACAGATCCCCTTGCAAAGGCTGAGTTCAGATCATATTCCAATAGCCTTGATTGGTGGAAGCTGGGAGAGATATAAAAGTTATTTTAAGTTTGAAAATTGGTGGCTACAACCAGAAGACTTTGTTGACAGAGTTAAAGACTGATGATCATCTATGTGTTGGCCTGTAAACATAAAGCTTTGAAGCACAAATTCAAGGAATGGAGAAAAGAAGAGAGTGAAAACTTTGGCCTACAACAAAAGAAATTGCAGAAGCCTCGAACAATTGGCGGAAGTGGACATGAGAGGGAAAATAGAGCGCTTACAGGAGACGCAATAACAATTAAAGCTGCATTTCTACTAGAATATGAGGAGCTGATTAAGGAGGAGGAAATTGCATAGAGACAAAAATCAAGAATACTATGGTCTAAGGAAGGAGACAGGAATACCAAGTTTTTCCACCAAATGGCTCTCACAAAAGGTACAACAACATTGATTAATTAATGATACATGGGGAAGTTACTCAAAGCCAGTTGAAATTGAAGTAGAAATAATCACTTACTACAAGAAGCTGTATACGGATCCCATAGAGACCTACTCATCAGTATGCACACTGCCCAGAAGTGAGGACTTTTGTTAATGGCTTTCCCTTTCCTTGTAACTATGCATCTTCTTGATGTATTTTTGTGAATGAACCATCTTACTTCATAAAAAAAAGTAGCAAGAAGTGAGGACTGCATCGCCCAAAAATGCAATGGAACATATAATCCAATGAGAAGAATGCAAGCAGTCTCAATGTGATGCCTACTCTTCCTTTCTGCTACTTTGTTCTGCTGAGGGGTGTACGGACAAGATGTGTGATGGATTATTCCTTGGTGAATCATAAACTCTTGTAACTGAGAGGATAAGTATTTAAGAGTTATCACTTCCAAAAATACAAATAGAAACACCAAATTGATTTCTTATTTCAACGCAAAAACTTTTAAATATAGAAAATAACTCAGATTAACATGCAACTACATTATATTAGTCATGCAGTAGAAAAATGTGACACAAATGATACTTATTTAATTAAAATTTCTATTTTTATATCTTGACTTTTGGCCGGGCTTAGCATGGGCCTCCTGCAGTTAATTTACTGAGTGATTGACCGACCTAATTGCAGTTAATTTACTGAGTGATTGACCGACCTAATGAATAACATGATTAGGCATATTTCCTTGTTTATCATAGGTACTCAACAATGCTTGCAGAGAATCTTGTAAGTTCACAAAGTACTTGCAAACGAACCAATTCTTTGCCTGCACCAGAAGCATTTAGAATTCAGTGTAAAGACGGGAGTGAAGGGGATGTAACAAATCGAGACTGTGTTGGAGAAAATCTTCGTAAGTACATTAACTAGACAGCTGACCAATATTGAGAAACTTGTAGACCATAACTTTCCCTCTGTTTCTTACTTAGACTGAAATTTTCAGAACCTCTTTCAACTGGTAGTGATATTGATGACGACTTCGGCGTGCAATCTGAAGACGAAATGGTAAGCTTTCAAATAGCTGGGGTGGATTTTGATACCATGCTTATTTATAGGTTCTTGAAGTCTTACATATTGATATCATTCAGTTTTATCATTGAGAAGGTGTTCGATATATATTCTTGAAATGCTTGAATGCGTGAAGCAGCATGAATTATTTATAATTGAGCTAAACTAGTGATCATAAGGTCTGACATGTCTTCAATATTAAGCTAATGTTTAGGAATCTAGCTTTGAGACAACTTTCTGATGAAACAAGTTTGGAATTTTCTTTCATGCCACCCCTGTTTAGGTCATGAAGGAAGGGATGAGATTTGTGTTGCTTAATAAAATACATAGCTTGGAATGAGCTGTGATTATTTGAAATAAGACCTTAATCAATAGGTTGATCTTTATGGCGAATTAAAATGTAAGATGACCTTGCAGAGTAAAACAACATAAATACATGATGATGCAAGCATCTGTTGTTTTCTTTTTATTGCAGGGAGGAATTAATAAATGAAGTAGAATCAATACTTAGCCTCTTAGAATCCTTACAAGATTAGGAAGGGATTCATCTTTTCTGTTTTTGCACTCTTGTACATATTTCAACACTTATTTGGTGCTTTTGTTTTATTCACCTTTATGAAAACAAGAGCACAATTTCAAGAGTCTTCATTTCTTCCTAAACTTGGTACTGTTCAAACGTTTCTATTTTTTATTTCTTCAGTAGAAAGTAAGGAGGTCAATTTTTTCACATAAATTGAAACGGACGCTGTACTGTCTTTTAGCCTGAAACATCTAAAGCAAGAAACTGGTACTCTCTTGTCACTCCCCCTTTATGTGGCGGTGTTGGACTGAGCACGAAATTTAAGGATGGAAGTATGCCTTTTGAAACTTGGGGTCTAAAATAAGCATGCATATATATATTTTATATATATATATATATATAGCACATATATATGTGTGTGTGTGTGTGTGTGTATATATATATATATGTTTGTGGTGTATTTAGAAAGGGTGTGTGTGTGTGTGTGTATATAATATATATATGTTTGTGGTGTATTTAGAAAGGGTGTGTGTGTGTGTGTGTGTATATATATATATAATTATATATATATGTTTGTGGTGTATTTAGAAAGGGTGTGTGTGTGTGTGTGTGTATATATATATATATATATAATATTTGTGGCGTATTTAAAAAGGGTAAAATGGGGAGTTTAAAGTTAATTTGTGAATAAATATAGCAAGTTCTCATTCTTTTTGAGATTGACTAGTAGGGGAAGTGCATAAGTTGGGATAGAGGGAGTAGTTAGGAAGTTCAAGTACCTTGTGTAAAGAATTCAAAAATGTATTAAAATATACAGTGTCTTGTCCTCAGTTCTGCCTTCTGTGTGACTTTACTCCATTTAGGGCATTTGTTAGGTTGAGAACTGAACAGGGATTTGACTACATTCAAATTTGTTTTGGATAAGAATTCGACTTCACTCATCTGGTCTCTGTGAAATCATTATTGATAGAACATCATTTTGCTCCGTACTGATGTCCTAGATAGCTTATATTTTTATTTTTTTTATAATCAATGTTCGGGCCAACTTGGGTGCACCTTGGTTAAATCCTTGGGGTATGTGTTGCCTCTCACCAACACAGGTACCAAGTAACTCTTGTCGCCAGGGCTTGGATGAATAGGAAGAAATCACATAATTTTTTTGTCTCTGCTAGAATTTGACCCTATGACCTCATCATGCTCATTCCACTACATTGACCGCGTGGTCTAATTCTTGGGTGCATTTCTGTGTTATGGTATATTATCTAGTGCATGGGTCAAGTCAAAACCATTTTTCTTTGTCAGCTGTACTTGCGAGTTGCCTGTTGACTTGGACTAGGAATCTGTGGAAAAATACCAGTCTTCGTTGTGATGAAGCTAATCTGGCTCTCACTTCCTTCTCAAATTGGGTTTTAGATGGGGCTCGTTCCCGAAGCTATTTCATTTGAGTCATCTGATGTAATTATATGGTTGTTTTTCTGATCCTGTGGCTTAATTTCATTGGTTTTTCTCTCTTATCAACATATCTGATTTTGGGTTATAACCATCTGAAAAGCTTTTGTTAAGAGGGTGATATTATAATGTTTGTTGCAGTTCTGCTAATGTTGTCCTATAAACAATGTTGTCATTTATGTTGATACTGCTTTAGGAAGATGACGAGCATACTATTGAAGAAGATGAGGCTGTTATAACTAAAGAAGAAAGGGAAGAAGAGTTGGCTGCTTTACAAAATGAAGTGGATCTACCTCTTGAAGAGCTCCTTAAGCGCTATGCAATTGGGGAAGGTACTATATGGTTGATTGAGTTATTGAAGAGTATTTCACATTCAAGCCTCTTCCTTCCCTTTTCCTGAATGTCATGTAGTGCATTTTCTATTATTTGTTATGTCTTCCTTGCGTCTGTATTTTCTCTTACAAACTGCGTTGATATAGTTACTTGAGCTTTTGTTATGCCTTCTTTACTTCTGTGTTTATTTTACAAACTGCTTCAATATCATTACTTGAGTAGAGGGTCTTTTGGAAAGAACCTCTCTACCTCCCAGTCGTTATTTCTATTATCTTGTACGATGTATGCTAAGTGGCTTGTGTAGGGCCTCTTGGGGTCCTATACACCATGTTCCACCTAGGGTACACTTTGGGTTGTGACACCAATTGGTATTCAAGAGCACAAGGCTTAGAAAGGTCCTAAGATGTCTCATAAGCCACGTCAAGTAGAGTCTTGTTATAATTTATTTTCGTAATGATGTGATGATGATACAGGAACCTGCCAAATAGAGGGCAGCAAGAGGCAACAATCACATGATTATATTGTAGTATCGTCTAAAGCATGTGTTTAATTTAAGCTTAATCGTTGTGAATTTTCAGCTAGCAGAGACTGTAGCCCCGAGAAGAGTGCTGCAGATGTTATAGTCAGTTCTGGCAAGGGCAGGGATAAATGTGAGTAGCAGTCAGCCTCTTTGTGTATTGCTAATTTGTAAGGTCAAGGAAATTTTCATAAATTGAAGTAATCATGTTGTTCAGGTAGAGATGTTGATGTTGCTACTGAAACCGACAAAGACAGCTCACCTGCAATTTCTGGTCGTCGTTCTGTAAGTTGTATGTGTTTATGGTTACTGCTTTGACTACTATAATTAGGTAAGTGGTCGAGGTGATATATCTGCTTTTTGGTATATGCAGGTTGAAAGTAATGGGGTCTTATCAGTTCCAAATAATTATTGTTCTGACCTAGGGAAAGAGAAGCTAAGAAGTTCTCGAAAGAAGTATCAGGAGTTCGGCCAAATTAATTTGTTGGATGACTTTAATGATGAACAGGTGAAGATTCTTGTCTAACAACTTTTGATTGAAACCGCTTATTATCAAAATTGCAGTGGTGGTTTAGGCTTTATAGATGTAATTTCTTTAGCTAACATCCAAGAAAACTTGGTTCAATTTATTTTGCAGCTTGCATTACTTATCATTAGAAAAATTATCCCTTGCATAACAAATGTCTGCATATATTTGTTTTTGGCATTTTAAATTGATGCATGACCAATACCATCAAGTATTATTTACTGCTTTGTTATAGAGGAGCTGCACCAATGTGATCTTCTTTCAATGATGTCCCATTAGATAACATTTGATCATCGAAGATCCAGATTTTAGTGGAAAATTCAAGTGTCTATTATTTGTGAAGAAAATCAAAATTTTCATCTCGCGTTTTCATGGAATGCAGTTCTTTTTCTATCAGGATTGTCTCCTTGGTTCCTTGGTATGCTTCACAATGAGTATCTTCAGTATTTTGTACCTTCCTCTGAATTTTCTCCATTTTATTTAGGATGATGATGATTATGTCGTTGCTGTTGGTGAAGATAAAGGATACAATATGGTAAGTTTACATTATACATTTGTTTACAGAGCGTCAACCTGTTTTGAGGCAAAATTTCATCATTTTTACAGTTCATTTATATTGTGTACCTCTATTTTCAAGATGAATTTGAGGTAATATCATCTGTCACCTCATCTAGTCTTCGAAATGGCTCATTAAATTAACTACTTCGCGTGGTATTGGTAGGATGATGAAACAACTTTGCTAGAGGAGGAGGAGTTGGCAAATGCAGAGGCAAATGACGCTGCTGATGAGGTAAAAGCTCAGTCTCTTGACCTTACCGAAATTCTGATGCATTCTGTTATACATAGACCCAGTCCGCAGCTTTCCCGTCATGTATAATAGAGTTTCAAAATGGTTGAATATTACATTTGCTGTCTCAATGACGTGCATTTTCAATTTTCAGATTGCACTGCTGCAAAAGGAGAGCGAACTTCCTTTAGATGAGCTCCTTGCTAGGTATAAAGAGGTATGTGGTGCTCTGCTCTTCTATGGGACTTGCTGTTACATTTAATTCTTACCACTGTTACATTTCTCTTGTTAGGATTTTGATACTGATGAATATGTTGACGATGATTCTGAATCATATGCGTCTGCTTCTGATGAACTCCTGGATTCTCCAGCACACAATGAATCTGAACCTGTTCGAGTAAACGATGTACCATGCGATGTACTGCCCACTACAGTCGCTGAGGATGGAGAAAACGAAGTTGAAAGTGTGGATAAAACAGGGGAAGAAAAGCAGAGTGAGGATATAATTGCTGATGCAGCAGCTGCTGCCAGATCCGCACAACCAACGGGTAGCACCTTCTCAACAACCAAAGTGCGGACTAAGTTCCCCTTCCTTCTAAAATTTCCCCTTCGTGAGTATCAACATATTGGTTTGGATTGGCTTGTGACCATGTATGAGAAGAAACTTAATGGAATCCTAGCAGATGAAATGGGTTTGGGGAAGACCATCATGACCATTGCTCTTCTTGCTCACCTAGCATGTGAAAAAGGAATATGGGGTCCTCATCTTATTGTTGTCCCAACTAGTGTCATGCTAAACTGGGAGACTGAGTTTCTTAGATGGTGTCCTGCTTTCAAAATCTTGACATATTTTGGCAGTGCTAAAGAGCGAAAGATTAAAAGGCAAGGCTGGTTAAAGCCAAACTCATTTCATGTATGTATCACAACTTACAGACTCGTTATACAAGACTCCAAAGTTTTCAAGCGTAAGAAGTGGAAATACCTAATTTTAGATGAAGCTCATCTAATAAAGAATTGGAAATCGCAGAGATGGCAGACACTTCTCAACTTTAACTCAAAACGGCGTATACTTTTGACTGGTACACCATTGCAGAATGATCTCATGGAGCTGTGGTCTCTAATGCATTTCTTGATGCCTCATATTTTTCAGTCTCACCAAGAATTTAAAGATTGGTTCTGTAATCCTATTTCTGGAATGGTTGAGGGACAAGAAAAGGTTAATAAGGAAGTTGTTGATCGCTTGCATAATGTCCTTCGTCCCTTTATTCTCCGCCGTTTGAAAAGGGATGTGGAGAAGCAGCTTCCTTCAAAACATGAGCACGTAATTTATTGTAAGCTCTCGAGGAGGCAGCGTAATTTGTATGAAGACTTCATTGCTAGTTCAGAGACACAAGCCACTCTAGCTAGTTCAAATTTTTTTGGGATGATAAGTGTAATAATGCAACTTCGTAAGGTGTGCAATCATCCTGACTTATTTGAAGGACGTCCAATAGTGAGCTCCTTTGATATGAGTGGTATTGATATGCACTTGAGCTCTTCCATTTGCTCGATGCTTTCACCTGGTATATTTTCAACTATCAACCTTGGTGCTTTGGGGTTGTTGTTTACACATCTTGATTTTTCAATGACGTCTTGGGAGAGTAATGATGTTCAATCCATGGCTACCCCGTCAAGCTTGATTGAGGGTCGTGTGTCTCTGATTCATGATGAAGAAACTTCTCTAGGACTTAAACGGAATAAGAAGTTTCATGGAACAAACATATTTGAGGAGATCCAAAAGGCACTTGCTGAGGAGAGACTGAGAGAAGCAAAGGAGAGAGCAGCAGCTATTGCACGGTGGAATTCCATAAAGTGTAAGCAGAAACCTGTATATTCTACAAGTCTTCGGGAGATTGTTACTGTGAAAAATCCAGTTCATGGCATTTACTGTCAAAAAAGTAATCCCATGTCATTTTTGTACTCCGCTAGGCTTGCGGAATCAATACTGACACCAGTTGAGAGATTCCAACAAATGGTTGATCAGGTTGAGACATTCATGTTTGCAATTCCTGCTGCACGTTCCCCAGCACCTGCTTGCTGGTGCAGTAAACCAGGAACTGCCATATTTTTCAGTCCAACCTTTAAGGAGACATGTTCTGAGGTTCTTTCTCCTCTTCTCACTCCTTTTCGCCCAGCCATTGTTAGAAGGCAAGTCTACTTTCCAGATAGGCGGCTTATACAATTTGACTGTGGAAAGCTGCAGGAGCTTGCAGGTTTATTGAGGCGTTTAAAATCAGAAGGTCACCGTGCATTAATTTTCACCCAGATGACAAAGATGCTTGATGTTTTAGAAGCTTTCATTAATTTGTATGGTTACACTTACATGCGTTTGGATGGTTCTACTCCGCCAGAAGAGAGACAAACTTTGATGCAACGTTTCAACACGAATCCAAAGATTTTCCTGTTTATTTTATCAACCCGTAGTGGTGGAGTTGGCATCAACTTGGTGGGTGCAGACACAGTCATCTTTTATGATAGTGACTGGAACCCAGCTATGGATCAACAAGCTCAAGATCGCTGTCATAGAATAGGCCAGACCCGTGAAGTACACATTTATCGATTGATAAGTGAGAGTACCATTGAAGAGAATATTTTGAAAAAGGCAAACCAGAAGCGTGCTCTGGATGATTTGGTTATACAGAGTGGAAGTTACAACACTGAATTCTTCAAGAAACTAGATCCAATGGAATTGTTCTCCGGCCACAGAACAGTTTCCTTAAAGAATATTGAAGTAGTGAAGAACAGCAATGTCACTGAGGTTCAGCTTTCTAATGCTGACGTTGAGGCTGCTTTGCAAAATGTAGAAGATGAGGCAGATTACATGGCTCTGAAGAAAGTTGAAGAGGAAGAGGCAGTAGACGATCAGGAGTTCACTGAAGAAGCAATTGTCAGGTTGGAAGATGATGAACTTGGTAATGATGATGAGACGAAGGCTGATGAGCATGCTGATCATGAAGTGCCAGTTACAACATTGAGTAAAGAACTTGTGGCAACGTCAAATGTTAGCAATCCATTAAAAGAACAAGCAATTACTTTTGCTAGTAAAGAAGATGACATTGACATGCTGGCTGATGTCAAACAGATGGCAGCAGCAGCAGCTGCTGCCGGACAAGCTATCTTGTCTTTCGAGAGTCAGCTACGTCCAATTGATCGGTATGCTGTACGTTTTCTGGAGTTATGGGACCCTATCATAGACAAGACAGCTATCGAGTCACAAGGTCATTTTGAAGAAACTGAATGGGAATTGGATAGAATTGAAAAGTTGAAGGAAGATATGGAAGCAGAGATTGATGATGATGAAGAGCCTTTAGTTTACGAGAGTAAGCTTATCTTTACCTTTCATAACTATCGTCTTTGTATTTGTTTCAAGTAAATAATTGAGCTAGCTAACTGTATATGAAAATTTTATACAAATAGTTTGTAGCTTCATCACATGTGTGGAATTTTATCAAATTTTGTCTTAATTATCTTTACCTTTCATAACTATCGTCTTTGTATTTGTTTCAAGTAAATAATTGAGCTAGCTAACTGTATATGAAAATTTTATACAAATAGTTTGTAGCTTCATCACATGTGTGGAATTTTATCAAATTTTGTCTTAGATGCTGTTCTTTAGTTGGGTTATATTGAGTTTTGGAACAGAAGTGTTTAGTGGTAATTCAACAAATAATGATCTTAGGTATTTGAGGCTGCAAACATTTTAAATTTGCTGTATCAACACTCTTAAGATAGTATTTTAATGAATTCCGTTGCCATTAATGTCAGGTTGGGATACTGATTATGCAACTGAGGCATACAGACAACAGGTTGAGACTTTGGCAAAGCATCAGGTTGGTAATTTTCTGATACTTTGGGTCGTTGTCTACCCTTCTTTTCCTTTTATCCCTTATAAAAGCTAAAGGGATGGAAGATTATATAGGTAAAGAGGGATAAAGGATAAACATAACTGGATGTAGGTTATGTAGAATAACTAACCTTATATTGTGACAGTTGAAGGAGGAGCTGGAAGCTGAAGCCAAAGAGAAAGAGCTTGCGGAATATGAGAACTCCATGGGGTAAGTGATTGCTTTTTCCTTTTGACTATCTATTTACTTTTAATCTAAGAATATATTACCTCTATTCAATTATTTAATATTTTTTATTTTTATACTAGATATCACATTACTTAAAAAAAGTGCACGCTTCGCTTCTCGCTTCTGTGAAGCGAGCCCTTGTCACTTTTTTCTGCTTCTTGCTTCCCTAAACACTGGGTGGCAGAGTAACACTTATCAATAGTGTTCTAGACAGCTTACCTACTTACTACATGGCCCTGCTCCCTATGCCAACTGAGGTTACAGAACGGATTGACAAGATAAGAAGGGACTTCCTCTGGAAAGGCAACAGGGAGAAACACAAATTTCTTCTCATCAAATGGGAGAAGGTCACACAACCAAAATACCAAGGAAGTCTTGGCGTTAAGAACCTTGCAGTCCACAACAAAAGCATGATGGTGAAGTGGCTTTGGAGATACAACTTGGAAGACGAAGGGCTCTGGAATGAGGTTATTATGGCCAAGCATGGAAGGTTGAATCAATGGTGGACAAATATTACTCACTTCCTTACTGAGTGGGACGGTGGAAGAGTATTAGGATGTTGTGTAACACATTTGATTGGAACGCTTACTTTGAATTGGGTTTTTGTTTACTCCTAAAATTTTGGACAGACAATTGGCTTGGAAATAACACTCTTTAGGAGGATTTCGCAGATCTTTATAAGAATTGCTCAAGATTCCTATTCTGTTATTGCTACTAATAGAAAAGGGATCAATTGGGGATCTGAGATTTAGAAGGAATATGCACGATTGGGAAGTGAATGATCCGGTAGACCCTTTTGCTAGACTATATCATTGTCACATTGATCTCCAGGCAACTAATAAGCTCAGATGGGGACACCAGAAAGGAGTTTATACCGTCAAGGAAGGGTATCAACAGTTGTGCTGCATAAATCCCGTGATAGATAACTGGCCCTCGGAACTCATTTGGATGACCAAGCTACCACCTAAGGTAGTTTTTTTTTAAAATCCGGACAGCTCTATATGAGGCGTGTCTCACCAAAGACAACATAACGAAACGAAACTACATGTGCAAAAAAGAGGCTGAAACCCCCAGACACCTTCCTCATTGTGAGGTGGCCTAAGAATTATGGAGCATATTTTTTTGTCTCTCTGGCATCAATTGGACCACACCCCTCATGCATATGAGAGTTGGAGCCTATGGAAAGTTGACAAAGCCATCAAGAAGATCTGGATTATGATATCTGCTTGTATTTTTTTGGTGTATTTGGTTTGAAAGGAACAAGAAATGTTTTGATAGAAAGTCAACTGCTTCAGGCATTTTGAAGAGTAGGTGCATTGCAAATTTGTTTAGTTGGTCCAACTTGTATCCTGCTGTTAATGTGGAACAACTCCAGGATTTTACTAACTCATTAGTTCTGGCTTAGATAGTTTATATAGTTAGCCAGAGATTTTTTTTAAAGCTCAAATGCCATATCTTGTAAATCTTGCATCTTCTTGATGCTGTTATTGATACCACTTACCTTGTCCCAAAAAAAAGAAAAAAATAAAAGAGGAATGGGTTGATATGTCTTGTTAAGAAATAGGGTTGGAGGATATTGCTAATTGTGAAGAAGTAACTTAAGGGCCGTTTGGTACGTAGGACAAGGATAATGATTCTAGGATAATTTTTTTTCTTTTTTTTTCGAGAATGGTAAATTTATTCTGGGAAAATTTGGGATTAACTTAACCCATGTTTGGTGTGAGGTATTAGCTAATCATAAGATTATTTTATCTCTCCATAAGTAATACTATCCCATATGAAAGGTGGGGTAAAATAGTCCCTGTGGGATATCCCTCCTTATCCCATTCTGCATACCAAACGATCCCTTAAAGATAGATTATGGCTACTATTGTTGAAACAGAGCGATAAAAATAGTCAAGTCTTCAACAAAATGACAAATGCCCACAGACGATACAATGACATTGGAAATTTCGGGTTGGTGGAAATATCAAGGAAGATCTCAAGGAGATAAAAGAAAACATATTGGATTTCTTCCGGAACTTATTTTGAAGGAGAAAGAAAGAGAAATTACTTGAAGAAAGAATGCGTGAAAACCCTAGATTAGTCGAACTAAATTGTGTCTCTTGAAATAAAAGGACGTGGTTCTTTTTTTATTTTTTTAACCTTTAATCGATCTTTTAAGACTTGAAAAAAATTAAGCGCCATTTCTTGTGCTTCGCCCTGTTTCAGCATTTGAAACAACCACTTCTCTTCACCTTCATCACTTCTAGTCTGAGAAGTGTAAATGACTCACGCATTGCATCACTTTATCGCTTTAAGTGATGAAACTCTTGCTTTCCTGAACACCGTGCATCACACTATATTTATTGGAGGAAGAGGGGTCCTCAGTGGTGATCTTCTTCTTGGCATATATGGTGGATTTATATATGTGAATAACTGAAGTAACGAACCAACAGGACACCAGTTTTGACTATTAATGTTCTGACTGTTGGGGTATAGGCATCCCTTTGTTGAAGAAAAAAAAGTACTCCCTCCGTCCTATTTTATACGTCACCTATTTACTTTGCACTTGCATTAAGAAAGATGTAACTTAACCTTGTACCCTTATTTAACTTTTGGAAACTCAAGTTTTCAATCAATAAATATGAATCAATATTTTGGTTAATTAATTTAACCAATGAACATGAATCATTTACTTAACTTTTCTGAGTTGGTCAAATGTATATTTTTAAGGCTAATAACTCATAAGGGTAAAAAGGGAACAATATGGTAATATATGCATTGATTTTATGAAATGACAAATATTATGGACCAACTATTTATAGAAAGGGATGACCTAAAAATGGGATGGAGGGAGTAGTAAATAAAAGAGATTTACATCAATGCTTTTCTTGCTCCCTTTAATTTTATGTATATTAATAGACAATCAATTCTCTCGACAATTATTGTGTAAAAAATGCTTGATGCAAATTATCTGGTACTAATACTTTTCAAAGAATATGCACTCAGAATATGAAAATCAACCTTCAGCTAAGTAGGTTTTGAGAATATGCGAAAATTCTACATATCACATGTTATTTGAGAACTTATCAACTTAATAGGAAATGAAGTACTTCATTTCAAAAAAAAGAAAAGGAAATGAAGTACTTTTGTACTACATATTGTAATCCTTTAAAGGAGGCTTTCCCTGACCTATTTCTTATTTGTGTAAACCCTGAGGTGACAATCCAAGAGTGCTGGTCCACACAGGCGTGGGATATCTCTTTTAGGAGGTGTTTAAATGATTGGGAGATAGAGAGGGTAGCCCTGTTACCGGGAAAAATAGGGCAAGTTTCTATTAGCAGTACCGAGGTTGATATACCTCTTTGGAAACACAATGGTAACGGGAGATTTTCTGTGAACAGTGCCTACACAAGAGGTCTCCAGGTGACTAATACAAATACTCGATGCAAGTGGAATTGTTTCTGGAAAAGCAACATTCCTACCGAAGTTAAGTGCTTCACTTGGTTTGTTATCAAAAGGGCCTGCCTAATCCAAGAAGTGCTACATAAGAAGAGACTATTGGTTTCTAGGTTTTTCTTTGTATGGTGACTGAGGAGACAAACAAGCACTTTTTTTTGCACTGCAAGTACACTGCTCAGTTGTGGAATTTGTTCCTCAACATTACTGGCTATAGCTGGGCCATCATACATCAGGCCTTCTTAGCTGCTGGACAGAAGAGGGGGAAGTACGAGCCAAAAGAGTTGGTGGAGATTGATTCCCTCATGTATATGGTGGTCAGTATGGAGGGCGAGAAATGACAGATGTTTCGAAGATAGGTCCAATCCCATTCATAAAGTCAAATGAAATTGTATTGTATCTTTACTCTTTTGATGTAAACAATTATGTATCGAAGATACTGATCAGATTATAGATCTGATAGGAAGTCTGTAGTTCAACTTTTTGGTGGTGGGCAACATATCCTTAATGCCGAAGAATACAAACTTACCAGTTTCAAAAAGAAAAACAACATATTATAAGAGAAGAGGAGAACAACTTGCAAAAAACCTCTTGCAGAAGCAGAAATAACGATTCATTTTTAAAAGGGTTATGGTTGTGATTATTATGAAAAGCCATTTTACAAATTAATTTTAAGAAGTTGCTTTTTTTTTTTTACGAAAAGAACACATCCATTTGGTTAGGGGCTGTTTATGTGCATTTTTAATAAATAGGATATTATATTTTTAAGAAGGGTATTTAAGTAATTCAATTTTTTTAAGTTTATTGGTTCACACTTTAAAGCAATAAATATAGAAGATGAGTGAATGATACTAATATTTGTATATGCTGTGTGTCTCCCATTCACCTCAGTTGTTCTTTATGTTCTTTTAACCTTTTATTGTTATTTTAAGCCGAGGGTCTATTAGAAACAATCTCTCTATCTGTATGAGGTAGGAGTATGGTCTCATACACTCTACCCTCCCCAGACCCCACTTGTGGGATACGGGGATTACACTAGGTATGTTGTTATTGTTGTTGTTGTTAAACCTTTGATGTGTTGGAATAGAGGTTAGAGAAGCTTTCCTTCTGCTTTGGTTATTTTACTCCTTTGAAAGTAAGCTAACTGACTATGACTGTTTATTTTTTTGGTTTTTTATTTACTGATTTTCAACTGCAATATGCTTTTCAGGCATACATCTTCTGTTCCAAAAACCAAATCGAAGAAGAAGGCGAAGAAAACAAAGTTCAAATCTTTGAAAAAAGGAGGTCTAGCTTCTGAACGGCAATCTTTGAAGGAAGAGTCTTCTATAGAGTTGATGCCCATAGATGATGATAATCTATCCAGTGAGCCAGTTACGACGCCGGATTCTGCTCAAGAGAAGAAGCGTAAACTTCCAAGATATGATGAGGATGTGAAAGGCGCCAAGAAGTCTAAAAAAATGAAAAAGTCCTCTGAGGTATCTTCTCTGGTAATACATTCAACATATCTTGGAAAGAGGCAGGTTGAATCTAAAGAATTGAAACAGTATGATGTTGGCACGATGAACATTGAACTCAAACCAATAAGCAGAAGCAAGATGGGAGGGAAAGTCTTAGTCAGTCCAATACCTGTTAAACGAGTCTTTTCTATTAAATCAGAAAGGCCAATTAGGAAAGGTAAAACATGGTCTAAAGATTATTTTCCATCAGCTGATTCATGGTTGCAACAAGAAGATGCAGTACTTTGTGCTTCTGTTCATGAGTATGGTCCTCACTGGAGTTTGGTGAGTGATATCCTGTATGGAATGACTGCTGGCGGTGCTTATAGAGGAAGATATCGTCACCCTCTTCATTGTTGTGAGAGGTTTAGGGAACTCGTACAGAGATATGTATTATCTGCTGCAGACAATGTAAATGATAGATCCAACAATACTGGTTCTGTTAAAGGTCTTCTCAAAGTGACTGAGGTAAGCTAGAATCTATTTCATCACCCTTGCTTTTGGAGGAGATCATTAAATTTCTAAAATGAAGGAAATAAACAAAGACTCATCAAAGAGTAGAACAATAGGCTTAAGGAAACTAAGAAGAATTTCCAGTTCCTCCCTTTATTCTTGTTGTCGAGGGTAGGGACCTTTCAAAGAATGAAACCATTGGAGATAGTGTTACTGGGGTTGATAAATTATTTTGGATGTTAACTTTTTAAGTCCACTCGAAACCGTGTTTAAGTTGAACACAATTGCTTGAATTTAAATCATCACTTCACATATTTTTCCGTCCTTTCATGTGGTGTGCTGATTTGGGGACATTGATACATGTGTTTAGATATTAGGGGTGTCAAATGTGTGGGTTGGGCTAAAGACCCACTCAAAGTTTACTTGGGTTAAAATCTTACCAAGTTTAAATTCTTTCTTTGTTTATTTTCTTGTAATTTGTGTAATCACCAAACACAACTAAGAATACTTATTTTTTCTTCTTTAGTATGGCTGAATATAACAACATCAAACAAAAATGTATGTTCAATAATTATTTGACAAGATTTCTCATGTGTCAGTATGAGCTATATACTTGGATAATTGAATGATGAATTGGTTGAGTGAAAGGTTGGGAGCCTACTGAAATTCGCCGCATCAACCTTTCTGTAGCTGGCCAAGCCAACCAGCTGCTGTAAAATAACTTCCTTTAGTTTGAAAGAATTATGTTTTATCATAGCAGTGTAATTATTAGTCAAATTGCCCTTCCCAGGAAAGAAAAGGGTAATGTTTATATTTGGCTAACTTTTCTGGTCTTCTTTTCAGGAAAATGTTCGACTGGTGTTGGATATTGCATCAGAAATTCCAGATCACGAGCCACTTGTTCAAATACATTTCTTTGCCCTTCTTTCTTCCGTGTGGAAAGTGCAGAAAAACCTCAAAAAGACGTTCTCATCTTCCCAGAATGGATTCTTTCATTCTGGAAGTTTATTTTCACCAATTATGAACCGTGTTTCAACGAATCACTCAATGGGTCCACCGATAAGGAGATTTTCTAATTCAAGTTTATGCACCAAGTTAGTAGCAATTGCTCTTTCTGATCAGCAGAGTGCACAGAGTGATGAGAGAGTCCGCATCTGTGACCAGAGAGAGGAAGTTTCTTTTCCTTCTGAGCATTTGGATATTACACTGGAATTTGGGGCAGAGAAAGATGATAAGACAATTCCCTTGCTACATCCGGTAACTGTCAAAATACTTGGTCCTGAATCTTCATTGTTTCCAAGAATGACAACAGCTGAGCATCATCATTTCAAGTCTTCCCAGATTATGGCTGAAAACCGATTCTGGTATGTAATGATGCAACTCTAGTTTGTTACATGCTCTCAGTTATGTGAAACAGAGTCAAATGGCAACTTAATTAAATGGTTTCAGTCTGTCATTGAAGCTACAACAGACCTTTTTCTTAGGTTTAATTATCTGATATCCCTTTCAGTTTCTAAAAGTATATTGCAATCCCTTAATTTGTGAGTCATTATAGTGACACTGTGCTAATTTTCTTCTATATTATAGTAGTTAGAAATATATGATCTGGAAAAGATTCTAGGTATTTCACATTCTCATACTCTATTTTTATCGATGTTCTGAATTCTCCATCATTTCGAGACTGTCATTCACATTTTTCTTCTAAGAACCAACCAATGCAGGAAGTTGTACTGAAAGCAAATGTAACATTCAGATATGTTGTTTCAAGCTCTTTTTTATAGATATGCTCTTAAATACTTGAATCTGAAAAGATAAATTCAAACATGCTTTATCCTTTGTATACAATATCTAATTTTGGAAGCACTGTTGAAGTTGGTAGTACTTAAAATTTAATGGGTGCACGTCGATCCATATTAATCAGTGTTTACATGCTGCTTCTATTTTTTTCAGGGCTGCATCAAGTAGTGAAGTTTGTTTGGATTGGGCTTCCCTTGCTTTTCCTATTAGGGATGCCAAGTCACGCACTCCGTTGAAATCACAATTTTTGGGGAAGCATAAGCCCTCTGATTCGGTGAAGGTATCGAAATCTAAGTCCAGAAAGATTTTAATGGAATCTAGTGACGTTGGTCATACCAAGGATCAATTGTTTCCGCCAATGCCATCTGTGTCTGATGATTCCTGTCCAACAGCTGATGTGGGGTTTTCATTCCTTACAGAAAGTGGAAATGATTTCGAAGATAGGACCCTGTTAGATCTAAATCCGATATTTAATGCAGGGAGTGAGGATGTACTCCGTCATGATTATGTTCCCGAATTTATATCAGGACTTGATGATTGGTCGGTGTTTCCTGAGTTCACAGATATCGGGTAGCTAGCAAAATGTGAACTATAACAACACCTTGGAGTCTAAGGTGTCAATTTGCTCTCATATTGGAGGCAAGAAACGTTTCAGGCACCAAGGCTTGGAATCATGAGGGTGCTCTCGGGGGGGGGGGGGGGGGCATAAGGAAAGGAAAAATCTCGTTTGTAAGATGCCGATGAAGAGACAATTGGTTTGCCGTGGCAGCTGTTTTCATGTATGGACATTGATGGTCAGAGGTATTTGGTGGACGCGAAAGCCGTAGAGATATGCTCTGCATATGAGATGTAAAAAGTTAGCAATTCATGTAAGTAGGCTGCTTAATTTTTTCGTTAGTGGGAAATCTGGGCTTGGAAATTTTGGAGGATTCAATCTAGTCAAATTCATTTGTGTAGGCACATTTCCCCTCTTTAGATTTCGAAAAAAAAATATGTAGTGGTTTAGTTATTGAAATGAAAAGTTATTTCTGCAGTTTTATCTCTCTGGCCGATTAGGTAAATAGTCAAAGATGACACTGCTATCTGTGTGTCGAATAACTAGACACCGTCCATTGAGCGGGATTTTACGTGGATACTACTACAACATCTTGGGGGGATAGGGTGTATTTAGACTCTACACTGGAGTTATATTACTTGGGTTTTAGAAAATACAAACTAAAAATAGCAACACTTGGTTAACAAAAATATATGCTATCTGGTAAAACATACAATTGGCATATAGATCACACAATTATATTGTTGCATGTGTTTTGTATGTTGTCTGCACGTATCTTTTATCTCGTGTGTGCGCTGTATGTCCATTGGTTATTCAACATACCAAGGACAATAGTACAATTTATGGTTCTTTGGAGTTTCAATTTGGAAATCCAACTAAAATCAGCTCTAATTTTCACTTAACTACACTAAATTGATGTATAAACTCTAAATTATGCAACAACAATTAACCCAAAGAACTGACCATTTTGCTATGGCTGATTTTAGAATTCAAACCTTTTCTTTTCTTAACGATTGTCAATGGAGTTTCACAACTTTGTACACATGATCAGTCATAGAGTGGTGAGAAAGAAGGTAGACAGAATAAATATTGTTATGGGATATATGCATCACAAAATATATGTAATCAGAGGCTTAAACATTGCTTATTTGTGTAAATCCATGTTCAAATGAATGAAATTGGTAGAGTGTTAGTCTCTCCATTTCAAATTGTTTTTCTTTGCTTTGTTTCAAAAGGGATGTCTCTTTTCTTCTGTATTAATTTTTCAATTCCAATTTTTTGTATGACATTATTAAGACTATAAGCTTAAAGAATATTTTGATACATTTTATACATTTTTATCATAAAATTAGAAAATTATTTTTGCCTTTTAAATTTCGAGTCAAATCAAAATCAAACAAACAAATTGGAACGTAAGAGTACCTTATAACAATCTTTAAAAGGTCATTTGGTCTGAATACAAGTTATGTTGAGATTAGTTATGCTGAGAAAAATTATAATGCGATAAGTTATGCTGAGAAAAATTATAATGCGATAAGTTATGCTTGGATTCGTTCTTATTGCTCGTTTGGTTTGTCACATTCAAACTTACATTCATTGCATAATTTCAAGGAATAAGTTGTTTGTTTACAAAAATACCTTCAACTTCTTTTAATCATTTTCTTTGCAACCTTTAGTTTTTCATTTTTAAAAACAAAAATTTCATTTTATTTAACTGAAATATTTTTGTGTATACATTATGATGATTGTGCCGTGTGTTTTTAAAATTAAACTTTTATATTATTTAGGGATAATACTCAATTACCCCCCTAGCCTATACCCAAAATTCCTACGACACACCTTATCTTTGATTAGGTCCTATTACCCCCTCCAACTTTTTTTTAAAGTAATTTATTACCCCTTGCGTGCCTACGTGACAATAATCGTGATTTCACCCATGTAGGGCGCGTGAGTGCAGAGTGTGTGCAGATTTTGGCTAACAATGACCAATAAAAGTTAGTCACGTGTCAAAGCAATTTGAAAAAAAAAATTCAATTTTTTTTTTATTGTTTCTCTCAAAAGCAAGTTCTTCTTCCTCTTTTCAAAAAATAACCTCATGTTCATGGTTCTTCATTTTTTAAGAAGCTCCATCCATTATCATTCAAGTTAAATAGCTCCTTGATTTAAAAAGGTAAAGTAAAATTTAATATATTCTTTAGATCTTTTTATGTCGATTATTAATTTTTATTTTTTTTGACAATGTTTATAAAGTTAGGGTTATGACAAAATCCGAGTTGAATAAGTTGTGTATGGATGAAATCGATCCACACACTGCAACCAAAAATTAACTACCAAAATCCAACATCGAAAATCAAATTTCAGTTGGAAATCTAATTTCTATGCAAGAGTTTCCTTCTTTCTACTTCATCTACTTTTTGGTAAAATTAATTTGGAAAAGATAAAACGCCAGCTTTTCAAACTTGGGAAGTGTAAAGTTACTTTATCGAAAGCTGAAAAAGTGGGTCCCGGCGCGTGTTCAACAAACACTTCGACCTTGTAGATTATTATTGCCACGTAGGCACGCAAGGGGTAATAAATTACTTAAAAAAAAGTTGGAGGGGGTAATAGGACCTAATCAAAGATAAGGTGTGTCGTAGAGATTTTGGGTATAGGCTAGGGGGTAATTGAAATTAAAAGCTCCATCTTATTTAGCTTAAAAGTAAAACTTCCGTCTTATTTAGCTTAAAAATAAAAGTTTCATAATATTTAGTTTAAAATAAAACTTACATCTTATTTAGTTAAAAATAAAACTTTCATTTTACCTTTATTAAAGTAAACACAATTTTATTATTAAAATTATTTAAATTTTAATTGATATATATAATATAATTTTTAAAAAGAGTAATCTATTCAATAAAAAATATGTAATAGTACTGAAGTGAACATTTTAAGAGGAATCAAAATATAAATAAACAAAAGAATTAGGCTAATAAATTTAACTTATCATATATTAATAAATAAAATTGTGTTTATAAATATAATTTTCTAATAGAAAAATATATTATCATAAAAACAACGAATAAGTATTGTTGTGAATCTTTTATAAATGTTGTTAAGAATTATGTTAGTATACATGAATGTAAAAGTAGTGTACAGAGAGAGTTTAAGGGGAATATTAGGAAAAGTTATCCGAGGATTATTATTCCACCCACAAGGGGGGATAACTTATTCTAAGGGCTGGCTAATTGTTTATCCTGTGATAAGTTAATTCATTTAAAAATAAATTTTCTTTGCAAGCTTTAGTTATTCATTATTAAAAATAAAATTTTCAGTTTATTTAACTTAGTTTTTGTGTGTGTATGCATTGTCATGATTGTGTCATGTGTTTTTAAAATTAAAATTTCATATTATTTAACTTAAAATAAAATTTTCATCATATTTAGCTGAAAAATAAAATTTTTATCTTATTTAACTTTAAATAAAACTTTCATCATATTTAGTTTTAAAATAAAATTTACATCTTATTTATTTAAAAAATAAAACTTTCATTTTCACTTTATTAAATTAAAAAAATTTTATTATTAAAGTTATCTACCTTTTAATTGATATATATAGAATATATTTTGTAAATGAGTGATAAATTATTCAATAAAAAATATGTAATTTAATAGCGGAGTGAACATTTTAAGAGGAAATAAAATATTAATAAACATAAGACTGGGAAATAGATTTAGCTTATAATATATTCATTACTAAAATTGTTTTTATGAATGTAATTTTCTAATAGAAAAATATATTATCATTAAAATATGATTAAGTAAGGTTGTTAATGTTTTAAGAATGTTGTTAAGAATTATGTTAATATATATGAATGTAAAAGTAGTGTATAAAAGAGAGTTTAAGGGCGGTATATTTGTTATTTTACATACTTAATCCCAGGATAGTTATCAAGGAATTATTATTCCATTAGCAGGGAGGGATAACTTATCCCAAGACTAATTGTAATCCTAGAATAAGTCATCTGATGAGTGCTAGATTTTCTCTCATTTGAAGTCTACTTAACTCTATAATCAGTGTCGTCAACGCCTAATTTTGTCCTGTTATAATAAAATATTGATTATTTGTAGTTACGAAGGCAAACAGACAAGGCAAAGGATTGATGTTTGCAAGAATGTTAAAAAATGCAAAATGATGTGCAAACTATACATTGACGATAACCTAACAAGAAAGACACTTTGTCAATTGAGAACGACCTCCCCCAAAATAATAGGCATAACACTTGTGGCTATCGAGTTTGGTTGGTAGACTCAAGTTTAAAAGGTGAAGCGCCGAATGAGAAAGACGACCTTGATGAACATTCGCCAAAAATGGCAATGTAAAAAGAAAATAGTGACTGCCTGAAAGGTGAATCAAAGTGGTACTTGGCAATTTACCGAACGTAAAAGGCTAACTCAATCGAGTTTGTCAACTGAGGTTCAAAAACTTGAATCCAAGAGCATGAAGAGATGAGCTGAGGAGCAAGAGGCAATTTTCCAAATGAGCTCTACTAATTTGCCGATTGAGTTACGTATCATATTTTGGGCTTAATTTTGAGAAATTATAAACAGGCCAAAGGAGAAAGAAATTAAGGAGGGAATCAGAGTGTGTGCGAAGGAATTAGTTTAAGTGCGATAATTGATAACCAAAGTTTTTTCATTAAGTTGGTGAAATTATCCACCATCCTGTTCTTTCTATTACAAATGAGCGATCTAAAATCTAAATTTATTGATAGGAATTCTCTACATCTCTTTATTGGGTATTTTTATTGACTATGACCTTTTTCTCTTTTAATTTATTTTTTACAGAGGATATTTGAGCATTATAAGGAATGGTGCTGCTGCCAAGGGATGGTGGTTAAGAATTCTAACTGACAAATTAGATTTTAATTTTGTTTAGTTGTAGTAGATTATTCTTTTGTGTTGTTGTTGGCTAATTTGCAGATCTTATACAATGAGATGCCATGGTAGTGATAACTATAGTTAGCATGGTCAAAATGATAACATGAGTGATTTGAATGGAATGCACATACATGTTATTTAAGCCAAGGGGAGTAATTCAAATACCTCACACATCAGGAAGGGCCGTGTTTCACATAACCGAAACAATAATACAACTGCTCTAGATAAAAGAAAATTTTTGGGGCATAGATCATGAGGATCCCCATGAACACCTTAGGAATTTCATGGAGGTATGTGGACCTTTTGTGTTCAAGAATATCTCTCAAGAGTTTGCAAGTTTGAGGTTATTTCATTTGTCTTTCACAAGTGAAGCTACAAGATGGTTGACAGAATTATCAAATGATTCGATTACTTTGTTCAAAGAGATAAATAATGTCTTCTTGGAGAGATTTTTCCCACCCTAGAAGATCATTCAAATTCGAACCCAAATCCAAAAGTTCAAGCCTAAGAAAGGTGAATCTCTACATCAGACATGATTGAGGTTCAAGAAACTACTCTTGCAATGTTCAACACATGGCATCCGGATGATTTGCTGTTGCAATACTTCTATTGCATCCTTGATTCAGTCAATAAAAGTGTGACTCATCAGTAAGTCCAAGGTTTATTAATGAGACAGATGCATGATTTGGTTGCTTTGTTGCTTGATGATATCCAAAAGGTAACCAATCATGTCATACCAGAGAAGATCAAGTGTCTGCTATACAACTGGGTACGAGCAAAGAAAAATTGAGAAGGACCATGAACGAGATGAAAACATGGCCAAAATGATGACCCAACTAGATTTGTTGTCCAAACATGTCATAGGAGGTGGACTTAAGCTGGTAAAAGCGGTTGGAATGTCGCGATCCGACCTTACACCCCGTATGTGTCCAACACTCGATAACCATTGTTAGTACCCAAGAAAACCCTCATCCTGGATGGCTACAAGCGAAAGAATAAATCAAGCATATATAAGCATCAACTTGAAAGAAACGTTTAATATCAATGTACTGAATGTTAAAACTTCGTTGAATATACCGAGAATGAAACATAAGTTTTAAATAAAATATTTGAAACCGTAAGACTCTACAAAATTTTCTATCTATGAATCCTCTACTATGCAAAGATGAGTATAGGGACAAGATCCACGACTATTCAAAATTCTACTAATACTAACAACTCATAAGACTAAAGTCCTTTGGAAGTAAGGGGACCTCACTCGAAAGTGGACAAGCGGATGAGATTTCTCAACAGACTCTTGTTGTGGATCCTAAGAACCTGTATCTACATCATTAAAAGATGTAGGTCGAATGAAATCATTACATTGAACATACGAGTACGTAATATTTCTGAATAATAAATAACTAAAAGAAAAGACTGTAATAGATAACAATGTACTCAAACTGAATGTACATAAATAAAGGATTTAAATCATTTAAAACTTAGAAAAAACTTTCTCATCTCTGAACTCAAGATGATAAGTGATATATAAAAATACTTTTTAACTCTATTGGGAGATTCTCTAACCGATAAACATCACTATGAGTTACGTGATGATATACCGTCTCGCCCATGCTGCCAAAAATGTCCTATACCTTGATAGGTATAGAACATCCTCAACTAAGTGGATGCACTAAGCTATGCTTAAAAAACAACAAGGAATCATCTAAAAAGTATTACCATTTACCCATGTTGGCATACATGATTTATGAGTACTTTGAGTTGACTAAATTCGTCCCCATATCCGTGCTCAATACTACTTCCAATAATAATATATACTTATGCTCATGTATTTAAAAACCTAACTCTTCCTTATAGTTTAGATAATTGCTCAAACTACCCTCTTAATAGAGGTAACTACTCTTGAAATATCTTTTGAACTCATAACTCATTCAGAAATTTCAGGTTCTTTTTTATCAATGTAAAAATTGATACCTTTGAAAATACATAGCCCCATTACACTATTACTTAATTCATACTTTAAAACTCTTTCTCAAAAACATATCAAAATCATTTTTTAATATGATCATTGATGACTCCGAAAGTCATATTGCATAAACGTTGATGGTATATCTAGATACCAAAATGTTTATACATTGATGATATACTCGATTGTCATACTAATCATGTTTTTGAAACTCTTTTCTCAAAACTCGTCTTTACTTTCTCAAAACTCAGCTTAAGTGTTAAATTTTTTTCAAAATTTATAACTCAAATCATAGGTTCATTTGGAATTATGGACATGAACGACTTAACTAAGGGATCTTGATAACAATAAGAAAACTCAGCACTCAGAACTCAAGAACTCGAGAACTCAAAAACTCATATGGTTCATGTTGAAATGTAGACATGAACGAATAAACACAAGAATCCCAATGCTTAACATATAGAAATTTAATAATCAGGAATAGAATTTCAAAAGAATATCATAACATAAGCATATAACAATAAAGAGTAAAAACACATTTTTCAAGTCTTAAATTTTTATACAAAAAAGCCGAAGTCTAGGCTTGTCTGAATATAGCCATCTTTTACAATACTTTGAATTAAATAGAGCCTAGCCCATCCAACATGTCCTAAAATGGAAATTCAATACAGGAAACTACATCATGAGAAAAAATACGTCCTCGAACCATGAGGACTCACAAATAAAGCTCGGAAGGTAGAAATGTTCAAGTAGTATCCTCTATAATGATCACCTTGAGAACCAGACCCTACACTTGGGAAAATGTAGGAAAACTAAGGGTCAGCAAAAAATTTACTAAGTATGGTAGCCATGCATAAATACATTTAAAACATGTGAAAAGGGATATTTCATTTGAAAGCATGCCATCTGTCAAGTTTGAACATCATATAAGACAATAGAAGTCATAAGTCATAATCACGGACAACATAAGTCAATATCTTCTATAAAACCTTTGAACTCATAATCAAAGTCTCTTCAGTAACCATAGTTTAGTATTCATGTACTTACTATGGGAGAATAGCCTTAACAGACATAGTGACCATGTGATCTAAAACATGACAACCTGATGTCTCCCACACCGAAAAGGGGTGTTCTACTTGCCTAAGGTATAACCTTGAACTCTCAGCTTAGGTGGACCCCTATCTAAATAGCCTATGGGAGCACATAGTTTATGGAATACGAAGATCGCTACTAGAAAGCCGACCTCTACTAATGGGAGAGATTCCATCTCATTGTCAATATCCATTCGGTGCTATGCATAATTTCGATGTTATACTTTATTAAGTCTTAATTAACTCATGTTTATGGAATAAGGTCCTTGACAATCAATCCAAGTTAGTTAATAAGGATAACACTTATTCATTGATTTAATTAGGTGAGAATAGTCTTTCAACCTAAGAATCATTTCTACGTAAGAAAACCTTTCGCATCATGGTTGTAAGCGTTTCATGAGAATGACCTTTCAACAAAACAACAACACAATCAATTTCACACTTTACTCTGAAAGCACCTTCATAACATTTACATAAGTTTCATAAGTTCATGCATATACTCACACTTTGCCCTTCCAAGGTTCAAAGCTATCATCAATCACCAAATTTAGAATTTAAGCATTAGATAGGGATTGCATCATAGATTCATGTAACTATATCAAATCATACATTAGGTCATAAAATACCTCTTTCTCAATTAACAACCCAATCTATGAGATTATAATTTAGAAAAATATGAGGATTTGCACGAGTTCATATGGGAAGTATCGTAAAAGCACCGTAGATCATAAATTCATGCATGTGGAGACATAATTAAACCATTAAATCATTAGATTAAAGAACCCATGGTGAATGAAGAAAACCTTATCTAATTAGGGAAATCTACCATTTGAAATTGAAGATTTTGAGAGGTCTCCATGGGTGAAAGCTTCCCATCGATGAAAACCACCATACGTCAATCACAAAACCCTAAGAATTTGATATAAAGCTCCTTGCTTCTTGAACCCTATCCTTCAACTTCTTCTTTGGAGAGAAGATAAAATTTGGGAATTATTTATGTGTTTTGAAAATATGACTTATTTTAGGTGAATTTTATTTAAAAATGACTTACATAGTGACCCTAAACTCACCCAAAACGAATTCACTTTGATAAGACTTAAATCAGAATTTCTCAAAATACCCCTCACTTTAAGTGACCTGTACAGGTGCCACGAGGGACTCAATGAGCAGTGGTCTTCACCATGATTCATGGTGTTCTTCATGGTCTTGAGAAAGTGGCTAGGCAATATGTGCGTTTAGCCCACAATGCCAAAACAACTTCACGAGGGGCTTCACGAGCCATGGTCCCTCTCAGGGGCCTTGAGGCAGTGTCTTTCCATTTTCTTTCCATTGTCACACACCCAACTCTCCTCCATGAACCTTCCCACGAGTCGTGGTCTTCACCACAAGACGTGAAGTGGCTCATAAGAGGAGATTGTTTTGGGCAGATTTGAGAAGCTCACTGCCTAGTCCACCACGGGCCACACCACGTATCGTGGTCCCTACCACGAGTCATAGTGGTGGTCGTGGTCGCTAGGCAGTGTATAGGGGAGAATGTACTTCCTTAGTCCTCTCCCTTGTCCTTTGCCCACCTCCTTGACTCTAACCCTCAAGTTTAGCATACTAGTTTACGGGGTATTACAATTTTCCCCTTGGGCTCATTCATCCTCGAATGACAATCTAGTCACATTACGGAAGTGAAAACTCAAGATGAGCAACTGATATACCGTTTTTTCACGGTATTATTAATACTTTTTCCTTAAAGTTTAGTGTGTCCAAAAGCCTTTTTGTGCTAATTTTTATATAAGTTTCTCTTTATTTGCAGGAAATCTGTCCAAAGTTGAATGCGGAGATTTGGAGCGAAGAAATGCAGAAGAGACCACCTACGGAGCTTGTGACGGTCCGTCGTGCTTGTGACGGTCCGTAGGTGGCAGCGTAGTGCAGCTGCTGAAGGAAGATGGGGAAGTCTGACCAAGTGTGGGGTTACGGAGTCCATGTTGGTCCGTCGTGTCTATGACGGTCCGTCGTGACCACGACGATCCGTCGTGAGGTCCGTCGATCCAGCCACGTTTTGACAGATTTCCAACAAATAGAGTCCTTATTTAATTAGGTTTTTATTTTCTATAAATAGTTCGAAAAACATCATTTTTGAAGTTAGACTCCATATTATTAGACTCTCTGTATTAGTGTTAGACTTTTGATTATCATTAGACTTTTTGTGAGATTCTTGATTACTTTGAGATTCTTGCAAGTGATTGTTGGTGATTAATCATGAAAACTTTTGGATTTTACTCTTTCTCATTGAAGTAAGTACATGAATTCTTATATAATATATTTGAATATTGTGATTATGACTATGGGTAACTAAACTCCATAACTAGGGTTGTGGGTACCATAGGCAAATAATGAGGTAAAACCTAACTAAAATAACAATTCTAGAATAGTGTCTTGCATGTATTAATAATTCTTTCGCTTAGAAGTCTTTTTAACGGATTGCCAACGTTAGAACTCGCCTTAATGATACTTGCCGGACCAAGGAGGTAGATAATAGGAAAAGAATTATCAAATAGATTTAGTGTATACTATCTAATAGGCTAGTATTGATTGGTACGAGGTAATAACTTAGTCAAATATCGAATACGATGCCTAATATGAGGTAAAGAAAAGAATTACGATAGCAACACACGTAGCCAGACCAAGGTGCGGAGTGAGATTTTCTAGATACCGGACTAAGGATTTAGAGATACATAACTTATCACTTTGCATGCAAGATACTAGGAAAGAATTGTTATAGTTAGAATTATCAAGTTATGAACCTGTAGGGAACACGTAAACCCTAGTTACTTTGATAAATTGATTAAAATCCAACATTCAAAGATGTTAAGTGTCTCTTTCAATTTAGTTAGTTAATTTCATTCATTTTGAAATAGAAACCCCCCTTATATTGTTTTTGCTTTCCAAGGAAGTAATTGACCGAACAATAGTAATAATAGGTTAAACTTAAGTCTAAACTATTTCCCTCGTGGGAACGATCCCAACCTTACTAGTTGGGTTATTTACTTGACACGACCGCTTTACTTCTCAAATAAGAAGTAAGTTTGAGCGTATCAAATTTTGGCACCGTTGCTGGGGGTTATAGGTTTTAGAGTAACTTAAACTTATTACTAGAGTTTAGTTGATATTTTCTTGATTTTATTTTGTTATATTGTTTTTGAATTGTGCAGAACCAACCTCCTTTTATGCCAAATACATAGAGAAGAAGAGAACCCTTGTTTCCCTACGATCACGAATTAGAGCGTACACTACGCAACATGAATCGAAACTTGGGAATCAATGATGATGATCCAATCCAGAACATCCCAGCTCCGGTTGATGTTCATGGTCAGTTGTTACCCGATGCTCTGGGTGAACACCAACAGAGGGGACAAAATCCCGTTCCACGACCCCAAGCATACTACAGAGGCTATGAATAACATAGCAGACTCTGATGGGCCACTTGTCTTGCCTCCTCTACCCACAGGCCACACCTTTGTGGTAACTAGTAGCCTGATGCAAATGCTCACTTCCAGAGGTTTATTTTCAGGGTTACCTTCTGAGGATCCACATGCCCATATAGCTAAGGTAAGAGCAGTGTGTAAAAGCTGTGTAGGGAGGCCTGACTTGGACTTAGATGTAATAGGGCTCAGAGTGTTTCCTCTCTCACTGACGGGAGAGGCTTCTATATGGTTCAGTGAGCTCCCTTATAACTCAATTTTCACTTGGAACCAACTAAGGGATGTCTTCTTAGCACGCTACTATCCGTTCTCCAAGAAATTAAACCACAAAGACAGAGTGAACAACTTTGTGGCACTACCAGGAGAGTCAGTTAGTAGTTCTTGGGATAGATTCACCTCGTTCTTGAGAAGTGTCCCAAATCACCGTATAGATGATGAGTCACTGAAGGAATACTTCTATCGGGGAAAGGATGATAATAATAAAGCGGTGTTGGACACTATAGCAGGTGGATCTTATGGGGAGTCTCCTTATGCTGAGATTGCTAAAAAATTAGAGAAAATCTCCCGGAACAATAAAGCTTGGAGTAATAGGAAGTCCGATACCGGGAGAAACACCTTCGCAGTGCAGTCCACTCATAACCCAGCCACAGATGAGATTCTTGAAGAAATGGCTCAGATGAGAACCGAGCTTGGGTTGGTACTAAAACATGTCACTGCGGTAAAAGAAATGATAGGAATGGGCACTATGTCCCCCCTTAAAATCGTGAAGTTACTCCTAGGGATGGTGGAGATAGTATGGCGCGAGTTGAGGATATGTTGCACAAAATGATGAGGAGGTTCGATGCTAGTGATGAGCACATTAAAGAATTTAGGGGTGATTTAGCTAGTATTGGGCAAAAAGTTTATACACATGCAATATCGATTAAACAAATCGAATTGCAAATGGCCCAATTATCTGCGACAGTGAACACATGGCTACCAGGCACTCTTCCTAGCAACACTGTCCAAAATCCAAAAAATGATGCGCACTGTATGACAATCACTACTTGGGGTGGTAAGCAAACCATTGACCCACCTATGCCGTCTAATGAGGAACATGTGAGAAAGGATGATGATAAGGTGGTAAAGGGTAGTGTTGAGGAAGAAGAAAGCAATAGAAAAGATGCAGAAGTCCCTATGAAGGTAATACCTATGCCTAGACCACCACCACCCTTCCCTCAGAGATTAGTGAAAAAGACCGAGGATGGTAAATATCGGCGTTTTATAATGATGCTGAAGCAGCTCTCTATCAATGTCCCTTTGGTAGAAGCTCTAGAACAAATGCCCGGTTATGCCAAGTTTATGAAAGATCTGGTCACAAAAAAAAGATCGGTCACTTTTGAGGATGATGATATACTGCAGCATTGTAGTGCTATTGCTACAAATCCCTCGTACAAAAGAAAGAAGATCCGGGTGCGTTCACTATTCCTTGTACAGTTGGGTCATTACATTTTGCGAAAGCATTATGTGATCTGGGGGCAAGCATTAATCTCATGCCCCTCTCGATCTACAAGAAGTTGGATTTGGGGGATCAAAAACCCACTGCGATGTGGATACTGATGGCTGATCGGATAGTGAAAAGGCCTATAGGGATACTCCATGATGTGCTAGTAAAAGTGGAGTCATTCATCTTTCCGGCTGATTTTGTTATTCTTGACTGTGAAGTCGATTTTGAAGTGCCTATTACTCTTGGGAGGCCATTCCTTGCTACAGGTAGAGCCTTAGTTGATATGGAAAAGGGACAGATGAAATTTTGGTTAAACAATGAAGAAGCGACCTTCAACATTTATAGGACCATGAGGCAGAGTGGCGGGCTCCAATCTGTATCTGCCATATCCCACAAAGAAAAGATGAAGAGGGAAAATAAACAAAAAATTGCAAAACAAGAGTTTATGGTTGGGGATTTAGTGCTTTTAGACAGTTCTGGGTCACCTTGTCTTCCGGGCAAGCTCAAGTCCAAATGGACTGGCCCTTACTTGATTACCCAAGTATTCCCTCATGGAGTAGTTGAGTTAAAAGCCAAGGAGGGAGTGCAGTTTAAGATGAATAGAGAACGAATAAAACTCTATTTTGGGCATAAAGCATCGGGAAATGAAGTGATAGAGGCATACCATCTTGATGAAGTCTGAGTAATCAAGTGTCCCCAGTCGTGCGGCGATATTAAATCAGGCGCTTGTTGGGAGGCAACCCAATACTTATAGTCTTTTTAGTAATGGTAGCATTTTTCTACTAATGGGTTTTTAAATTTACAGGCACATCACCAGGAAATTCTGCAGAAAATTACTCTGCAGCAGTCACTGACGGATACAACGACGGACCGTGGCACCTGCGACGGACCGTCGTATGCATCCGTCGTGCCAGGAACGTCTTTCTGTTATTTTCAAACTAGGGCACACACGACGGAACCAACGACAGATCGTCACAACTTGGACGGGGACCGTCTTGGGGAATTGTCGCATCATTAATAAGACGTACCCGACCCGAATCGGTTGAAGTTTTTTTTAATAAAATGTCACCATTTAAATTCCCCAACCCCTCATTTCACCCCATTCCTTCACTATTCCTCCTATTTCAACTTCCAAAATCTCTCCCTCTACCAACCGATCATTGTTCCCCCAAAATCCTCCAAAGCCCTAAAAGTTATCATCTACTAGTCGGAGTTGCTGCTGTGGGTGTCTTCTCGGTCACCAAATACTTTTCCATCTTGTTTTTCTCCAATTCTCAGGTATGTGTCTCTAATTTCTACTCATTTATCTTGCATTTTTGCTTATCAATTAGTTTTAGCCTAGTTTTTATTGATATGTTCATTTCTTTTATATAAAATTCTGTCTAACCTAGGTTAAAAATCTCTGAAATTGCTGTGTTTACAACCCTAGACATAGGTGCTTTTGCAATTACTAGTTTGTTAGGTATTTGGGTTAGACAAATGTAGGTCCAAAACACTACAAATTCGATATGGGTCATCGAGGATGAATGGGGTACCCCAGTTCTGTCACTGATCTACAGAACGGAACCCCGATGACGGACCGTCGTACCCACGACGGACCATCGTAGGGTCCATTCCAAAAGCCCTAGCACCCCACTACCCATTTTTTTAAGTGTCCTCCAACGGACACATGTGACAGACCGTCTTCTTCACGACGGTTCGTCCTGCACAACCTTTCTGGTTGTCAGAGACCCTTTTCCTGAGGGTCTCTCATTTTTTTCTAAGTGTCCTCCAACGAACACATATGACGGACCGTCGTCTTCATGACGGTCCGTCCTGCACAACAATTCTGGTTGTTAGAGGCCCTGTTCCTGAGGGTCTCTTAATTTTTTCTAAGTGTCCTCCAACGGACACATGTGACGGACTGTCGTCTTCACGACGGTCCGTCCTGCACAACCGTTTTGGTTGTTAGAGACCCTTTTTCTTAGGGTCTCTCACCATTTTTTTAAGTGTCCTCAATCGGACGAGTATGACGGACCGTCATGCCCACGACAGTCCATCCTGCATGACTGTTATGACGGTCAGAGACCCCTCTCCTAAGGGTCTCCATTTTTTTCCAAGTGTCCTCTAACGGACACCTACGATGGACCGTCGTACCTGTGACGATCCGTCCTGCACATACCGTCATATTTGTCAGAGACTCTCCTTCAGGGTTCTCCATATATACATAGTCTAAGGAAGACAGGACGGACCCCATGATGGTCCGTCATAGGAACGACGAGCTGTCACTAGGCCCGTCGTGTGTCACTATTACTATAGAAATGTCATATTATTTTAATTTTTTTGTGTGGTTTTGCTTGTCTTGTTTGCCACTACTCGTACTAATATTGATCCTTTACAGGTACTATCTACTATGGCACCCAATATAGATCGAATCTATGCACGCAAGCGATCAAAGTTGTCGCCCCGTCTGCCCGCATGGTCATTGGCTCTGATGATGAGAGTGACCCCGAGTACGTGCCCCCAGGCACTTACACCCCTTCCCATACTTCACGTGCCACCAGAGCCACACCCACAATGGTGGCGTCTGGTGTAGTCACTACCTCCCAGTCTGATGAGGAGCGCACACTGACCGGCACACCTTCTGGGTCAGCCATTAACAAAGAAGGACCATCTGGCTCCTTAGGAGTTTTGTGTTCGGAGGAAGCCTCCGGCTCTGCTGAGGTTCCCGCACCCGCCACTGCTGCAGCGTCGGCCTCGTCTGATGAGGCTGACAGTTTGGACTCCACACCAGGATCACTAGCTCATGCCCTCACCCCGGCTACTAACCAGCCCAATCGGTGGTGTGTCGACGGGAAATTTCAAGTCTACTCCGACGATGAGTTTCTGAACGACAAAGGAGTTATGAATCGAACACTCACATTTGAGAGGCGGGTCCTTACAGGGAGTCTCACGATGATGCCTGAGATCCACCATCTCTTCACCAGGCATCGCCTGGAGTGGACAGCACGTCCGTTGGGACGTTACAGTGAAGAAATGGTCCGAGAGTTCTACGCATCCTACGTAGTGACTCTCCGATCAAAGATTGATAGGCGGGATGCCCCCGCCAAATAGTCCCCATTGGAGAAGGTCCGAGTACAGGGCGTTCAGGTCGACATTTCCCTGCCTGCCATCCGCCGATTTCTATACGGAGAGGGTGTTGATGCTACTCGGACCCCTCTCACTGCCGAGTTTGACTACCGATGGCAGCTTGTTAAAGATGGCCAGTTCCTGAGCAAGCCATCTTTGAGAGAGACCACCAAGAGGTGTATGGCCCTGCACCTGTCATTTGATGGAGAGGGTGCCAACTGGGTGACCGAGCCAAAGGGGGCCATCAAGAAGGCCAACCTAACTTTCACGGAGAAGTTCTTGTGGCTGATTGTCCGCCACTGCCTTTCCCCTACAACCGCTGATAATATCTTTACATAGGATCGAGCAGTATTGATAGAGGCGATGATAGCCGGGTTCGAGGTGGATTTCACGTGGCTTCTACAGGAAGTCATGCACGAGAGGGCTTTCAAGGTCACAACTACTTACCCTTTCCCGTGCATGATCTTTTCTCTCTGCAGTTCCACAGGTGTGCCTATATGGCATGTTGATCAGCTCAAGACCCCTATGGGCACTGTTGATGTCGGCCACATCAGCGATGAGGCCAATGAGTTGGCGCCACGCAGAGGGACGCGTCCAGAGCTGCCCCACTTGCTGACGATCTTACTGATACGGTAGCCCAGGCCTGCACGACTACGTAGGTGGCGTCCACTGACACTACCCTGGTCGAGTCTATCCTGGGTAGTAGCACTGCCCCGATCTCCTCTTGTACAGCCCCTCTACCCGCGCTGGTCTCGCTTGCTAGGGTCCAAAAATTATAGGTGCAAATGGCTACACTTCTGCATCATATCCAGCCGTGGATGCAGAGGTCTATTATCGAGGCAGAAAAGCGCCTGGAGTGGAAAATGGTCCAATATACAGAGCGGAAGATCGCTGAGGTTCACCAGCGTTTGGAAGCCTTTGAGTTGTGGGTGCTAGCGCAGCCAGCCCCTCCGGTGGATGTGTCGACTCTTCAGGCTGCGGTCGACAGTCTTCGCGCAGATATCAACATGATCAAAGAGGCTAGGGTGCCAGAGTCTGAGGCCCCTTCTGTCGATCCTGTTGAAGACACAGTGTTGGCGGCCTTATTCGCCACCTTAGAGATTCAACCACCTCCCACTCGAGAGAATGCCAAGAGGCGTAGGGGTCGAGCGGAGAACGAGGCGCGAGCACGGAAGAAGGAGCGCCGTGAGATGGAGGCTTCAAGGAGAGCCTCACTTGCTGAGGAGGTGGCGCACCAGATGAGAGCAGGAGAGTTAGCGGCTGGGGCGTCTAGATCCTGAACTGTGGAGATAGCGGGAGGCACTGCAGATAGTGCGGTTGTTGCTGAGGACACCACTGAGGGTGTCCAGATTGCAGAGGACATGGGTTCCGGGGAACCGGACCCACCAGCTTGCTGATCGACGGCGCTTTGCGCCACATGTTTGCTTCACCTACCACTCTAGTATTTAAATTTTTTATGCATTGGGGAGACTTGCATGTTTTATTTTATGTGGGGGTGGGGTAAATGGAAAGTGAGTGCTAGGGTAAAGTCAAAGTAGCCCAATTCACTATACTCTTTTGGGGTTTTCTTGCTCGTGTTCTTTTTCTCCAAAAGACTGATTACTTTTTCTGTTGAACCGGCATGTCTATATCTTTTGTACATAGTTTAATTCTGGAGCATGATGGCTAAAATGATATCCTGATAAATTGGAAAATGATGCACGACTAGGCACAATAATTGATAAATGTGTGGCTCTAAGCATGACATAGAGGTACACCATTGCATTACCCTAAGTCTAAAATTCGAACTAGGTGTCTGATAATCTTGTATAGTGATTAGATGTCAAGTGAGTGTGAGGAAGATTTGAATAGTCCACTATTTGTACTGAGCTAGAACTTGCCTGGTTAGTCCTGCTAAAAGTAAGTTGTAATAGACAATTAGGAAAGGATCATAGGTCCTTATTCAATATAGCCCATTTTTAGCCTAAATAAAAGAAAACCAAATGAAATTTATCCTTCTTTGGTCCAAATGATTTGAGCTTAAATTAGACCTTTCTTTTTCACCCCAACTGATCTTTTCTGGGAACAATGTGTTGGCCCTGGTCCCTCCTTGGACATGTGCACCTTAGCTTATGCCAAAAGCATAAGTTGAGGGTGGCTAATGCAGTAAACAACCTTTGTTATGGCCCTGACCCAACTTTGGGTATTGTGTATTTTGACTCATGGCAAAGCCATGAGTTGAGGGTGGCTATTATGAGGAATGCTCTGGAAAGTGGGGTTGAAGAGAAAGAAAGAACAAGATTAAAGTGACTCAAGAATTAGTTTAAAGAAAAGTAAAGAAAAAGAAAAAAATATAAGAAATACAAGCAAGAAAAGAAGAGAGTCACTTACACAAATGAAGAAAGAAGAGAAAATATAAAGGTGAAAGAATATGAGAAACTGGGCGAGATAAAATGATAGAAAGTGGTAGGTTTAGCCGATATGTCAAGGAGGGCAAAAAGTCACTAAAGTATACCTAAATATACCCTACCTGACCCTGAGCCTATGTTACAAGCTAAGAAAGTCCTATCATGATCCTAAGGGTTGTATAGTGAACTTACGACAGTGAAAATAACGGAAAGCTTATGGCAATAGGTATGAATGAGTGTGAATTTGTTCTGAGAGCGAGTGTTGAAAAGTAATCCTTATACTAAAAATGAAATCATTGTGTGAAAAATGAGGATTTTGTTTTAAAGTGAGGACACTAGTTGCAATACCGGAATTGTTAGCACCTCGGTGAGAAATTGAAGAGGATAGGTGTTAATGCATGGTGAGTCTGTGTCATGTTCTGATCCCACATAATTCAAGCCTAATAGGGATATCATGCATAGATATGATGATTAATCGGGATTGATAGCCAAATAATTGCAAAGGATAAAACATGGATACTATTGTACAAAGATTTTGTATTGAGTCATAGTGCGTCGCTTGAGGACAAACAACGAACTTAAGTTGAGGGTGTTGATATACCGTGTTTTCACGGTATTATTAATACTTTTTCCTTAAAGTTTAGTGTGTCCAAAAGCCTTTTTGTGATAATTTTTATATAGGTTTCTCTTTATTTGTAGGAAATCTGTCCAAAGATGAATGCGGAGATTTTGAGCGAAGAAATGCAGTAGAGACCACCTAAGGAGCTTGTGACGGTCCGTTGTGCTTGTGACGGTCCGTAGGTGGCAGCGTAGTGCAGCTGTTGAAGGAAGATGGGGAAGTTTGAGCAAGTGTGGGGTTACGAAGTCCATGACGGTCCGTCCTGCAGGTTCATCATGAAGTTCAAAGAAGTAATCCCAGTACCCATATTCCAAGTGTTTAAGTGTTTTGAAACGAAAACCCTCGACGGACCGTTGTGCCTATGATGGTCCGTCATACTTGCCATCGAGGGTAATGAAGAGAGCAACAGAAGAAATTGCACAAGCATGGGATGACGGAGTCCATTACGGTCTGTCGTGACCACGACGATCCGTCGCAAGGTATGTCGACCCAGCCGCGTTTTGACAGATTTCCAGCAAATAGAGTCCTTGTTTAATTAGGTTTTTATTTTCTATAAATAGTTTGAAAAACCTTGTTTTTGAAGTTAGACTCCGTATTATTAGACTCTGGATCATTATTAGACTCTGTGTATTAGTGTTAGACATTTTGTGAGATTCTTGATTACTTTGAGATTCTTGTAAGTGATTGTTGGTGATTTTTGGTGATTAATCATGAAAACTTTTGGATTTTACTCTTTCTCATTGAAGTAAGTACATGAATTCTTATATAATATATTTGAATATTGTGATTATGACTATGGGTAACTATACTCCATAACTAGGGTTGTGGGAACCATAGGCAAATAATTAGGTAAAACCTAACTAAAATAACAATTCTAGAATAGTGTCTTGCATGTATTAATAATTCTTTCGCTTAGAAGTCTTTTTAATGGATTGCCAACGTTAGAACTCGCCTTAATGATACTTGCCGGACCAAGGAGGTAGATAATAGGAAAAGAATTATCAAATAGATTTAGTGTATACTATCTAATAGGCTAGTATTGATTGGTACGAGGTAATAACTTAGTCAAATATCGAATACGATGCCTAATATGAGGTAAAGAAAAGAATTACGATAGCAACACACGTAGCTTGACCAAGGTGCGGAGTGAGATTTTCTAGATGCCGGACTAAGGATTTAGAAATACATAACTTATCACTTTGCATGCAAGATACTAGGAAAGAATTGTTATAGTTAGAATTATCAAGTTATGAACCTGTGGGGAACACGTAAACCCTAGTTACTTTGATTAATTGATTAAACTCCAACAATCAAAGCTGTTAAGTGTCTCTTTCAATTTCGTTAGTTATTTTCATTCATTTTGAAATAGAAACCCCCCTTTTATTGTTTTTGCTTTCCAAGGAAGTAATTGACTGAACAATAGTAATAATAGGTTATAGTTAAGTCTAAACTATTTTCCTCGTGGGAACGATCCCAACCTCACTAGTTTGGTTATTTACTTGACACAACCGCTTTATTTCTCAAATAAGAAGTAAGTTTGAGCCTATCGAATTTTGGCGCCGTTGCCGGGAATCGAACCCGGGTCACCCGCGTGACATGCGGGAATACTTACCACTATATCAAAATTTGATACGCTCAAACTTACTTCTTATTTGAGGAAACCACTGAGCGTATCAAAATTTGGTATAGTGGTAAGTATTCTCGCCTGTCACGCGGGTGACCCGGGTTCGATCCCCGGCAACGACGCCAAAATTCGATACGCTCAAACTTACTTCTTATTTGAGAAGTAAAGCGGTCGTGTCAAGTAAATAACCTAACTAGTGAGGTTGGGATCGTTCCCACGAGAAAAATAGTTTAGACCTAACTTTAACCTATTATTACTATTGTTCGGTCAATTACTTCCTTGGAAAGCAAAAACAATATAAGGGGGGTTTCTATTTCAAAATGAATGAAAATAACTAACGAAATTGAAAGAGACACTTAACAGCTTTGAATGTTGGAGTTTAATCAATTAATCAAAGTAACTAGTGTTTACGTGTTCCCCACAGGTTCATAACTTGATAATTCTAACTATAACAATTCTTTCCTAGTATCTTGCATGCGAAGTGATAAGTTATGTTTTTCTAAATCCTTGGTCCGACATCTAGAAAATCTCACTTCGCACCTTGGTCCAGCTACGTGTGTTGCTATCGTAACCCTTTTCTTTACCTCATATTAGGCATCGTATTCGATATTTGACTAAGTTATTACCTCGTACCAATCAATACTAGCCTATTAGATAGTATACACTAAATCTATGTTGATAATTCGTTTCCTACTATCTACCTCCTTGGTCCGGCAAGTATCATTGAGGCGAGTTTTAACGTTGGCCATCCGTTAAAAAGACTTCTAAGCGAAAGAATTATTAATACATGCAAGGCACTATTCTAGAATTGTTATTTTAGTTAGGTTTTACCTCATTATTTGCCTATTGTTCCCACAACCCTAGTTATGGAGTTTAGTTACCCATAGTCATAATAACAATGTTCAAATATATTATATAAGAATTCATGTACTTACTTCAATGAGAAAGAGTAAAATCTGAAAGTTTTCTTCATTAATCACCAAAAATCACCAACAATCACTTGCAAGAATCTCAAAGTAGTCAAGAATCTCACAAAAAGTCTAATGATAATCAAAAGTCTAAGACTAATACACAGACTCTAATAATGATCAAGAGTCCAATAATACGGAGTCTAACTTCAAAAATGAGGTTTTTCGAACTATTTATAGAAAATAAAAACCTAATTAAACAAGGACTCTATTTGCTGGAAATCTGTCAAAATGCGGCTGGGTCGACGGACCTTGCGACGGATTGTCGTGCTCACGACGGACCGTCATGGACTCCGTCGCCCCATACTTGTGCAATTTCTTCTGCTGCTCTCTTCATTATACTTGGCGGAAAGTATGACGGACTGTCATAGGCATAACGGTCCGTCGAGGGTCTTCATTCCAAAACACTTAAACTCTTGGAATATGGGTAGTGGGATCACTTCTCTGAACTTCATGACGAACCTGCAGGACGGACCGTCATAGACACGACAGACCATCACAAGCTATGTAACCCCACACTTGGTCAGACTTCCCCATCTTCCTTCAGCAGCTGCACTACGCTGCCACCTACGGACCGTCACAAGCACGATGGACCGTCACAAGCTCCGTAGGTGGTCTCTTCTGCATTTCTTCGCTCAAAATCTCCGCATTCATCTTTGGACAGATTTCATCCAAATAAAGAGAAACTTATATAAAAATTAGCACAAAAAGGCTTTTGGACACACTAAACTTTAAGGAAAAAGTATTAATAATACCGTGAAAACACGGTATATCAGCAACCCATCATGCAAACAATATCAAAATAATGCACAATTCAAAGGAGGAAACATCAACTTTGTCTCAAACATAATCAGTGCATCACAAGGAAGTAGGAACTTCATTTAACAACCCATTAATCATCAAAACTCCCATGGAATTTGAAAGCATGCTCACTGTAATGATAAGATAACTTACTGTAACATTTTTTAAAAATCAACTAAATTGTTGTTTGATTAGATGTTGTCGAAATATGTATAGAATTGATGCATATGAACATGGTAATGAATGTAAAAAGGAGAATTGCTATTTGTAATGAAGAATGAGAGTTTTATGACATGATGAGTTGTAGAATTTTTTTTAACTTCTTATTGTGTTGAGAGTCCATTGATTATTGTGGAATTGATGGTTATGATGTGGGTTTGTTTGACCTAGAAGTTACCTTACATTAATATTGAAAGAAAAGAAAGAGTCCTTAAGACTAGGTCTCCTATATTGTTTCCCCTAATGATGTAGGACCTTGGTGTCTATTGTTTTGTATGAAAACCTTATGTAGTCGAATGAGATTGACCTAACTTGATAATTGGGAATAAATTTCCTAGGAGATAAAGTTTGGAATACCTTGGTGTTCCTATGTTTACTTACTGTAAATACCTTCTAAAGTTGTTGTCACTTTTAAGTGATGAAAATGAAGGTTGTTTAGTTAAGATCCTCTTAAGGCGGGGTTAAGTTGCTCTTAAGTGGGTTTACCCTAAGTGGGGGATGGTGATGGAGTAGTAAGGTTATTGATATTTTTTACCATTTACCTTCTATTTTGGTTTGAACTTGAATCTATTGAATTTTTAGTAAGCTTGTTCTTGAATAAGAGTTTTGCATAAATTATGGATTGCATGACCTTATATGTTTGGTATGTATTTATTGACCTTGAAGATATTATGAATGTTCCAAAGTGCATGAAAGAAATTTTTTGATAAAATCCATGTTTTCTCATGTTAAATTGCATCTGCATATGCTAATTGGGTATTTGACTTCACGAGGTAAGGTAAGAAACATGGTAGAAGTCACTTGTGAGGTGTAATGTTTAGCCTTATAATGGAAAGTTGAGTCTCATTTAAATGAAATGTATTGAGTCTCTTAAAACTATATGAATTTTATGATTTGGAATTTATAATTGTAGGCTCATTCTTGAAAGGTGAAAGCATGTTAAGCAAGTGCTCATGTCTGTGCCTATGATTTGTGTGATTCTTCTCAAAATATGCTTACTGTGAAGGTGAGTACTATGTTAGAAATTGACATTTTGTGAAATTTCTTCCTATTTTTTTGTAATGTGCTTGGTGTGACCTACCATTATACTTCACTAGGAAGGAAACATGAGCATATCTTGGTTAAAAGTTGATAATTTCTCATTTTTAAAAGGGATGGACCTTGTACCTTAATTAGGTGTGAACTCATGATACATACAAATGTGTTGAGGAGAAGGACATTCCTCCATGGACACCAAACATGGTATGGTTGAGTATGACCTTGATGGCACTAGGTCTAACTAATGAAGTTATTTGTTGATTAAATTAACTTAAGTCTATGTGCATTGAAGTATGAGTGCCTAATTGTTTTGAGTATTATTGAAAACTGCCAATGTGTGACCTTGTAATATGATCTCTTAATGAATTAAGGTGTAATGACCATGTTATGATTAGGAGAAGGATGTTCCTCCTATGAACATGATAAGAGCCTTTGTGTTTGATGCATTAAAGAGCGAGTGAATAATGATTTTCCTTGCTTGCGTGCATTGAGTGATAAAATGATTTGATGTATTTATAAATGTTATTAACTGCTCTACGATGCATTGAAGTACTTGTTGTGATTAAAGAGCCTAAGTGTCATTCGAGGATGAATGTTCCCAAGTGGGGATATTGTAAGACCCCAAAATGAGTTAGGGTGTCTAGATACTAACATGTTTGTGTAAAGGTTCTAAGGTTCTAAAATGACTTATACTATGGTTTAGAGCCAGTGTGTAAAGTTTGAAGTGATTTGGAAGTCGAATGTCTAGGGACGACCAAAACGTTCAATGACTAGTCGCCTATGTGCCTCATGTGTCCATGTGTGTTTCTATACTGTGTGTAATGAGCTTATTAAATCTTAAAATAATTTATAGTTATTTTTAAATACGATATATGGAGTTTTGAGAAGTTTGGAGGTCAAACAATCAAGAACGTCCAAGGCGTTTGAAAAATAGCCCTTAAGACGTACAACGTGTGTCTTGATGGAGCCTAGCCTGTTTGGAAGAGTTGCAGGTGTTTGACTTGAGTGGAACTTATGTGGAAGGTCTACAACTTGTTAAGGGATGTATTTACTTTGGAAATATCTGGGTACAACTTCTAAAGGGCCCCGCAAAATGCCCCACAAGAAGGACCCAAGGCTGGTCGAGACACTGCCCTGGGAGTGTCAATCGACGGACCAAACGACGGCCAGTTGGTCAACCAACGTCCCGTAGGTTAGGTATCGTCGATTGATACTAGATTGGGAAGGTATGAAGCCAAAAGATGGCCAAGGACCAAATGACGGAAGCCAATGCACGGCCCGTCGACTGATCAATGACCAGTAGATGGCTCCGCTGATGGTGGCCTGTAAGTTACTATCTACGATTGTTTTATTAAAGGGGTGAATGGGAAATTCACCCCACGTTCTAACCTGCCTATAATAGGTTAATTTAGCTATCCTAGGGTATACATAAGTCATCTAATTAGGTTTATTTAGCTATCCTATGGTGTACATAAGTCATCTTAAACGTGATCAAACCATTCTCATATCCCTCCACACTATTAAAGCCTTTCCTTCAAAAAAAATATCCCTAGAAACCACCAATGATGGTGAAGATCAAGAACTGATTGGAGCTTGTATTTCTATGGATGAATTATCAAGTTTTAGAGGTTTTCAACTAAACAAAGGTATGGTGATCTTTCATCTCTATGTAACCTTTCACTTGGAGAGTTAATCTCAATGTTTTCAAAGAAAGTTTCATGCTCAAACTTCTTCTTCTTCAATATAGCGATGGGTTCTTTATCAAAACATTTTAAATAACTAAATCATGATAAATTGATGTTAATATATTGATCATTTGAATGTGATTTTACTCCAATTGCATGATGAACCCATGTTTCCTCCCTAAATTGATTTAGTTTTTTCATGGGCTTTGTGATCTTGACTTGTTATCGTTTGAATTATGATTCTATTATGTTGAAGTGGTTATATCTACTGTTATTTACGTGAATTTATGTTTAATTGACTTTGAAGAATCCATGTGGATCAATGTATGAATATTTGAACATGTTTGGTATAGTTTTCCATGGTTCACTGTAATGTTGACCTTTTAAGGTAGAAAAGTGTAATTCGATTATGTTGTGGTTCATGTAGCTACTGCCTTAGGTTAATAAATTTGTTGAATTGTATCAAGTTATTAATGTTGATTAATGTTGTTTAGCTTATGATTCTTCTACTTTCAATTGATGTCTTAAATAACATGTTCACTTTGGTCTAATGATTATAGTAATGGTAGTAGGATTTCGCGTAGAGCATGTTTTCCTTATCTACTGCCTTATATTGATGATATTGATGGATTGTGGGTATGAATTCTTTATGATCAAAGAAAAGGAATCTTGACATGAATTTATCTAGGTTCTTCTAACCTACAATTTGAATCTTGTAATGAACATATGTGATCTTAATTCTAGGGTAGATGAAGTATGATTTAGATTTGTTTTATATCTATTTGGCTACTGCCCAAAATTTATGTTATTGGTACATGAAAAATGATAAACTAAACTACGAAGGTTAGTTGATGACCTTGGACTCTCTACTTCCTAGTACATGTGAGATGCCTTGTATTAAGTTATAGTATGATCTTGTAGTGACGTGTACATGATTTATTTTATGATTAAAGTACATTTAGCTGTTGCCCTATACCTGAATTGTTGATTAACAAGGTGTATTGATCATAGATGATTAAAAGGTGAGAAATTGGTAAGAATGCTTATTTCTTCTACTTTCCTTATAGTATTGTAGTTGATAAAACCTAGTATGGCATTGTGTTGTATGGTCCACTTATGGTGGCGGTTTTTAATTTAGTGTCATTTTATATGTGTTGACCATGGACATGAAGGAAAATTTATGAATTTATGAACAAGTGCCTATGATGATACTATGTGTACATCCATGTTAGGGTAAAGTATAGGTTCTGCCATTGATGAGTAAATAGTTAATAATCCCTTACCTATGTACCCTTATGTGAATGCATAAATAACACAAGTTAGGAGTCTTAAGTGTAATATGAAGTTGGCTTGTTTCCTATGCTATTATGTGTGTTGTATGGTTTATGCTTGAAGATATATTGTGGTCCTAAGAGGGTGGCTGCCTCAATATGTTGTTGATATCTATTTTGTGATAATGTTGATTAATGTACACCCACACCCACACACACTTTACATGCATGTTACAAGTAGTATAGGTCATGGTGTCTAAATGAAAGGTAGTTCTCATATTCACTAGTGTCTACGACAATGCATGTTAAGATGATGTTTATGAAAGCATTGTATGTGTTTCCTTAGCTAGGATGACTTGATAGGTGTACTAGTATGGTCAAGGGTATGGGACTTCGCCTATACATTGCACATGTGTACCTTGATAGGATAGTTCTAGTTTTACTTTCTATATTTATGAATATGTATGTATGAACTTGTGTGTCTTAATGTATTATGTGAAATGTTTGCTCACATATATGTATACACACACATACATGTATGAATACCTAGTCAAGAGAGGGTCCTTGAATGGTGTGTTCATGTGTACCCTAAATTAGATGATGTTTTACATATGCTATGTGCATGTGAAGGGATTCTTTACATGATTTAGGTTGATGAACTTCAATCTATGACCTATGAGTTAAGAATATGAGGGGATGACTCTCCTAAACCTATGTTTTATAAAGTAAAAATATAATAAAGGTTTTCAATGAAGGGAACTAGCTTAGCACCGAGTGAACTTGAATATGAGTGTGTGTCCCTTCCTATGGTAGGAAGGTAGGTCACCATAAATCTCATGAGGTGGATAACCACAATGCCTCAATGGTCATAAATAGGGTTTCCATAAGTGAATAACTATAATGCCTAATCTTGGCATAAAGAGGGTTTTCACATGTACGTCCAAGTTCCATAACTATGTTGACACCAGAGGATACTAGCTAGTGGATCCACCTAGAAAGCTATGTCACATTTGATTCTACTTTGGCTAGTCGACCACCTCATTTCGGTGTGGGGTTTTATTACACTGGATTCCATATTTATCATCATATGGTCTATGTCGGTTAAGGCTATAGTTTCCCTAAAGTAAAATTGACAATGGAAGGACCCTAACTAGAGTAATCTATGGGTAGTTTCTTAGTGTAGGTTGGGGTATGGGACTTCACCTATACATTGAACAAGTGACTCTTGAGGGATGTCCTAGGAAGGTGTTCTAATGTATGTTATTATGAATACATTCTTTATGCATGAATTTGTAGTATTGGTCTACTTGTTATGAAAATGTTCATGGTATGAGTCTTTATGCATGATGTTGATTTGGTTGACTATATGATGAGGGTATTGCTTGACAATAAATGAAGTTGCTTCCTTTTACTATGTTGATATTTGATTTGGATGTAAAGGCTTGTGGTCTCATGATAGGTTTACTAAGCATGTGTGAGGTTATGGGGCCTTAAATGTAAATTGAAAAAGTAGGCTTAGATTGGGGACATGAGTTTGGTCTTATAAGGTTCTATGTGAAGTAATATGAGTATATGTGCATAATGACTAGAAGCTCACTTAATGTCCTTATAGTCTTGGCTTAACTATGTCTATGTTGTATTATACTTCTATGATGGTATTTGTTGTCTTGTGTAGATTATATGTCTGGTTTTCCTTGTGGTACTAAGGTGATACACTGCACCAAGTATCCATAAAGGGTTACTTGGGCGGCTAATGAATTAAAAGATAGAGTTCACTGTTAAGAAGAATGAGCTCAGTGTAAAGTGACCTCAAATGGGACTTAAATTCTATAAGTGATTTTTTATGATTTTTGGCCTTTTAATATGCTTATATGAAGTATGTGAATTATATAAATGCTATTCTTTAAAGGTTTAATAAAGATTTACTCAAAAAGGTATGAAGTAGAATTTCAAGAAAATGTCCCTTTTAAATGCATGTTTTTGCATGGTTGCCATACTTAGTGCATTCTTGTACTAATCCCATTATTCTCTACTTTTTACACAAAGTGTAGGTTATGGATGCTTAAAGGATGTCTTGAATGGTGAAGAGCTTGATAGATGATTCCCAAGCTCAATGGAAGGAATCCTTAAGTCCAAGGATCTCCTACTTATGTCTTTACTGTAAAGTGTCTCAGTATTGTATAGCTATGTCATATGTTTTTAAGGTCCGTGTACCTAATGTATTCTAATGTTGTTGAGTCTAAGATTGGAAAGAGACTTATAGTCTATATATTTATTTTTATATGTAGATGAGGTAATGTTTCTAGCATATAATGTGCTATGAAAAGTTTTAAATTTTCTGCTAAATTTACTAAGTCGATGCGATGAATGATAACTATGGGCTTGTATAAGACCTCCGATATGTCAAATACTCCGTGTTACTTCTAGGGGGTGCTCCCCGGATGTGACACTAGGACTTTACAGACACGAATTCGTAGATTCCCTAGGACCCTCAAACTTTGGAATCTGATATCAAGTTTGTCACAATTCGAGCCTACACCATGGACATGGCCGACCCTCGAGAACCATTGCTGGCCCCAAGAGAACCTGTGGCCAGACTTACTTACTCAGAGGAAGACCCTATCCATGTTTATTATGCCTAACATTACTATACACAAATTGAATCATAAAGTAACTTTGAATGCTTAAAAGTAAACATTCAACATGGCCAAAAAGGAAACTCAAGTATTAACACATGAAAATGGAATGTAAAGACAACTAAAAAATACTAACTATGTATGAAGACTTTAAGTAACTGAGATAGGTTTCGAGAAAAATTCCATGACATCCTAATGAACTAATAACATAATTGAAAGCAATAAACATGAGTCATCTGGAGTGTAATAAGGATTACCAACTAACTTCCGAGTGCTCAACTTGATCAATAAGGCATTGGGTGATGATCCTGATTACTTGTGCAATAAGGATCACCAACTAACTCTAGAGTGCTCAGCTTGATCAATGAGGCGCCGGGTGATGATCTTGATTACTTTTATCTGCATCATAATAAGGTGTAGGCCAACTGACATCACTACATTGAATATACAAGTATGCGAGTTGGAATGCTAAATATAACATTGGCTTGGAAAGATTATGAAAGAAACGCTTACCTTGGCTATAACACCCCAATAATCTAACAACCTAAGATAGAGACTAACATGAAATCTAGTGTCCTAATAGGGTAACGTCATGGTAAGAGTCCTAAATTGACCTCCCTAATTTAACACCAGCTTCTAAGTCCCTAAACGACAATGCATCACCCTCACAAGAACCCCAAGGGCCCTTGGTGAGAGACAAGGGGCTGCCTAAAAAGCTGTCAATTAATTAGCTTGAAATCACAAAACTCAACCTACGAGTCATAGGTTGACTCACGCCCTGTAGAAGGGAGTTTTGAGTAAGCACTTATCCTTACAAAATCTCCCCCTAAACACTCTAGCATGTCTCGAGCGACGCCTAGACAGTAGGAGTGCATACCACACCCCATAGATGTGTCTCGTAGATGGGTCTTGGACCAAGGTGTAACGCCCTAGAGGTTAGAGCACTCTTGAGTCGCCACAAGGAGTACTTGACCTTTCGGATGTCTTGTACAATCCTCTTAGCTATTATTCATTACATAGGTATGACAAGTAGTGCAGAATTATAATTTTCACAACATAATTAAAAAGAAACTCTTTTATGAAAGCTAAGGAACAGGTCTCATCGTCACAAACCAACTTAGAAATGTCTTAATATCATAGGGTCATGATCCTTTACATTGAAAGAAAACATACTAAGTCTTATACAAGTCTTGACATAAAGAAAGAAACTAAATGAAGCATAGACTATGTCCACGAACATATAAGGACATACCAATCTTTAGAGAATCAACTACCCAAAGTTATCCTAAGACTCCCTTAGGTAAAACATGAAGAGAACGCCCATACAATCTCTTCAATACACACCTAACTGATCCTTAAGACTACCAATAATATGTATACTTCATTTCATTTACCAATTCAACATTCATTATTAGAGATACTAGAAGAAACATACATGCATTTAGAAACTTCACGTAAAGACCATCCTCCAAGGAAATCCCCAAGTCACACTTAGTGCAATGTGAAAGTAGCATCCATACTAATACTCCCACCTTATGCTCCATATGAATCACCTTAGACTAGGCTTATCACATTCAATCATTTACATAACTATAATCATACTATACATTAGAGTATCATGCTTCATTAACATTATACATAAAGTCAACAAGATCTATTAACATAATATAGTGACCCATTCATACATTGTCATGTAAGGACACACCAAGACTCCATCCAAATGTCTACTTGTGTAATGGATAGATAGCGTCCCATTCCACCACCTACCCTAACTAGGATTACCTTAGGAAGGCCTAGTTCATTTACATTTTTTTGTGGGGGCTAGATAACCGACATAGACCATGAGATCTAGACATAAAATCCCGGTATTAACCCCTACTGGATCAGGGATCCCCACTTCCCTAAGGTAGGGACTTACTCTTAGACTTTACATGGATCTCCAATAGCTATACCTATGTGGGCGCATAGTTAAGGGATAAGGAGATTGCTTTTAAGTAACTCATTCTTAACCAACGAGGAGCACTCATCTCAAGAGGTAAATTAAATCAAAATCTCTACTCATGAAGTGTACCCACCCCTTATTCAAATCCTCTCAGCGCTAAGCATAACTCCCCCATGGAGTCTTAAACATTCGTTGACTATAGGTTCAGGGATAAATATTTAGCACCCCATATCAAATAATGAAGAGTATTTATTCCTAGAGGTTACTTTTGAATACCACATCTCAACTCATGAAGAATATCCAAACTATAACCTATCTTGGAAAGCTCTTGGGAATAGTGAGTTTGCTACTAAACATTTCATCTCAACTCACGAAGAGTGTCAAACCCAAAATACCCCTTATTCATTCACTAGAGTTCTTAGGAATAGTAGGATTGGTCTAGACACTTCATCTCTACTCACGATTAGTGTCTACCCTAAAATCCCTCATTTTCATTCATTAACTCCATTCATTCATTCAAAGTGTGTGTGTGAGTACATGTGAAACATTCTTTACATAACCACCATATTTAACATTTACTTCTAAACATGATCATACTGCATTCATCATATTTCACACACTATCATGCTTCACATTCACATTATACCTCATTTCGACATAACATCTTCAAGATACACATTTCTAACTTCCTAAGACAAAATCATGCATATACAGAACAATATATGTTTGCTACACATTCTATGCTTTCAAGGCAAATATCATAATACACATATATGTTCATATACATCAATTAAACACTGCCACTAAAGGTGGACCATACCACTCAAGATGAATTCAATAAGAACTAAGCGATGTAAACAAACTTACCCATCATCCAAGTGTTGACCATATTTTCTTAATATTACCAATAAATCACCATAACAAGGCAGTAAATATTCATAACACAATATAAGGGAACACAACTTTAACATTATCTAATCATATACATTAAACCCACTTCATAAGTCAAAAGTTGAGAATTAGTATGTTCATGGGTTCGTTGAGTTTTTGACCATAAAACCATCACTTTACATTAAATATATCATAACCATTCATTAAAAAATTTTAACGATAAGACCAATGATTAGAATTCAAATACAAGAATTTGGAATTTGGAACCCTTTTTGAAAAGTCTTTTTATTGGCTTCTTGAATGAGAGAAAAATAAAGGATGAACTACCATACCTTAATAGGATAAAACCCACGAGATTTGGTGAACAAACTTGAAGAATCTGACCTTCTTTCTTGGAGCTTCAAAGCTTCATGAATATGGAGGTTTTAGGAGAAAAGGTTTCAGAAGGATTTTGCTTTGAAGTTGAGGGTTTTGATTAGATGCGTGAAGTGGGGTTTAAAGTGACCTTAAAATTGTCCATAAATAATCCTCAAAGATTCAAAAAGACACCTACTAATTGGACCCTTTTCCAAAGTCTAATTGATTGAAAAATAACACGACCAAATCTTGGACATGGATGTGCCTCACGGGGACACCTCCACATCTTGGTTCTAGAAAATATTTTGGGAAAGAATAGTTCGTGTTGGACCTACATCGTAGGATAAAATTTTCACTTCAAATGTTGTAGGCACAATGCGTCCTTGACCCCAAATTTTGGCTATCTGGCAGCTTCCTTGGCCAATGTTTAGGTCCTCCTTGGGGACCTTAGGGTGTTCCTCGAGGAGTCGTACTCAAAAGTTTTGACCCTTGGTATGTCCCTCTAGGTTCTAGGGTCATCCCCAATGGTTTTAGACTCCAAACAACACCTAAAATCATGCACAACAAACTATGACACACTAGAACACACAAGGCTAGTTTTTGAACGTCTTGGTCGTCCGTTGATGTTTCAATTCCAAACTGACCTCAAATTCTAAAATTCATTATTTTAATATATTATTAACTCATGAAACACATGAAAAACTCTAATTTGACCTATTTCATTTTGAGGGTCGCTACACAACGCCTAGGACAAGACTAAGCCCCAATCCATGAGTGATCAATATGGTACGTGGATCGGTTCACACCCCCTAGGTGGAGACTCGTGGAAAAGGCATGTTATGTTGTAAAGGGAATCGATCGAGGCTCAAACATTTTAATAAAATCCTAATTAACTAGGCATGGGTGGGGACGATCATTATAAGTTATTATAGGCACATATAAGTAGATTTAAGTCATTAAACTCAAACAAACTCCTCACAACTCACAAACCAAAAAGAAGAAAACCAACTTCCCTCTCAGAAAGTTCTCTCTCTAAGACTCCATTGAAGAACCAAGTCAAGGTAAATCTAGGGCTTCAAGGAACAAACATTCTTCCCCAATTTCGTGACGATCTCAAACTAAGGTATGGATGCTCTTCTTGTTTGGGTATCTATCCCTGAAGAAGTCCCTTCAAATTGTGTTTTCAAGACTTTCAAAATATATGGTTTTACTCTAAGCATTGGTCTTCTTCTAAAATGATTTTTATTATTCAATTATAATTTGATATGAGAAATGATGATGGTTTATGGTTATATTGTTGTAGTATTGATAGTTTTTGCTAAAAATCTCTCTTGGACCCATGGTTCCTTTTCTTCCTAAATTGTAAACTAAGATGTGACTTGGTTGGCCATGAAAGTTGGTAGTTGACTATTTTAATGTTTAATTGATGGTTGAATCATGAAATATCTCTATCTCTTGTTGTAATTATATAATGTTAGGGTTGATGTTGGTTCATGGCCTTGAAGGGAAATTGGCAACGGTTTATGTATGTTGGTGTTGCTTGTACATGACTATGTGAATTATTTGGGTAATAATGATTCTATATCTTGTGTAGTGGTGTTGATGTAAGATCTTTTTTCCCTATACTCAATGAACTTGATTACTCAAGAAGTATGAATTAATGTTTATATTGAACGTGGTGGCGTTGATTGAAAGGATATTCTCATGATTACAATCCCACTACATTAAGAAACCAACGAGCTATTGTGATATATGATATGAGTGTCTAATGCAATCTCTTATGACTAATGAAACTAAGTAAAGACTAATTGTGACTTTTAAATGGAATACTGCTGAGCACCAAGAGGACATGAAAGTGAGATGTGGGCTTTACATTTAGCAAGTCTAGCTTACCAACGTAGGATATCTCATGAGATAGAAAACTTCTACATTTAGAAAGTCTGAGTTTTTAGTAGCAATCTCCTTGTCCGATAACTATATGTCCACATATGTCTTAGCTAGTGGATCCACCTAAATAGCTTGAATGTACTTTCTAACTCATGCAAGTAAAACACCTCTTTTCGGTGTAGGTTTAGAACATGGGTTCCATGTAACTCGGAGGGTCTATGTCGGTTAATGCATTAATCTTTCCCCAAATGATAATGAATGAACTATGGTAAGGACACAGACTTTAGGGGTACTACTTAGTGTGAGTGGGGGGTATTAGAATTCAACATGTATACATTAAAAAGGGGTTTTGGTAAGGTTCTCTTATAATATGATGAATATGAATAATTCATGGATGGGATGTATGGATGTTATGAATATGAATGTCTTCACTTTTATGTGTATTGTTGGTAATCTAAATGTGGTACGTAACATCTGGTGAGGTTATGGGATCTTTCCTTTGATTGCACTAATATTTCCTTGGGTTGATCATATGTTGAATTGTCTTATGTTCTTATAAATGTGCGTTATGGTTTTTGATCTTGACTAAATACATGATTTCAACTAAATGTCCCTTTTATGCTTGTTTTAATGATTTTGTGCATAGTTTCCATACCTAGTACAATTAATTGTGCTAACCCATATTTTCTACTTTACTATGATTGTAGATTCCGGTCATTAAGACTACTATCACTTTCATCAAGGTGATGCTTGGGTCAACTATTCCCCATCTTGGTGAGTCCTCAAGTTCGAGGAAAAGTTTCTATCTCATTCTAGATTCTAGTTTCCTTCTATATTCTAGATTGTGTTGTATTTATCTATTCATGGAGACATTATTGATGTAAATTGCTTATGTGCCTATTTCTACTCGTATGTTTAGATGGTGATTGAGACTATGTATAGTTATTATTTTCCTTATATGAAGAATGTCGACTTCTATTGTAAAATCTTTTAATTTTTGCTTATTCTTCTATGTCTTTACGTGATTATGAAAGCTAAGGGCTTGTTTGCGACCCCTTCATGGTCAATTAAATCGTGTCATACAAAGGGGATATTTTTGCGTCGTGATAAACTCAGTACTAGAGCTTAAGGTTTAAAAAGATTTTAGGGTGATTTCACATGAACCACATCTAGTAGAGTCTTGTTCATAAGTGTGAAGCGCGACACACTAATGAATGAGAGACTATGAAATGCTTACGAAATCTTAACTTCATTGATTACTCCTTACTCGTGCCTTTAGAGTCTTCAATCTATAAATTCCTTTTTCCTAACCCTTTTCTTGTGCATACATGATGCATACTAGAGGAACGACAACTATAAGGGTGGAAGAGGAGATAAATAATGGTGAGGGAGTTCCTCCCCAAGGTACTTAAAATTGTCAAGCTCCTAATCAGGAAGGAGATATGACCAAAGTGGATATCTGGGCATCTCTTCAACCGCAACCCCATTCTCTAACGAATCAAGTCATAACAGATGCTAGGGTGCAAGTAAATCCCAATGCAAGTACAACCGCTTCGAGGATAAGGAATGCCACAAGGATGAATCCCTACCTTCTATAGCTCCAAGGTGGATGAGGAACCAGAAGGGTTCATTGATGATGTGTTTAAAGTGCTTGATTCCATGGGATTATCTCCAAGGTAGAAGGCGGAACTAGCCGCCTACCAACTTAAGGATGTAGCTCAAGTGTGGAATAATCAATGGAAGGAAGAGAGGTCCATGAGAGAGGATCGGTTTTTAGGGAGTGTTTAAGATGATTTTCTCGATAGATTTTCCCCTAGATATAAGGGAGATGAAGATGCAAGAATTCATTAACCTCTGCCAAGGAGTTATGAGTGTGAAGGAATATAGCGTCAAGTTCATATGATTGTCTAAGTATGCCCAAACCTTGGTGGCAGACTCTAGGGGAAAATGAATAAATTTGTTATGGGGATATCTGATCTTGTGATGAATGAATGTAGGCCGCAATGCTTATTCAAACCATGAACATATTCTATCTCATGATTCATTTTGAGAAAATTGAGGAACAAAAGCTCAAGCAAGCGGGTAGAGAGGTAAAAAGTTGATGATAAAAATTTGTCTAAGGGAAGATTTGAGGCTCAAGTAACACCTACGCTTAAGAAGAGGTTTTCTAATCAAGGAACTTCTTGCACTCCTAAGTTCAACAAAGAGAGGGTACCTTCAAAGACACAAGGTGGAAGTGGACATGGTTCTTAAGTTGATAGACCTACTTGTGAAAAGTGTGGCAAAAATCACGGGGGCAAGTGTCTTATAGGTACAAATGAGTGTTTCTGTTTTGGAAACAGTTGTCACATGAAGATGGATTGTATTATTCTACAGGTTCAAGGAAGAGACGACAAGCAAGTCCCTCCTAGCGTCTCAAATACCGATGCTCCCAAGAAGAATCATTTCTATGCTCTCCAAGGAGTGATAAAAAAGGATCTCCGGACGTGTTCACCGGTATGTTGCAAGTATTTTCAATTAATGTTCATGCATTGTTAGACCCCGATGCCACTTTATCTTTTGTTACCCCTCTAGTGGCTATGAAATTTGATGTACTCCCCGTAAAGTTTGAAGAACCTTTTTTGGTTTCTACTCCCATAGATGACTCGTTTGTTTTTAGAAAGGTTTGTAAGGATTGTCCTATTTTCTTGTCAAATAGAGTCACTTTGGTTGATTTGGTATAACTACATATATTGGACTTCGATGTCACATTGGGATGGATTAGTTGCGTGCTTGTTTTTCTTCCATTGATTGTAGAACTCGGGTAGTAAAATTTCAATTTCTAAATGAATCCATTTTAGAATGGAAGGGGGAAACTCTATTGATAGAGATCATTTCATCTCATATCTAAAATCTAGAAAAAATTATTTCCAAGCAGTGTGTCTATCATATTGTGAGATTTAAGGACCTTGAGTTTGAGACTCCTCCTTTATAGTCAATCCCCGTAGTAAGAGAATTTCTGAAAGTCTTTCCCATTGACATACCCAAAATCCCTGCCGTATGGGAAATAGACTTTGACATTAATGTTTTTTCGGATACACAAACCATATCAATTCCCCTTTACTTGATGGCTCCGACCGAATTGAATGAATTAATGGAACAACTCAAGGTTTTACTAGATAAAGGATTTTATTCAACCAAGCATATCTCTATGGGGTGTCCCCGTAATGTTTATGACGAAGGAAGATGGGTCACTTCGGATGTGTATAGACTACCACCAATTAAGCAAAGTCACCATGATGAATAAGTATCATCTTCCTTGAATTGAAGATTTGTTTGACCAAGTCCATGGGTAATTTAATTTTTAAAGATTGACTTAAGGTCGGGTTATCACCAACTTAGGGTGAGAGGGGTTGACATTCCTAAAACGACATGTCGTATAAGATATGGTCACTATGAATTCATAGTTATATCTTTTGGTCAAACAAATTCCCCGGCGGCGTTCATAGATCTTATGAATATGGTTTTTAGGTAATATATTGATTTGCTTGTAATCATATTTATTGGCGACATTTTTATCTATTCAAGGAGTGAGGATGATCATATGAAACATTTAAGGTTAGTATTGCAAGTCCTCATGGACATCCAACTTTATGCTAAATTTAGCAAGTGAAAGTTCTGGCTCAGGTCGGTTGCTTTCTTAGGTCACATTGTGTTAAGTTTGGGTACCAAAGTTGATCCAACGAAAATGGATGCAATGAAGATTTTTGCTAGACCCCTAGGTCCCACTGATATTCAAAGCTTTTTGGGCTTGGCCGGGTATTATAGGAGATTTGTGGAGGGCTTTTCATTCATCGCTTCTCTATTAATGACCTTGACCTAAAAAAAGGACAAGTTTTAGTGGTCGAAGGCTTGTGAAAAGATCTTTCAAAGTTAAAGGATAAACTCACCTCCACTCCGATGTTGACCTTATCGGAGGGTACTGATGTGTTTGAAGTGTATTTTGATGCTTCAAGATTAGGGTTTAGGGTGTTTTCTAATGCAAAATGGTAAGGAAATAGCCTATGCTTCAAGGAAACTCAAGATTAATTAAAAGAATCACCTGACCCATGATCTTGAACTAGTGGTGGTTTTAGTATTTAAGATATGGCGACACTATCTCTATGGGGTGTATGTAGATGTGTTTACTACCCACAAGAGTCGTCAATATGTGTTTTCCCAAAAATATTTGAATCTCAACCAAAGAAGGTGGTTAGAGAATGTGAAAGATTATGACACGAGCGTCTTTTACCACCTTGGGAAAGCTAATATAGTCGAGGATGCCCTAAGTGGATTATCCATTGGTAGTGTGGCTTATGTAGAAGATGATATGAAGAAATTTGTGAAGTAACATAGGTTGGCTTGATTAGCTTCCCAACTAGTGTATTCTTCCAAGGGTGGATTTATGGTTCATCATAGCTTTGAATCATCTTTGTTGTGGATGTGAAATCTAAGAAATACCTATATCCTATTTTGATGGAGTTGAAGGAATCGGTTCTCAATAAGTCTGTTGAGGCTTTTTCCCAAGGAGGAGATCGGGTGCTTAGGTACCAAGGGAGATTATGTGTTCCGTATGTTGATGGTCTAAGGGAGAAAATTCTAGAAAAGGCTCGTGGTTCGCGATATTCTATTCATCCGAAAGCCACCAGATGTACCATGACCTATGTGAAGTCTATTGGTGGAATGACTTGAAAAAGGATATAGCGGATTTTGTAGCCACATGCCCAAATTGTCAACAAGTCAAAAGTCAAACACCAAAAACCCAAAGGTTTCTCCCAATATATTGAAGTTACTACTTTGAAATGGGAGGGTGTTAATATGGACTTTGTGGTGGGGTTGTCTTGTACTCGAAGGCGACATGATTGTATTTAAGTCATTATTGATAGGGTGAATAAATCAACCCACTATATTTCGGTGAAGACTTCTTTTTCGGCGGAAGACTATTTCTAGTGGTACATAAATGAAACAATGAGGTTGCATGGGGTCTCTTAGTTATATCGGATAGGGGTACTCAATTTACTTTACACTTTTGGAGGGCTTTGTAAAAGGGCCACAGTACAAATGTTAAATTTAGTACTACTTATCATCCCCAAACAGATGGTAAAGCAGAAAGGATTATTCAAACCTTGGATGATATGTTGAGAGTGTGTGTGATCAATTTCGAAGGTAGTTAGGATGACCATATACCTTTGACTGAATTTGCCTACAACAATAGTTACGACTCTAGTATTGCCATGGCTCCATTTGAAGAACTTTATGGGAGAAGGTGTAGATCTCCAGTAGGGTGGTTTGAGGTAAGTGAATTTGCTCTCACTGGTCCAAAACTAGATTATGATGCCATTGAAAAATTTTGGCTTATTAGATATAGATCGAAGACGACCCATAGTCAACAAAAGTCTTATGCCAACAATAAGAGAAGGGAGCTAGATTTTGAAGATGATTGGGTCAACTTACCAATCTCACTTATGAAGGGTATGATCAGGTTTGGTAGAAAGGGGAAGCTTATACTCCTCTATATAGACCCGTATCAAGTCTTGAAACGTGTTTGTAAGGTGTCATATGAGTTAGAATTACCAAACGAGTTGTCTCAAGATCACCCAATTTTTCATGTCTCCATGATTAAGAAGTGCATTGGAAATCCGGTCTCAATCCTTCCTTTACTAGGTTTAGGAGTAGATGAGAATATTTCTTATGAAGAGGTCCCGTTTGAGATCTTGGACCCACAAGTGAAGAGATTAAGAAACAAGGAGGTAGCATCCGTTAAGTTCCATTGGGGAACCACTTTGTTGACGTAGCTACATTGGAGGCCAAGGCCAATATGATGTCCCGTAACACTAATCTTTTTCCTTCTACTCCTTATATGATGTCCCATTACCCTAATTGTTTTCCTTCTACTCCTACTCAAACTTGAGGTAAAACATTTTCCTTCTGTTCTTAAGTATTGTGGGATTCATGAATGTTGTTTGATTTTTCAATGGTTTCCTTAAATTGTGCATTTTCTTATGAGAATTCATGTTAATATTTTGAGTTTTCATGATGTCTATGTTTCCTCATGTTTATTGCATTTTCAAATAATAATTGTATTTTGATTCCATGAGTTGAGATGATGAACATGCTTAGTTATGTTTTGATGAAATGACATGTTGTCTTAATATGGTTGTGTTGACCTTGTTTTAGTTGGAGAAGGTAATTCCTTTCTGTTTATGTGAATGGATGAGCTTCATGTGTATTAAGTTAGTATAGGTATTTCCTACTTTCTTGTATTGCTTTGACCATGTTGTGATGTGGAGATAAAATTTCTTCCTCTTGAATATTGCATATGTGGAATAGTGCATTTGTGAGTTTTACTCATTGTTGATGTGCCATGCATATTGGGCTTCTAGTTTAGAGTTTCTAACCAAGTAAGGTTCCTAGGTTGTCATGCGGGGATGAATGTTCTGTGGGGGGGGGGGGGTGAGGGTGGACAATGTAACACCCTAAAAATCTAATGACATAAGCCTAGAGCCTAACATGAAATCTCGTGTCCTAAAAATGGTAAACATCAAGGTAAGGGTACTAAATTTACCTCCCTAGTTTAACAATAGTGTCTAAGTTCCTAAATGACAAGGCATGTACCTCGTAATTACCCACAAGGGCCTTGGTGAGAGCCAAGGGGCTTCTTAAAAAGCTGTCAAAAACTAGCTTGAATTCACGATAACCAAAATAGGTCAAGGGCGCATTAGAACGACCGGTAGTTTCTTAGTATCATACGATAGACTCATCATACGAATCGTAGGTTGACTCACGCCCGGTAGATAAGAGTCGTGACTCAACACTTAGCCTCACCAAAGCTCCCCCTAAACTCCCTAGTCTCTATACCAAATGACGCGTAGACAATATGGTCCGTAGAGCATATCACTCGCCATAGATGGGGGCTCGTGGATGGGTTCTAGACCAAGGACAAGGTAAATCCTCAAATACAATCTATAGATGACCTGTGGGTCTGTGGATCATCCCACATCCTATATGTGGGGACTCATGAATGAGGCCTGTATGGTGTCAAGGGAATCGGCCAGGGCTACAACATTTTAATAAAATTCTAATTAACTAGGCATGGGTTGGGACATTAATTATACTTTAATATAGACACCTATAAGTAGTTTTAAGTCATTAAACTTAAACTAACTCCTCACATCTCACAAACCCAAAATAAGAAAACCAACTACCATCTCACAAAGTTCTCTCTCTAAGACTCCATTGAATAACCAAGTCAAGGTCAAGCTAGGGCTTCAAAGACTAACCTTTCTTCCACAATTTCGTGAGTATCTCAACCTAAGGTATGAATGCTCTTAATATTTGATAAATATACATTACCTAAGAAGTCCGTTTAAAGTGTGTTTTCAAGACTTCCATAAAATCTAGGGTTTTACTCCAAACATGGGTCTTGTTACAAAATGATTTCTATTATTAAATTATTATTTAATATGATTAATTATGATGGTTTATGTTTAGTTTGTTTTAGTATCAATAGGTTTTGATGAAAATATCTCTGGGACCCATGGTTTCCATTTCTTCCCAAATTGTGAACTAAGATGTGACTTGATTGGCCATGAAAGTTTGTAATTGATTATATTTAGATTTAATTGGTGGTTGAATAATGAAATCTATATATCTATTGTGGTAATTCAATAATTTTAGGCTTGATGTTTTTTCATGGCCTTGACGGGAAATTGGCTAGGGTTTGTGTATGTTAATGTTGTTTCTACATGACTATGTGAATTACTTGGGTAATAATGATTCTATATCTTGTGTGGTGGTATTGATGTAAGATCCTTCTTCCCTATATCCTATTCACTTGATTATGAAATAAGTATTAACGAATATTTATAGTGAACTTGTTGGGTTGATTGAAAGGACCTTCTCATGATCACAATCTAACTACATAGTAAAAGGTTTACTCACGTATTAGTGTTCCCTAAGTGAAAGGAGAATCTTTACTTAAGGAACCAATGATCTATTATGAGATATTAACATAAGTGTCTAATACACTCTCTTGTGACTGATGAACCGAATTAAAGGCTAATTGGGACTTATTAAGGGAAGAATTTATAGCATCGAGAGGACATGAAAGTGAGATGGGGGATTTTACTTTTAGCAAGTCCAGCTTCCCATTGTAGGATATCTCATAAGATGGAAACCTTCTACATTTATCAAGTACGTGTTTCTAGTAGCAATATCCTTGTCCCATAACGATGCTCCCACATAGATCTCATCTAGTGGGTCCACCTAAATAACTACAATGTACGTTCTACCTCTGGAAAGTACAACACTTCTTTTTGGTGTGGGGGTAGAACACGAAACTCCATGTAGCTCACATGGTCTATTTCGATTAAAGCAATCCATAAATGTTAATGAATGAACTATGGTAAGGACATGGACTTTAACTAGGAATTCTTAAGGGGTATTACTTAGTGTGAGTGAGGGTATGGAAATTCACTTGTACGTCATACATGTATACTCTAAAAAGGGGTTTTGGTGAAGTTCTCTTATAATATGATGAATTATGAATTATGCATGAAAGGTATTTATGGATGCTATGAATATGAATGTATTCACTTATATGTATATTATTAGTATTCTAAATGTGGTACGTAGAATTTGGTGAGTTTATGGGATCTTTCCTTTGCATTGTACTAGTATTGTCTTGGGTTTCTCATATGTTGAATTGGCTTATGTTCCTATGAATGTGAAAAATGGTTTCTAACTTGAATAAATGCACAATTTAAATTAAATTCCCCTTTTATGCATGTTTTGAACTTTTTGTCCGTGGTGTCTATACTTAGTATAATTAGTTATGCTAACCTATATTTTCTACTTTACTATGAGTGTAGGTTGGGTTCATTGAGACTACTACCACTTTCTTCAAGGTGAATCTTGGGTTGACTATTCCCCCGGCTAGGTCAGTCCTCAAGCTCGAGGAAGTTTCTATTTGATTGTAGTTTCTAGTTTCCTTCTATATTTTAGACTACGTTGTATTTCACTATTCATGGAGACTTTATTGATGTAAAGGTTTTATGTCCCTATTTGTACCCGTATGTTTAGATGGCGATTGAGACTATGTATAGTTCCTATTTCCTTATGAAGAATGTTGACTTCTATTGTAAAAGTTTTTAATATTTCCTCATTTTTCTATGTCTTTATGCGATGATAAAAGCTGGCGTTTGTATGCGACCCATTCGGGGTCAATTATGTCATGTCACGCCTAAAGAGTACTTTTGGGTCATGACATTGACTCTTATCAACTCATGAATAACTCAACTCATAATAAAGCAATGAAACACATGCAATATATGAAAATCCTTACAAAACAATAAAAGCAACTTAGTTCTTTCGATAAAATGCAATTAAATACTCAAATTTACTCATATAACAAAGTAATATAGTTTATGTTATAGATTCTCTAACTGGAAACCACCACTATGAGCCTAAGCGGTGATACATCGTCTTGCCCATACTACCAGAACTATCATATACTTTGTTGTCATATAGAACACTTAACTTAGTGGATCTCCTAGCTTATGCTAAAAGCATCTTAAGGAATAATCTAAAAAGTATGATCCTATACTACCCGTGATGGATACATGGTTTATGGACACTTGAGTTCATATGAACTCGCATCCCCATATCTGTGCTCAATATTATTCCCAAAAATAGACTTAGATCATATGTTTTTAAAATGAACTTCTCTGGTTTGAGATAGCTATTCAAAACTTAGCTTAAAAGCTCTTTTGGAAATGATGTTCCCTTTTATTGCTCAAATGTGAAAAACATTTAAAAACTCTTTAGGAATAATTAGTTCCCTTATAGGTTTTTGAGAAATGAACTCAAATCCTTACTCTTTTCTTAACTTGAAACTTAAGTATTAGAAAAAAGTTAAAGTGTTTGTGAAAGGCTTTTCACAACACCTGAATAAACTTATCTTGACTTGCTTCTTAACCTCCCAACTTGAATCTTAACTTTTATTAAATTGAATTATGGATTCAAGGATTGTGATTTGTCATAGGAAATATCTCATGATGTTTAGCAGTGTTTTTAGATTGCTAAACATGAGATAGAATCAAAATTTCCCTATCTGAAGATAGTACTGCGACACGGAGATGTGTTTAGATTTTGGTTAAAAAATAACTATTGAGGCAGAAAGGTCTGTGACCGCTCCACAATGCAAAAAGGTTTTCCCCAAATATTGAAAGGAGGTTCACGATGCGGATGCGTTGTCCAGATTTTCCCAACTAAATATTTTCCTCATTTTCCTGATGTGATTCATCCAAAATCGTTTATTTTCCCCAAATTCTTTTAGATACAGATACCTAAAGGATGTACCTAAGAACCTAACTCAAACCCACTCAATAAAATGATGTAATGATCTTAGAGACTTCTCCATTTCAGCCAAACTCAAGAGCATTATCAATTTCAAGAACACATATCAAGAACATCAAATTTCAAACTCTTTTAGGAAAAATTCATGCTGAAATAACATGTTTGGCGCGTGGCTGATAAAACTAATGCTATGAAAGACTCATATATCCTGTAGGATTGATTCCTTGGTGAAATCCACAGCCAAAATTGACCTTTCTTAGTGAATCTTGATTTTCCTCTTCTCCTTTCTCTTCTTTTCTCTTTTTTTCCAAGACATAGCGTGAATTTCCAATTTTCTAAAAAGACTAAAATCTGACTTTACCCCTATATAAACTCCTACAAACGAATTGAAAGAATTAGGTAAGGAAAATACTTATCCTTCCACAAATCCGGATTAGACTTTTCTTATTTTAACATACAAAATTAAAAAGGAAAATATCTCACTCACACGAACTCGGAATCGCACAAACTTGGCAGCGTTGTAAAGATGAATCCAAGGGCTTTCCAACCATGTATAGAAGTAAACCTTACTCATCATGATCTAGGATTTATGGATGTTTGAAGTTGACTAAGAACTCAACTTTTCCTAAGATAACAAATATTCAGACTTTCATTATTCCAAAAATGACTTTCCAGTTCTTAGCTTCTTCCCAGCTATTTCAAATTTCGAGATGTTACATCTCTAGACTAGTAGAGAAATCTAGAACATGGACCAAAGTATAGTTATTAAATAGACTTGTAAAATAAATATTATTTACACTTAGGCCTTAAGAAAATAGTATAAATAGAAGGGTATCTCATTTGGAAATCATCAACCAACTCATAAAGCTTTCTTCTAAGTATATAAAGCCTTCTTCCAAACTTCTCAAATCATTCTAAGCCTTTCTTTGCGTCTCTTAGCGATATTAGTCTTAAAGGCTTGTTGATCTTACAAGCTCTTGAAAGAGTAGTTAGTAAGTTTTCAAGCGCCACATTTAGATTTACCAAAATTTCTATGTTCGTGACAACGTGATATCAAAACAAAGGTTTGCACTAAGGGAATGTCCAACGAGGGAGATGTAAACGCAACTAGCACCATCAAAGTCCGTCCAGAGAGAGGAAAGAAGAATTTCAAGGGAAAGAAGCACCAAAAACTTAATGAGAAAATGCCGCTCGACCCCACACCAAGCGAGACGCTAATAGATCATCAACCTTTGACCACAGAATCAAGTGATTATGAACTTGTCAAGGAGTCTATTGACGTAACCAAAAAAGAGGGTGGGTCTCAAGGGTTGAAGTGGCGAGGCATGCCTTGGATATATTAGTTCGGCGTTTGAAGGTGGACAATGTAAAATTCAAGACTCTGGAGGACTTCACCCTTGAGGAGACCAACAACCTACACAAGAAGTTTGAGGGACGCTAGCGAGACGAGTTCAAGATGAAAGGGGTTATCACTTCATTAAAGTGTCAGCTCATGGAGACGTTAAACACGATTGCGACCATAAAGGCTGAGATGAAAGCATTAAAAGAGGGTGCGAAAGTTAGAGGATTGTCATTAGTCGATTGAGATAGGGAGGCCAAGGTCGACGATCCTAATCCATATATGTTTAAAGGAGTCCATGATGTGCAAGAGGTGGAGAATTTCTTATGGAAGATGGAGAATTCCTTCAAGTGTAATCGAGGAAAGAGCGACGAAAACAAGATCAACACCGTTGTGTGGCATCTTTCGGAGATTGTCATGCTATGGTGATGGCATAAAGAGTTGGAATTAGGGAAGAGGATTTCCATCATTAACACATAGGAACAGTTCCAAGTGGAGTTTAAGAAAGATTTTTTCTGGAACAACATCATCTATGAGGCGAAGCCCAAGTTAAGGGAATTGAAGCAAACAAGTAGCATACACGCTTACGTGAAGGAGTTTACCACCCTCACGCTTCAAATTTCAAACCTCATGGATAAATATATGTTGTTCTACTTCATGGAGGGGCTAAAAAATAGGCCAGGATAGAGTTGGAACGCCAACAGATCAAGAATATCAATGAAGCCATCACGCAGACCGAAGCTTTTACAAACTTCCGACATGAGAAGCCCAACAGAGTTGGAGGAGAAAAGAGGAGAGGTAGTCATGAACATGGTGGTGGATATTATGGAAAAGTCAAGGAGCAGTCTCCACATTGCAAGAAGCATGATACATATAAGTCTGATAGTAAGAAGTTTGGATGTCAAAGCGATGTCGACTGGAAGACATAGCCTACAAAGAAAAATGGTTGCTACATATGCACTGGGCCACAGGGCTAAGCAAAGTTCCATGAATTGAACATCCTTGGAGCTATCCTGTCGGAGTGGAAGAAGAAGGATACATAAGAGTAAGGACAAAGTGCAAAGATGATGCATCTGGGCTTGATAGGACTATGCAGAGCCATCAGCAAGAAACCAAGGAAATGAAAGAATATGGCGCATAAAAAGTAAATATCACATTAAATGGAAGACTTGCTCGTGCTACAGTCGACATGGGTGGATAGGACAATATCATGACCAAGACGACAACGACAAGGTTGGGGCTGAGTTATAGTCCAAGTAACACCCAAATCTTGACGGTTAATGCACCATCGACTCTCGTCTGTGGAGTTTCACATGGAGTAAGCATTACACTAGGTGAATGTCGAGGTAATACCAACTTCACTGTTGCTCCCTTAGACCACTTTGATATCATTCTAGGGAAGGAGTTATTCTAAGAGTGTCACGCAGTGATCGACCCTTACCTCCAACAAGCAAAAGTCCGCCTAACATCCATGGAGATTGTAAGAGGCCCTAAGAATAAAGAGTTGGTGTTTATAGACACCATTGCAAGTTTCGAATAAGACAATGGTGCCAAGGACTCCTTGTCGCCGCAATTAGAGAAGGTCCATAAGGAAAACAAGGTTGTGATGCCAAAGAAGCCGCCAAAGCGCGTTCCTCTTAGAAAGGATGTATATCATAAGACCGAGTTAAAAGAGATCATTAAACAATTGGAGGATTTGCGTGAGGGCATTGATCGAGTCAATGGACTATTGGTCGCGCACACGAACATACGAGAATCGTTTGGTGATGTAGTTACAATGCGACATAGTCGTCGCATCAATAGGTGGGGGAGAGTGTCATGACCCGCTACTTCACAGTTCAAATTTGGTACTAGAATGAGGATGAGTTAGGTTATTAGAACACTCTAGAATTCCCTAGACACTTTCAATAAGACAACAAAATTCCTTTGACCTTTCCTTAGAATTCTCTAGAATAACTTAGAAGATATAGTGGAATATTCTATAAGTGTAGAGAATACTATCACATTGACAAAAGTTTAGTTATTAGAGGTACCTATAAAGTAAATATTGTTTACATTAGGCCCTTAGAAAGTATTATAAATAGAAAGGACTCTCATTTGTAAATCATCAACCATGTTGTAAAACTTTCTTCAAGTAATATAAAGCCTTGTTCAAAAAATCTCAAATCTTTCTAAATGTTTATTTGCATTCTCTTAGAGAAATTATCTTAAAGACTTTCTTGAGCTTACAATATTTTTAAAAGTTAGTGAGTAAGTTGTCAAGCGATGTACAGAGTTTTCACGATATTTCGAATTCCGTAACAAAAGGCCTAAAAATGATGCAAAGTTGAAAAACATTATCTATAAAGAATGCGGTAATATTAGTGGAATATATGTTCTTCTTTCAAAATGCTCAGTTCTAATACAAAATATATTAACCAAAAGGTAAATGCTTTGGTAAATCATAGGAAAAACTGAAATAATTTATGTTTGGAGCGCCACCATCAAATGGGACCTGCAGAGCGTGATCCGAATTTAATCAAAGCTTCCATGTGGGCTTCGAACACCATATGGAACACCAAAAATCAAGTGGGACTTAACATAGTGCAACTTGAATTACAATTGGAACAACTTTTTGGAGCTGCATTCGTCCTTCCCAACTCCCCCATCTAAACAATGGTTAATAATCAATTAATAATGTACTACCAACACTGTGACTTGTACTATAAAAATCTGGACGAGTGTGATCGTTCATTGAACATCTTTTTTAATTGTGAAAGCACCTTTATTGTACTTATTTCTCATAAAAAACGTGTAAATGTTCACTAATGTTTTCCCCTTAATTTGCATAGCATTGTTTTCTTTCATTGATTTTCAAGTTTATAAATATTTTACATAATTTCTCTCTCTAAAATTATACATCTTTTATTTTTTAATGTTTCTCAAATTTCACCATTTTAAGAAATTTATCATTCAAACTGTGAGTTATTTATGTTTTTGAGGTTTTAAGGCAGTCTTTCTTAAGTTATTGCACTTTTATTGTCTATAATTTCCATTTGTTCTTCTGGAAAGTTTCTATTGGGTTTTCAATATGCATGTACCAATTTTTCTTATATGTGTATTCAATATTCATGTTTTAATTGAGATACTAAGGTGCAATCCTATGAGATGTCTTACAAATAAGGTGGTTAGTCTTTAAATTGTATATTTCTTAGTTAATTTAATTTAAAAAATGATGTTCTATAGTATGTTTGAATGAACTAAAACACTTTTTTCATTTATTTTCCCTACAGATTTTCTAAAACATACTCTCCTGGTAATTATGAAGATTCTATGTCAGTAATGATTTTTTTTGGCTTCGGTGCGTTAATAGGGTCGGAAGTATATGCTTGAACCTGAAAATCTTTAGAGTGATTATATATTCCTTTTACCTTTTCAGTAGTACAAAATACGTATTTGTTAGAGTTTGAACTTCCAAGATATTACTAGGTTTTCACTGTTATTGAATATCCACACCACTTTCTCAAACTTTTTTTTGTTGCATTATACTTTTATATACTTTAGAAATTCCTCATTAACATATTTTATATTTACATAATTTTTGTAGTGTGGGGTGATTATTATCATAATAATAATAAATCTAAAGGGACGTGTAGTGATGGATCATTGTAAAATGAAGAAAAACAAGACAATGTGAGACTCAAAACCATTCTCTTATTCTTTGTTGTAGGATATGATATGCTTAAAATCCTTCAGACATCATTCACTGCAACTTTAGAAAAAGAGAAACGTTGTATGTTTCATGTATTTTTAAAAAATAGACAAGGAGAGGGGGAGAAGGAGATATGAGCCAGGCACAATGAAATTACTTTATTCTCAGTGTTCCATAATGATATGCGCTTGAGGATCATGCCTCGGTGAAAATCTCTTTTCTATATTTATTCATATTTGCTCTATATTGGATATCACTTCACGTACTTAAATAATGATTGCATTAGTATGAATCTACAAAGTGTATTCATATAGAAAATGAGTACTAGATATATATTAAATAAATAAAAAAAACTCAATCGTTTCATTGTTACATGCTTACATATGGGAACATCAAGACTAGGGATTAAGATATAGAGGGAGGTTGTGAATAAGTTATATTTACTAAGAGCCACCAAATAAGTATCTCTTTGTGTTCATTATGCTTTTGTTGACACATTATAGGACATAATCCAGAGACCTAATACACCTATGAAAAAAAGATTGGAAACAACATATAAGATGTAGATTCTTTTAATAGTTTGAGATCTTTCCAGAAAAAACTTACGATCATGGCAGAAAATATTACACTCATTTACAAGATTTATGCACATCTGTACTTTATTACACTGAAATTTTTGTGTTTGGGGTTCATTGTTGCTCTGGAGAAGATAAAACATACGCTTTCCCTCTTAGGCTTCATTTTAATTTAAATTAAAATTCATTCACTAACATCTAATCTTTCGAAAAGTATTGTTTCAATTTGTTAAAGTTTTTCAAATATGTCGATTCTCTATTTTCAAATTATTCAATATATATTGTGTCGTTCATTTCTAGATATTGAAGGAATATTTAGATCACTTGCACTAATATTTACCTTTATATAAAAGTGAGTAAGAGAAGGACGAACACTACAATCAATAATTGTAGAAAAACCAGAGAGATGCCAAACACCAACTTTGCTAACTGGGAAGAGCTTTATCTAGCTTCTTCAAGTAGTGCCTCCACTTAGGAATATCATTTTGGATATAGTATTTGTACTTGGATACTCCATTAACCCTCATGTTATTTATACTCCTTCATATAAGTATTAAAAATATAGATAATACACCGACCCCATTTGATGATAAAAAACTGAATGTATTATTGTTCATCATCTAACCCATTCAAAAATCCACACTAAGTTATTGATCAGTTGTACATTTGTATCTTATAGTTTTCTTGTTTACTGTATCATTGTGTAACAAGTAAATTTTTTCTTTTTGGAAGATTGTGATATGATCATATTTATATGTCATTTATGAGTTTTCCAAGTACCTTCTAAATTACTTGATTTATCATCTCCACTATTGTCTCTTTGTTATAAATTTGTCTATGTGCACCAATATACCACCATATATATCATTTTTTAGAATATTTTTTCCCAAGATTATTATATTAGACATAACAGAAATTCGTATAATCAAAATTCTTTTTAAAATATGATCTGAATTGTAGGATTTAAGTGATTTATTGTTACATTACATGCGTATATTTGATATTTTCTTGGAATAAAATCAAGGTGGTTATTCTTTTGTTTTACCAGCAACTAATGTGCTATTTACTTTGTCAGCTCTCCAATATCTAAGATATTTTGTATTTAACTTCTTGACAAAGTTTCAATAAGTGATATTGAGATAGGTTTTTGATTTTCTTTTTTTTTGTGATCCTTATATAATGATGAAAATTTCGAGGTGGCTATATCAATTTGGAGACAATTATGCGTTCGTGTTTTTTTATGGTGAATCTTATGTCAATCAAAATTGTTATTGATCTCTTGTCTATTATATTATTTTGCAATCAACTTCTTGAATTGAATATATTTTAAGTGAAATTTTTAGTTCTATAGAATGAACGAAAAAAATCATTTATGACAAGTTATAGTGGAAGGTTTACTCTTTAGTTCGAACCATAATTTAATTTCTCCGTCTAGTAAAACTATACATGGTCATTCCATAAAAGACCTTTTTGAACCAACTCTATTGGTGGGAAGTGAAAAAATTTAAATGTTAAGTTTTTATCTACCTTTTACACTATGTATATATTCCTTCTCTAAGTATTTTTTTCACCACATCCCCATTTCCCCCTTTCATTTACTTTCTCTATTATTTTATTTCTCTCTTCCAATGACCAACTGTCATGCTAAGAATGTCCCCTCCTCCTCCTCACCCTCCCCAATCTCCCCTCCCTCTTCCCTTGCCCCTTCCCTTTATCGTCTTCGCGAGAAGGGTGCATCAACTACAGACACTAAGATCTTAGGGGTTTATGGGAGTATCACATCCATCCACTATGTCAGTGCTCCTCCTAGAAAGAGAGGAAAAATGCTGAATGTTTAGGAAGAAAGATGTTGAGGTTAGGGACAAAAGGCCCAATTTTGGCACTTTCAACTAGTGCTGCTCCAAAGTTTCAACATTGGGCCTATTATTTTGAACCACATATGTTCCTTCCCCAGCATTCAACATACTCCCCCTATTTCTAGGAGGAACATTGACTAAGTGGATGGAGGCGCTACTCCCATAAACCCCTAAGATCTCAGTGTCAACAGTTGGTGTAGCCTTCTTGCAAACACAAGGAAGGGAAGTGACAGGGGATATGGAGGGGGAGATTGGGGGGGGGGGAGGAGGGGGGAGGGGACATTCTTAGCATGAGAATTGGCCATTGGGAGAAAAACAAAATAATAATAGAGAAAGCCAATGAAATAGAGACATGGGGATTTTTTGAATAGAAGACTTAGAGAAGGATAATACACATAGCGTGAAAAATAGACAAAAAAATTTAACATTTGAATTGGTTAACTCTCCACCATTAGTGTCAGTTCACTAAGGGCTTTTTTGGAATGAATATGTCTAGTTTTATGTATATATATTGACCACATATTTACTTTATTTTCTCATGAGATTTGTTTTTTTACCCTCCTTAGAGCTTCCACCCTCTTTTCTCCCTTAGTCATTAGAACTCGCAACTTTTGGGTTGAAACTAAGGGGTGCTTACCATCGAGCAAAACCCTGTTGTTACAACATGTGACAATGTAATTTAAAATTATGTCTGTATTTTTAATTAATTGCTTAATAATATTTTCAACTCTCACATTTCTCACATGTGGCGTGATTCGTGTTGAAGATAGAATGATTTGAACATAGTTATGATGTTCATCGTCTCTAATACCATGTTGAAAAGTTTGGGTGCTTTGAGTCTTCTCCCCCCCCTTCCAGGAAGGCAAAAGGTTAGTAGTGAATTATTCATAACCTTAATCTAAACTCATGATAAAAAGTACTGGAATCGTAGAAATATATTTGTGATCAGTGGTGTAGGCAGAAAATCCGTGAAGAGAATCAAAAATAAAGCCAACATACAAAACAGATGTGGCCATGGGGACTTGAACCTCAATGGCAAACAAACTTCTTCACTAATTCCACGAAGAAACTAATCTATATACACAAGAAAGTATTTCAACTTTCATTTAATTAACCGTTCTACATCAGACCACATTAAATAAAATATACAAAACTTAGATGTAGTGATTCAAACTTGGGTATTGTGTACATATTGAACACACTTTTGACACTAAGCTACTACTCAATGTTATAGTCTAGGTGGTTCAAAATGCTTAATATATCAATATAAAGTAATATTTGATGTGACAACAATATGAACAGGGATAATTTACTCTACAAAAAATGAGCACATGAAGGTAGATCCCTAGGAATCATGAAAATGGTACTTAGGGAATGAAAAATACCATGGGAGATACTAGACATACTGGAAGAAGCAAGACAAACTGTGGAAAAAAACAACTTCAAAGTTCAACATGTATACATGGAAGGAAACCATGTCATTGCTAACAGTGCTTACAGTATGTCAGAGGTACATGGATACAAGCAGTTTGAACAACTACAAGCTAATTGCAGAAGATTTCTAAACATGGACAAAGCACAAATCACATGTTTGAGAATCAAGACAAAAAATATAAAAGACATAAATAGCTAGTATGGACCACTGCTACATTTATCATGATATGGTGAGTCTCACAAGATTTTATATGTACAGCTCAAGTTTTTGCGAACACTAGTGCTTAAAATAAGTAAGAAATAAAGAGCTCCCTGGTTACAAAAGAGGAAGTCGGTAAAAGTTGAGGACAATACATCCTAAGCAAATCGTCCATTTTTATAGAGAGGAAGATCGAGTGCAACATATTTGGCTCCACAATTAGCAATGGTGTTACTTCTAGAAATCAGAACATTCAAAACCAAGATATATTAGAGATTAGAGACATAAAGGAGGAAAAAGATAAGGAGGAGCAGTACCTATTGAAGTTGTTGAAGATGTCTAGTGGTATAAATGGTAGGGAAAGTATTAAAAAGTGGGTAAGAAAAAAAAATGTATTGATATGATTTGGGCTACCTTCCCTTTTCACAGTTGGGTCAGGCATACATGCATTTATTATATTTCTGATTGAATAAACGATCTTCGAGCTCAAATTTGATTTAAAAAACTAATATTTGACCTATATATCTCATGTAATTTTTCGACAAAGAGTATCCAATCCATAACTCCAGCCATGTTAGTAAGATCATGTTTAAGCAATTAATTAATAATGCAAACAAAAATAAGAGTACTTTAAAAATAGCTCAAGTCAATAACTATTGACTATTGGAGATTGCATACTTAGTAATTTCTATATATTTTTTTCACTCTCATACTAATATATTATATTTCGATATGTTATTAATAAAGTAGTCCATTGTATGATCTAATAAAGTATTAAAGTTTTGAGCCTTAAAATTAATTTTCTATTCATATGAGTTTCTTTTTGTAACACCTTGGTATTTTAAAGAGCTAAAATTAGAATGAACTAAATTAGAAATAGAAAAATCTAAAATATTGCAAGTTATGCTTAAGTTGTGAGTTTTGAGTCAACTTCAAATGACCATAACTTTTGGTACATGATGAGCTAGGTGGCCCATAAGATATGAAATGAAAGGTTTTTGAATCCTTCCAACTCCACCGAGGTTTCTACATTGGTAGCACGGGCCCAACATTTTATATTTTCAAGCTATTGATGTTGAGAATAATCATTTGATGACGAAGGGTAGCCGCGGAAAATAAAAATACGGTTCAAAAGTAGCACATCAAAAAAAATTAAGCTAAAATTGCATATGTTGATATGATTGATGCAAAGGAAAGTCGATTATGTGCAAATGTTGATAAATGATAGATGTAAAAATAGAGTAAACAAAGACAGTCGATAAAAGATTAAGTACCTTGATTTTTAAAGGTTAATTTAACTACAACCTTCGGTGCTAAAAATGACAAATAAGATTTAAGTTGTAACAATTAGCAAAAGTGCTTAATCCAACCCTCAATTAAGGAGAAAAATGTTTTTTAACCTATAACAACATAACTATAAATATTGTTGTTATTCTTCAGAAAATTATGCCTTCCACACATGAAAAATAAGATAAAACATGTAATGACTAACAAAATTGCTTATCTAATCCTAGTAGATCATCTCCTTCTAACTCATATTGTTAGTGTACCTCTTAAGAAAATTATGCCTTCCAAACATGAAAAATAAGATAAAACCTGTAACGACTAACAAAATTGCTTACCTAATCCTCGTAGATCATCTCTTTCTAACTCACATTGTTTGTGTACCTTTAAATGAGAAGTACAGTGAGATAGAAATAACATATTTTTTTCCAATCTAGATGTAAGAAAAGCATAAAGGAACAATATACTGCATTTCTCTTATTCTTCATGGTTTTAATGTTACACACTATAATAGTCATTTTTTAATAGTAAGAATAGGAATGAGGCTTTGAGTTTGCTTCATATTGAGACATGTAAATCAACAATTGTTTTTGCTTTTAGCTTTAAAAACATAAGAATTTATCTCATAATACTCACATATTTGACCTTTTATTTTCATTAACATGTATTTGGCTATTTAAGCTTACAACAATAAAATGTCGCACTAGCCCTTTTTTTATATTTTATTTATGCACTGTATATCTCGCTTCTAGTTGCATCTCATGAAAAAGCAGATTGCAATTCCTCACCTTAGCACATCTACATAAATGTTTACTTACCTATTTTTTGCCAAGACTTAACAAAACTGATCAAATCCAATACGAACTAAATATAATATAAAATACCATATCTTAACTAATCATCATCAGTACACTAAGAAGAACACTATGGTTCCTTTTGAACAAAAAGGATCCGAAATTTGAAGAAGCTGAAAAAAGTATGTGAGATTGTACTTGAAGGACTTGAAAACTAAGAGAATCTGAAATCAACCCTTCCAATAATTTAGCCTTGTTCTGTCTCTAAACCTTTATTGTTTTTTGCCACATTAGCTAAGCCGAGGTATAGTTATAAAAATGAGAAAGGATCAAAAAGTATTAATTGTCACCTATATCAAACGTCTTTAATCGCAAATGCGTTAAATCCATAAGAACTCAAAATAAAAGTAGGTGACCTCATATGTTGTCGTGCTCAAATACTATTTTATTACAACATTAATTTTCCTTCTCTGACTCCTTCAATTATGTTATTTGTAGTTTTGATGATGATTTAAAAGAGAGCGACATTGTAAAGGGACCTACACCTTTGCACTCTTATTCGTATATATGATAGGTTGAAAAGTACACGAGTTTAAAAGGGTGGTGCACAATCTCAAAGTTTGGTAGAAACGTAGACGAACGACTTGTCCTTGAAGGTTGTTTGTTCTCAAAAGAACATCCTTCAACAGTTGCATCATAGTTTTGGAAGATCAAAAAGGCAAAAACAACTCCTCTCAAGAAATACTTATCATAGAGCAACGGGGAACATATAAATCAGCTTGTGTCTTGGCTGTCTTAGGTTTTCATTGTAGTGCTCATCGTTGTAAACCTAATCCTAAACTATAAAGAAATCATATCTTTTGTTCGTTCTGTAGAAGTCTAAATCAATTGGTTTTAACTGGTTTAGTGCGCAACATTATTTGTTTCTTAGTCAAATCCTGATTTATGTAGTGTTAGGTGGGTTAGTGGGAAACTCTGCGTTGCTTAGTGTAATCTAAGTTATTCTGTGTTGGGTAGCTTAGTGGGCAATAGTGATATTGCTTAGTTGCTCTATTTGTAGTGGAAATATTACATTTAGGGGGAAGGGATTTAGAGGTAAATGCCTAGGTTGCAAGCTATTGTAATCTAAATCACTGCTCTATATGGAAGAAATGGAGTTTGGTTAGAAAAGCCTGTGAGGACAGGTCGTGATTCTTATCGCCATTAGAGCAAGGGGGTTCCCACGTTGAGTGATTGTGTTGCCTCTAATGTTTGTTCTTTAATTCCAACTGTGTTTTACTTTATTCGTCTTACCGTGACAAGGGACTTGGTCCATTGAGATTTAGTGGTCGCATATATTATAACAATTGGCATCAAAGAAAACTCTCTCTTTATTCCTTAACACCAAGACAGGTTCCTACGCAGAATGGCTACTCCACCTAACTTGGAGAAAATACAATTGTCTACAAGACCACCTCATTTCAATGGCCAATTGTATAGGTGGTGGAAGACAAGGATGCACAACTTCTTGATTACTGAAGATAGTGAAATGTGGGACATTGTACTACATGGTCCCTTGTACTTACAATATCGGTTAAAGAAGGTGACATCATAAGAGTTGTTCTAAAGACACAACAACAAAATAATTAAACTGATAGAATGAAGATAGAGAAAGGCTACAAGGATAAGAAGATATTGGTGTGTGTGATTGGTGAAAAAGAGAATAATTATATCTGTGCTTGTGAGTCCACAAAAGAGATTTGGTCCTGTCTCCAGACAGCTCATGAAGAGATAGAGCAAGTCAAGGAATCAAAGGTAGACCCGCTAACTTCACAATATGAAAACATCACTATGAAAGAAGGAGAGACCATTCATGAAATAATTACCACATTTGCCTCTATCATGAATGACTTATGATCTTTGGCTGAACCTGTTCGTACAAGCAAACAGGTCAGGAAGATTCTCTGAGTTCTTCAAAAATCTTGGTCTAGCAAGGTTGATTCTATCACTAAGCCCAAGGACCTGAAAGTGCTCACAATGGATGCTCTGAATGGAAGACTTCAAACTCATGAAATGAATAGAAATCGGGAGGCATCTAAGAAGAAATTGACAAAGGATAAATCTCTATCCCTCAAGGCAGCAACTGGAAGCATATCTTATGAAGAAGAAGACATAGCCTACATCACTAGGATATTTTAAAAAATTGTGAGAAAACATGGACAATTATGAAAAGGTGGAAGCTCTGGCAGGACTGCTACTGCAAATGATCTTTGTCACAAGTGTGGAAGCCTGGTCACTTCATCAAAGACTATGGCCAAGGCTGAAACACAAGACTCGAAGGAGATAAGGACAAGAGAAGGGACTTGAATCCTAACAAAACGGGAAGGAGAGAAACAACTGATTATGTAGTCAAGAAGGCCCTTGGTGTCTAGAGAGATTTCTTCAAGTGAGTCAGATAAGTCAGAATAAGATGAAGATATATCAATGCAACTTTCAAAGATGATTAAAATGTGTTCAACACCATGTTTTATCTCATGGAAAATTATGATGATGATGAGGAGGAGGAGGAGGAGGAAGAGGTAACACTTTCTAACATTAAACAAGATATGCACACTTATTTTGTTATGAAATTGAGAAATGTAGTTGTTATATTGATTGAATATATTACTATGTCAACAACTGAAAAGGATTTCATGAATAATATCATACATATATTTCTATAATAAAAGGTCGACTTATTTGAACAGATGTATGTTGTGGAAGAACAACTGGTAGTTCTACAAACAGAGAATCTAGAACTAAAAGAAAACATAAAAAAGTTTGGTGAAATGTATAACAAAGGACAGGGAGAGACTAGCAGCCTTCAACTAGAGCTACAAACAAGCCTGATCCATGCTGAGACTATACTTGCACTGGCCTTGGATAGCAACAATCATCTAGATAGGCACCTGGTCTGACTTAAAGAAGATCTTGAAAAATCTATGAGATGGCAAGCTCATCTAAACACTCTATTGTATCACAAGCCAAGTTCAAATGAGCGTAAAATGATAGGATGTTAAAACATCTATGCTCCCTATATTCCTCACAGAAAATACGTGTCTGTTTCTGACAATTTATTGTGTCTTCTTCGCGGTCGAAATTGCCATTTAAGGAAGATTGTCCAGATCTTAAAAGGGCAAAGAAAATGGTTTGTCGTACTTTACATAGAAGAGTATACAAAACAAGGGACTTTCTCCCATAGCAAAACTATCTAAAATGAGAAATATGGTTCTGCCTCATTGGACAAAATCACACCTCTATATGCTTATTGGGGGCTTAGTCTCAAATGGGTTCACAAGTCTAACAAGTGATCTTTATTGTAAGAGAGTGGAGGAAGTGGCAGTCATCGCTGGTTCATGGACACTGGCTGTTCAAAGCACATGACTGGGAAGATTGATAGCTTCTTGTCACTCAAGATACTTCAAGTAAAGGTGTATCATTTGAAAATGGAGAGAAAGGATACATTCTTAGGGTCGGAAAGTCACTGTAGCACTCTGTTGAAAATGTGTACTATGTAAGTGGACTTAAATATAGTTTTCTCGGTGTATCCCAGATTTTTGACTAGTGAAATGAAGTAAATTTTCTATAAAACGAGTGCATAGTTACTAATCTGGTAAAAATTGAAGTAGTTCTAGCAACAGAAGACAAAAGAACATGTACGTTGCTAACCTGGATACTGCTCAGGAAGATGACCTCACATGTTTTAGTTCTGAAAGTCAGAATGCCAATCTATGGCACACATGGCTCAGACGTGTGAGCTCCTCTTTTCTAAACAAACTTTCTTGCAGGGACCTGGTACCTGGGTTACCAATGCAAAATTCAGTCACAAAAAGGTTTTAATGCATGTGTCAAAGGAAAACAAATGAGATCCACTTTCAAGTCAAAGAAGCGGTGACATCTTCATGTTTTCTTGAACTTATTCATATCGATCTATCCGAACCTATAAGGATTCAGTGTAGGGGTGGAAACAAGTACATTTTGGTTATTGTCAATGATTATTCAAGGTTTAGTTGGACGATGTTCCTAAGTTCAAGAAGGAAACATACGATGCATTGATAACTTTCATTAAAATTATCCGAGCAAAGTTAAGCAAAAATATTGCAAGGATATCATGGAACTGAATTTGAAAATGCAAAGCTTAACCATATATGTGCTGAAAATGGAATTTATCATGACTTGCCAGCTCCTATAACACCTCAACAAAATGGTGTTGTGGAAAGAAAGAACAAAACTCTAGTTGACATAGCCAGATTATTTCTCATTGAGTCAAATCTTCCAAAATATTTCTAGGTTGAAGCAGTCAACACTGCCTGCTATATAACAAACTGTTTCTTGATCAAGTCCTTCCTGAGTAAGACACCCTATGAGCTGTTGTATAACCGAAAGCCCAAACTGAACTATATAAGGGCTTTTGGTTGTACATGTTTTGTATTTAACAATGGCAAGGATGATTATGAAAATTTGATCCTAGAAGCTACAATAGAGTATTTGTTGGATACTCTTCCTACACCAAGGCCTATAGAGTGTACAACAAAAAAACCTTGTGCATTGAGGAAAGCATTCACGTGATCCTTGATGAAGTTGGTGCACTGTCAGACTTAAATCATAGAGATGGGAATGTATTGTAAGAACTCCTTCAGGTTCAGAGAGATGAAGTGAATAAATCTCTAATTGAAGATGCTCGAGATCTAGAAGATGTTGACCAGAATTCATCAGAAGAAGCAAAAAAAGATGATGAACATGAAGAGGAACCTGGTACCTTGTCGAATGAAGATTCAAATGTTGCCTCCCAACCTGAAGAAAATGCTCTTAATGATGAAGAAAAAGAACAAACATATTATCCTAAGCAACCAAATGCTCAATCCATGTGGAAACCTCAGTCATCTCATCCTCTTGACAATCTTGTTTCTCCTTTATAATTTAGTATGCAGACCATATCCAAAATAAGGAACATGGTTGCATTTTCATCTTTTATATCCTCTATTGATCCAAAGAAAATCAAGAAAGTTATGACTGATGTTGAATGGGTAAATTATATGCAAGAGGAACTTCATCAAATTGAACGCAGTAAAGTATGACACCTGGTCCCCAATCGGTTGCTAGAACTGCTATTGGGACTAGGTGGGTGTTCATAAATAAGCTTGATGAAAATGGGATAATCAAAAGGAACAAATCGAGGTTGGTGGTTCAAGGATATAATCAATAAGAAGGCATTGATTATGATGAAACATTTGCTTTAGTTGCCAGAACGGAGGCCATAAAAATTCTTATTGCCTTTGTGGCTTACATGAGTTCAAGCTATTCCGGATGGACATCAAAAGTGCCACCTTGAATGTTGACCAAAAGGAAGAAGTGTATTTAAAGCAACCACCTAGATTCGAAGATATTGATCTCCCAAATCATGTATTCAACTAGACAAGTCTTATATGGACTAAAATAGGCTCCTAGGTCTTGGTATGAAAGGTTGTCTCTCTTTCAGCTAAAGAATGACTTCAAAAGGGGAAAGATTTATAATACTATGTTCATGAAGACTAGAGGCGGAGAACTTCTTATCATTGAAGTGTATGTGGATGATATCATCTTTCGAGCCACATATGAGATTATGTGAAGAATTTTCTAATTTGATGGGAAACGAATACCCAATTAGCATGATGGGAGAGATTACCATTTTATTACATTGCATATCAAGAAAACTCCAAATGGGACCTCAATCTACCAACAAAAACATATCAATGACTTGCTGAAAAAATTTCACATTACTGATTCTAATCCTATCGACACCCCATGTGCACTAATTCAAAATTGGGAGCTGATGAATCTGGTGGATTGGAAAATCCGACTATGTATAGAGAATTTATCGAATCATTGTTATATCTAAGAACAAGTAGATTTGAATTAATTTTTCAGTATAGACATGTGTGCAAGATTGAAAGCTTGTCCCATTTGGTCACACCTAAAGGCTGCTAAGAGGATTCTGAGGTACTTAAAAGGAACAAGGGACTTAGTCCTTTCTATTGAGCTGGGGACTCATTTGAATTAGTTGGGTATGGAGATGGTGATTTTCAAGTTATCGGGTAGATAGAAAAAATGCTTATGGAATGTCTCTTTTCTCGGTTCCTCACTGATCTCATTAGGCCCTATCCACGGCTAAAGCAGAGTATGTGGACGCTGCACCTTGTTTTGCTCAATGATCTTGGGCATATTTATATTCCCGATTACTACAAATTACCCCTCTTTAACTTAAGTTTTAGGACTTTTACTAATCTAACTAGAATGTTTTGGCTAAAGAATGCGATGATTACATACTAATATATATGATTAGTGATTTTTCAGGTTACTAAGGGAAGTGATCAATTCTAGGAATGAAAAGTATTTGAAGACGATAATCTATTACAGGAGTAGAATATGGTGTGGTGCCCCAACACCATTGATGCAGCAAGGGCGCGACGCACCAAGACATCCTTTACTGAGGCCCAATTGTGCTGCACTCGCAACGTGGCGGGCCAGCCTTCCAAGCGCGACGTGGGTGGTATGCCCCACTAGTGTGCCAACTTATTCAACAAAAACATTATTAAAAAGGATTCGTAATTGTAATAGACTTCGACCATATTGTCCACCACTATAATAAATATACCCTTAGGGATTTATTGTTAGGGTTTAACTTTATAATGGAGTGCAAGATTAAGTATAATAGTCTTTATAGGTTTTGATGTTATAATTCTTCTAACTTTAGAGAAATCAAATAAACAATTGTATTTTTTAGTTTTCTAATATTATGAGTGGCTAAACTCCCTTGTTGAGTTTGTAGCTACGAATCATTGTTTGATTAGTTAAGGCTTTATGAATTAATTCTTGGTTGTCATTTTAAATTAATTTTGTTTTCTTATTTTAGTATTTTGTGCTTGATCACTATGAGATAAATATATTATCTTATCTTAAAATTAATAGAGGATAGGTTAGATAGACCTGAGAATATAGAGAGCTCGATCCTCCCATTTGATTGAGATGATTAGTGTTAATGTGTGACGCTTATATGAACACCTTATTCAGTTACGAAGTAGGATAAACTATAAATGGTTTCCAGTTAGTCTATTTATTCCCGTTCAATGATGTAATTGGGTAGCTAATTGGAGTAGGCAACGAGAGTTGTATAGACCGGCTCATATAATTGACCCTATAAACTAGTAACTTGACATTTGAAATTAGTTCTAAGACGATAATATGATACACAAGATTCAATGAATGTTGCAAACTTGATATTGTTATGTAGTTTCTTGAACTTTATCTTTAATTCATTCAGTCTTGGTTATTTTTATTTATTGTGAAAGTAGAAGTAGTTAACAATCAATCACCAACTCTTGAAAAAGTTACTTTTACTTTAATTTGTAACATTGAGTATCTAATATGAATTGATCATAAGTCCCTTGGGAATAATAACTCGTTCCTTTAAGAATCTATATTATTTGCGTGACCACGTACACGTGCGTATATAGTTTGGAGCAACAAGTTTTTGGCTCCACTGTCGGGGACTTAGAAATTGACTTATATTTGATCTTCGGAAGGGAAAACTTGTCTAACCATACAATGAAAGAAAATGATTTCTACGATAGCACAAAAAAATGAATCGAGGACAAGGATAAACGGGATTAGGTCTTCGAGGAAACATTGATGACAATAGTCAAGAGAACATGAATAACCCCGAAAATGTGAATAACCAAGGAAACCCTAATAGCCAAGCAATACCCCCATTTTGTACACGCAAGACCAGCCCATGATGTGGAGTCCCACTCACAACCAATATGGCATCTAGTATTAGGAAACTTCCTCTGAGGAGCAGATTTGAACTAAAACAGGGCATGGTACAACTTCTCTGTTCTAATGGGCAATTCACCGATCTCCCCCATGAGGATCCTCAAATCCATCATAGGAACTTTATAGAGATAACTGATACATACATCCTAACTAGAGACTCATTGAACTATGTGTGGCTAACGTTGTTTCCATACTCATTGTTAAAAGCCGCAAAGCATTAGTTAGATACTGTACCACCAAACTTCATCACCGCCTGGGATTACCTAGCAAGAAAGTTCTTGTGTAGATTCTTTCGATCCAAGAAAGTTGCATGATTGAGGAGTGATATATTATGCTTTAGGCAAAATAAAAAGGAGGACATGTACCAAGCATATCGCCCGCACCACATGAAAACTAATGAGGTACTTGCTCAAACTTTCTTTGAGGGTTTAGATTATAATGCTCATGTGCTTCTTAATAGTGCAGTAGGTGGACATGATCTAGCTCAAACATGTGAAAAGTTGTTCGACTTACTTGATAGACTCTCCATAGGGAACCCAATATATAAGGGGGAAATACCTAGAAGCTTAACTCAAAAGGATGTGGGGATCTTGAATATAATCAAGTTATTTCCATAAATGCCAAATTAGATGCAATGCAACATAACATGACCTTAAATTTTAAACAAGTGGGTCTAAATTATACACTGGTGAACGTTGTACGATAGGCATCCAATTGGTGTGAGTTATGTGGTAGTGGACCTCAAGAAACTGAGCAATGTGAGGTAAACCCATATTCTGTAAACTATGTAGGTTATGCGCAAAATGGTGGAGTTCAACAAAAATATGGTAATACTTACAACCTTAGTTGGAGGAGCCATCCTAACTTCTTATGGGGTGGGAACTAAAACCAATATCAGGTGCAAGGGTTAACCAATATCGTTCTCAAAGGGTCAGGCAACAATACTTAAATCCTAACCAAGGCGTAAATTCTAGTGCACCAAAAGGGGGGTTACCATGAAGAACTACTCGAAAAGGTCATTACTGAATCAGGAGACCAAAATAAATGCTAGGATATATATATGCAAGATGAGAAAATAAAAAACATCCAAATGCATCAAATGAGTTTAGAGAAATAAGTTGCGCAAGTAGGTCATTCTCTGAACTTGTGTCCCCAAGATGGGTTTCCAGGTGATATCAAACCCAACCAAAAGCAATTGCATGTGGTAAGTACTAGAAGTGGGTTACAATTACAGAAACTATCTCGAAACAAGAGAGATACTGAGGTAAGTACCAAAGAAAAGAAAGTAAAAGAGGTAGTAATTAGCTCCAATGTTGAGGTACGTGTTCCTCTAAAGAAATTACCACCTCCATTTATGCAAAGGCTCAAAAATCAAAATGAAGATGAATACTTTGGTAATTTTCTCACTCTTTTAAAAGAAGTTCACATTGATCTACCAAGAGGAGTCTCACGGAGTATGAAACGGTAGTATTTTTACTGAGAAGTACAACTGTACGATTCAAAATAGACTGTCCAAAAACTTAAAAGATCCAGGTAGTTTAACTGTGTAGATAACAATTGGGCAAAGTGTTCATGCCCACTCATTGTGTGATTTAAGTACAAGTATAAATATGATACCCTTATCATTGTATCTAAAGATTCGGGAGGGTAGTCCCAAAATAACCAATGAAATTCTCCAACTCGCTGATAGATCCATTTCTAGGCCTGAGGGGGTTGTAGAAGATCTGTTAGTTCAAGTAGCTTCATTGATTTTTCTTGTAGATTTATTTTTCTAAGACTTTGAACCTAATTTTGAAGTTCCATTCATTTTTGCGGCCCTTGCATAAATATAAAGACATAAAAGCAAAGAAAATCAAGGATATGTGGTTGATCCCTTGAATGCTATGATGACTCACCAATGTTCTCCTTCTTGATCTACTAGAGTCCTTGTCATGACCCAAAACGAGTTGTGAACGACACCCACACTTAACCTACTAGGTGAGCGAACCAACAAATATAAACCCCAACATTTACCAATAGTTCAACTATGAATAACAAAATAATGCGGAAGATCCAAAACTTATTAATGTAACCAATTAAGTAAGCTTCTAAAGTTTAACACTTATTATCCCCAAAATCTGGAAGTCATCACATCAAGAACATCTATCCTCAAATTACCAAGTCTAAGAGTATTTAAGAAACCAAAATAAGTAAAAAGATGGACCATGTCTTAATTTCAAAGACATCAAGAAGTGAATGAGAGAATCGAGCACGAGCTTGAAATAATAGCTCACCCTGAACTCTAATGTGCTGGAGACTGACTAGAGCAAAGGGCGAGTTGAAGTCGATGGTACACTTGCTGCACTCCATAAAGAACAAAGAAGAAAATACAAGTAGGGGTCAGTACAAGGAACACGTACTGAGTAGGTATCACTGGCCAACTTAAAATAGAAACCAATATATATTGATAATAACATAAAATCAACTACAATACTTAACAGGTGGTAAGCAACAAACACATGAACCATTGACAACAACACCATAATAGGTACACCATCAATCACAACATCAAGCACCCCTATGAGGACTCATGCCTCCACACCATACTCATTTGGAAAATAGGTTCTTTGAGATTAAGTATATTGAGTTACTTCTAGACTCCTTGCCTTTAATGTTATTGTGTCAGAACATGACACTCCGATCCCATAATACCGTGTCAGAACGTGACACTCCGATCCAATAATATCGTGTTCGGAACGTGACACTCCGATCCAATAATACCATTATTTTATTTCATCAAGCCTTCTTTATTCAAGGCGTCATTTTAATAGAGAGTGTTCAAGATTAGAAATTCAACAGTCTCATAATTTTGGGCCAACCACACAATCAAAACATACAACCGCACAATCAAGTACATAGGAGACTTTACAATATCACTCAATGACTATCAGTTGCTATTTAGAGTTTATCTATCAAATACAAACAAACCATAACCTACCCCCACCGAAGAATTGAAGTCAAGTAACTACTTCTCCAATGCCTTTCCTTTCCTTATTGCCTCCGAACCTTTCCAATCTATCAAGTATATAAATGCACAATTTGTAAGCTAACGAGTCTATAAACACTCCGATTAGTCTATATTTAGCCTAGACCCAAAAACTCACCTAATTATATAATCAATTTTCAAAAATTCAAACCTAAGGATAGATCTTAATTCCTTCCATTAACGTCACTTTAATGTAACTTATGTAATATATTATACCTTATATTTAATTACCTATCTCAATATATTTAGTTTTAGTTTAAACAATGGTAAACCTTAAACCACTGGTCACGATACAAGGCTAACACATGAGACCACAATTGTCTAACCAAAGAACTAACAGGAACACAGAAATCCAAGAGACATTTTTAGAATATTTCACCTAATATAATTGTTTATGAAGCTCCACTAATTAATATCTAAGGTTATGAACATAATGAAATTATGATTATAATGTCGAAGATTTAAAAATACTTCACTTCAATATATGCAATCCAAGGTCTAACATGCAAAACCCAACTTTATAATCCCCTTTACCTGGCAACTGGCAGCATCTATACCATGCCTAACTCACATGAACACCTAACACGTTTCCATACAATTTTTTATACCTTAACATTAACCAAATTAAACTAAGTAATGTTATCTAATTACGGTAAAATTCTTTCATCTCGAATCACAATTTCCTATCCACTAACATAAATTCTTGACCATCAAGATGCCATAATTATCCCCCAATTATGTTACTACCTTTACTCGAACAAACCCATAACAAATTGTCAACATTCGATCAGCACGTTCCTCAACTTTGCACTATTCAATTTCTCTTTAATCTTTTTCCACTATTCATCATAAAGACCCACTAACGATAATTAATCCATGATTATATATGTTAACTATTAACAAAGAAGATTACCTCTAAAAGAACTCCAAGTTGATCGTTGGTGTAGCCGCACAACCTTCCTCTCACTTGGTTTTTACGCATCTATCTTTCTTCTTTTCTACAGATTAGTTATCACCCTAATTGTATACTTTAAAATATAAAAGTGACCCACTAGTAATTTTAAAGTTATCTCCTTTAACCCCCAATTAACTCAATTATTAAAACTACCCCACTAATTTCATAATTATAATTATGAATAGTCCAACACACCCATTTAAAATCTATAAAAAAAATTATGAAATAAAAATCTCTAGTCTTCAAAGCAACCAAAGGAGTCGTTACAATCGATACCAATTTACCCATCGTTCGTCCTCAAACTATCAAAAGGAAAGGCGAGGGAAAGAAAGAGTACCTGAATCTGTAAAAAGATGTGGATATATCTCTTGCATATCAACTTCACTCTCCCAAGTGGACTCTTCAACTGGACGATTTTTCCACTGAACCTTGATAAAGGCAATCTCCTTTTATCTCAACTTGCAGACCTTCCTATATAGAATAGCAACAAGCTCCTCCTCATAAGACAGATTCTTATCAAGAAGAACTGAATCCCAACGAATAATGTAATTTCCATCACATTGGTATTTTTTTCAGCATAGACACATGAAATACCGGGTGCACTCCTGACAGCCCTGGAGGCAAGGCCAATTCATAGGCCACCTCCCCCACGCTCTTAAGAACTTCAAATGGTCCAATTTACCTTGGACTAAGCATACCTCGCTTACCAAACCGCATCACACCTTTAATGGGTGAAACCTTCAGCAATACTTGTTCACCCTCCATAAAATCCAAGTCCCTAACCTTTCGATCTGCATATTCTTTCTGCCTACTCTGAGCTGCTAAAAGCTTTTCTTGAATAAATTTCAGTTTCTCTAATTATTCCCTCAGAAGATCAGTACCCCAAGGTCTAACCTCAAATGCATCAAACCAACCAATGGGAGACCTACATCTCCTCCCATACAATGCCTCAAATGGAGCCATATCAATACTTGAGTGATAGCTATTGTTGTACGAAAACTCTGCTAAGGGTAAGAATTTATCCCAATGACCACCAAAATCTATCACACACGCACGAAGCATATCCTCTAACAGTTGAATTATTTGCTCAGACTGCCATCGGTCTAATGGTGAAATCCAGTACTAAGGTCCAGTCTAGTACCTAATTCAACATGTAATGTTCTCCAAAACATAGAAGTAAATTGCGTACCTCTATCTGATATTATGAAAAGTGGAACTCCATGAAATTGAACAATCTCAGAGATATAGAGTTTGGCTAACTTCTCAGCATTGTAAGTCATCTTAACCGGAATGAAGTGAGAAGACTTAGTTAACCTGTCAACAATTACCCAAATAGAATCAAACATACCCAATGTATTTGGAAGACCAACTACAAAATCCATTGCAATTCTTTCCCACTTCTATTCACGAATGGGCATTCTCTGAAGTGTCTCTCCAAGCCTCTGGTGTTCATACTTTACCTGCTGACAGTTCGGGCATTGGGCAACCAAATCAACAATGTCACGCTTCATTCTACTCCACCAAAAATGTTGCTTTAGATCACGATACATCTTGGTTGGACAAGGATGTATAGAATACCTTGAACTATAAGCTTTGTAAGAATAGTGTGAATCAAATCATCCACACGGGGCACACATACCCTTCCCTTAATCCTCAAGACGCCTTTTTCATTAATTATTTCCTCTCTAGCCTCTCCTCGCAATACCATATATCGAATTTGGCTCAGCTTCTCATAAGCAAACTGATTTCCCTTAATCTTGTCAAGAAAAGAAAATTTTGCCTCCACAAAGGCCAAAAATCCTCTTTTCTCTAGTACTTCCAGCCTCATAAAGTCATTAGCCAGAGTCTGAATCTCTCTAGCCAATGGGCGTCTAGAAACCTGTAGGTGGGTTAAACTATCCATGCTCCCTGCTTTTCTACATAAAGCATCTGCCACAACATTATCTCTTCCTGGGTGATACAAAATAGTAATATCATAGTCTTTCAATAGTTCGATCCACCTTCTTTGCCTCAAATTAAAATCTTTCTGAGTAAAGACATATTCCAAACTACGATGATCTTTTTAAACTTCACAATTGACCCCATATAGATAATGTCACCATTGCTTTAATGCAAATACAACTGCAGCCAACTCCAAATCATGGGTAAGATAGTTACGTTCATGCACTTTCAATTGCCTCAAAGCATAAGCAATTACATTCCTCTCCTGCATTAGCCCTGCACCCAAACCAGAACTAGATGCATCACAATAAATAATAAAATTCTTACCTTCCACTGGCAAGGTAAGAATTGGTGCAGTAGTCAACAAGGTTTTGAGTTTCTGGAAGATTTCTTCACATTCGTCCGACCATACAAATGAAACATTCTGCTTAGTCAAATTTTTTCAGCTGGGAAGCAATACAAGAAAATCCCTTGACGAATCGACGGTAGTAGCTAGCTAAACCAACAAAGCTCCTTATCTCTGAAACATTAGTAGGTCTTACCCAACTCTTCACTACTTCAATCTTAGAAGGATCCACCATCACTCCATCCTTAGACACCACATTCCCTAAAAAGGACACTGAATCGAGCCAAAACTCACACTTGGAGAATTTGACAAAAAGCTTTTTCTCTCTTAACAATTCCAATACAATTCTCAAATGCGCCTCATGTTCTTTCCTGCTCTTTGAGTATATAAGTGTATCATCAATAAATACTATAACAAAGAGGTCCAGATATGGCTTAAAAATCCCATTCATCAAGCTCATGAAAGCAGTAGGGGCTCATAAGACCAAAAGACATTACTAAGAATTCATAATGCCTATACCTTGTTCGACAAGCAGTCTTTGACACATCTGTTGCCCATATTTTCAATTGATGATAACCAGATCTCAAATAAATTTTAGAGAAGACACAAGAACCTTGTAACTGATCGAACAAATAATCAATGCGAGGAATGGGATACTTGTTCTCAATAGTTACCTTATTCAGCTGCCTGTAGTCTATGCAGATCCGAAAACTTCCATCTTTATTCTTTACAAATAAAACAGGAGCACCCCAAGGGGATGCACTCGGTCTAATAAAACCTTTAACTAACAACTCTTGAAGTTGGGCCTTTAACTCCCTTAACTCAGTTGGAGCCATTTTATAAGGGGGAATGGAAATAGGGCGAGTACCCGTCTCCAGATCAATACAAAAATCAATATCCCTATCCGGTGGCATACCAGGAAGTTCTGCATGAAATACATCTAGAAAACTCACGGACTATCGAAACAGACTCAATCAAAGGTACTTTGGAATTATCATCCCTGAGACGTGTCAAGAAAGCTAAACAACCCTTACTAACCATCCTCTTAGAACGAAGAAAAAAGATAATACTAACTAGAGTGGAAATATAGTCACCCTCCCATACTAGCGGATCTGTCCCACGCTTGGCCAATGTCACAGTTTTACCATTACAATCGAAGATTGCAAAATTTAGAGAAAGCCAAGTCATACCAAGAATTACATCAAAATCAACCATCTCTAGAATAATCAAATCTACATAAGTATTGCTCCCCATAAAAGTCACAAGGCAAGACTTATTCACCTTCTCAACTATCACAGACTCACCCACAAGAGTAGAGACACGAATAGGCATGTCAAGCAAATCACAATATAAATCAAGACCAATAGCAAATGAGGAAGATATATATGAAAATGTGGATCTAGGATAAAATAATACAGAAGCCATACAATCACAGACCAAAAGAGTACCTGTTATAACAACATCATATGTCTCTGCTTCATACCTCCCAGGGAAAGCATAACAATGTGCCCTATAACCTGTCTGTCCTTTTCCCCTACCAAGTTGCACTGCAGTAGTTCCAACTTGCCCACCACCCCGACTAAATTGGTGACCACCATTACCTTGGCCACCACGTCCTCCAGAATAGAGGCCTCTACCATGACCATCTCTACCACTAACTACTGGGGTTCTGTAACTCTGTTTTGGATAATATTTCCTAATATGTCCAGCCTCTCCACATCCATAATAATTTTTGGAGTGAAGTACAGGTCTATGTGAAAATGAGGAAGTCTGGAGGTAACCTCCAAACTCAGAAAAAGGGCGACTGGTCTGCGATGGATCCCCAACTGAAGCCTGCAATGAAGACTGAATAGGACGGGCTGGATAACCTCCTGAACTTTTCCATCTGGATTAAGAACCACTAAACTCACCTCCCTCACGTAACTTATTAAATGTCGATGATGTGGTGAAGTCATCTGGCTTCACCGCCTCTACCTCTATCACAAAATCAACCACTTCCTGAAAGGATTTTGCTGCAGCAGCTACTTGTAAGGCTGGAATCTGCAAATCTGACCTCAATCCTTTCACAAAGCACCGAATTCGCTCTTGTGGACTGAAGCAAACCTGAGTGGCATACTTGGATAGTGAACGAAATTTGGCCTCATAAGCAGCAACAGAAATCCTTCCTTGCTCTAGACTCAGGAACTCATCTCTCCTCCTATCCATCAAAGTCCGGGGTATATACTTATCCATAAATAAGCTAGAAAATGATGCCCAAGTCATAGGTGGTGCCCTTGCTAGTTGACACTCAACATACGACCGCCACCACATTTTGGCATCCCCTTGAAACTGGTAGGTCACAAATTCAACACTGAATCGTTCTACTATGTCCATCTTATGTACCAGCTCATGACAATCAACCAGAAAATCATAGGCATCTTCAGATTCAGCACCCTTGAATACTGGAGATTTCAACTTTAAGAACTTAATGAAAAGTTCATGCTGATCACCTGTCATTATAGACCATGTAGTCAATCGAGGAAGCGTGCCTACTTTCAATGATGCATCCATGCGGGGAGCCACAGCAGCTACATGTTGTACTCTCTGAACCTGAGGTTCTGGTGCAGAAAACACTGGAGGTGTCTGGCCCTGATCAGATAACCCGCCAAGATAAGTAAGAACCTGATTAATGATCTCTGGGGTAGGCTGGGGTGGTACTTCCTTATCCTGAACCTGCTCATTTTCCCCTTCCTCACCCTCTCTCACTACCTCATGAGTCAGTGGAGGAGTCACTGCTCTATTCCTAGCTGGACTAGGTGTTTGTCCTCTACCTCTAGTGGGCGTCCTCCTGCGACCTCTACCACGACCTCTTGCCACTGCTCCTCCTCGAGTTACAGCCCCAATGGTTGGCTAAGACGCACCCTGTCTTGCCGGTGTTGGTGTTGGCACAGTTGTTGCTCTATTTCTAACCATCTGCGTAATAGAGTGTCAGATACAAATTTGTATCACCTAGATACCAATTGGATCCAAGTAATAGCACGAAAGAAAGAAAGAATGGAGTTTTCCTAAATTTCTATAGCTTTTCGAAGAAAAGTAAAGGTGTCCCCATACCGTTCCTCTAGACTTTACTGGACTTGTCCTTGTGTGATGAGACCAACGAACCTAATGCTATGATACCAAGTTTGTCATGACCCAAAACGAGTAGTGAGTGGCACCCACACTTAACCTACTAGGTGAGCGAACCAACAAATATAAATCCAACATTTACCAATAGTTCAACTATGAATAACAAAATAATGCGGAAGATCCAAAACTTATTAATGTAACCAATTGAGTAAGCTTCTAAATTTTACACTTATTTTCTCCAAAATCTAGAAGTCATCACATCAAGAACATCTATACTCAAATTACCAAGTCTAAGAGTATTAAAGAAACCAAAATAAGTAAAAAGATGGTCCAAGTCCCAATTTCAAAGACATCAAGACGTGAATGAGAGAATCCAGCACGAGCTAGAAATAATAGCTCACCCTGAACTCTGATGTGCGGGAGACTGACTAAAGCTGAGGGCGAGTTGAAGTCGATGGTACACTTGCTGCACTCACGAAGAAAAAAAACGAAAATACAAGTAGGGGTCAGTACAAAAAACATGTACTGAGTAGGTATCATCGGCCAACTCAAAATAGAAACCAATATATATTGAATAAAAACACAAAATCAACTACAATACTTAACAGGTGGCCAGCAACAACCACATGAACCATTGACAACAACACCATAATAGGTACACCATCAATCAAAACATCAAGCACCCCTATGAGGATCATGCCTCCACACCATACTCATTTGGAAAATAGGTTCTTTGAGATTAAGTATATTAAGTTACTTCAAGATTTCTTGCCTTTAATGTTATTGAGTCGGAACGTGACACTCCGATCCCATAATATCGTGTCGGAACATGACACTCCGATCCAATAATATTGTGTCAGAACGTGACACTCCGATCCAATAATACCATTATTTTGTTTCATCAAGCCTTCTTTATTCAAGGCGTCATTTTAATAGAGAGTGTTCAAGATTAGAAATTCAACAGTCTCATAATTTTAGGCCAACCACAAACCACACAATCAAAACATACAACCACTCAATCAAGTACATAGTAGACTTTACAATATCACTCAATACATACCAATCGCTATTTCGAGTTTATCTATCAAATAGAAATAAACCATAACCTACCCCCAGCGAAGAATTGAAGTCAAGTAAATACTTCTCCAATGCCTTTCCTTTCCTTATTGCCTCCGAACCTTTCCAATCTATCAAGTATATAAATGCACAATTTGTAACCTAACGAGTCTATAAACACTCAGATTAGTCTATGTTTAGCCTAGACCCAAAAACTCACCTAATTATATAATCAATTTTCCAAAATTTCAACTTAAGGATATATCTTAATTCCTTCAATTAACATCACTTCAGTGTATTTTACGTAATATACTATACCTAATATTTAATTAACTATCTCAATAAATTGAGTTTTAGTTTAAACAATTGTAAACCTGAAACCACTGGTCACGATACCAAGCTAACACATGAGACCACAATTGACTAACCAAAGAACTAATAGGAACACAGAAATCCAAGAGACATTTTTAGAATATTTCACCTAATATAATTGCTTAAGAAGCTCCACTAATTAATATCTAAGGTTATGAACATAAAGAAATTATGATTATAATGTCTATTATGAAGATTTAAAAATACTTCACTTCAATATATGCAATCCAAGGTCTAACATGCAAAACCCAAATTTATAATTCCCTTTACCTGGCAACTGGCACCATCTATACCATGCCTAACTCACATGAACAACTAACACGTTTCCATACAATTTTCTATACCTTAACATTAACCAAATTAAACTAACTAATGTTATCTAATTACGGTAAAATTCTTTCATCTTGAATCATAATTTCCTATCCACTAACATAAATTATTGACTATCAAGATGCCATAATTATACCCCCAATTATGTTACTGCCTTTACTCGAACAAACCCGCAACAAATTGTCAACTTTCGATCAGCACGTTCCTCAAATTTGCACTATTCAATTTCTCTTTAATCTTTTACCACTATTCATCATAAAGACCCACTAACGATAATTAATCCACAATTATATATGTTAACTATTAACAAAGAATATTACCTCTAAAAGAACTCCAAGTTGATCTTTGGTGTGGCCGCACAACCTTCCTCTCACTTGGTTTTTACGCGTCTATCTTTCTTCTTCTCTACAGATTAGTTATCACCCTAATTGTATACTTTAAAATTATAAAAGTGACCCACTATTAATTTTAAAGATATCTCCTTTAACCCCCAACTAACTCAATTATTAAAACTACCCCACTAATTTCATAATTATAATTATGAATAGTCCAAAACACCAATTTAAAATCTATCGATAAAAAAATTTATGAAATACAAAGCTCTAATCTTCAAAACGACCAAAGGACTCGTTACAGTTGTCACGACCCAAATCCGGGCCGCGACTGGCACCCACACTTACCCTCCTATGTGAGCGAACCAACCAATTCAATAACTATCAATATTCAACATCTATTATTCCCAAAACCTGGAAGTCATCATCACAAGAACATCTACTTTAAACTACTAATTCTAAGAGTTTCTAAGAAGCTAAAAATACATAAGAAGCTAGTCCATGCCGGAAGTTCAAGGCATCAAGACATGAAGGAGAATATCCAGTCCAAGCTAGAAGTTTTAGCTCACCCTGAAGATCCGGTGTGACGAAGACTGGCTTGAGTTACTGTTGAGTCGAAGATGACGGCACGTTTGCTGCACTCCACAAATAACAAGAAGGAAAAACATAAAAGTAGGGGTCAGTACAAAACACGGGTACTGAGTAGATATCATCGGCCAACTCAAAATAGAGAACAGTATATATCAAGTAATATCATAAATCAACTATAAAACTCAACATGTAGCAACAACAAGTACTATAATCATCAGTAAGTACCATCAAGTTCATCCATGAGGGCTCAAGCCTCAACACCATACTCATTTGGGAATTAAGTTTTATTAAATTGAGTATATTATCATCTTCCAAGATTCATTATCTTTCTTCCTCTTGTGTCGGTACGTGACACTCCGATCCCCTACTACTATGTGTCGGTATGTGACACTCCGATCCCCTAATTCTATGTGTCAGAACGTGACACTCCGATCCCCTACATGTGTCGGTATGTGACACTCCGATCCACTAATACTATGTGTCGGTACGTGACACTCCGATCCCCTAATTCTATGTGTCGGAACATGACACTCCGATCCCCTACATGTGTCGGTACATGACACTCCGATCCCCTACATGTGTCGAAACGTGACACTCCGATCCCCTACATGTGTCGGTACGTGACACTCCGATCCCCTAATTCTATGTGTCAAAATGTGACACTCCGATCCACTAATACTATGTGTCGGTACGTGACACTCCGATCCACTAATACTATGTGTCGGAACGTGACACTCCGATCCACTAATACTATGTGTCGGAACGTGACACTCCGATCCACTAATACTATGTGTCGGAACGTGACACTCCGATCCACTAATATCATTCTGTAAATCATCAAGCCTTCTCTATACCAAGGCATCATCAATCCCATTACTTTAATTCATCAAGCCTTCTTCTATACCAAGGCATCATCATTAATAATGTATATTAAAGTTTCTTTTCAAGATTTGGGATTCAATATTTTCATCATGCTTATCTTATCACAATCACGTAATCATATTCATGCAAACATACCATTAAGCATATAGTAGGGTTTACAATACTACCAATACATATCATTCACTATTGAGAGTTTACTTATGAAAGCATGGAAACCATAACCTACCTCCACCGAAGAATTGAATCAAGCAAGAATTTTCCCAAAGCTTTGTTGTTTTCCTCTTCTTCTCGATCGTTTCTCTCTCTCTCTTCTTGTTCTTTCTATTTTCTTATTCAAACCCTCTTTATTTTACCCTAATTAGTATATAATTAGGAATAAAAGATGGCAATAATACCCCACTAATTAACTTAGGGTTACCTCTTTTAACCCCCAAGAATTTGAGTTATTAATATAAACCCACAAAATCTATAATTAAGGAAGGAATAGTCCAAAAACGTCCCTTAAAACGTGTAAGGAAATCCGATTCTGCCTGGGATTTGCGCAACCTGTGACGGTCCGTCACACCTGTGACGGTCCGTCCTGCAGGTCGTCGCAAAGTTCAGAGACCCAAATTTCCACCAAGGGTCTGTGACGGTCCGTCCTGCCATTCCGTCACAAAGTTCAGAGAGTCGATTTTTAGTACCCAATTTCAGATTTTCTAAGTGTTTTGAAACGAGACCCTGCGACGGTCAGTCGTGCCCATGACGGTCCGTCGTGGGGTCCGTCGCTTCTGCCAGTTTTTCCAGAAATAAAGTTTGCTGCTCAAAACGACTAAACAGGTCGTTACAACAGTCCTAGCGTGGAGGATGAAATCCAATATCTGCAAAACCTACACTTATAGAAAATATAGAAACATGGGGTTAGCATAAAAAAAGTACTAAGTTTGGAAGTCATGCAAGAAAATCCTTAAAACATGTATAAAAGGGACATTTTGTTTAAAACCATGCTTCATGCCATTTTAGAACATCATCTTTGAAATAGTATGAGAATGCAACTCATAAAGTAGCTAACATACAAATTTTTATAACATAAGAAATATCATCATAGTTACAAACATAGTATATATATATATACACACACACACACATACACACACACACACACACACACACACACACACACACACACACACACACACACACACACACACACACACACACATATATATATATACCAATCTTCACAAGACATAATGCACACACATAGTCAAATACCAAGATCATCTCATAATAATAAAACTACCACCTAAGCAACCCAAAGGAACACTTGTGCAATACAAAGGTAAGATTCCATAATCCTACCAAATCCTAAATATCACATTTAGCCCAACAACAACATACATATCTTGCTTTACATTATTAATAGCAACATACATAAGAAATGAGTCATTCTTGTTCATACTTGTAATAAGTGAAGACAAACCCTAACATTCATCCATATCTTTCATACATAATATGTCATCATAACATAAGGGAACCTATCCCACAACCCCTTTTTAAGTCTACTTGTGCAATGTGTAAATGAAGTCATATACCCCCCACTTATACTAAGTAAGCTTATTATGAAGTCATAAGCATAGTCCATGTTAATATTCATAATTCCTATAAAGCATTCATTTAACTCTTAATCATCATATATAAAACATACATATCATACCTTCTCTCAAAGCCTACTTGTGCCATGTATGAATGAAGTCTCATACCCCCATTCATATTAAGTAGAACCTCTTGAGGAAACAAAGAAAACGCTCATGTTCTTATCATAATTGATATACTTATTATTAGGGGAGATTTAGCCTTAACCAACATAGACCATGTGAGCTACATGAAATACGGTGTTCTACTCCCATACCAAAAAGAGATGTCCTACTTGTCTAAGGTAGAACATACATAATAGATTCTATATGGATATACTAGCTAAAACAAATGGGCACGTAGTTATGGGATATGGAGATTGCTACTGGAAGCCATATACTACTAATGTGCGTGCTTCCATCCATGAGACATCGTAATGTGAATCTCCTGACTATTGTGAAGGAACCCATCCCATATTCATATCCACCCAGTGCTAAGCACAATTCCCTTTGAAAGTCATATTAAGTATTTACTTAAGTTCGTGGTTATAAGAGAATGCACTAGGCACTCAAACCAACATATCATTTTAATAGCTCATGGTTGTCTTAAGTGAGAATGTCATTTCACTTTTGGATCATCAACATGTGAGTAAACTATAATATTCTAGAACATTACACGCCTACTGAATAGCCAATAGGTCTTTATGCGTATTAGGGGTACATAGGCGTCCCAATGCCCAATATTGAAAAATATTGTGCATTGTATATAAAGTTGGGTAAGGGGCGTTAGCCAATTTCTATATTTATCCAAGTATGCATAACATGATCAAAGCTTGTTTAGAATTGTACCTGCAATGAAGACCCTAGGCTAAAGTTATAAATTGGTTTGATTCACAACCTAATTCATTAGGTACTAGGCATCAATGTGGCAAGCCTAGCACCATAACACATAACCATTTAAAATGATCATGTAGATTAAGCAGTGCCCATGGACGTATTGAGGATCCTTGGGACAATAAGTAAACATTCCCAAATGAATCATAAATAATAGATAGTTAGGAAAGTACAACCCATCCATGTGCAAGCACATGTGCAAGACTTATGAAGAAGCGGCCAAAAGGAGGGGACCACCTTAACCAAATTCGGTTAGGCTAGTTAGGGGAAAAATGTTCACAAGGGACCACTCCATGAGGGGACTAACTTTCTAACTAATTCTACACTATAACCGACTACCTTAACTAGCTAACTAACCTAGTACCAAATGAAATAAACTAATTAGTGCACCCGACAACGTAAGACTTATTCGGGTGACACTAATCTAATAACTAGTTAAAGAGACAACCTAGTACCTAACCTAGGATTGTCCAAAAGGTTTGTTATAGTCCTAAAAACTTAGGGATACTTTAGTAATTACCCTAGTTTACTTAATTAATTAATTTAGCAACTTAATTAATTAATTTAAATGTACAAAACCGAAATCACAAAGCAATTTCAAGATTTCGGATAAGACAAGAAAAAGAAACTTAGTACCTAACCTATGATGGTCCAAAGGGTTATTTATGGTTATAAAGACTTAAGTGTACTTTATAAATTACTCTAGGAAAACTAATTAATTAAATTAGCAATTTAATTAATTAAATTAGTGGGGTATAACAAAAATTCTTACACTAACCTAGTACAACTCAAGAAACATCCTAGTACTTAATCTAGGATGGTCCAAAAGGATTAAATATGGTTCCAATGACTTAGGGGTACTTTAGTAATTACCCTAGGTACCTTAATTTATTAAATTAGTCATTTAATTATTTAATTTAAAAGGTTCAAAACGAAATTCTTAGGAAAAAATTCAGATTTTTGACTAAGTATTTTGTTTTCCTAGTTCTAGTCAATCTAGGAGGGAATTTTTAGTAATTAGTTAATTTATTTATTTAATTAACTTATTAAACCCTAAGTTGAATGAGTAAATCTAATTTTCAAATATTTATACTCACGTTCAAAATCAAACAAATACACGATGTAAAACAGTAAGCAAGCGAGCAAAAGAAAAATAGAACATTCCATTGATTCTCCTAAGCAATTTCAAGGTTTCTCCAAGTTTTTGTTGAAGGTGATCTTCGTAGATTAAGTTATACTTAAGGTATGTTTTTCTATCTTGGAATTATTCCTAAAAGAGAATTTTCTTTAGAACAATTCATAAGATCTTGAAAACTAGGGTTGTTCCCGTCGTTCTTGTCGAACTTCCCTTCCGTAGTATCCTTTTAGGATTTAATGTTGAATAGGTTAGAGATCATGTTGTTGGTATGTTGTGCTGGCTGATCTTAACGTGTATTGTCCTTGAATGATGAATAGCGAATGAACCTATGAACTTATAATCGTATGAAGCTAATGTTTCCAACGTGAATTAAGAACTGATGTATGTTAGTTTCGTCCCTAAATGTCAAGTGTTGATGTCTGTGTGTCCGAATGTTGAATTGCTGTTTTGTAACGTTATGAAGAAGCTAAAGTCATCAAATGTTAATATGATGCTTTCCAATATGTCTTAAAAATGTTACCTTAAATTCAAGAACTAAGATTGGTTAAAAGAATGATATTATGTTAAGATGTGTTCAAAAATATTATGTATGAAGATGATTACCGTCTGTTGTGCATACTTACTTTTAATGTGACTTGTTGATGATGTTGTGTTCGTTAAATTATCATATTATATTGTCCAAGATGTTTAAAAATGTTATGCCTAATGTTATGTTATAACATTGGCTTAAAAGATCTCCATGAAATCAAATCTTGAATGAAAAACCTATTTTATGTCAATGAAATGGCTAAAAGTACTTTGTCAAACGGGATGCATGCAAATGACTATAAATTTATGATTAAATGAGTAAAATATTGCTTAATGGTTCATACATATTAAGTTTAAATATGAACACACGTAAAATTGGCATATGTCAATAAATATGATTATGCAATCCTTTCCAAAAGTGTATAGGCCAATACTAATCATATGTCAATCTTGTGTAATTAGAGTATCAAATGATAATATAAGCACTTCTAAACTAATTAAATGAACCCATAATCAAGGGCATTCCACTCATTAAGACAACTCCCAACATATTCTAAATGAATGACATATGAACTCATGAAACTCATTGAATGAAGTGATCATCGTCCATAAACGATGATATGAATTTACTACAATAAAGTAAGTAAGTAACATGAGTTATAACATAATTAAAGGGGTCTAAATTAAGTAAGTGATCAAAATGGGGTGTTAAAGGAAGTGATACAAGTCTCACTTACACCTAAGCTACTATGTTAAAAGAATACTCACGTATGAAGGTGTTAGAATTTGTGAGACTAGTCTCATTAACACCAAATGATGATATGTAAGGACAATTCACATTTTATCAATGTAAAGTAAGGATGACCGGTCATCAATAGAGTAAGTAAATCTCAATCTAGAAGCAAGCTTCCATAATGCTTGAGTCAACTCTAAAAGATAAAGAAGATAATAAAAGTTAGCACAGCACCAATTGACTAGTTATGAGCATGTGCTTGCACATATAAGTCTCATGAGATATACAACCGAGGTGGATAAGTAGTCTCATTAAGTCCCTAGTCTTTGAACTAGCCAACATAGGAACTAGCCAGTGATTTCTACCTATGCGAGATAGGTATGTTCTGATTTCAACTTGGCTAGTGGGATCACCTTTTTTCGGTGTGGGGTAGAAACTGGATTTCATGTCTAGATCACATGATTTATGTCGGTTAATGCTGAAAACATGATCTTGGTTCACTATAACTTTGAGCCACTCCTTTCGATGTGGAGTGAACACTTGAGATGGATTCGCCTTAGCTGGGAATCGCCCCTTTTCGTTGTGGGGCAGACACTGGATTTCATGAGTAGATCACATGATATACATTCATTTTGATCGGTGAATTACCTCTTTTTAGTGTGGGGATGACACTGTATTTCATGTTAGCTTGCATGATCTTATTCCTAAAGATGTCTCTATGAAAGTAAGAAAGGATGATGATGGAACGTCTGTTCATAGTGACCTATGAAGAAGAGCATAAGAATGTGAATTGCAAATACCACACTCAGGAAGTTTTAGCAAATAATGGTCAAGGCCAAATAAGATTGACTTATAATGACTTCTTTAATGATGTCAATAAAGGGGAATAGAAACATAATAGTAACTCCAAAATTCATAACTTCCCTAACATGAGAATGATAAAATAGGTGGCATAGACAATAGAGACTGGCTTATGAAGCATTAATGAATAATTGATGTAATGAATGACTTGCTATAAGAATAGTCATATCATGTCCAATGAAGTTTAAAAATAAGTAAAGGGCATAGCTAATAATGAATCATGAAAATGATCAAAGCCAAATAAAACAGTCTTACAATGACTTCTTTTATTATGAAAATGATAATAGCCAATAAAGAATTCAAATATGCTTATCCAAAATGATCAACTAATGTATTTAGCCGATAAAGATCGACTTGTAAAGACTTCATGCCCAAAGTAAGCAAGATCATAAGTTTAATGATAAGCCCAAGAAATCCAAAATGATCAACATATGTATTTAGCCAATAAAGATTGGCTTATAAAGACTTCATGCCAAAAGTAAGAAATATCATAAGTTCTAATAATATTCCCCAAATAACTATGCACATTTGGCAATCAACTAAAGAATGAGTATAGTCAATAAGTATTTACTTATAATATATTCATGCCCCAAATTACAGTTAACTCATTTCCTTAATCTCTTGACCTACTTGCTTGATTCATTGTGGGTATGGAACTAAAATGAATCATTACACTTGCAAGTAAAACATAGGACCAAAGGAATATTGAATTGCACAATAAGAAGAAGAAAAGGACTGAAAAATGATCTAAGTGTACAAAGAGGAGCTCTCGGCCTAAGAGGATCAAAATCTCAAATCCTCGCCCTAGTGGTTGTAAAACTATGTTGATGACACTAATGGTTGGTCATTATATAGAAAATGAGTTGTTTTTTTAATGAAAAATACATCATATTCATACCACAATTTACAACTAAGGATTTATGAAAGTCTAGTTACTGCAATTTCCAGAAATGGCATGTTGTTTAGGAAGAGCTTTTCTTCATCATGGATAGCCTCATGTATAAGTGTGCATACACCCATACTTAGTACATGATGTGTACTAACCCTATACAATTTACTATTTTTGTAGGTGCAGGTCAGAGAGCAAATTGAAGACTCATTGAAGCGGTTTGGACATCAGCGTTCTCTAGACCATTTGGTAGGTCATCTTAATTTCGAGGATGCTACAGTTTTAGTCTAGCATAGTAGTAGATATAGCTAGTGGATTTTGTCCCTAGAGTTTCTTTCATACTTTCATTTCAAAGCTTTGTAATAAGGTCGTGTTTGGCAAACTTACTTATGATATATTCATCTTCTGTTTCAAATTGATTCTTTATGATAAATGGTTGTCCTTTACCTTGAGCTTAGTATATCATGTATCTACGTAAGAAGTATATGAAGTCTATGTATACTTAGTAGTTTATAAAGTTTTAAAGTTTCCGCAAATTTAACTATATGAATGTATTGAATGCAAGAAGAGGCTTGTCTACAACCTCAGAGAGGTTAACAGTGCCGGTTGCGATTCAGATTCCAGAATCCGGGTCGTGACATAAACCTTTCTCATTGTATTCGTAGTGTGTTCATGAGAATCATTTTTTCAATCAACACAAAAATACGACTATTGTCATAACATATCATAGATGATCCTATCACATCGTACATAGTCATATAATATCATACATAGCCATGTAAAGGGGTATAGGAAAGAATGATCTTGCATCAATACAAAAATATACACAATAAGTAAACACCTACACCTTTCAAGTGGATCAACATGATCATGTATATTACTGCATAATAGCATGTAAAGGTGCATACGAGAACTAACCTTTCGACCATCACCATAGATACATAACCATCATGTACACTTTCTTCTCAAGTGTTCATAAGCATGTACATAATACCACAATCGTACATAATACACATATATTGCATTCAAGAGTCACGTTGAGTCAACCAATCTAGCATTAAACATACATCTAATAGATACAAAGATGACTCAAATAATATATTGATTTTATGCATAAACTCGTGATCATTTTATAGGTCATGTGAGTGAAGTCTTTGCACAATAATGCCATATACAACTTCAACCTACATAATAGCTTCCTTCTATAAGCCTAAGCATCCTTAAATTGGTCTTATTAACTTTTACCATCTAAGCCTTAGGGATCATCTGTTTATTATGAGCCTTACACTAAAGCCATGCCTCACATGATCCTCATGTATACCTAAATCTCAACAACACTTCAACATGATCCATAATATAAGAACTAATCAAATTAGTTCATGTCGTCAAGGTACATTCATAATCAATTCATGTCTAAATGATCTAATCTAAGGCAATTCACTAAAAAGTTCATTAATCTTAAAGGTTCACATCTAGCCATCAATTTGCCTTTTTCATGATATAACCCTAAAATCATAAGTTAATCAAGAATATAGGTAGATTCATACTTATATTATTTAATTACATCATAATCAACTCACACTCAATCAATTGAATTTACTTCTAACATCACCCATTGTGGAGGGAAGAGCCTTAGCTAGGTTTTGGGAAAAACTATTGGATTCTTTGGAGATCAAGTTAGAAACATCGAAAATACGTAGTATCATTAATAACAAACATAATTCAATGTAAACATAATCCAAGCTTTCATCATCAATCTAGTCATACCCTCGGTCACAATTTGGGAAGAATGTGAAATCATGGATCCAAGGAATATTTTTATCAAAACCCATCAATACTCCATTGTTCTGTAATGACCCGATCCATCGTTAATCAGGAAAAGCAAAGATTGAAAAAATATGGGCCACTGTCCTGCCAAAGAGGGCCAACTGTTGCTAGGCTGCCGCCACCAGGGCATGGTAAGTTGGAGACATATTGGGATGAGCAAGGCAGAATGTAAAATTCGAGAAATCGTATTTACTCTATCTTCTCAAAGTACCTAAATAGGTCCTAAAACACCATAGAAACCTCAGAAATGTTGCTCTAAGCTTGGGAAGGAAGAAGAAAGAGAATTCTAGCATGAGGATGGTGAAATATTGCGGATTCGTGGTAAAATTCACCCTCACTAATACGGAAAACTTTGAGCAAAGTCAAAAACTCAATGCAACTGCTTGGCGTTCAGGTAGGCTAGGTTTTACAATTGAGTAGTTATAAATATGTGCTTACAATGTGATATATGAAAATCAATGGTATGGTTGTGTGCAGACCTTCGTGCACCAATTAAATTCCATGAATAAGAATTCAAGTGTGTGGGTGTATTCCTTGTGAGAAAGAATTTATGAGTTGTTCGAAAACCTTGACCTGCATCATGGATAGAATTGGGTCAAGAATAAAGATATGAAATCAGGAATGAAACTAAAAATTATGAACAGATGCTACATACGATATATTGAAGTGATGGAGTTTGATTTATGATAGATCGAGATTAAACCATCATAAATCTTAAATGATGAACTAGGGATGGTTATGTTTAATTATGATATAAGTGACAGGGATTGAGGAGTAATTGATAGGTGATAATTGTGATTCTATGATTGCGTGATGTATGTTTGTTCTTGCTTAATTATGATATTTGTGTATGTATGGATGTTGCAATGTTGATCACACTTCTTTTAAATGAGATAGACTAATTTTTATTGCCATGAAACCATGACTTAATTTCATGATCTTGATAATGTACTTGTGATTGTGATTGTGGTATGTGAATGGCATTGATTGCCACGTTCTGACATGATTGATTTCGATCAGATTGCCACGTTCTGGCATAACTAATTTGGATCATATTGCCACATTATGGCATAACTAACTTGGATCGGAGTGCCACGTTCTAGCATAATAATGGGATTGGTTGCGACATTGCGTCATAAATATGGGATCGGATTACCACATTCTAGCAGCTAACTCTTTGGTTTGGGTTCTATGAGAGCACCATTGATTGGGTTCCATGAGAGGACCAACTGTATGGTATAAAACTACAAGTGTTTGTTGTTTCGAAATGTTGATAATATGGTGTATGCTTGATATACACTTGTGAGTATAGGGTTATATTCACAGGTATGAGTTGCACCTAAAGAGAACTTGTTATGACAATTTGTAGTTGGGTTGTTCCTGGGTTGTAATGGTGAGTGTAGGAATAGTGTATCTGATGGAAATTTTTAGGGAAAGAGAGATTGGTTTAAGGATAAAAAAGCTTGAATAAATGTATTATGTGTCTATGGTTTGTATAAATAATTGTGGTTTTACTTGGGATTTTTCTATGTGATTAGAATGGTTAGGCTATGATCAAGAATTAGGAAAGTGGGTTGATTGAAAGAGGGGTTAGTATTGAGGGTGCAAGTGTGAATTGTAGTATTCCAAAGAGAGAGTCAATGTGCAAAAGCAAGTGGTTTATTTCAAGACCTTACTAGTTGGTTTCTTATGTTATGCGGTGGACGTCAAGTTGACCGGTGATGCCTAACAATAAGTTTATTTTGTATTAACGCTATTCTTGCTATGTCTTTTAACATAGTATGTATGCAGGATTGGTGACGTTTCATTAGGTAAAGACAAATATAATGTCCAGCATCTTCTATTATTCCTTCCTCACAGTGGATGTTGTGTCTTTTAATTTATTGTCTTGTTGTACTCTTAGTAGATCTTGTACCTTTTTAGACTAGATCAATGATATTTTTTTAAATTATCTTACGAGTTAATTTTTAATGTGTTCAAGAATTTTATTTATCAAATTATATTTTTATATTAGTTCGTGTTTTCCAAAAATTTAGGCATGTTTTTACTATTGGGATATGAGGGTTCTCCTTCTTAGTTTTAGAGAGGGTGCCCATACGGACCGGTAGGTTGGGTCGTGACATATTGGAATCAGATACTAGGTTACCGATCTTCCAGTATAACAGCAAATATTGACTAGAATCTTGTGAACTGGTGTGTTGACGTCCACATCTAATCTACAAGAAGTAATGAAGCATTCTAGGAAGTTGTTCCACTCATTCTCTCCTTTCTTGCGAAATGTGTCTTGTGGTATGAGTTGAGTCCAATTGGTATATCTCGATTCCAATTGTTATCTTAAAGAAGGGACACTATCAACTTAATTGGAACCAGAAAGGTTCCAATTGGTATCTAGCCTTGGGGGCTGGCATGGACGATCGGTAATGTTCATCTATAGAGCATTCTAACTAATTATTGAATTTGTCTATGTGTAGTTTATTGGAATCTATGAATGTGTGGTCCTTGTTGATTAAATTAACCATGAATATAAGTTGAACATGTTAAAGTGTGAGGATGTGAATTCATGTACTATATATTTGTGTTTGAATCATATTATGTGCAATATGTCAGGTAAAGGGTGTGGATTATGCGAGTGGTAAATCATAGGTTGAATCCTATAAGTTTATGAGTTGTGGTACTAAAATAACGGAATAATTTTGATTTCGTGTATCGTGGTGTCATTTTAGAATGATGTGAGGGGAAACCAAAAATTATTGACACAAGTTTGTTCTGTCTTAGACGCAAGGGCGGGACTCTCCCACCTTAGAGATGCCGCAGCGAGGCAGAATCTTAGCATGCCTCCCGTGTTTCCCTAAGTTACATTTTTTCAACCCTGAATGGGATCCAAATAAATTCGTACCAACCTATTAGTGGTTAACAATAGGGTAATAGATTAGAATAACCATAAGGATTAAAATAAGGGATGCATCAAATAGCAAAACAAGCATCCATATGGTACAGAAACTTAGGAGTGTGGAAAGACAAAATAGGGTTTGTCCTAAATTACATGCCAAAAAGGAGGAATTAGCAAGCCAGATCAGGAACTCTCAAACTAGGTGGCACCCATGTCTGAGTCAAGTCCTCTGTGTGTTCCATACCAGGCCAAGCCTCGTTCATCATAGATAACTCTCTGTAGTCCTACGGATCGAGTCAGGGAATTTCCTTGCTAGGGTACACACAAGTAAATATTCCTTAATGGTCTTCCATATCTAGCCCATTAGGCGATCCTCTCCAAACCATTCCTTGTTTCTTGGAGCGGCTGGCGGCGGAGCATCTCAACCTCTAGGGCAGTGTTACATGGAATAGGAGTGAAGTCAACATAAGCACTACCCAATCTCTCCCAGACAACCTCCAGATCCTCTTTTATTTTTGGACCTTAAACTAGGTCATCACCAACCGAATCCATGACTGCTTTATTATTGTAGGCCTTGGTTGTCCTACTCCTCTTGCCCATAGATGTAGAACCTGTTTGAACCAAAAAAGGGTGAAGACGGGGGAGGGGGGAGGGGGGGTCCATAGGGAGTAACTCGTTAGAATCAAATAAGGGCACTACCACCATCTTGCATAGAGCGGTGATAAGTCATGATAGGAAGAAAGCCTTCTTATTGCCCCGGTGTAATATCTTCCACTCCGAAATGACTTGTGCCCCCACGTTCAGCTAATACCTTGTATAGGGCATGCCACCATAGTGCTCGCGGAAAGGTCACATCGGTGCGGTTGCATGACGGGTGAATCCTCCTAGTTACCAAGTGTATCCTTCTTTAAGGATCAGGTGACCGGTCTGTACTAGTGATGCCCTCTAAAGTAGCTGAGTAAACCTAATCCCGGCGCATAGGCTCGACAAAATTGTCTCTCAGCGTATGCCTATATATATATATATAAACTTATTTAAAGTATCCCCACTTAATAAATCATTAAAATGAAACTATTTAAATGCCCCAATTTTGGGCACCCCACTTAAAGACCACGTCCACTTGTACGAATGTAAGGACACTACAGCTCGTGATGGTTCCTATGGTCCCTTCACTAGTGTGCTTATCAATCCTCACAAACCCTCAAAGGTATAAGGGGGGACAACGTGAGCTCCAACGATCTGTGGTAAAGAGCACGAGATGTGGTGAAGCTCGTGGTCGTGGAGGCAACATCTAGGCAAAGTTGTCTTGCCTCCTTTGAGGCTAAGTAAGTTGTGCACCCACTTTGATGGACCATATAGGGCACCATGCCTCGTGGTGGTGCCCGTGGTCTTTAAGGCAGTAGCCTCCTCAATCATGCACAACTCCCACCAAGCTAAGGCAACTCAAGAGCCTTCACACGGCCCTTGGTAATGACCACGAGTCGTGAAATGGCTCATGAAGGTTTTCTTGTCTTGGAACGAATTCCAAACACTTTGTCTTACTACCACATATGGCACCACGGTTAGTGGTGGCCACCACGGGTCGTGAAGACCCTTGTGGTTAGGCAGTGTCTAGGTAGTTTTTCTTACACCCTAGGCTTATACAATGCGAATCCAAGTCCACAAAACCTCTCACGCTCTATTGTTAAAACAACAAGTCCTTATGAAGGTTGTGATGGCTAGGCCTCTTTTCCATGCTTGGCACTTGCTTAAGGGACCTTCATGAGATCTTTCATGGACCCTGGTCAAGACCACTAGTCGTGAAAGTGGTCGTGGTCCCTGGGCAATCTCTTTCCAACTTGGAGCAAAAGCTTTGCCCTTTGTCTTAGGGTTGACCTTTTTTTGCTTGTCTCTTGGCCTTTCACCCTCAATCAATCCTTAGAAGGTCTTCTAAGCATAAAGATCTACTACGTACTTTAACTTTTAACCATTATACCCCTTAACTCTTGACATTAACCCACACGTTCAAGATCTAGTTTAACTAATCATTTTGTGAGTCATTACAAAAACTTGAAGATTAACTTTCTTGAACAATGAGTGAGAGAACAATATTGAAAACGTGAATAAAGAGAAAATATGTGAAATCGTGAAAGATGGGAAAAATTTTACTAGTTAAAACCTAGAAAGAAGGGTAATGGTTTAACCACTATACCCCTTTACTCTTGACACTAACCCACACAATTAGGATGTATTTTTTTCTTATTTACCGGTTAGTGGAGTAGAAGTTGGTACAACTTTTGATTATATCGAGAAATAAAGAAAATAAAAATAACAATATTTTGATACAAAATATTTTCTAAAATATTGACATTTTGTTATTTTTTATTATTATTTTAAAGTGTAAACGTTTTTACTAATTATGTTAGAGATTGTAACTATCTTTCTAATATTCCTTATTCTAAATGATGTAAAATTCATTATATTTAAATTTGAAATCCAATATAATTGGTGATTTTTAAAACAAAATCAAAAGAAATTTCACTAATCAATTAGTGACTTTAAAATTACCTTTATCAATTGAGATTTTCTTGAATTAATTAAGAAATTTTTTGAAGGAACTGAGAGAAACATGAAGAATTAGTTTAGTTCAATAATGCGGGAGAGAACAATGGTCAAAACGTGAAGAGATAGAAAATTGGTGAAAACCTGAAAGATAGGGAAAATTTTGCTAGGGTTAAAGCCTAGAAAGACGGTAATAAGTAGTGGATGTATTTTATTTTTGGGAAAATTACATGGAAAAACAAACTTATATCAACAAATTACTTAAAGTAGCTATTGTTTGCTTTATTTTCTATTAGTCACCTATTTGTTGTCATAATTATGGATGTCAGTTTTGTATAAGCGTGTATTTTCCCCCTTTTTATACCTTGATTTGAACATTACGTGTGAATCTATGCATATTTTTTGTTTTAACCTTTTTAACCCTAAATTTAAAATTTCAACCGCTCCCTCTCAATTTGTTCTCTCAGATTTTTCAGGTAATTTTTTTCCCATTTTAATACTTATTTAGTTATTTTGCATTTGTATATTACTGCGAATTTTTTTGCCCCTTTTATGTTTTTTGGTTTTATACATCCAAAATCATGGATGAAGAAGAAACACCTTCTAAGAGAATCACTAAAGGTATACAATTGAATCAACAATTTTTGGATGATTTTCAATCTTTTTATTTATGTCTAACTCACGATTTCAAAGAAATTTCAGGATCCATTGCTAAATCTCGAATTAATCAACATGGGGGTATGTTGAAGTTTTGTAATACCCTATTGAAGATGCAAGAAATCATTCATGTTTCAAAATTTAAAGGAAAGACCAAAAAAGGGGTTAAACATAAAAAAAATGCATCAGTTGATGTTTTGACTTCAAAAAAGAAGTGTAAAGTAAAAGAGATGCATTTACAAGAAATAAACAAGTTAAATCAGTTCAACTTTTGATTTCAAAGAAGAAGGGTAATGTAAAAGATATTTCATCTACAAGTAATAAAGAAGATCCCCAATATGATTCAGTTGTACAACTACATTTTGAAAGAACTGAGGTAATTCGTATATATATAATTGTATATATGTTTGAAGTTCAGATCTAAAGTTGTATGCATATTTGTAACTGTTTGAATATATTTTTATTAGTATAAACAAAATGAAATTCTCTATTTCAATTGTTGTTGTCATTATTTTAATATTTGTGTTATACTTATTTTCAAATAGTATAATTCTTTTTGTTTCAAAGTTGTATCCATATTTTTATAACTTTGTATTTGTATATACATATTTACTCTGTATAAGTCTGTATTTGTATATAGATATTCATTTTGTATAAGTCTGTATTTGTAAATAGATATTCACTTTGTAAAAGCCCGTGTTTGTATATAGATATTCACTTTGTATAACTCCAACTTTGTATATCGATATTCACTTTGTATAACCCAGTATTTGTATATAGATACTCACTTTGTATAACTCAAACTTTGTATATAGATATTCAATTTGTAGAGTTCTATATTTTTGACACTATTTTTTATATCAGTGTTGTATAATTATACAATTGAAATTGTATAGTACATTTACATTATTTTTTAGGGAGTACAATTTCTTCTCAAGGAAGATCTACTTTACACCCCACACATACAAATATTGGGGTGATACATCAATTACGCTCCAAAATTGCCTGAAGTTACGTTCAATCAATTTTGTGCATCATCTTGTTTTGCTCAAATATCAAGCATGCATCGTTGTCATGTTCAAGCACAACTACTTAGATGTTTATCTTGCAAGAGGTAGAGGGTAGTTCTTGTAATGCCATCATGATTTACATAAATGGTACCACTCTACGTTTTACCCGTAGAGATTTTTGTCTTGTTTCACAGCTTAAATGCAGTGATGATCTGTCAGAATTTGTGTTCAACGCAAAAGAACCAAATAGACTTCTTTTGATGTATTTTTCAGAAAAATAAAGTGTATCAAAAGCAAAATTTGTTCAAAGTTTTAACAATAAGTTATGAGGTAACAACACAGACGATACATTGAAGTTTGGAATTTTGTATTTCATAGATTCATATATTCTATTTGAAGAGTCATTCTCTACAACTATTGAGCGAAGCGACTTTGGCTTGGTAGAACATGGAATGTATATGCATTGTATATGGGGTAATAAAGTGTTTGAGGAGCTAACAAAAAATATAAATGGGAAGATGAAAAAAAGTTAAGTATCACAAAATTCATGGCAAGTGTGGTTTTATTAATGTTGTTCACAGATAGACAACAATATTGTTTTAATGAAATCTGACCACATTCCTAGAATTCTCAACTGGGTCACCAAAAAGGATTATCACAGCATCGAGAACTTCATGAAAGGAATGTTCCGTGACGTCAATAATTCGGTATGTATTTTTCCTATTTTTAATTTGTGTTGTTCTTTATTTATATACATATTGTTTATCAAATTTATACATATACAATCAATAGAACTTTCAATTTTATACATATATAAATATTGATTTACAAGTGTTCATATATTTATATACATAATGTTTCTCACGACTCGGATTTTGGAATCCGAATCGCAACTGGCGTCGTTGACCTCTCAGAGGTCGCAGACAAGCCTCATCTTGTATTCATCACATTCAAATGGTTAATTTTAGTGGAAAATTTAAAACTTTTAAACGTATGAAGTATACATAGACTTGATATAGTTATTTCATGAATTCATCATATACTAAGCTCAACATAATTGTAACAACCATCTATCATAAGAATCAATTCAAAATAGAATATTATATTATAAGTACGTTTGCCAAACACGGCCTTATTACAAAAGTTTCAAAATGAAAGTATGAAAGAAATTCTAGGGACAACATCCAGTAGCTTTGTCTAAAACTAAGTATAGACTAAAATTGTAGCATCCTCGAAATCAAGAGGACCTAGCAAATGGCCTGGAGAAACGTTGATGTCCAAACCGTTGCAAGAGTCATAAATATGTCCCTTAAGCTGCATCTATAAAATAGTAAATAGTAGGGGTTAGTACACCACTTGCACTAAGTATGGGTGTATGGACACATACACATAAGGCTATGCATGATCAAAGAAACTTCTTCCTAAACAACATCATATTACTGTAAAGCCTAGTCACTAGACTTTCCTAAATCGTTTGATGTGATTGTGGAATGAATATGATGTATTTTAATGCATTCAAAGCACACATATTATTTTCTATATAATTACAAAACATTAGTATCATCAACATAATTTTATAAAAACTCCGGCGAATATTTGAGATTTTTGATCCTCTTAGGCCTAGAGCTCCTCTTTGTACATTTAGATTCTTTTTCAGTCTTTTCTTATTCTTGTTGTGTAGTTCAATAATTCTTTTGGTCATATGTTTTCCTTACAAGTGTAATGAATCATGGTAGTCTCATACCCATAATGAATCGATATAAGTAATCCAAGGACTAAGGAATGATTTCCCTACCTTATAGTAAGTCATTCTTTACACTATATATTCATTACCTTTCATAAGAAATTCTCTTTTGATCATGTCATTGATTTCATTACTTTCATTTTTATATAATATATATTTCATATACACGAGACTTTGGAATCATTGATGTATCATTAATACATCTCAAATGAGGGCCCAACAGATGGGACCTCAACCCGAGGGCCTTCTTTAGAAAATACAAAGTTTGCTTCATTCGTTCATTCATACATCACATTATTCATCTCATTCATTCGTAGGCTGATGTAGACACCAGCTATACCTAGGATGAAGTTTAAGACTCTCATCGGGATCATGAAGTGCTATGACTAAGAATGACCTAATGTCATTACTTGAATCAGATTTCACCTCTTGATTGTCTTGTAGAAACACCTTCGGCATCGTTCATTTCATTATATTTTATATTTGAGGCCGGCCTCATTATTTATTTGGGAAATTTAACCTTAACCAATATAGATCATGTGAGCATCATGAAATCCAGTGTCTGCCCCACATCGAAAAGAGGTGGAATCACCGGCCAAAGTGACCCAAACATGCTACTGTATATGGGGAGTCGAACCCTGCTAGATCCCTATATTTGAAGTATAGATTCAAAGACTAGGATATATAAGGAGAATCATACCTGGCATGCCGGACAGTCTCATCTCAAGAGAGTTACGTGAACCTCCGCCCTTCTCGAAGGAAGGCATCACTGCTCATAGCTAGCTTATCGGTGCTCAGAATAAAGTTCCATTGCATTCAACTTATAAATCATTGAAGTTGGCTTCTAGTATGAGGACATCATTGATCATTAGATGATTTCTCATCTCATCATTAGTATTAAGCGTAAATTTTCCTTACACTTACATATAGAGTATGATTGAGACTTGTCTCTCAATATTCATCACTCTCTTATGTGAGTATTTTTAGTGACCTTTACTTAGGCTTGGTTGAGACTTGTCTCACCATTCATCTTAGTGTCTTATCATGTTGTCACTATTTTCATTATCATCATAGATTAACATAATTACTTACCTCATTACGTGAATGTTTATTTCTTCTTTAACTTTTAGTGTTGACTGAAGCATTATGGAGGCTTGCTTCTAGATTTACATTTACTTACTCTAGTGGTGACTAGTCATCCATAATTTACATTAATGAAATGTGAATTTTCCTTACATATCATCCTTTGGTGTTAATTAGACTGGCTCACACATTCTTACACCTTCATACGTGAGTATTCTTTTAACATCGTAGCTTAGGTGTAAGTGACACTTGTTTCACTTCCTTTAACACCCCATTCTGGTCACTCACTTATTTTAGACCCCTTTAATTATTTTATCACTCGCGTTACTTAATTTAGTGTAGTATATTTATATCATCGTTTATGGACGATGAGCATTTCATTCAATGAGTTTCATGAGTTCATATGTCATTCTTTTAGAGCATGTTGGGAGTTGTCCCAATGAGTGGCATGCCCTTGATTATGGTTTTATTGAATTAGCTTAGAAGTGCTTATATTATCATTTGATACTCTAACTACACAATATTGACATATGATTAGTATTGTCCTCAACCTTTGAATATTAAACTACATAACCATTTTTGTTTGCATGTGCCATTTTTACGTATATTCATATTTAAATTTAATACGTATGAATAATTAGCCAATCTTTTAATAATTTAAAATAATATTATAGTCATTTACATGCATCACTTTTAGAGCACGTATCATTAGCCATTTTATAGGCATACATTAGTATAGGCATAAACAATTGCGCATAGATTTTATAACCATCTTTGTTTTCATAAGCCAATTTTCATGCTCAACATGCTTAAGTTTTTATACATTATACATTAGTCAATCTTTTAACATATCTTTAGGCATGACGTTTTTAAACATTTTGAACAGCATAATATGATCATTTACTGAACACAACATCATCAACAAGTCACATATACAGTAGGTATACACAACAAACCGTAATAATTATCATACATAACAGTTTCAGACACATCTTAACATAGTATCATTCCCTTAACCAATCTTGGTCCATGACTTTAAAGTAACGTTTTTAAGACATATTTGACAGCATTATATTAATATTTGATGAATTTAACACCTTCATAATGTCACAATAAAAGCAGTGCAACATTCGTCCAAATACATCAACACTTAAAACAATTACGGGTGTAACTAACACATTGTCGATTCATGATTCACGTTTCAAGCACTTAACTTTATACGATCACAACTTCATAGGTTAATCGACAATCATAATTCAAGAACATTACACATAAGATTAGCCAGCACCACATACCAACAAGATAATATCTAACCTATTCAACATGGAATCAAAAAGGATACTAGGGATAAAGGAATTCGACAAGAACACGGGAACACCCTAGTTTTCAAAATCTTTGAATCGTTGAAAAGGAACTTCACTTGGAGAAAGAAGTCCAGGGGAGAAAACCATACCTTATGTAAAACATAATCTACGAATACCACCTTGAACGAAACCTTGAAGAAACCTTGAAATCGCCCTAGAATCGATAAATGTTTTATTTTTTTCTTGCAATCGTTGCTTACTATTTTTGCGCCCTTTTTGTCTATGAGTTTGAAAGTGTTTTTTAGGTTTAAGAACTGATGTTGACTCATTCAACTTAGGTTTTAATAAGTTATTTAAATAATTAAATTAACTAATTATTAAAAAGCCCCTCCAAAATTGACTAGAACGAGGAAAACACAATACTTGGTCAAATCTAAAAATTTTCCTAAGAATTTCTTTTTTCCCCTTTAGATTAATTAATTAAATGGATAATTTAATTTATTAACGTACCTAGGGTAACTATTGAAGTGCCCCTAACTCATTGGAACAAAAATTAACCATTTTGGACCATCATAGGTTAAGTACTAGGATGTTTCTTGAGTTGTAATAGGTTAGTGTAAGAATTTCGGTTTGACCCCTTTAATTTAATTAAATAAATGGATAATCTAATCAATTAATTTACCTAGGTTAATTACTAGAGTACCATACGTCGTTATAACTATAACTAATCCTTTGAACCATCCTAGGCTAGGTACTAGGTTGTCTTTTTCTTGTTTTAACCGAATTTGAATATTGCTTTGTGATTTCGGTTTTGCCTCTTTAAATTAATTAATTAAGTTTCAAAATTAATTAATTAGGGTAATTAATAAAATACCCTTAAGTCTTTATGATCTTAACTAACTCTTTGGACCATCCCAGGTTAGATACTAGGTTTTCCCTTTCTTGTCTTAATAGAAATCTGAAAATTTCCTTTTTATTTCTATTTTAGACCTTTCAAATTAATTAATTAATTTTCTAAATAAATTAATTAGGTAAACTACTGGAATTACTAAAGTAACCCTAAGTTATTAGGACCATAACTAATCTTTTGGACCATCCTAGGTTAGGTACTACGTTGTCTCTTTAACTAGTACTAGGTTAGTGTCAACCCGGTTTTGGTTCCTAACTGAATTCGATTAGGGTGGTCCCCTCCTTTGGTAGCTTCTTCACATGTTTTACACGTGTTTGCACATGGATTGGTTGCACTTTCCTAACTAACTATTATTTATGGTTCATTTGGGAATGTTTACTTATTGTCCCAAGGATCCTACTATGTCCTTGGGTATTGCTTAATCTACATGATCCTTTTAAATGGTCATGTGTTACGGTACTAGGCTTGACACTTGGATGCCTAGTAGTTCATGAGATTTGTATAGAATATTTTCTAATTAGATTAGGGTCTTCATTTCATGTACATTAGTTACACAAACTCATAGACACTTGAAAATTTTGGCTCACTTTCTCTAAGACAACATTTTCTACTATGCCCATAATTTTCCAAGAAATATTGGGCATTAGGACACCTATTTACTTTTGATACATATTCTTAAGAACCTATTGGGATTTTCATTAAACGTATGATTTTTCAGAATGTTACAAAATCCCCCACTTCTGAACATTCGTACCCGAATGACACTTACACATCATTTAAACAAAAAGGTGACTTTCGAAAGTTACTTTATCATACTTAAATATTTCTCTTTTGTGAATATATGATTCACACTTATTTGGATAATGCATATCTTTCAAGCTTGTCTGAAGCTTCATATTTGAGATTGAGGAATTTCCTTCTCAATCACAATAAACTTAATGCACATCAAAAATCATGCAACATACAAAACATGCCTATGCTACACAAAAACAGCAACATAAAATGCAACATAACTTCGTTTTAACTCAAAAAGTGCTATTATAAGACATGCGATTAGGGACTTACCACATCAAACCCACTAAAGCATTTAAACATAGAGTTTCTTAACATAAACCAGACTTAGTAAGAGTATATATAACCTCTTAGATAACATCTTATTGGCCTTAAGATTTGAATCCAATGAATCCCAACTTAGCTTCAAAGGGACTTGCCACTATGCCATCTACTTCTCTACATACCCCTTCTACCTTAACACTGTCTCCGATGGGAGTAGTAACTAGAAACGGTTCATGTAAGATCTCAGGAAGTAAGTCAAATTGATTATCCACCAAAGGAGTAACCATAGACAAGGTAGATCCTGGATCTAATAATGCATAAACAGGAAAGGAGAAGACAAGCAAGTTACCATTATCCACATCCGCGGACTTCTGTCGTTCCTCTCTTCCTTTAAGCACATAGAACCGGTTTCTCTTGGGGAGTTCGGCTACAACATAAGGATTTGGCCGAGGCTGAGCATCTCCCTTGACCTGTTGGATTCGAACCACACCCTTCTCATTTTAACCCAACTTATTTGGAAACTGAATCCTTACTACCCTGTATCTATAGTCTATTATAGCATAACACTTATGAAGAAAATCCATGTCTAATCCATATTCTTGAGTTGGTATGCAGCCAACTTAGCCTTCTCCTCCTCATCAATACTCATAGAAGGCTCTTAGACATTACCATGCATTCAAATACATGCGAACAACCACATTCACCACACGTCTTTCGTCTACATCGGGCATTTCCATTATGGCCCCTTCCTAGGAAATCCACATCTAGAGCCTGGCGCCTTAGACCACTTGGCCATCCTATTTTTTGTGTGTATTCATCTACGGGTTCACACAAGAAGAAAGTTAGATACTTATAATGACAGAATGTGTCAAAGCTCTAGATAGCACAATAAAGAGTAGAAGAAGGGAGAATTTCCTATTATCACATAGTCTTTAAGTCATGATTGTGGCGCGCTTCACAACCATAAGTTAGAAACTACGTAATGTGATTGTGTTGAGCTTTAAATCCTAGGTAATTTAACTTCATGCTCTGATACCAAGTTTGTCACGACTCGGATTCTGGAATCAACCGGGATCGTAGACCTCTGAGAGGTCACAGACAAGTTTCATCTTGCTTTATCTAAAACTAAGTGTAGACTAAAACTGTAGCATCCTCGAAATCAAGAGGACCTACCAAATGGTCTGGAGAAACATTGATGTCCAAACGGTTGCAAGAGTTGTCAATCTCTCTCTTAACCTGCATCTATAAAATAGTAAATAGTAGGGGTTAGTACACCGCTTGTACTAAGTATCGGTGTATGCACACATACACATAAGGCTATGCGTGATCAATGAAAATTCTTCCTAAACAACGTGCTATTTTTGGAAAGCCTAGTCACTAGACTTTCCTAAATTGTTTGTTGTGAATTGTGGTATGACTATGATGTATTTTAATACATTCAAAGCACACAACTCATTTTGTATATGATTACAAAACATTAGTATCATCAACATAATATTAGAACAACTCAGGCGAAGATTTGAGATTTTTGATTCTCTTAGGCCTAGAGCACCTCTTTGTACACTTAGACTATTTTTGAGTCTTTTTCTTCTTGTTGTTGTGTAGTTCAATAATTCTTTTATTCCTATGTTATACTTACAAGTTCAATGATTCATTGTAGCGCCATACCCAAAATGAATTGATGTAAGTAATCCAAGGACTAAGGAATGATTTTCCTACCTTATAGTGAGTCATTATTTACACTATATATTCATTACCTTTCATATACAATTCTAATTGATCATTCCATTGATTTCATTACTTTCATGTTTTATATGTTATACATTTCATATACACGAGACATTGGAATCATTGATGTAACATTAATACATCTCAAATGAGGGCCCAACAGATGGGACCTCAACCCGAGGGCCTTCTTTAGAAAATACAAAGTGTGCTTCATTCGTTCATTCATACATCACATTATTCATCTCATTCATTCGTAGGCTGATGTAGACACCAGCTATACCTAGGATGAAGTTTAAGACTCTCATCGGGATCATGAAGTGCAATGACCAAGAATGACCTAATGTCATTACTTGAATCTGATTTCACCTCTTGATTGTCTTGCACAAACACCTTCGATATCATTATCTTTCATACTTTGAGGTTGGCCTTATTCTTTCTTTGGGAAATTTAACCTTAACCAACATAGATCATGTGAGCATCATGTAATCCAGTGTCTACCCCACACTGAAAAAGAGGTGGAATCACCGACCAAAGTGACCAAAACATGCTAGCGTATATAGGGAGTTGAACCCTGCTAGATCCCTATATTTGAAGTATAGGTTCAAAGACCAGGAGATATAAGGAGACCCATACCCGGTAGGCTGGACAGTCTCATCTCATGAGAGTTACGTGAACCTCCACCCTTTCCAAAGAAAGGCATCACGCTCAAAGCTATCCCATCAGTGCTCAGTATAAAGTTCCATTACATTCAACTCATACATCATTAAAGCTGGCTTCTAGCATGAGGACATCATTGCTCATTAGAGGATTTCTCATCTCATCATTAGTATTAAGTGTTAATTTTCCTTACACTTACATATAGAGTATGATAGAGACTTGTATCTTGATATTTAACACTCTCTTAGGTGAGTACTTTTAGTGACCTTTACTTAGGCTTGGTTGAGACTTGTCTCACCATTCATCTTAGACTCTTATCATGATGTCACCATTTTCATTAGCATAATAGATTAATATAATTACTCACCTCATTACGTGAATGTTCATTTCGTTTTTATCTTTTAGTGTTGACTCAAGCATTATGGAGGCTTGCTTCTAGATTGAGATTTACTTACTCTATTGTTGACTGGTCATCCTTACTTTACATTGATGAAATGTGAATTTTCCTTACATATTATCCTTTGGTGTTAATTAGACTGGCTCACACATTCTAACACCTTCATACGTGAGTATTCTTTTAACATAGTAGCTTAGGTGTAAGTGAGACTTGTCTCACTTCCTTTAACACCTCATTCTTGTCACTTACATACTTTATACCCCTTTAATTATGTTATAACTCACCTTACTTACTTACTTTAGTGTAGAAGATTTATATCATCGTTTATGGACGATGAGGACTTCATTCAATGAGTATAATGAGTTCATATGTCATTCTTTTAGAGCATGTTGGGAGTTGTACCAATGAGTGGCATGCCCTTGATTATGGGTTCGTTGAATTAGTTTATAAGTGGTTATATTATCATTTGATACTCTAACTACAAAATATTGACATATGATTAGTATTGTCCTCAACCATTGAATATTAAACTACATAACCAATTTTGCTAGCATGTGCCAATTTTACGTATGTTCATATTTAAATTTAATATGTATGAACCATTAGCCAATCTTTAAATTATTTAACATAATATTATAGTCATTTACTTGCATCACTTTAACACAATGTAACGTTAGCCATTTTATTGGCATACGATTAGTATTGGCATACAATTGGGCATAGATTTCATAACCATCTTTGTTGGCATAAGTCAATTTTCATGTAAACATGCTTAAGTTTTTATACATTATATATTAGCCAATTTTTTAACATAACTTTAGGTATCACGTTTTTAAACATCTTGAACATCATAATATGATCATTTACCGAACACAACATCATCCACGAGTCACATTTACAGTAGGTATACACAACAAATCGTGATCATCTTCATAGATAACACTTTCCGACACATCTTAACATATTATCATTCTCTTAACCAATCTTAGTCCATTACTTTAGGGTAACGTTTTTAAGACATATTGGACAGCATCATATTAATATTTGATGAATTTAACACCTTCATAATGTCTCAATAACATCAATGCAACATTCAGACAAACACATCAACACTTAAAATAATTACGCGTGTAACTAACACATTGTCGATTCATGATTCACGTTTTAAGAACTTAACTTTATACGATCACCACTTCGTAGGTTTATCGACAATTATAATTCAAGAACATTACCCATAAGATCATCCATTACCATATACCAACAACATGATATCTAACATATTCAACATGGAATCGAAAAGCATACTAGGGACAACAGAATTTCACGATAACACGGGAACAACCCTAGTTTTCAAGATCTTTGAATCATTAGAAAGAAAGTTATCTTGGAGAAAGAAGTCCTGGAGAGAAACTCATACCTTATGTATAACATAATCTACGAGTACCACCTTGAACGAAATCTTGAAGAAACCTTGAAATTGCCCTAGAGAAATTGATAAATTTTCTGTTTTTTCTTGCATTCGTTGCTTACTGTTTTTGCGTCCTTTATGTCCATGAGTTTGAACGTGATTTTTAGGTTGAAGAACTAATCTTGACTCAATCAACTTACTTTCTAATAAGTTAATTAAATAAATTAATGAACTAATTACTAAAAAGCTCCTCCTAGATTGACTAGAACTAGGAAAACACAATACTTGGTCAAATCTGAAATTTTTCCTAAGAATTTCATTTTTCCCATTTAAATTAATTAATTTAATGGATAATTTAATTAATTAAGGTACATAGGGTAACTATTGAAGTGCCTCTAAATTATTGGAACAAAAATTAACCCTTTTGGACCATCCTATGTTAAGTAGTAGGATGTTTCTTGAGTTGTACTAGGTTAATGTATGAATTTTTATTTGACCACTTTAATTTAATTAATTAAATGGATAATTTGATTAATTAATTTACATAGGGTAATTAATAAATTACCCTTAAGTCTTTATTACCATAATTACTCCATTGAACCATCCTAGGTTAGGTACTAGGTTGTCTTTTTCTTGTTTTAACCGAAATCTTGATATTGCTTTGTGATTTCGATTTTCCCCCTTTAAATTAATTAATTATTTTTCTATATTAATTAATTAAGTAGAATAGGGTAATTATTAAAGTAGCCTTAAGTCGTTAGAATCTTAACTAACTCTTTGGACCATCCTAGGCTAGGTACTAGGTTGTCCCTTTCTTGTCTTAACCGAAATCTGAAAATTTCCTTTTTATTTTTTGTTTTAGCCCCTTTAAATTAATTAATTAATTTTCTAAATTAATTAATTAGGTAAACTTGGGTAATTACTAAAGTACCCTTAATTTTTTACGACTATAGATAACCTTTTAGACCATCCTAGGTTAGGTACTAGGTTGTCTCTTTAACTAGTACTAGGTTCGTGTCAATCCGATTTTGGCCATAGGTTGTCGGGTGCACTAATGGGTCCAATTTGGTTAGTACTAGGTTATTTAGTTATTTACGGAACTAGGTTAGACTCTAGAATTGGTAGGGATGTTAGGCCCCACATGGAGTGGTCCCTTGTGCACATTTTTCCCCCTAACTACCCTAACCGAATTCGGTTAGGGTGGTCCCTTCCTTTGGCAGCTTTTTGACATGTGATTGCACATGGGTTGGTTGCACTTTCCTAAGTAACTATTATTTATGGTTCATTTGGGAATGTTTACTTATTGTCCCAAGGATCATCACTATGTCCTTGGGCACTGTTTGTTCTACATGATCCTTTTAAATGGTCATGTGTTATGGTACTAGGCTTGACACTTGGATGCCTAGTAGTTCATGAGATTTGTATAGACGACTTTTTAATTAGCTTAGGGTATTTATTTTAGGTACATTCATTACACAAACTCATAGATACTTAAAAATTAGGCTAACACTCTCTAAGCCAACATTTTCTACTATGCCCATAATTTTCTAATATGCCCAATATTTCTAAATATTGGTCATTGGAATGCCTATTTACCCGTGATACACATTCTTAAGAACCTATTGGGCTTTTCATTAAATGTATTATTTTCTGTAATTTTACAATATTTTATACATTTTAGATTACTTTTTGGAACATAAATTCGACTCCATCAAAAATTGCAATTATTCCATTGCCGCTGGAGTATGTACAATATGATATAGCTTCACTATCAAAACCACCTTCTAACATTGAAGAAGATGATGTTATGCAATTTCCTAATTCAGATGATGACTTTAAAGACCCATCAAAATCAATTAATAATAAGGAAAAGGAAAAGTTTGTATCTGATATCTTACATACCTTGAAGCGGCTCAGGCAATTTCTCCCGGTTATACCTAAGAAGATCCTACCCAAAGTTGTCCAAGATTACAATATACAAAGGTCACAAACACATAATGCCCTAATTTCTCTATCAATAAAGACTTAGCGTGTGAGGCACACAAAGCATCATATTGTTGTTGTAACCAAGCCAGTCATCAAACAATTACCTGTCAAACATAAAAAAAATCGAATGATATAGGTGTTACAACATAGAACAACGATTCATCTCAAATCAACATTTCGCGTGATCAATTTGATTTATTTAAATTGGTTGTAAGTATAATACTATTGCACATATTGTTGTATATTTATTTTAAACATTTTTAAAATCCATACTTTCATGTATTTCTAGGTTAAAGAAGAGTTTACTGATTTAAAAAAATTGATACAAGACAACTTCAATGTTGTATTGAATGTCATTAACAACAAAAAATCAACTGTCAAGATTTTGTATTCAAACATATAATTACATTTGTTATATAAATATTATTATGTATGTTGAATTTATAAAAGTTCGTTTCAAAATTATGATATAGAAATTACACCAAAAACTCCAATTGGAGGCATGCCACAATCACCTATGAATCTCCATTTTCTAGTTCCGGACTACAACGTCCAGATGAAATGAATAACTTAGAGAACAAAGAGGTAATTAAATATTATCTGAATGCATATGTGCAACTTTCAACTTTTTATATCTATAATTACTTATATATACAAATTAAAATCTAAATTTATTGCACAATACCCGTTTGTATAATTGTAATACCATATACGTTCATGTGTTAATTTATGAACATTGGATTTTTTTATTATATTTATTTAAGTATTTAAGCTTGTTGGTCAGCATTTGAAGCTTCCTATCATTAATGAGTTATCAAGGGATTAAAAGAGTTTGGTGGATTGTTTTTATTTTTCTGTTGCCTTTGTATACTTTTGTTTGTATTTGATATATTTTTAGAAATTAATTAAATCCAAGACTATTTGTCAGTAGGTTCCCATCACTGATGAGTTATCACCAGATGATACAATTTTAGAGGTTTAATTATGACTTATATGATGTTTTTTGTATACATCTTTATACATTCATAATTTTGTTTGTCTAATTTATGAAATTTTATTTCAGGATTCTGATTTTGAAGTTCCACCAAAATTTCTAACTAGGGGCATGTCGTAGTCACCTGTAGTTCCAAACTACAACATCTAGATGAAATGAATAACTTATAGAACAATGAGGTAATTCAATAATATCTTAAGTATATGAGCAACTTGTAATTGTAAATTTCTATAATTACTTTTATATATAAATTGAAATCAATATTTATTACACAACACCCGTTCGTATAATTGTTATACAAACATGTTTATTTGTTAATTTATGAAAATTCTTATTTATTGAAGGTCCCCTAACCGCTGAGTTGTCACTAGATCAGGAAAACAGGGAGGTTTTATTATGTTCTTAACTTATGTTTTTGTATATTTATTTTTGCTTTGAACTTTTATAAGTAAAGTCTCTGTTCGCATACACATTAATTAAGAATTTATTTTTTAAGCATGTTGGTCAGTCTTTAAAGGTTTTCTTCACAAACCGGATGTTCCCTTCACTGATGAGTTGTCACTAGATCAGGAAAAATAGGAGGTTTGATGATGTTCTTAACTTATATTTTTGTATATGTATTTATGCTTTGAATTTTTATGTATAGAGTCTCTGTTAACATACACATTTATTATGAATTTATTTTTTAAGCATGTTGTTCAGTCTTTAAAGGTTTTCATCACTGACGACTTATCACCAGATGTTCCCATCACTGATGAGTTGTCACTACATCAAGAAAAAACGGAGATTTTATTATGTTCTTAACTTATGTTTTTGTATATGTATTTATGCGAACTTTTGTGTATAAAGTCTCTGTTTGCATATATATTTATTAAGAATTTGTTGACTGTTGGTTAGTTTTTGAAGGTTCCAATCACTGACGAGTTATCACCAGATGATACAATTTTAGAGGTTTGATTTGACTTATATGATGTTTTAGTATACGTCTACATACACTGATAATTTTGTATAATTGGTCGACTTTATTATTATTTTAAGCTTGTTGGTCAAGATTTCCGGAATAACACATCATATGTGTTGCATCGATTCAGATGATATCTCCTTCTGATGCAAGCTACAATACAGTCCTAACCAAATCTGTGATACTGATTCCTGGTCTACAACTGTCGAGACTCAACCCAGAAAGAAGTATTGTCTAACATTCGGTGGCAGGAGTGGTGGATGAGATACCAATTGATTGAATTAGGCGTCCAAGTCGATATAATACATCATCATACATAAGAACTTTTGAATCTTTTTTTGGTATAATTTCAAATTTATACATTTATTTTTATTTATACATATACAATTATAATTTATACAATCTAACTATTACTTATTATCTCATTTCAGGTAGTTCTTCAAAGTTGTATGTAATCTTTGATCAAAAACATCCATTTGACTCTATTAGTGGAACACATGATACACACGATACATCGCTATATATCGATTCGGACATGGTTAAGACAAGGTCTTCTTGCTAGACACCAAAACAAGTAAGTGTACATATAACTGGTATGATATATATATATATATATATATATATATATATATATATATATATATATATATATATGATATGTATGTATATTTACTAATTATTTTAGTATTTGTGACTAGTTTGCTAATTTTTCCTTTTCTAAGTGATGAAAAATCTGTAATACGTAAAATCTAAATACAATATAATTGGGGATTTTCGAAACAAAATCAAAAGAAATCTCACTAAATAATTGGTGACTTCGAATTACATTTATCAATTGAGTGATATCTTGAATTAATTGTGAGATTTGTTGAACAAAATGGAGAAACTTGAAGAAATAGTTTTTTTATGATTAACGAGTGAAAGAACAATGGTTGAAAATCGTGAAGAAAGAGAAAAAATAGGTGAAAACGTGAAAGATGGGGAAAATATTTACTAGGTTAGAACCTAGAAAGAAGGGTAATGGGTAGTGAATTTTTTTTCTTTTTTACGGTTAGCGTGGTGTCGAAGTTGGTTCAACGTTGGTCTGTTTTGAGAAATAAAAGAATGTCACGACCTAAACCGGGTTGTGACTGGCACCCACACTTACCCTCCTATGTGAGCGAACCAACCAATCTAACCTTAACATTTCAATATAATATCAACAGAAAGTAATGCGGAAGACTTAAACTCATTAAATAAAGACCAATTCATTAACTTCTAAAATTCCACATCTATTATTCCCCAAAATCTGGAAGTCATCATCACAAGAACATCTACGATCAAACGACTAAACTAAGAGTATTCTAAAAGCTAAAAATACATCAGAAGCTAGTCCATGCCGGAAGTTCAAGGCATCAAGACTTGAAGAAGAAGATCCAGTCCAAGCTAGAAGCATTAGCTCACCCTGAATTTCCGATGTAGTAAGACTGGCTTGAATTACTGTTGAGTTGAAGACGATGGCACGTTTGCTGCACTCCACAAATAAACAAGAAGAGAACATAAAAGTAGGGGTCAGTACAAAACACGGGTACTGAGTAGATATCTTCGGCCAACTCAAAATAGAAATCAATATATACCAAGTAATATCATAAAATCAACTATGATACTCAACATGTAGCAACAACAAATACTATATCATTAACAATTACCGTCAAGTTCACACATGAGGACTCAAGCCTCGATACCATACTCATTTGGGAATCATGTTCATTAGATTGAGGATATTAACATCTTTCAAGATTCATTATCTTTATTTCTCTTGTGTCGGTACGTGACACTCCGCTCCCTCAATATTCATTAATCCTCTTGTGTCGGTACGTGACACTCCGATCCCCTAAATCTATGTGTCGGTTCGTGACACCCGATCCCCTAATACTACGTGTCGGTTCCTGACACCCGATCCCCTAATACTACGTGTCGGTCCGTGACACCCGATCCCCTAAATCTACGCGTCGGTTCGTGACACCCGATCCCCTAATACTACGTGTCAGTTCGTGACACCCGATCCCCTAATACTACGTGTCGGTCCGTGACACCCGATCCCCTAATACTACGTGTCAGTTCATGACACCCGATCCCCTAATACTACGTGTCGATCCGTGACACCCGATCCCCTAATACTACGTGTCGATTCGTGACACCCGATCACCTAATTCTACGTGTCGGTTCATGACACCCGATCCCCTAATACTACGTGTCGGTTCGTGAAACCCGATCCCCTAATTCTACGTGTCGGTTCGTGACACCCGATCCCCTAAATCTACGTGTCGGTTCGTGACACCCGATCCCTTAATACTACGTGTCGGTTCGTGACACCCGATCCCCTAATACTACGTGTCGGTCCGTGACACCCGATCCCCTAATACTACGTGTCGGTTCGTGACACCCGATCCCCTAATTCTACGTGTCGGTTCGTGACACCCGATCCCCTAATCTCCTTCCATCAATTCATCAAGCCTTCTTTCTTACCAAAGCATCATCAATCTCATTACTTTAGTTCATCAAGCCTTCTCCCTTACCAAGGCATCATCATTAAAAAGAGATTAGGTTTTTATCAAGATTTGGGATTCAATAACTTCATCATGCTTAATATAATCACAATTATATAATCACGTTCATGCATGCATACAATTAAGCACATAGCAGGGTTTACAATACTACCAATACATATCATTCTCTATTAAGAGTTTACTATGAAAGCATGAAAACCATAACCTACCTCCACCGAAGATTCGTGATCAAGCAAGCAAATTTTCCCAAAGCTTTGTGTTTTTCCCCTTCTCGATCGTCTCTCTCTCTATCGATTCCCTTCTCTCTCTTCCTCTTGTTCTTTCTATTTTCTTTATTCAAACCCTCTTTCTTTTACCCTAATTAGTATATAATTAAGAATAAAAGATGACAATAATAGCCCACTAATTAACTTAAGGTTACCTCTTTTATCCCCCATGAAATTGAGTTATTAATATAGACCCACGTAATATATAATTATAGCAGAAATAGTCCAAAACGCCCCTTTAAAACTTAACCAGAATTCCGACTTCAACTGGGATTACGCAACCTGTGACGTCCCGTCGCGCTTGCGACGGTCCGTCATGCAGGTTCGTCAAAGACTCGATTTCCTTAAGGAGTATGTGACGGCCGGTCGTACCTACGACGGTCCGTCCTGCACTTTCGTCACGACGTTCAGAGAATCGTTCCCTGTACCAAATTCTCAAGAGTTGAAGTGTTTTGAAACGGTGGATCACGACGGTTCGTCGTGCCTGTGACGGTCCGTCCTGCAGGTCCGTCACAGAGTTCAGAGAGTCGATTTCAGCACCCAAATTTCAGAATTTTTAAGTGTTTTGGGACGAGACACCCTCGACGGTCCGTCGTGCCCATGACGTTTCGTCGTGGGTTCCGTCGTCTCAGCCTGTTTTTCCAGAAATAAAATCTACTGCTCAAAACGACTTAACAGGTCGTTACAAAGAAAAAGAAAAATAATAATATTTGGATATAAATCATTTTCTAAAATATTGACATTTTGAATAATTATTTGAAAGTGTAGATGGTTTTACTAATTATGTTAGGGATTGTGACTAGTTTTCTAATTTTTCCTTTTATAAATGATAGAAAATCTATAATACATAAAATTTAAAATACAACATAATTGGTGATTGAAAAAAAAAACAAATCTCACTAAATAACTGGTGACTTCAAAATCACCTTTATCAATTGAGAGATTTTTTGAATTAATTGAAAATTTTGTTAAACAAGTTGGGAGAACCTTGAAGAATTAGTTTTTCTTGAACAATGAGGGAGAGAACAATGGTGAAAACGTGAAGAAAGAGAAAATATGTGAAAACGTTAAAATGAGAAATATTTTATTGGGGTTAAAACCTAGAAAAAACAAGTAATGGATAGTGGATGTATTTTTTTTTTTCTATTTTACTAGTTAGTGGTGTAGAAGTTGGTCCAATGTTGGACAGTTTTGAGAAATAAAAAGAAAAAAAAAGAATAATATTTGGATACAAATTATCTTCTAAAATATTGATAGTTTAAATAATTACTTATAATGTAGATGTTTTTTCTAATTATGTTAGGGATTGGCACTAGTTTTATAACTTTCTCTTTTCTAAATCACGGAAAATAAGTACTACATAAAATCTGAATAAAACATAATTGGTGATTTTTAAAAACAAAATTAAAATAAATTCTTACTAAATAATCGGTCTCTTTGAAATTAGCTTTATCAATTGAGAGATTTCTTTAACTAATTGAAAGATTTGTTGAACAAATAGGGAGAAACTTTAAGAATAAGTTTTTTTTTTTTAACAATGAGTGAGAGAAGAATGGTGAAAACATGAAGAAAGAGAAAATAGGTTAAAACATGAAAGATGGAGAAAAATTATTGGGGTTAAACCTATAAAGGTAGGGTAATGGATAGTGGATGTATTTTTTTCTTTTTTATTGGTTAGTAGTGTAGAAATTGGTCCAGTATTGGAATTTTTTCAAAAATAAATGGAAAGAAAAATAATAATATTTATATACGAACTATTTTCTAGAATATTGATATTTTGATAATTATTTTTAAAGTGTAGATATTTTTATTAATTATGCTCGGGAGTGTTGACTAGTTTGCTTATTTTCTCTTCTTCTCAATGATGAAAAAACTGAATACATAAAATATGAAATACAACATAATTGAAAACGAAATCAAAAGAAATCTCACTAAATAATTGGGGACTTGGAAATAACCATTATCAATTGAGAAATTTCTTGAATTAATTGAAAGATATGTTGAACAAATTAGGAGAAACTTGAAGAATTAGCTTTTCTTGAACAATGAGCGAGAGAACAATGGTGAAAATGTGAAGAGAGAAAAAATAAGTGAAAATGTGAAAGATGGAGAAAAAAGGACTAGTTTAAAACATAGAAAGAAGGTTAATGAGTTGTGGATGTATTATTTTTTTTTTTTGTTTTTTTTACCATTTAGTGGTGTAGAAGTTGGTCAAACGCTGGATTTTTTCATAAATAAAAATAGTAATATTTGTCAATTGAGAGATTTTTTTAATTGATTAAAAACTTTGTAAAACCAATTGGGAGAAACTTGAAAAATTAGTTTTTCTTGAACAATGAGCTAGAGAATAATGGTGAAAATGTGATGAAAGAGAAAATAGACGAAAAAGTGAAATATGGGAGAAAATTTTACTTGAGTTAAAACCTAGAAAGAAGGATAATGGGTAGTGGATGTATTTTTATTCTTTTCTACCAGTTAGTGGTGTAGAAGTTGGTTCAACATTTGACTGTTTGGTTACAAATTATTTTCTAATATATTGACATTTTGAATAATTATTTTAATGTGTAAATGTTTTTACAAATTATGTTAGGGGTGTGACTAGTTTGCTAATTTCCCTTTTCTAAATGAAGGAAAATTTGCAATACATATAATCAAAATTCACATAATTGGAGATTTTGATCACAAAATCAAAAGAAATCTACTAAATAATTGTTGACTTCGAAATTACCTTTATCGAGTGAGAGATTACTTGAATTAATTGAACAATCTGTTAAACAAATTGGTAGAAACTTGAAGAATTAGTTTTTCTTGAATAACGAGCGAGAGAGTATGGTGAAAACGTGAAGAAAGAGAAAATAGGCGAAAATGTATTAAAAGATGGGCAAATTTACTGGGGTTGAAACTTAGAAAGAAGGGTAATGAATAGTGGATGCATTTTTTTCTTTTTTACTGATTAGTGGTGTAGAAGTTGGTCCAACGTTGGACTATTTTGAGAAAGAAAAGGAAAGAAAAATAATAATATTTGGATACAAAATTAATTATTAAAATGTTGAAATTTTGAACAAATTATTAAAATATGAAGAAGAGGAGGATAAGGTAACTCTTCTTGATATGAAACATGATTTGAATACTTATTCTCTTAAAAAATTGAGAACATTAGCGAATGTTATGATTGATTCAGTAATTGAGTTAACTTCTAAAAGATATGAATATTGAGCTTGAAAATTTAAATTAAAACAAAGATAAAATGGAAGAGAAAATGCTGAAAATGGAAGATAAAATGGCTTCTCTTGAATCTGACAAGACTGAACTTAAAAAATAGTTGCATCAGAAAAATGAAGAAGCTGAAAAGCAAAAGGGAAAGTCTAATGGTTTACAAGTTGAAATTGAAGAAAAACATAAAACCTCTGAGAAAAATCTTGGGTTGGCTTTGGAGAAGAGCAACAACTTAGAAAGAGATATTGTCAAACTTAAAGATGAACTTGAAAAATATCTTAAGTGGACAAAATCTTCTAAGTTGATGTCTAATGTAACAAATCAGAGTAATTTCAATAAGAAAGGTCTAGGAAGTTTGAATATTACTCCTCCTTTTAATCCTCACAGCAAAAATGTTTTTGTGTCTGACAATTTGCTTCGCCTTCATTGTGGTAAAAATGGGCCTTTAAAAGAAGAGTGTACTGTCTGGAGAAAGTCTCATGAAAGACTCTCTAAGTATATAGAGAAGCAAAGAGTATCAAGAGAGAGACCTGGTCCCACAGAACAATTCTTAACTAAAAAGGTTTTCAAAGAAAGGATCTGATTCTGCTCCAAAATCATTCGTCAAAAAGAATCCAAAACTACCCCATTTGACTGAAAACAATCTGATCACTCCCTTTTCTGCCTTCTAGGAACTCAAATTGAAATGGGTTCCCAAGCCTAACAAGTGATTCTTGTTGCAGGTGAGTGAGAGGAGCAGCAGTCAATGTTGGTATATGGACAGTGGATGCTCAAAACATATGACTGGTGATATCAAAAATTTCCTCTCACTCAAGACACTTCAAGGAGGAGGTGTCTCTTTTGCTGATGGAAAGAAGGGGTATATTTTGGGAGTTGGTAAAGTGGGAAAATCACTTGGAGAATAAATTGATAATGTGTATCATGTAGATGGATTGCAGTATAGTCTTTTGAGTGTATCTCAAATTTGTGATAAGGGAAATGAAGTGAAGTTTACTTCTGAGAAGTGCACTATGGTTAATCTAACTACAAAGAAAGTGATTCTTACTGCCATTAGAAGTGAAAACATGTATGTGGCTAACTTAGAAACGTCTCACGGAGATGATCTGACATGTCTTAGTGCTCAAAATGAAAATGCTGATTGTGGCATCGAAGACTAGGGCATGTGAGCTCATCTTTATTGAATAAACTGATTTCTGAGGACCTGGTCCTAGGTTTGCCAAAGTTAAAATTTTGTGGAAACAAAATTTGTGAAGTGTGTGTCAAAGGAAAACAAATCAGATCATCCTTCAAGTTAAAGAAGCAAGTAACATAATCAAGAGTACTCGAGCCGCCACACATGGATTTATGTGGACCTTTGAAGGTTCAAAGTAGAATTGGAAAGAAATACATTCTGGTGATAGTTGATGACTACTCAAGGTACACATGGACAAGATTCCTAAGATCAAACGCAGAAACACCTGAAGAATTGTTAGTGTTTTTCAAAATGATTCAAACAAAATTGAATCAAGTGATTGTTGGAATTAGATCTGATCATGGAGCTGAGTTTGAAAACTCAAAACTTGATCAATTCTGCATGGAGAATGGTATTAGTCGCAATTTTTCTGCTCCAAGAACTCCTCAACAAAATAGAGTAGTGGGAAGGAAAAACAGAACCTTGGTAAACATTGCAAGGACCATGATTATTGAGTCAAATCTTCCTCAAAGTTTCTAGGCTGAAGCAGTCAACACAGCATGTCATGTTACTAACAGATGTCTGATAATATTTTTATTGAATAAGACTCCCTACGAGTTGCTGAACAACAGAAAACCTATGTTGAGTTATCTTAGGGCATTTGGTTGCAAATGTTTTGTGTTGAACAATGGAAAATATGATATAGGAAAATTTGATCATATAAGTGATAAAGGAGTGTTTGTTGGATACTCTTCACCAAGTAAAGCATAAAGAGTTTTCAACAAAACAACTCAATGTATTGAAGAAAGTATTCATATTGTGTTTGATGAAGATGGAAGTTTGAAAAGTGATGCATCAAATGATGAAGATGAGTTTATTAAGCTGTTTAATTCACAGAAAATTGAAAGAAGTGAAGCTCGTGCAAATGATCAGTTGAGGAATGATAATCATAGTCTATCTAAAAAGACTGATGAAGTTGAAAAATGTGATGAGGGACTTGGTACCATTCTGAACGCCATCACAATACCTCAAACTCTCCAGAAAATGATGATTTCCTTGAAGAAGAAGAGAATACTGATAAGCCAAACCTGTCGACTTTGAGATCGGGATGGAAACATAGTTCATCACATCCACTTGATAATCTTATCTCACCCTTGAATTTTAGAATTCACACTAGATCAAAAACAAGGAATCTAGTTGCATTTTAAGAGTTTATATCATCTATTGAGACAAAGAATGTGAAAGAGGCATTAGGTAATGCAGATTGGATCAATTCAATGCAAGAAGAACTTCATCAGTTTGAAAGAAGTACTATTGTCAAAACAATGATAGGAACTAGATGTGTTTTCAGAAACAAGCTTGATTAAAATGGTGTGATTACTAGAAACAAATCCAGATTAGTTTTTCAAGGATGCAATCAGCAGGAAGGAATACACTATGATGAAACTTTTGCTCCTGCTGCAAGGATGGAGGCTATCAGAATTCTAATAGCTTTTGCAGCATTCATGGAATTCAAGTTGAATCAAATGGATGTCAAAAGTGCATTTATAAATGGAGACTTGAAAGAGGAGGTGTTTGTTAAACAACCTTCTGGGTTTGAGGATGCTGAGCTACCATATCATATGTTCAGATTGAATAAGGCTCTATATGGTTTAAAACAAGCCCCTAGAGCTTGGTACGAAAGGTTGTCAAAGTTTTTGTTGAAAAATGGGTTCAAAAAAGGAAAAATAGACAATACCTTGTTCTTATTTAAAAGAGAACAGGAATTTCTTATTATTCAGGTGTATGTGGATGACATAATTTTTGGAGCTACATCAGAGCATTTGTGTGAAGAATCTTCATCATTAATGGGAAAGGAATTTGAGATGAGCATGATGGGTGAATTAACCTTCTTTCTAGGTCTACAAATCAAGCAATCATCAAATGGAATCTCAATCAGTTAGGAGAAGTTCATTAAGGAGCTGTTCAAGAAATTCAATGTGTTTGATTCTAAACCTATTGATACTCCTATGGAACAAACTCCAAGATTATAGCAGATGAATCCGATTCTCTTGTGAATCAAACCGTGTATAGAGGAATCATTGGATCCTTGCTGTATCTGACTGCTAGAAGACTTGATATTGTATATAGTGTTGGAATGTGTGCTAGATTGCAAGCATGTCCTCGTGATTCGCATTTGAAGGCTGCAAAACGTATTCTAAGATATTTGAAGAAGACAGGGGACCTGGTCCTTTTCTATCCAGCAGGTGACACTTTTGATCTTTTTGGTTTTGCAGATGCAGATTTTGCTGGTTATCAAGTTGACAGAAAGAGTACTTCTGGAATTTCCCATTTCCTTGGATCTTTAGTCATTTCTTGGGGAACTAAGAAACGGAATTATGTATCTCTTTCAACAGCTGAAGCTGAATATGTAGCAGCTGCTGCATGTTGTTCACAATTGTTATGGATCAAGCAACATTTAGAGGGTTTTGGTGTAATCATCAAGGTCATTCCCCTTATGTGCGACGATACTAGTGCAGTTAGTATGGGAAAGAATCTAGTTCAACACAAGAGAACTAAGCACATTGATGTTAGACATCATTTTCTGAGAGACAATGTTGAAAAGGGAAATATTGTGCTTACATATTGTCCAACGGAAGAACAAATTGCAGATATCTTCACCTAGGCTCTTAGCAAAGATCAATTTGAGAGTAATAGGTTGAAGTTGGGCATGATGAATTTGCAATAATTTCTAGATATTCAATAGTTGAATTATTTTGATGGCTAAACTTGCAGTGCAGGTATCCTTCGTGTCAATAAGATATTATCTGAGTTAGATCATTTTTGGTACCTATTGTAGGTATACATTCAGGAAGGACTAGAAAAGCAAAGACATGGATAGAACAGTTGAGGAATGATGATAAAGTTGTGTTATGGGACCTGGTCCCAGTAGAGGTTAGCATTTGTACATTAATTTTAACCTGAAAAAAGTGATCGTTGATAAAGCCACGTGTCAGTCATCGGTCATTCTGACCGTTAGTCCCATCGCTTACTTTTCAAGCGACGAGTCAAATCAAGGGACCTAGCACCGTTTCAACTCTTTTTAAACTCTTCTTCTTTCCTTTTTATTTCTTAATCCATCTTGAAACATTCCTTCACTATAAAAGAAAATGGAAGAAGAGAAATGACAAAATTTGTTTTTATCCCTTTTTCTTTTTCTTCAAAATTGTTACTCTTTTCTTCTTCTTGACAAAATGTCTGATCCTTCATCCGCCTCTAAGAAAATGCTTACAGACCTTAGTGAGATTAAACCTATTGCTTTCTATTCTCTTTCAGCAGTAGGGTCTAGGTCTAACATTCCGTCAAGTTCTTCCCAAGATATTCTTGAAAATCCATTTCACTCCATAGATCTGAACAACTCAAGTGTTCTTACTAGACCTGGTCGTCATCATGAAACACTTTCGGGTTCTTTGTTTGAAGGAGATTTGCCAAGTAACAAATTCTCAAAGTCAAACATTCTTGCTGCAAGTGAAGAGCTGGTGATTGAAAGTCTTGCTATGATGAGAGAGGGAGTCAGGGTCGAAAAAAATGAACCTTTTCAAGGTGAAGAGATCAGAGAGACTCAACCTATGTTTTATAAAACTCCAGACTTTGGGAGGTATCTATCTTCTAACTCCTCTGATTCAGCCAGTGATGATGAATCTATTCAGTGGAAGGTTGAAAGGAGAGATGTCAGTGTATCAAAAAAGGGAAACGAAAAGGTGGTGGAAGAAGTGCCTAGAAGGAGACCTACTACTAGATCTGATGCCAAAATATTGTTGGCTGATGCTTTGAAAGACAGTGCAAGGTCTACAACAGAAATCAGGAGTACTTGAACATTCAAAGTGTCAAATTTCAAAATGCCTGAGTCTGGTGTCGTAGAGGTGTCTGCTGAAAAGAAAAAAAAGAGGCACAGGAAGAAGAAATCATGAAAGACAAAGTCAAGAGATACCAAAAAGGCTAAGAAAACAAAATCTACCAAGGAGAGTTCTAAAGGAAAAAGGAAAAGGTCAGAGGGACTTGGTACCCAAACAAAAATTGAAGAGGAGGTCAACAAACAAGAAACTGTTGACAATTTGAGAAAGAAGTCTGTACTGGCTGGGAGGGTTTTTGATATGGGAATAATTAACCTTCGTGGAATGGACTCACTTAATGACATGGTGGAGATTTAGTCATGGATGCATCTCTTCAACAAAAAATCTCTCATTCATCATGAAGAGAAAGTGCGTGAATTTTACTACAACATTCAATTTCAGGAAGATGGAAGTGTCCATACCAGAGTGAATGATATTGCAGTGCATCGGGGTGAGTTTTTGTTGGGGAAAATTCTTAAGGTACCTCGAGATGGTACCAGGTCTGTGATTGGGAAAATATGTTCAATTGAGTTTGTGGCATTGGTCTAGAAGCTTCCCACAACAAAGTGTGCAGAGGTGTTTAAGAAGGTGATGAAAAGTGAGTATCAGTTAGTCTTTGAGTTTGTTAACAAAACTCTACTTCCTCGAACTGAAAAGAGGACCTCACCCACTTCTGTTGATTTGTATGTGGTGGAGTTGTTGTGCAAATTCGAACCTCTGAATCTTGCAAGAATCATGCTGGAACACATGTACAAGACTGTCATTGAGCGGAAAGGAATACATGGAATGGGATATGGGTACTTTCTCTCTGAAGTATTCAAATACATTAACATTCCACTTAGTGTTGGCAAGGTTGGTACAGTGAAACAAGCTTTTTCAGAAAATAATCTGGTTGAATGTGAGTGCCAAGAGCAAAATGGCTCAACTCATAGAAGACCAAGACCAACTCAAGCATAAAGTTGAGGAATTAACTATGCGACTGAGTGGAAAAGATGCTGAAATTGCTATTCTCAAAGTTGAGCAGCTCAATAAAGAGACAGAGGGAACTGGTACTGTTGTGGTTCAAGCCCTGGAAAGGGAAAATGCAGAGCTGAGGACCAAGGTTATTGCTTTGCAAGAAAAAGCAATAAAGGATAATGATGCTGCAAATGATAGACTCACTCTCATTATTCAGACCCTTTCTCATCAGCCTCCCCCTTCTTAGTCTGTTCCAATCTTTTTCTGTGTCTTCCTTGTGTGGCTTGTCTTTTCGTTATTGTATTCTCAATTCTGCTATTAATGTATTAAATGTTTATCTTGAAATGATATTTATATTATTCCCCATGTGTTCTAGCTACTATCTCTTGTGAATGATTTCCTTTGTGTTTCTAAGGCTTTGGTCTTCTCTGATATTATTGTTGATACTATTGGTTTACTGTATCTATTTTTTATGATGCCAAAAAAGGGAATTTTAACTGAAAAGTTGTAGCTGGACATGTTTGTGAGGGGGAATACAGTGAAACAATTTTTTTTTATTTCAGGAGGGTGGACAAGTAATTCAGGGGGAACTTGTTATGAAGCTGGAGTGGTGTCTGGAGTATTGTTTTTCATCATCAAAAAGGGTTGTAGTTTTGATGATGCGACAAACTCAGGGACCTTGTAAAGGTACTAGCTTCTTAACATGAGTTTTGATGATGTGACCAAATGAGGAACCTTGTAAAGGTACCAGGTTCTCAACATGAATAGATCGTTGACTGCCAGCTGGAAAAGGTACAAAAAGTGGGTGCGCCTTTCCCAACAGCGTCAAAAAAGTCAGACCTTTCCAACCATTGGCATGAGTTTAAGGAAAGGGACTTGTCTATGCAATGTCACTTTTCTTAATATCATTTCTTAGTTTTTACAACTTGAAAAAGCACTCTCAAGAACTTTTGCAAACGCTATAGAAAATCAAAGTGAAGAATTATTCTATAACAACTGAAAACTCAGGTGCATATTGTATAGTTGTTGAGAATATATTCTTTTGTTCTTACATTGTAAACTGTTCCTAAATCAATAAAGGAATCAGTGTGGTGGGTGTTGAAATTCTAAGTTGTCTAGAGTGATACCTTAGTGGGTAGAATAACTTCTACATAGGCTTATCAAGCAATAGAGTTATTGCTTGATCGTGAGATTAAAAACTTTTTCTCACATTTGTGTAACTGCTTTTTCTTTTTCCTGCGAAGATTAGTGAAACAGTTGTGTAAATCGTGTGAGACAGGTCGTGGTTTTACTCCCTTAAGCAAGGAGGTTTCCACGTGAAATTTTTGTGTTGTTAAACTGCATTTACTTTCTGTTATATTCTTGTTTGTGTGTCAAGGGACCTGGTCTATTGACTGATAGTGGACGCATAGATTCTAACATCTTCCCTTCATAATTAGGGACCACAATTGCTTCAATTCATATTGAAACATAGTCAACCCCGCCACAAGAATACACTTTATCCCATGAGAACTCATAAACGGACCCATGAAGTCAATGTCCCATACGTCAAATAACTCAATCACCAGATTGGGATTCATGGGAAGATCTTGGGTCCTTGAAATCCCTCCGTCTCGTTGGCAACGATCACATGATTTGGTGAAATCATGAGCATCTTGGTGGATGGTGGGCCCATAGTACCCACATTATAAGATCTTGTGCACAGTTCGAATACTACTATGGTGCCCACCAACAGGTGATGAATGACACATCTCAAGTACACTCATCAGTTCAACCTCAGGCATACAACAACGAATAATCCCATTGGCAGAACTCCGATTTACGTTAGGCTTATCGCAAAAAAAAAACTTCTTCACATCGTGTAGGAACTTCTTCCTTTGGTGTAAAGTCAAATCCGCGGGACAATCACTTGCCAAATAGTTAACGAAGTCTGCAAACCATGGGATCAGATCATGTGAAACGACCAATATATCCTCATCTGGAAACGCATCATTAATTTCAGCCTTTTCCCCCAGTTTGTGCATAGCTTCATCCTCCATTCTTAAGAAGTGGTCGACCATTTGAGTTGCAGTCCCCTTTCTCTCCTCCACCTCAAATTCAAAATCTTGAAGCAGTAATACCCATCTGATGAACCTTTGCTTTGCGTCCTTCGCTATCAACTACCTCAATGCAGAATAGTCGATATGCACTATGACCCTCATGCCAAGCAAATAGGATCGAAATTTCTCAAATGTAAACACCACTGCTAGAAGTTTATGTTTAGTTACAGTGTTGTTCTTTTGGGCTTCATTCAGAGCTTTGCTCACATAATAAATACGGTGAAGGATTTTATCTCTTCTTTGTCCTAATACCATGCCAAGTGCAACCCCACTCACATCACACATCACCTCAAATGTCTCACCCTGATTCGGTGAAATAATAATGGGCACAGAAACTAACTTCCCTTTCAATTCTCCAAATGCTCTCAGATAAGACTCATCGAAATAGAACTTACAGTCCTTCTCTAGCAATTTGCACAAAGGATATGCAACTTTTGAATAATCCTTTATAAACAATGAAAATCAACATGCCCGACAAAACTTCTCACACCCTTGATGAAGATGGGTGGTGAAAGTTTCTCTATGGCCTCAACTTTGGCCTGATCAAAATTTATCCCCTATTTTGAGATTCGAGGGTCCAACATTATGCCTTCTTTCACCATAAAGTGTCACTTCTCCCAATTTAGTATCGAATTGCAATCTTCACATCTCTTGAGCATGTCAGCCAGATTATTCAAACACCGATCAAAGGAGTCGCCAACCATAGAAAAATCATCCATGAAAACCTCAATAGTTTCCTCTACCATATCAGAAAATATCGACATCATATAACGCTGAAAAGTCATTGGTGCATTACACAACCCAAATGGCATCCTTTTGAATGCAAAAGTCCCATAAGGGCAAGTGAATGTGGTCTTTTCTTGGTCTTCCGGGGCGATAGAGTTCTGGTTGTAGCCTAAGTAGCCATCTAGAAAATAATACCAGCCTTGCCTACAAGTCTGTCCAACATTTGGTCCATGAAGGGAATGGGAAAAATGGTCTTTTTGTGTCCAAGCATTCAACTTTCGGTAGTCCATGCAAACTCTCCGTCCGGTCATAGGACTCATCAGAATAAGATCATTCCTTTCATTAGGTGTCACAGTCATCCCACCCATTTTTAGGCACGCACTGAATAGGGCACACCCAATTGTTGTCTACAATTAGATAAATGACTCTAACATTCAACCACTTGATGATTTCCTTTTTAACTACTTCTTGCATATGTGGGTTTAACCTTTTTTTGGTGTTCAATACTAGGTTTGTGGTCTGGCATGAGTTGAATTTTGTGGGAACAAATACCGGTAGGGATCCCAATAATATCTGCAATATTCCATCCAATGTCTCACTTGAACCTCTTTAACACCACCACTAAGAACTCTACTTGTTGCCCATTTAAATTTGTTGCAATAATCACCGGTAAAGTGTCATCTCTACCCAAAAACACATACCGCAAATGTGATGGTAGAGACTTAAGCACAAATTTTGATTCCTTCACAATAGATGGTCTCACAGTGGGGACTCGCGATGCTTCATTTCCGAATCCAACTTCTTCGGCTTTGACTGATATTCTTTTCTTTCAAGTTCATCCACCAAATCGTTACAATCTTCAATACCATCACTATCAAAATTCATGATGACAGCTTTCAGTGCCTCAACACTTAGACACTCTTCAGTTTGCACTTCCGATACACTCTCAACTCTGTTGGTTATAGCTGATACCGTTTGGATCTCACCACTCTGCTTCATGGACCTACAGAAATTGAAAGTTGCTTCTTCATTGTTCAACCTAAACTTTTCTGCCCTTTTTCCATATCGACTAATGCACTCACCGTAGCAAAGAATTGTCTCCTTAGGATAATGGGGACCTCAAAATCAACCTCACAGTCAAGAATCACAAAGTTCACCGAAAAGATGAACGACTCCACTTTATCAAGCACATCACGGAGTACACCTATGGGCCTCTTCACAGTTCGATCGGCCATAAGTAACCGCATCGTGGTAGGTTCTGGGTCCCCCAAGCCTAACTTCATATAAATGGACAGTGGCATAAGATTTATGATCGCAATAAGATCACAGAGTGCCTTCGCAAAGTGTAGCAACTCTATAGTACATGGGATAGTGAAGGCACCCGGATCCTCTTTCTTCTGCACAAGAGATCTTGTAGCAATAGCACTACAATGTTGTATTTTGTCATCATCTTCAAAACTAACCAACCTCTTCTTTGTCACCATATCTTTCATAAACTTGGCATATCCAGGCATTTTTCCTAAAGTGTCTATTAACAGAACATTGATGAAAATCTGCTTCAACATAGTGATAAACCGATGATATTTACCATTTTTCATTTTCTTCACCAATCTCTGTGGAAATGGTGGTGGAGGTCAAGGTATGAGGACCACTTTGCATCACCCAACTCCACACTAGCTTTTACTACATTATCTTTCTTTCTCATATCCTCTTTTATCACAGGCGACATAGGTGGATCAATTGTTTGCTTACCCCCTCGAGTAGTGACTGTCATGTAATGCCCATCATTTGTTTGATTTTGGATAGTGTTGCTTGGAATAGTGATAGGTTGGCACGGGTTAGTTGTAGTGGACGACTGAGTCATCTGTAGCTAAAGATTCTTTATCGAAACCACATATGCATCCACCTTTTGTCTAATGCTAGACAGGTCACTCCTAATTTCCTTGACATTCTCAACAGTTTGATCAAACCTCATCATCATCTTCTGCAGCATATCTTAATACGTGCCATATTACCTCCACCTTGCCTAGGGGCAGATGTTTGATTTTGTGGTGGAACATATGTCACAACCCGATCATTCCTGTTACTATAGTTGTTTTGGTTTGTCACTATTATAGTTCCCATCTCGGACATATTGACCCTCTCAGTTGTAGTTACTTCATTGACCTTGGCACCAATTATCCAAATTGGAACCTTGGGCATTTGGTCAGAAACCCCCGTTTGATCATTAACTGTATATGCATCATCATCATAGTAATACTATTTTGTCGGTTGTAGAGTTCTAGTCAAATATTTCACTGCATTCACTTTATCTGCGCCCCCGCACACATGCTTCAAGACCAACCCCAACTCGGTCCTCATCTGCTCCATCTCTTCACGAATATCATCTATGGCTGGATTGTTTGTAGCTTGAACAATGAAGGTGTTTCACCTAGTGTCTGAATTTATATTGCTCCAAGCTTTGTTGTTGCGAAATATCTTCTCCGTTTTCTCAGTGATCTGTACCCATAAGCATTCACCATACGACCCTCCTACAATAGTATCAAGCACTACCTTACCATAGTCTTCCCGTCCCCGATAGAATTACTCTATCAATGACTCATCATCAATACGGTGGTTTGGAACGCTTCGCATGAAGGCAGTGAATCTATCCTAAGAGCTACTCACAGTCTCCAGGTTGAGCAACAAAATTGTTGAGCTTGTCTTTTTTATTCAACTTCTTGTACACTGGAAAGAAATTTGATAAGAATGCATCTGTCAACTACTCCTATGTATATATAGAGTTGTAAAGGAGCTCATTGAACCATACCGTAGCTTATCCAGTTAACGATAGAGGGAACACCTTCAGCCCTATAGCATTCATATTCCAATCTGATCAACCTATGCAAATCTTATAGAAAAAGTTCAGTTTAGCAATCAATGTAAGCGTGTAAATCATCTGCTGCCAATCCCACAAATAATCCTCTCGTTGTAAGCATCTGCATCAAAATACTTGTCACCACAAAAGTATGCCCTGGAAGGAGCGGTGGTAAGACAAGAGGTCCATCAGAACTAGTGATATTTATGTCGACCCTGCCATTGTCATTCATCCGTACTCCTTGAGGGTATTGGGGCCTTAGTGGAGGCCCCACTCTATTTTAAGGTGGAACCATATTGTTCCCTTCTAATCCATCACCTTATCTTGTTCCCTTCTAATCCATCACCTTATCCCATAAGATTAATCGGGGGTGCTGGATTATTAATTCTGCGCAAGGTTTTGCCTAATTTTTTTATCGTAAGGACTGAGAGGTTTGCCGCTGCTCCGTGTACTTGGCATACACTAGAGTAAGACCCTGAGAGAGACAAAGACAAAAGAAAAGGTAAAATAAGGAAATATTTGACCAAAATTCAATAATGTAGTTAAACTTAATCTAAAAGCCAAAATTCCCCGCAAGCGTCGCCAAAATATGATACGCTCAAATTACACCTCCCTAAAGAAGCATAAGAGATCGTTTTCAAGTAAAGAACTCAACTAGTAGGTTGGGGTCGATCCCATGAGAAATATGGTTTAGAATTAACTTTAACCCACCATTATATCTTTTTAGTCAAGGTATTTCTAAAACAATTAAGTAAAGGGTTTTTTTTTAAACATATTCCTTTAATTGTATGATTAGCAAGTGAACAAGAGTAAACTTTGATTGTTATCAAGATGAGAAAGTAACTAGTATGTGTTCCCCGTAAGTTTACAGCACAATATTCCTAGTAATAACAATTCTTTCATATTGTACTACATGCAAAGTGATAAGTTATGTCTCACTAAATCCTTGGCCCGACATTCAAGGAATTTCACCATGCACCTTGGTCCGGCTACGTGTTTTTAATTTACTAGCCTTTACCATTACCTCATTTTAGACATCATAATCGATGTATGACTTAGTTATTACTTCGTACCAATGGACACTAGCCTATTAGATAGTATCACACTAAATTAATGTTGATAACTCTATTCTTATTAACTACCTCATTGTTCCGACAAGTAGCAAAAAGGCGAGTTCTAACGCGTGCACTCGTTAAAAAGACTTCTAAATGAAAGAATTATCAATGCATGCAAAAACACTATTCAAGAATTACTTAATACTAGTTATACTTTAATAATTCATGATGATTCCCACAACCCTAGTTGTGGATTTAGTTACCCATATTAATAAGAACACAATTCATATCGATAGATGAAAAAATCATGAACTTATGTACTAAGAATAATAAACCCAGAAATTGCACTTAGATTGCAAACCAAAAGCTTCAAAACCAAATCCGGAATTAATTATTCGCCAAAGTTGCAAAAACTAATCTCCAAAACATAAACTAGAACAATAGTAGTTGTAGATAACCCCAAAAACGAGGTTTTATCCCCTATTTATAGAAAACAAAATTCTAATTAAAAAGGAATTTAAATAAGAAAAGTTTGTCCAGGCACACAACATTAATCTACGAGACCACTGATGGGTCGTCGGTCGATCGACGGTCTGTACTTTGCTACCATCAGCGAAGACATAGAAATATATTTCAGCCTCCGGATTGTATCTTCTCTGAATCAAATGACAGACCAACAACACGGTCTATTGATGCTCCTCCGTGACTCCACACTTAGAATCTTCAAGTATCAGGTACTGGAACCCTCGTAGTCTCTAACTATGATTCACCAGTATGGTCCGTTGATCAATCGGCAGACCGTGGATGCTAGTCGTGGTTCCACACTTGGTTTGAATACCCTAATTTCCTCCAATGCCTGGGCTTCTTTATACGCTCAAACTTACTTCTCAAATAAGAAGTAAAGCGTTCAAGTCAAGTAAATAACCCAACAAGTGAGGTTGGGATCGTTCCCACGAGGAAAATAGTCTGACTTTACTTCAACCTGTTATTACTATTGTTTGGTCAATGACTTCGTTGGAAAGTAAAAAACAATAAAAGGGGGGTTTCAAATTGATACGCTCAAACTTACTTCTCAAATAAGAAGGTCGCGTCAAGTAAATAACTCAACTAGTGAGGTTGGGATCGTTCCCATGAGGAAAATAGTCTAGACTTAACTTCAACTTGTTATTACTACTATTCCGTTGATGACTTCCTTAGAAAGTAAAAGCATAAAAAGGGGGGTTTGTATTTCCTAATGAGTAAAAATAACTAACGAACTTGAAAGAGACACTTAACAGCTTTTAATGTTGGGTTTTAATCAATTAATTAAAGTAACTAGGGTTTACGTGTTCCCCACAGGTTCATAACTTGATAATTCTAACTACAACAATTCTTTCCTAGTATCTTGCATGCAAAGTGATAAGTTATGTATTTCTAAATCCTTGGTCCGGCATCTAGAAAATCTCACTCCGCACCTTGGTCCGGCTGCGTGTGTTGCTTTCCTAACCCTTATCTTTACCTCATATTAAGCATCGTATTCGATATTTGACTAAGTTATTACCTCGTACCAATCAACACTAGCCTGTTAGATAGTATATACTAAATCTATGTTAATAATTCTTTTCTTATTATCTACCTCCTTGGTTCGGCAAGTAGCATTAAGGCGAAATCTAACGTTGATCATCCGTTAAAAAGACTTCTAAGCGAAAGAATTATTAATACATGCAAGACACTATTCTAGAATTGTTATTTTAGCTAGGGTTTATCTCATTATTTGCCTATGGTTCCCACAACCCTAGTTATGGAGTTTAGTTCCTCATATCCATAAACACAATATTCAAATATGTTAAACAAGAATTCATGTACTTACTTCAATGAGAAAGAATAAAGTCCGAAAATTTGCTTGATTAATCACCAAAAATTACTTGTAAGAATCTCCAAAAATCAAACACTAAAACACAAAGTCTAATAATATGATGTTTAATCTCACAAAGTCTAACCTCAAAAACGAGGTTTTTCGAACTATTTATAAAAAAAATAAAAACCTAATTAAACAAGGATTCTAATTACTGGAAATCTGCCAAAATGCGGCTGGGTCGACGGACCACGCGACGGACTGTCGTGGTCATGACGGACCGTCGTGAACTCCGTCGTCCCATACTTGGTGCAATTTTTCTGCTGCTTTCTTCATTCCCCTCGACGGCAAGTTTGACGGACCGTCATAGGCACAACGGTCCGTCGAGGGTCTCGTTTCAAAATACTTCAACTCTTGGAATCTGGATACTGGGATCACTTCTCTGATCTTCACGACGAACCTGTAGGACGGACCTTCATAGCCATGACGGACCGTCACAATCTTCGTAATCCCAGACTTGGTCAGACTTCCCCATCTTCCTTCAGCAGCTTCTCTACGCTGCCACCTACGGACCGTCACATGCACGACGGACCATCATAAGCGCCGTAGGTGGTCTCTTCTGCATTTTTTCGCTCAAAATCTCCGCATTCAGCTTTGGACAGATTTCCTGCAAAACAAAGAGAAACTTATATCATAATTAGCACAAAAAAGGCTTTCAGACACACTAATTTAAGGAAAAAGTATTAATTATATCGTGAAACCACGGTATATCACTAATTCTAAATGAGTGAAAATAACTAACGAAATTGAAATAGACACTTAACAGCTTTGAAAGTTGGAGTTTAATCAATGAATCAAAGTAACTAGGGTTTACGTGTTCCCCACAGGTTCATAACTTGATAATTCTAACTACAACAATTCTTTCCTAGTATCTTGCATGCAAAGTGATAAGTTATGTATTTCTAAATCCTTGGTCCGGCATCTAGAAAATCTCACTCCGCACCTTGGTCCGGCTGCGTGTGTTGCTTTCCTAACCCTTATCTTTACCTCATATTAAGCATCGTATTCGATATTTGACTAAGTTATTACCTCGTACCAATCAACACTAGCCTGTTAGATAGTATATACTAAATCTATGTTAATAATTCTTTTCTTATTATCTACCTCCTTGGTCCGGCAAGTAGCATTAAGGCGAGTTCTAACATTGATCATCCATTAAAAAGACTTTTAAGCGAAAGAATTATTAATACATGCAAGACACTATTCTAGAATTGTTATTTTAGCTAGGGTTTATCTCATTATTTGCCTATGGTTCCCACAACCCTAGTTATGGAGTTTAGTTCCTCATAGCCATAAACACAATATTCAAATATGTTAAACAAGAATTCATGTACTTACTTTAATGAGAAAGAATAAAGTCCAAAAATTTGCTTGATTAATCACCAAAAATTACTTGTAAGAACCTCTAAAAATCAAACACTAAAACACAAAGTCTAATAATATGATGTTTAATCTCACAAAGTCTAACCTCAAAAACGAGGTTTTTCGAACTATTTATAAAAAAAATAAAAACCTAATTAAACAAGGATTCTAATTACTGGAAATCTGCCAAAATGCGGTTGGGTCGACGGACCACGCGACGGACTGTCGTGGTCATGATGGACCGTCGTGAACTCCGTCGTCCCATACTTGGTGCAATTTTTCTGCTGCTTTCTTCATTCCCCTCGACGGCAAGTTTGACGGACCGTCTTAGGCACTACGGTCCGTCGAGGGTCTCGTTTCAAAATACTTCAACTCTTGGAATTTGGATACTGGGATCACTTCTCTGATCTTCACGACGAACCTGTAGGACGGACCTTCATAGCCATGACGGACCGTCACAATCTTCGTAATCCCACGCTTGGTCAGACTTCCCCATCTTCCTTCAGCAGCTTCTCTACGCTGCCACCTACGGACCGTCACATGCACGACGGACCATCATAAGCGCCGTAGGTGGTCTCTTCTGCATTTTTTCGCTCAAAATCTTCGCATTCAGCTTTGGACAGATTTCCTGCAAAACAAAGAGAAACTTATATCATAATTAGCACAAAAAAGGCTTTCAGACACACTAATTTAAGGAAAAAGTATTAATTATACCGTGAAACCACGGTATATCACTAATTCTAAATGAGTGAAAATAACTAACGAAATTGAAATAGACACTTAACAGCTTTGAAAGTTGGAGTTTAATCAATGAATCAAAGTAACTAGGGTTTACATGTTCCCCACAGGTTCATAACTTGATAATTCTAACTACAACAATTCTTTCCTAGTATCTTGCATGCAAAGTGATAAGTTATGTATTTCTAAATCCTTGGTCCGGCATCTAGAAAATCTCACTCCGCACCTTGGTCCGGCTGCGTGTGTTGCTTTCCTAACCCTTATCTTTACCTCATATTAAGCATCGTATTCGATATTTGACTAAGTTATTACCTCGTACCAATCAACACTAGCCTGTTAGATAGTATATACTAAATCTATGTTAATAATTCTTTTCTTATTATCTACCTCCTTGGTCCGGCAAGTAGCATTAAGGCGAGTTCTAACATTGATCATCCGTTAAAAAGACTTTTAAGCGAAAGAATTATTAATACATGCAAGACACTATTCTAGAATTGTTATTTTAGCTAGGGTTTATCTCATTATTTGCCTATGGTTCCCACAACCCTAGTTATGGAGTTTAGTTCCTCATAGCCATAAACACAATATTCAAATATGTTAAACAAGAATTCATGTACTTACTTTAATGAGAAAGAATAAAGTCCAAAAATTTGCTTGATTAATCACCAAAAATTACTTGTAAGAACTTCTAAAAATCAAACACTAAAACACAAAGTCTAATAATATGATGTTTAATCTCACAAAGTCTAACCTCAAAAACGAGGTTTTTCGAACTATATAAAAAAAATAAAAACCTAATTAAACAAGGATTCTAATTACTGGAAATCTGCCAAAATGCGGTTGGGTCGACGGACCACGCGACGGACTGTCGTGGTCATGACGGACCGTCGTGAACTCCGTCGTCCCATACTTGGTGCAATTTTTCTGCTGCTTTCTTCATTCCCCTCGACGACAAGTTTGACGGACCGTCATAGGCACTACGGTCCGTCGAGGGTCTCGTTTCAAAATACTTCAACTCTTGGAATTTGGATACTGGGATCACTTCTCTGATCTTCATGACGAACCTGTAGGACGGACCTTCATAGCCATGACGGACCGTCACAATCTTCGTAATCCCACGCTTGGTCAGACTTCCCCATCTTCCTTCAGCAGCTTCTCTACGCTGCCACCTACGGACCGTCACATGCACGACGGACCATCATAAGCGCGTAGGTGGTCTCTTCTGCATTTTTTCGCTCAAAATCTCCGCATTCAGCTTTGGACAGATTTCCTGCAAAATAAAAAGAAACTTATATAAAAATTAGCACAAAAAGGCTTTTGGACACACTAAACTTAAGGAAAAAGTAATAATAATACCGTGAAACCACGGTATATCACTTCTCATCTATGATCATCATCTACATGTTGTTGATTGAACGACAAACCGTCGATTGCCTTCGTAGATCCTTGTTCTGCACTTTCTCAATTGTCTCCGTCATTTTATGCTTGAACATCTTTCATGCAAAACAACACACAAAATTTGTTAAAACCAATACAAAAAGGCTCTATACACACGCAACCATTAACTGACATGCATTAGAAATACCGTGAACTCACGGTACTCCAGTGATAACAGAATTAATTATTTTAAAAAAAAATTGAAATTTTGAAAGTATCATAAATTAGCTCATCTTACTCATTTACATTCATGAGTAGCTAAACTGTTTTATTCCTAATAATCTCTTGTTGATTGTAATTGTTTATCATATTTTAATAATAATATAATAACCATCTTTAGAAAGTTTGCTACGGAAATATTTTGCGAGTAAATATGCCCAGACTATGTCATCCTAAAGTTGAAACCGTTAGGCAAGAAGGCCGATTAGGGGAGTAAACAGAGTTGAGGCGCTGTTAGGGTAATCGATCAAAGAATAAAACCGTAGTAGTGACCAGACGAGATGATTATTAAATCATTATTATTATATAATAAATAAGTATAATCTATTAAAAGGTTAAAGGATTAAAATTTTAGCAAAAACATGTTAAAATGAATTCTTATTTACTAGAAGATAATGTTAATTACAAGATATTAATACTCTATATATTGAAAGGTCTTAATACTGATATAAAAAGAACAACTTATGATTAATTATTGACATACGAAATAATCGAAGAAACAATCCAAGGTTGGGCAGAATTCATTATACCAGATGATTTTGACATAGATTTATATGATGATCTAGAATTATTCATAGATCAATGATAGATTATTTATACTTACAATTCTGGAAATGAACTAAAGAAGAAATAGAACTACTTGAAAAATTACTAACTGAAAATTTATACAAATATTTGAGAACTAGAGAAAATAAATATTTAGAATATATTGCAAACAACGCTAATGAAATACAACGATTAGATCTACTTAAAAAAGAATATTATAAAAAATATTTTATTCTTAAAACTATGAACAATAATCAAACATCAAATAAAGTAACTACCGTAACAAAAACTAAGATATAAAGAAAAGTACGAAAGATACAGAAAAAGTTAAAAACCTTATACATAAAATATGAATCATTACAACTTACTAAAAGAAATACTAGCAAAACAAATCTTTTGATAGATATAATTTCTAAAACAGAATATAAATATGTTTGTTATCTGAAAAAATAATATGAACAAAGAAATATATAAGCAACAACTGATAGAGAAAATAATTAAAAAAACAAGAGTTAAAATACAGAAAAGGAAGACTAGAAGAAAATATGTTAGCAGAAGTATGTAATAAATCAATATTAGCACAAAGAAAAGTTATATTTATGCTAGAAATACAAATAAATTGTCTCGAATATAAATAACAACATTATATAAGTTACAACATGAATCATAATGAATAAAGAAGAATTTGCAGTAGACGAAAAAACATATGAAAATCAAGAAGGATTAGTAATAAAAATAATATTTTCAAATTTAGGAAAACGATATAAAAAATAGGAAATAACTTGTATTTAATGTTAGAAAAGGAAACAGCAAAATTAGAAGATAGTTTAATAGCTATGGTAAGAATAACAAAGGAAAACAAAGAAATAGATAAATCAAAAGAAATTGAAAAAATATAAACACAAGTAAAGCAAGAAGTACAACATCTAGAAAAACTAAAAAATACAAAAATAAGCGAATTAGAAAAAGAATTAGCTAAGCTAAAATTATTATATGAAACCAAACAAAAAGAAAAACAGATAGAAAAAGATAAAGAACTTGAATTGACTAATGAAACAAATAAGATGAAACAAAAATTAAATGAAAATCTTGAAATAGACGAAACAGGCGAAATAAATGAATTAGATACAATGAACGATCAAAAATCAAAAATAAGTGATATAAGAGAAACATACACAGAAATTCTAGAACAAGTAAATAAGCCGAAAAATTAGAAATAAATACACGAGATATAAATCAACCTAGCACATAAAGAGTTAAAACCTCGGATAATAGTCCTAGGAGTAGTCCCATATGGACAACACCAACTTATTATACAGATAATTATGAACGATCAGATAGAACAAATGCGATATGGAATAGTAGATTAAATAAAAAATGGACGCCTAGACCAATAACTGAACAATATAACTTTTTAGATCTAGATTGTGTTATAGATATAAATAAATGGGTAGGAAATATATCTAAACAACTAATTGATAACAAAATAACAACAAAAGAAACACCAGGATATATAGAAAGAACATTTGTTGGAACAACGAAATTATGGATAGGAAATTTACCCCCAGAAAGTCTAAAAACACTTAGGAGTGATAAGAAAATAGATGGGTCTCCATCAACAACAAACATAGATATACTAGATAAATATGAATTAGCAATACGAAATGAATTTGGTGGCATGACTACAGAAATAAAAGAAGAAAATAGAGAAAAAATAATAAATAGACAACTTATGACAAAATTAGCTATATGTAAAATGTTCTATATAGAAACATGTGCCTTTAAAGAATATTATTATAAAGCAAGATATGATATAAATGAAGCAAAAGAAATACGACAACAATATTTTACAAAACTACCAGAACCATTTAATACAAAAATAATTAAAGATTGGAACAATGAATGATCAACAAATACTTTAGGATCTAGAATAAAATTTCTACATCAATGGTTTGTACAATTATGTGAAAACCAAAAAGAAAAATTAAAATGGAGAAAGTAATAATGAAAAATCTAGCATGTTGTAAAGATAAAACAGCACCACAGTTTGGTTGTACAAATAAATATTATAAAAAACAAAGGCCTAAACGACACAAAATTATAGAAAAAACAAAACTAGATATAAAAACAAAAAACCAAGACAAAGATATTATGTAAAAAATTATAAAATAAAAAGACCGTATAGACCAAAGAGAAAACTATCAGAATGCACTTGTTACAACTGCGGAAAGATAGGACATTTAGCTAGAGATTGTAAGTTACCTAAAAATCCAAAAGGAAAACAAATTGCAGAAGTAATTATAGACAATGACAAATACATGCAAATAGATTACATAGACTATGAATTAAGTGAAAATGATAGTATATATGAAGTATCGGATATAGAAACCGAATTAGGAAATGAAGAAACAAATATTGATCTAGACAATGATGAAGAAATCTAATGTCTGAGGATGACATAAAAACAATATCCAAAGAAGACTATCAAAATGAAGAATTATCAGAACAAAAAATTATATTTGATTATACAATATTTGAACAAATAAAAGGAAAAGAATTAGATTTAAGTGTTGAAAAAGTACTTGAAATACCTACCTTAAGAAATTGGTTCAAAAGACAAAAAGACGAATACTATGTAGTTAGCTAGAAAGAACACATCATAGATTGTAAATATACAAAATGAAAGGCACAAATACCTATACTAAATAAGAGGATAATAAATAAAGAAATACAAGATATAAAAGCTAAAACACCCATAAAATACGTACATTTAGGAGGAACAGAAATATTGATAAAAGCTTGTTTTAGAGAAGGAATAGATACACCTATTGAAATATATTTAGCAGATGATAGAATTATATACCCTATAGAAAAAAGCGTAATTAGTGCAGTAAAAGGAAACTTAATATACCAAAAATTTAAATTTATAATAAGTGTCAACTACTCAATAGCATTAACAGATAGAAATATAGATAAATCATTAGTTCTATATTGGAAAATGTCCGGAATAGAACTAGCACCAGGCAGTAAAATATTTACAGCAAGATGTAAAAACTTATATACACTAACAACAAAACATAAAGTAACGACAAGAAATAAAATGGATAAAATAAAAATAGAAAATCCTTTTGAAAGAATAATTACTATAATAGACAACAATGACTATATCTATAAAGAAATTGACATAGAAGAAGATTTAGAAATTGTAAAAGAAAGATTGAGTACTTCAAATGTACCAAATACATTAACTAGAACTACCTCATCAAGAATGAGCACATCCAAAAGAAACTATGAAATCTCGCAAAATTCATTAAATACAGAAGAGATAACACCACACCACTATTTTGTAACAGGAATAATAGACCAAAGAAGACATAAAATTTTAATAAACACAGGACAAGAAGAGAATTATATAATGAGAGAATTAGTGTTAGAAACAGAAATTATAAAAACAGGACACTTATGCCCGAGATTACCTAGTGAGATAGTAACCACAAACGAACAAATAACAGAAAAAGAAATAATTATAGGAGAAATACCATTAGTAATACCATTTAAAATCTACCAAGGAAGTCAGAACATCACCCTAGGAATAAAATGGTTAGAAAAAGTTAAACCATATAATATAGAGAATGAACAATTAACAATAACTTACCAAAATAAGAAAATAATTATCAAAAGAACAAAATGAATAATGAAGATATATATACTGACAAAAATTATTGTAGAAAGATACCACAACAGGTATTATACCCCCATGATAGATACAGGAGCAGAAGTAAATATATGTAAATATAATTGTTTACCAGAAGATAAATGGGAAAAATTAAAAACACCTATGATAGTGACAGGATTTAATAATGAAGGTAGTATGATTACATATAAAGCAAAAAATATAAAAATACAAATATGGGATAAAATACTAACAATAGAAGAAATGTACAATTTTGAATTTACAAAAAAAGATATGTTATTAGGAATGCCGTTTTTAGAAAGATTTTACCCACATATTATAACAAAAACACATTGGTGGCTTACTACACCATGTGGAAATAAAATAAGAGCAAAAGGAGTAAATAGCAAGCAACGTAAACCCACAAAATGGATAAAAGAAAGTGAAAAAATAAACCAGAAAATGAAAAATATAAGTAAAAATCAAATAACACAATTAGAAATTATCATATTTACAATAGATAAAGTTAAATAATTAACGAACAACTAGAATTATTATATAGTGAAAATCCACTACAAGGATGGGAAGAGCATAAGATGAAAGTAAAAATTGAATTAATAGATGAAAATAGTATAATAACACAAAAACCATTAAAATATAATTTTGATGATTTAGAAGAATTCAAAATGCATATAGATGAACTATTGAAGAATAATTATATACAAGAAAGCAATAGTAAACATACAAATCCAGCATTTATAGTTAATAAACATAGTGAACAAAAACGAGGAAAAAGTAGAATGGTCATAGATTATCGCAACTTAAATGCTAAAACTAAAACATATAATTACCCAATACCAAATAAGATACTAAAAATAAGACAGATACAAAGATATAATTATTTCAGTAAATTCGATTGTAAATCAGGATTTTATCACTTGAAACTAGAAGAAGAATCTAAACAGCTAACATCATTTACCGTACCACAAGGATTTTATGAATGAAATGTTCTACCATTTGGATATAAAAATGCACCAGGTAGATACCAACATTTTATGGACAATTATTTTAATCAATTAGAAAATTGCATTGTCTATATAGATGATATATTATTATATTCAAAAACACAAGATGAACATATCAGGTTATTAGAGAAATTTATACACATAATTAAACATTCTGGTATAAGCCTAAGTAAAAAGAAAGCAGAAATTATGAAACCTCAGATAGAATTTCTAGGAATACAAATAGATAAAAATGGGATAAAGATGCAAACCCACATAGTACAAAAAATAATCACCCTTGATGAAAATATAGATACAAAAAAGAAATTACAATCCTTCCTAGGATTAGTAAACCAAGTAAGAGAATACATACCAAAATTAGCAGAACATTTAAAACCATTACACAAAAAACTTAAGAAAGATGTCGAATATCATTTCGACAATGAAGATAAAGTATATAAGACATATAAAAAACTTGTGTAAGAAACTACCAAAACTATATTTTCCCAATGAAAATAAATCATTTACTTATATTGTTGAAACGGATTCGAGCAATCACAGTTATGGAGGAGTCTTAAAATATAAATATGACAAAGAAAAAATAGAACACCATTGCAGATATCACTCAGGATCCTATGCAGAAGCACAAATAAAATGGGAAATAAATAGAAAAGAATTGTTTGCACTTTATAAATGTTTATTAGCATTTGAACCATATATTGTTTACAATAAATTTATTGTGAGAACAGACAATACACAGGTAAAGTGGTGGATAACCAAAAAGGTACAAGATTCAGTTAAAAAAAAAAAATAAGGAAATTAGTATTGAATATATTAAATTTTACATTTACAATTGAAGTAATCAAGACTGACAAAAATCTCATTGCAGATTACCTCTCCAGAGAAAGATACAACGAAAAAAAATACTAACTACAATGACAATACTTTGTCAGAAAATGGAGAAAATAGAAAGCGAAGTACAAATACTAAAAGAGACAGTTAATAGTCAGCAGCATGACTCAAAACATGCGGAGCTAATTCAGCAGCATGACTCAAAACATGCGAAGCTAGAAGCTGACGTTGGGAAACACCTTAAAACCCATAACAAAATGATATATGCAGCTGCAGATAGCACATTTACAGGAGGATCAACTACAAAAAAGGAAGATGGTAAGATAAAATACACAAATACCAATATGAATTAACTATTTTCCAAACCATACCTTTCAGAAAATATCCAAAAAGACATATTTGTACCTCCACAAATAAATACCTACAAAACCAGTTTGGACTCACATAAACAAATATATAACCATATCACCAGGATGTATATAGAAAATATACACAAAATCCAAACCTTTTTTAATCTAAACCCCAGAGCTAAAAATACCCAAAATCCAAATGAAAATTATATAACCCAACACTTACAGGGATATAATAAACTTATAGCACAACCAGGTACCAATTCAAATCTAGTAGAAACTTGCTACAATTATAGAGTTTTAAGTACAGTATACACGACAACAGGAGAAGAAGTAGCTAAGATACCAAAACTACACAAAGCATTTCTTTATTATAAAAGAATAACTAAAGGAACTTTATTTTATATAAAGTTTTACTCTGCAACTGCAAAGATATTATACGACGAAATTAAACACATAATACAAGTTATCAAAATAGGTTTAACCAAAGAAATGATAATCCCGGAAAAAATAGAAGTACAAGAAGAAATACAAAGGGTAAATATCCCAGAATTCTATGCAAATAAAAGGACTATTGGGATAGCTACCATTTTGAATGAATTATTGAACAATTATCTAAATGAAAATGCAATTTGGAGATACTACAATCGAGACCAGACGATGATATACTCCAATTGCACAGAGCTAAAAATAGCAGATATGGAAGAAAAACGCCAATGGATATTGAGCTTGCTGAAACCAGAGCAGCCACCTACCACAAGAGCTATCAGAAAAAAAAATTATTTCACCAAATCTGATGACTAGATAGTGTAAATTAGTACGCCAAAAATACCCAAATCATCTATGCACAAAATGTGACGGTGAAGACAACTATATCCCAGAAGTACAGCTAGAAAAAAAAAGTAAAGGCCATTATGTAAAGTAATAAAGTTATGAATAGTAGTATGTCGGCCATATGTAAAAAGTAAAGGTCATTATGTAAAGTAATAAAGTTATGAATAGTAGTATGTCGGCCATATGTAAAAAGTAAAGGCCATTATGTAAAAGTTTTTTGTTTTCTTGTGTCGGTCGAAATAAAAAAGGCCATGTGTAAAGTAGTGGCGGCCACTTGGCCAAAGTAGTAAGTTTGTAAGTTTGTATAAATGGAGGGTTTCCCCTCATAATAAAATAAGTCCTTCAAAACAACTCTCTCTTCTTCTTAATTCCGCTTCCACCCCCAAATTGGTATCAGAGCAGTCAGGTAAAAAGAAGCTAACAATATTAAAGTTATGGAAAACAAATCAGAAATGACAAACCTACAGAAACGGGCATACTCATTTACATTCATGAGTAGCTAAACTGTTTTATTCCTAATAATCTCTTGTTGATTATAATTATTTATCATGTTTTACTATATAAAAGTTTAAAATTAAAGAGACTTAAACTAATAATAATAAAAAAGAAAAGAAAAAAAGAGGCAAAATCGTGAAAAATATAGAGAGTACATACAGTCTATATGCTAAGTGGACGAAAATATTATAGTAATATCAGTTAGAGATTGTTTAGGAGTAATAGGATGTCCCCGCAGTTAAGGTGTCTTTTCAAAAATTTGAAACAACTTTAGGTGTCACTTTATTTTTTTTCTTGAATAATAATAAATTTGAATACAAATTATTTTCTAAAATCATTTTGACATTTTCAATAATGATTTTAAAGTATAGATATTTCTACTAATTATGTTAGAAATCGTAACTAATTTACTCTCTGTGAAATAAGTAAAACTGAACTAGGGAGTAACTCATAAATCAATAAATAATAAGAAGTCAAATATTAAATAGATAATCAAATTAACTGACTAAAATAAATCAAATAAAAATAAATAAGACATGTGTTCATTAATATTATAATAATTTATATCAAAAAATAGAAACTTATTGATAAAAATGTAGCAATATTAAATGGGTCCCAAGAATATTCATTTAATTTACCACAATAAACCAGGTATAAATTTAAGGTTAGATATCACTTTTTGGGTACTGTTTGTTGGTAGTATTTATTAAAATGTCACCTCTTTTGAACCGCCATACCCTTTTCTTCTTATCCTTTCTAGAAAAGCCCTAGTTAAACATTTTTAGAGTTTTTTCCCCAGCTCTTTTCTCCTGCTCTTTGTTGTTTGTTTGTTTCGTAATTTTGGATCGTCTTTAGATCTGTGAGTTGCTTGACATGGAAATCCGCAAGAGAAACAGGAATGAATCTGGTTTTAATGGCAATGCTGGTTTCAAAAAGGCTAAGCCAGGTTTCTGTTTCTATATTGTGCTTTTACTTTTAGATCTACTGTAGCTTGCTTTCAACTCTCCTGTGGTTGTAGAAGCATTTTTATTGTATTTCTGATAGTTTTTTTTAATTCCTCTTTAGAATAATTTTAGTGATACGTCGAAAAATTGGTTTTTCGTCTTCTTAATTCCTCTTTAGAGTAATTTTAGTGATATGTCGAAAAATTGGATTTTGTTGTGAGAAAAGCTCAAGCCAAGGCTCGGTGTTGCTTACTGCCTCCTCTGTAGCTGACTGCAACTGAGTTTGATTTTATTTAATATGTTATTGCCTATTGGCAATTGAAGAAAATATAGAGTGATGGGTGAAAAATTAGATTAGTTGAAGCAAAATTATCACTCTTGAGTTGTTAAATAAATTTGAATTCTTCAAATGTGAAAAGATTTGTAGAAATATATTAAAGTGTGCTGGAATATTTTGTCGGAGGATGTTATTACATAAACATTTAAATTCCGATGCATGGAGTTTAATCTTATACATAGAAACAATTGTTGATCTGGAATTGAAGATAATGGGTGCTCACTTGCATTAAGGGTAAACTGTAAACATAAACTAATCATAGTAAAAAGGTACATTAATTTATTAGTTTAGCTGATTTTTGGTTAATTATGTATAATCAATTCAATTGTTGGTTCATATGATCATTAAACCAAAATGAGTTTTTTTTTTTTTCAATAGGTTAGATATATGTTCTATGTTCACTATCAGAGCAGAAAAAAGAAAATTCCGTTCAAGAGAATACAGTTTTAAACAAATACATAGTATCAATTTAATAATTTTCAAAATAATTTGAGATCCAAATTAGATATCTTCCATAATATTCTTTGATGGTACTACTTTACTAACCTCATATAATATCCAACAAGAGCTAGGCTTACGAATAAAACATTTTACTATTATATTATGAGAGTGTGGAGCTTGACAGAAAAAAAATTCCAAAAGTATACGAGGGATGGTCTCTCTTAATCAAAGATATGATCAATATCATTTCAAACAGTTCTGCGTAATTACTAACCTATTCTAAGAAAGAAATGTGAATATGATAAATAAAAGAATTCTTAGGCAAGAAATTGCTGACCTGCCTTTAGAAGGTTTTTCCCATAAATTTGATATTATTAGTTGATTTCGTTTAGTTTCTTGTTAATAGGTGGGACTTCCATGGTGGAGTTCTCAAGTTCGAAATTTCTTCCCAGCGAAAACAAGGGGTCTGCCTTTTGGGTCAAGCTTGTCGCACTGGGCTTCCTAGTGTGGGTAACCTATCCTGTTTGGTTTGCAGACTATTGCATAGGAGTTGGAGTTTTATGGGTAGGGATCGCCGGTTCCCTTGTCATAAAAAAATTTAAGTGGTAAATAAATAAGAGAAAGGTAAATCTATTTTGTCTAAATTTAACTTGAACTAGGAAAAAATAGAAGAGGAACAAAAAAAGAAGAACAAGGAATGAGAAGTGCTAAAAAGGAAAGAAAGATTAATGTGAAAGTTGGCTGAAAAAGGAAGGAAAAGATAGAACATTATGTGCACAATTATCAGATTACATATGCTAAAAGCCAAAAAAGAAGAAGTTAAATAGCGGATATCCTTCAAAAGAAGGATAGAACCCTCGACCTTGCACAACCAAAATCCCGCCTTTTGGCCATAGCGCTCTGCTTCTCCAGGACAATGGGGGTTAACTATTCTATATGAACCAAGTAACTTCTACATAATTGATTGAATCCGTTGGTGGGTGCTTAAGCAACCCTAAGGGTACACATGGGTCTCCCACTGTATAGAAAACCCTAAAGAACCTCTAAATTGAAATTTAATATAGCTACGTCTGCTTTGTGTGATGAGTGGAGTATCTTGTAGTATTCACCTTATGTCACAAGGTAATTATTGTTTTGCTGATAATAAGAAATATAAATCTGTCTAATTTAAATCTAGCATCAATTTTAAACAGCGCACTAAATTCTAACTGTTAAAAAAATTAATTAACTTGGTGCAACAGAAATGGACTCACTATCAAGTGGTATAGGAAGCAAATCAAAGCCGTGCACAAAGTTCTTCAGGTACAAATCTTTGACTATCTAATGTAATTTTGAAGCGTAACCCTCAATTTATTGTGGACTCAGTTGAAGGCCAGTGCAACGATTCATAATTTCTAATATTGCTACTCTTGGCACAAGCGCCAAAAGAAAATATTCTCCTCCTGAGATTCCCAATAGCTCTAAAAGCATAATGATAATATTTTTTACTGAGATAAATATTGCCAGCTAATACGTATTCGGAGAAATTATAAAGTTTGCCGAGATAGCATTCCCAGCTGTAATGGAGATGGAGTGAGAAACAGTATGGTTACTCTGTGACATTTATGGTTTCTTATGTCCCAATAATTATGTAAATCGTCTGCCTACTAACTACTGTAACTGTTATTATTGTCCTTTCGGTGATATATTAGATCGAATGTATGTTATTCTTCCTGTTATTTACCAAGGTATGCTAGCTTTTGCCGTTTAATTCTTGTAATTTGCTATAGGAAAATATTAATGATTTTTATCACCCATAATCTTTTGAACTTGTTATGACAGTCTGAGAGCTATTCTAAGTTGGTTTACCATCCTAATAAGTGAATTACTGTTAAAATTTTTGAGACGGAAATACTTCTGCAAGCTCCAATACAGAATCCTTTGTGCATCTTCTAACAGTTTCCACTAATCATGTGAATAGTTCTGCGGTGAAGTTTTCTGAGTCCCCTTTGATGGTTGGGAGAACATAGAAGTTTATATTCTTTAGATTTTATTTTGATTTAAAAGAATAACGAGATCAGATGGAAGTGGTGTCCTACTATTTGGGTCATGACTGTTGATTTGCACAAAAGATATGGTCTATCCTTTTCCCCACTAGAAGTTACTTTGTCTATGGATGAGGGAGTTTATGTGTTAATTATTTTTGAAACTCATTCAAGTCCAGCCAGGTTGCTTAGCTTTCTGTCTGTTCTTATTTTTTCCAGCCAAGTTTGTAAGCTAGAGAAGTTTTGCAATAGTCTTTATGTCTGCTTTCGAGTGGGAAAAGGCAAGAAGCGCTCATCGACTTACTTGTAGTTGGTTTATATAACCTGGACTCTCCAATCCTTCTTCATGCTCATTGTCTTTGGAAATTGTGTTGTATAACTCTAGGCTCTCCCCATCCTACTTCATGCAGCCGGCTTACATGATTAAATCAATCTTAAGTGATGACTGTCAAACATGATAACTTCACTTGATAGTCCAGGAAAAAGACCCTTATTGCTTGGTTAGGTGTAATTGGAGAATTTGCATTGTATTTAGAGAGTACTTGTGCAAATATTTTAGCCTAGTTGTGTGGATGGAGTGATTATCTGCTTGCGATCTGCTGTTTGTGTTATTCATGCTTCTTAAGTGAAATGAGAAATCTTCTTTTAGGCTGATTTTTAACTTGATCTTGTTCCTATGCAGCACTGTTGGCTGCTCTTTTGGTGAGAACTGCCATTTTCTTCATTATGTTCCTGGTGGCTATAATGTTGTGGCCAAGATGATGAATATTGCACCATCTCCAGCATCACCTATTCCCAGTGGGAATACTCCTGCTGTGAAAACCAAAATTTGCAGCAAGTTCAACACAGCTGAGGGATGCAAGTTTGGGGACAAATGCCGTTTTGCTCATGGGGAGTGGGAAATTGGCAAGCCTATTGTGCCATCACCACGTGCCATGGGTGTTGGACCTATTCCTGACCGTTTTGGTGGGCGAAGGGAGTCTCCTGTTGCTAGCTTTGGTACATCAGCCACTGCAAAGATCAGCGTGGATGCTTTCCATGTGGGACCCATCATTGGGAAGGGCGGAGTGAACTCTAAGCACATCTGTTGGCAGACAGGAGCCAAACTGGCAATCCGTGAGCATGAAATGGATAAAAATCTGAGGAACATTGAGCTTGAAGGCACATTTGAACAAATATCGCAGGCTAGCGCCATGGTGAGAGAGCTGATCAGCAACCTTGGATCAGTTGGTGGCCCAGGAAGAACAGCTGCAGTACAGGGTGGACGTGCACCTCCAATGAACAACTACAAGACTAAGCTGTGCGAAAATTTTGCTAAAGGTTCTTGCACTTTTGGAGAAAGGTGCCACTTCGCCCATGGTGATGCTGAATTGCGCAAAACAGGGGGATGAGCATTACAGGTACCTTAGTCTTTGTAGTCCATTTCTAAGTGGAAAGCCCGATTGCGCTGATCCTTTGTAATATTCTCAATTTTTGGTCTCTTGTAATGCGCTGTTTCGTGGTATTAAGTTACTGCCATTTGAATGGAGAACATAAGTACCTAGTTTTAGCTGTGACATGTTTATTAGCTTTACCCCCCCTCCCCCCCTTCCCCTCCCCCTTTCCCTCTTCTGCTATGTTCCATTTTGATTGAAAACCCAAGCTATAAAAATGGATGAACTTAGTCTATCTTTCCATCTCTATGTATCTATATTATATTAGACATATGAAGTTTTTAAGAGAAGATGATTGAACTATCTGTTTCATTAAAATTCACAAAATTGTCATTTATTATTTTCTTGAATTATCTTTGATCTTTTATTTGTTTATTTTTAAGATTCAATTTTAAATTAGAACTTCTTTATATTTATAATTCATTTATGGATTTAAATTTCTTTCGTTATAGAGTTCACTTTTGGTGTAGGATTATCCTAACATAAACTGTGTAGGCGACAAAGGAAAGGAAAAACTAGATCTAAGTTCCAATATTTACTACCGAATCAGTTTGATTAGGTTTACTTGGAAAAATAACTAAAATACACAACTATAAGTTTTATATTCTCTAATTTTCTCTTCTTTTTTTAAATATTACATAATTACTTTTTTTTTTAATTTTAATATAAGTTTATATACATAACATTCTCTCTCCTATAATATACAATTATCCATTTTAATGCCTATTTTCTCTCCATTAAAATACTTAACCTTTTAAATGAGTTTTTGGATTTTGAAATATTAATTTAAATTAAAACATTGAATTTTGAAATTTTGAATTTCAAAATTCAAAATATCTGAAATTTCAAAAATTTGGACAATTTCTCTCCCGTTCAGTTCTTACTCCATCACGTTTTCAGTTCTTCTTTCTCCATAATCGTCTTTTTTCTTCTTAACCCAGCATATTTTATTAGTTTCTTCTTTTTCTTCTTAATCCATCATCGTTTTAACCCAACATCTTTTTCTTCTTAATCCATCATCGGTTCTTCTTTTCTTTCCTTTTTTTTTTTGTTAATTGTTCTATTACATCAAAGTAATAGATCCGTTAATTAATAGAAGGTTATATGATTCCGACGATGAAAATTGAAAAGAAAATAGAAAAAAGTCTTTGCATGATCCTATGAATCTTCAGAAGGATTCAAACAAAGACTCTGGCGAAACATCAAAATCAAAGGTTGTCAAAATACAACAAAAAAAGAAAAAAAAAGCAGAAAACATTGTTGTTAGGCCTACATTGTCTCGGGTTAGTATTTTGGTACTTAAAACTGTTGTTGAAATTAGTAAAAATTTTAAGGAATCCAATATGTATCAAAAATTATTATCATGTATCATGAAGTTCTGAAAATTGTTATAATGTATCATTCACTAAGTTTAATAACTGCGTTATTAACTGTGCTTAATGATACATATAGAATCAGTGTGTATAGTGTTTAGTCGATGTACTGATACATGTATTAGATATGTACCACATGTTATAATGTTTAGTCAATGCACTGATACATGTAGTAGATATGTATCACATGTTTTTTCATGTAGTATGAATTTTCTGAAAACTGATATCATGTATCATGTATCAGTAAGGTATTAGTTCGAAATTTAACAGATTGTTCATAAAAAATGTATTCAAAATAGATGATATAATATTTGATTTTCAAAATTTGAAATTAATATCCAATTACGTGCTGAATTTATGCTGATTAATGATCTGTTACAGTAAATTAAGTTGTTTTAGTAACAACATTAAATGTACCATTTTTTTCTCAACAGTTTAAACTTACCATGTATCATTTACCATGTATCACTAGAGTCTAAAGTATCACGGCACAACAAATTTAAGGAATTTTTTGTAAATACTAAATTTGTCGGGACAGAGTGTAATTATTGAATTACACTATGGGATTCATTAAATTTTTACAATAAAAAATACGTCTTCCTTCAACAAACAAACAACATTAGTACTTGGTAGAGAAATTTCAATACCTTAAGCGTTTAACTTGTTTTATCTTGAAGATGTTTGTCTTCATGTTTTCACGACGAGAGATGCAAGTTCAAAACACTAAAAGATACATCAGCGTTGTTGTCACGACCACAAACGAGCCGTGAGTGGCACCCACACTTACCCTACTATGTGAGCGAACCAACCAATCTAAACCCCAACATTTCAACCATAATAAACAGAATATAATGCGGAAGACTTAAAACTCATTAATATAACCAGTAAATAACTTCTAATATTTAATACTTATTATTCCCAAAATCTGGAAGTCATCACCATAAGAACATTCTATCCTCAAATTACTAAATCTAAGAGTATCTAGGAAGCTAAAATAAGTAAACAGATAGTCCATGTCCGAACTTCAGGGACATCAAGACATGAATGACAGAGAATCCAGTCCGAGCTAGGAACAATAGCTCACCCTGAAATCTGACGTGATGAAGACTGACTAGAGTTGAGGACGAGTTGAAGTCGATGGCACGTTTGCTGCACTCCACAAATAACAAAGAAGAAAATTACAAGTAGGGGTCAGTACAAGGCACAAGTACTGAGTAGGTATCATCGGCCAACTCAAAATACAAAGCAATATATATCAGATAATAACATAAAATCGACTACCATACTCAACTGGTGACAACAACAAGTACCATAACCATTGGCCACAACCCAAGCACATCTATGAGGACTCAAGCCTCCACACCATACTCATTTGGGAAATAGGTTCTTTAAATTTGAGTATATTAACACAATTCAAGATTCATTCTCTTTATCATCCTGGTGTCGGAACGTGACACTCCGACCCCCTACTACTACGTGTCGGTTCGTGACACCCGATCCCTTAATTCCTGGTGTCGGTACGTGACACTCCGATCCCCTAATTCTACGTGTCAATTTGTGACACTCCGATCCCCTAATACTACGTGTCGGAACGTGACACCCGATCCCCTAATACTACGTGTCAAAACGTGACACCCAATCCACTAATCTCATTCTTTTAGTTCGTCAATCCTTCTTTTATACCAAGGCATCATCATTAACAAAGTGGATTTAAGGTTTAAGATTCACAGCCTCATCTTTCCAATCCATCACAATTACATAATCACATCATGCAAGCACACAATTAAGCATATAGAAGACTTTACAATACTATCCAATACATATCATTCGCTATTAAGAGTTTACTATGAAATAGCATAAACCATAACCTACCTCCACCGAAGAATCGTGATCAGCAATCTACTTCTCAAATGCTTTTTTGCTTTCTCTTCGTTTTTCTTTCTCTGTCGCTCGTTCTCTCTTCTTTTCTTTTTAATTTTCTCCTCTTTCGAATTCCCTTTGTTTTACCCTAATTACCATATAATTAAGTATAAAAGATGATAAAAGTAACCCACTATTTATTTCAAGGTTATCTTCTTTAACTCCCAAGTAAATAAGTTATTAAACTTATCCCCTAATTCCATACAGTTTGTCATAAATAGTCCAAAACGCCCCTTAAAAACTTTAGCAGAAATCCGACCCAGGTGGAATTACGCCACTCGTGACGGCCCGTCGTGCCTGCGACGGTCCGTCCTACAGAGTCGTCACAGAGTTCAGAGACTCAATTTCATTTAAGAGGTCTGTGACGGTCCTTCGTGCCTACGACGGTCCGTGCTGTCATGTCGTCGCGAAGTTCAAAGAGTTGATTCCCCGTACCCAATTTTCAGAGTTTAAGTGTTTTGGCACGGAGACACTCGATGGTCCGTCGTGACCATGACGATCCGGCGTGTGATCCGTAGACACAGTCAATTTTTATCACAGTGATTCTACTGCTCGAAACCACTAAACAGGTCGTTACAATAGATACCAATTTACCCATCGTTCGTCCTCGAATGATCACAAGAAGAAAAACAAGGGCGAGAAAGAGTACCGGAATCTGTGAAAAGGTGTGGATATCTTTCTTGCATATCAGCCTCCTCCCAAGTGGACTCTTCAACTGGCCGATTCTTCCATTGAACCTTGATGGATGCAATCTCCCTTGATCTCAACTTGCGGACTTCTCTATCTAAAATGGCAACAGGCTCCTCCTCATAAGACAACTTCTCATCAAGAAGATTTGAATCCCAACGAATGATGTAGTTTCCATCCCCATGGTATCTTTTCAGCATAGACACAGGAAATACCGGGTGCACTCCTGAGAGTCTTGGGGGCAAGGCTAATTCATAAGCTACCTCCCCCACGCGCTTCAGAACTTCAAATGGACCAATGTACCTCGGACTAAGCTTACCTCGCTTACCGAACCGCATCACCCCTTTCATGGGTGAAACCTTCAGCAAGACTTGTTCACCCCCCATAAAATCCAAGTCTCTAACCTTTCGATCTACATATTCCTTCTGTCTACTTTGAGCCGCTAAAAGCTTTTCTTGAATGCATTTCACTTTATCTAACGATTCCCTCAGAAGGTCAGTACCCCAAGGTCTAACCTCAAATGCATCAAACCACCCAATGGGAGACCTACATCTTCTCCCATACAATGCCTCGAATGAGGCCATATAAATACTCGAGTGATAGCTATTATTGTATGAAAACTCTGCTAAGGGTATGAAGTTATCCCAATGACCACCAAACTCTATCACACATGCACAAAGCATATCTTCGAACACTTGAATCGTTCGCTCAGACTGACCATCGGTCTGAGGGTGAAATGCGGTACTAAGATCCAACCTAGTACCTAATTCAGCATGCAATGTTTTCCAAAACTTAGAAGTAAACTGCGTACCTCTATCTGATATGATGGAAAGTGGGACTCCATGCAATCGAACAATTTCTGAGATATAAAGTTTGGCTAACTTCTCTGCATTGTAAGTCACCTTGACCGGAATGAAATGAGCAGACTTAGTTAATCTGTCAACAATTACCCAAATGGAGTCATATTTACTCATTGTCTTTGGAAGACCAACCACGAAGTCCATTGCAATTCTCTCCCACTTCCATTCCGGAATGGGCATTCTCTGAAGTGTCCCTCCAGGCCTCTGGTGTTCATACTTTACCTGCTGACAATTCGGGCATTGAGCAACAAAATCAACAATGTTACGCTTCATTCTACTCCACCAAAAATGTTGCTTTAGGTCACGATACATCTTGGTTGCACCAGGATGTATAGAATACCTTGAACTATGAGCCTCTATAAGAATAGTGTGAATCAAATCATCGACGCGGGGTACACATACCCCTTAATTCTCAAAACACCTTCCTCATCGATTTTTGCTTCTTTAGCCTCTCCTCGCAATACCTTATCTCGAATCCGGATCAGTTTCTCATCAGTAAACTGCTTTCCTTTAATCTTGTCAAGAAAGGAAGATCTTGCCTCCACACAGGCCAAAAATCCTCCCTTCTCTAGTACTTCCAGCCTTATAAAGTCATTAGCCAGAGTCTGAACCTCTCTAGCCAATGGGCGTCTAGAAACCTGCAAGTGAGCTAGACTTCCCATGCTCCCTGTCTTTCTACTTAAAGCATCTGCCACAACATTATCTTTTCCCGGATGATACAAGATAGTGATATCATAGTCCTTCAGTAGTTCCATCCACCTCCTCTGTCTCAAATTCAAATCTTTCTGAGTAAAGACATACTGTAAACTACGATGATCCGTATAGACTTCACACTTAACCCCATATAGATAATGTCTCCATTGTTTTAATGCAAACACTACTGCAGCCAACTCCAGATCATGGGTTGGATAATTACGTTCATGCACCTTTAATTGCCTCGAAGCATAAGCAATTACATTCTTCTCTTGCATTAGCACTGCACCCAAACCAGAATAGGATGCATCACAATAAACAATGAAATTCTTACCTTCCACTGGCAGGGTAAGAATTGGTGTAGTAGTCAACAAGGTCTTGAGTTTCTGAAAGCTTTCTTCACACTCGCCCGACCATACAAATGGAACACTCTGCTTAGTCAAGTTTGTCAATTGGGAAGCAACAGAAGAAAATCCCTTGACAAATCGACGGTAGTATCTATCTAAACCAACAAAGCTCCTTACCTCTGTAACATTAGTAGGTCTCACCCAACTCTTCACTTCTTCGATCTTAGAAGGATCCACCATTACTCCATCTTTAGAAACCACATGCCCCAAGAAGGACACTGAATCTAGCCAAAACTCACACTTGGAGAATTTGGCATAAAGCTTTTTCTCCCTCAACATTTCTAATACAATTCTCAAGTGCTCCTCATGTTCTTTCCTGCTCTTTGAGTATACCAGTATATCATCAATGAATACAATGACAAAGAGATCCAGATATGGCTTAAAAATCCCGATCATCAAGCTCATGAAAGCAGCAGGGGCATTCGTAAGCCAAAAGACATTACTAAGAACTCATAATGTCCATACCTGGTCCGAATAGCAGCCTTTGACACATCCGTTGCCCATATTTTCAATTGATGATAACCAGATCTCAAATCGATTTTTGAGAAGGTACAAGCACCTTGTAACTGATCGAACAAATCATCGATGCAAGGAAGAGGATACTTGTTCTTAATGGTTACCTTATTCAGTTGCCTGTAGTCTATGCACATCCGAAAACTTCCATCCTTCTTCTTCACAAACAAAACAGCGGCACCCCAAGGGGATGCACTTGGTCTGATAAAGCCTTTGCTTAACAACTCTTGAAGTTGGGCCTTTAACTCTCTTAACTCAGCGAGCCATTCTATAAGGGGGAATGGAAATGGGCGAGTACCCGGCTCCAGATCAATGCAGAAATCAATATCTCTATCCAGTGGCATACCAGGAAGGTCTGCAGGAAACACATCCAGAAACTCACGGACTATCGGAACAGACTCAACTGAAGGTACTTGGGTAGTATCATCCCTGAGGTGTGCCAAGAAAGCTAAACACCCTTTACTAACCATTCTCTTAGCACGAAGAAAGGAGATGATACGAACTGGAGTGGAAGTGTAATCACCCTCCCATACTAACGGATCTATCCCAGGCTTGGCCAACGTTACAGTTTTAGCATTACAATCTAAGATTGCAAAATTTGGAGAAAGCCAAGTCATACCCAGAATTACATCGAAGTCAACCATTTCTAGGATAACCAAGTCTACATGAGTATTGCTCCCCACAAGAGTCACAAGACAAGACCTATACACCTTTTCAACTATAACAGACTCACCCACCGGAGTAGAAACACGAATAGGCATGTCAAGCAAATCACAATGTAAATCAAAACCAGTAGCAAATGAGGAAGATACATATGAAAATGTGGATCCAGGATCAAATAATACAGAAGCCATGAAATCACAAACCAAAAGATTACCTGTGATAACAGCATCAGATGTCTCCGCTTCAGACCTCCCAGGGAAAGCATAACAATGGGCCCTATCACCTGTCTGCCCATTTCCCCTACCATGTTGCGCTGCAGTAGTTCCAGTTTGCCTGCCACCCCGGTTAATTTGGTGACCTCCATTACCTTGGCCACCCCGTCCTCCAGAATAGCGGCCTCTTCCATGACCACCTCTACCTCTGACTATTGGGGGTCTGTAACTCTGTTTTGGACAATACCTCATAATATGTCAAGTCTCCCCACATCCATAACACTCTCTGGGTTCAAGCATAGGTCTCTATGAGAACGACGGAGTCTGGGGATAACCCCCAAACTCAGAGAAGTGTTGACCGGTCTGCGGTGGACCCCCAGCTACAGCCTGCAGTGAAGACTGAATAGGTCGGGCTGGGTAACCTCCTGAACTCTGCCCTCTGGAGTAAGACCCACCAAACTCACCTCCCTTACGAAACTTCTTAGGTGTCGATGCCATGGTGAAGTCGTCTGGCTTCACTCCCTCCACTTCTATCACAAAATCTACCACCTCCTGAAAGGATTTTGCTGCAGTAGCTACCTGTAAGGCTGGAATCTGCAAATCTGACCTCAATCCCTTCACAAAACGGCGAATCCTCTCTTGTGGACTGAAGCAAAGCTGGGTGTCATACCTGGATAATGCATGAAACTTAGCCTCATAAGCAGTAACCGACATCCTGCCTTGCTCTAGGCTCAAGAACTCATCTCTCTTCCTATCCCTCAAAGTCCGGGGTATATACTTCTCCATAAACAAGCTAGAGAATGATGCCCAAGTCATGGGTGGTGCCTGTGCTGGTTGACACTCAACATACGATCGCCACCACATTTTGGCATTTCCCTGAAACTAATAGGTTACAAACTCAATACCGAATCGTTCCACTATGCCCATCTTATGTAGCAGCTCATGACAATCAACTAGAAAATCATAGGCATCCTCAGATTCAGCACCCTTGAAAACTGGAGGTTTCAACTTCAAGAACTTAGTGAAAAGTTCATGTTGATCACTTGTCATTATAGGCCCTGTAGTCAACCGAGGAAACGTGCTTATTTCCAATGAGGTATCCATGCGGGGAGCCACAACAGCTGCGTGTTGTACTCCCGGAACCTGAGGTGCTGGTACAAAAAACACTGGAGGTGTCTGGCCTTGATCAGATAACCCGCTAAGATAAGTAAGAACATGATTAATCATCTCTGGGGTTGGTTGGGGTGGTAATTCCTCATTCTGCACTTGTTCATTCTCCCCTTCCTCACCCTCTCTTAATACTTCCTCAGTCGGTGGAGGAGTCACCGCCCTAGTACTAGCTGGGCCAGGTGCTTGTCCTCTTCCTCTAGTGGACGTCCTCTCGCGACCTCTACCACGGACTCTTGCCACTGCTCCTCTTCGAGCTACAGCCTCAGTGGCTGGTTCAGACGCATCTTGTCTTGCCGGTGTTAGTGTTGGCGCAGTTGTTGCTCTAGTTCTAACTATCTGCGAAATAGAGTGAAGATGGTCAGATACCAATTTGTATCACCTAGATACCAATTGGATCCAAGTAATAGCACGAAAGAAAGAAATAATGGAATTTTCCTAAAGTCTTATAGCCTCTCAAAAAAAAGTAAAGGCGTCCCCCTACCGTTCGTCAAGACTCTACTAAACTCGTTCTTGTGTGATGAGACCAACGAACCTAATGGTCTGATACCAAGTTTGTCACGACCCAAAACGAGCCGCGAGTGGCACCCACACTTACCCTACTATGTGAGCGAACCAACCAATCTAAACCCCAACATTTCAACCATAATAAACAGAATATAATGCGGAAGACTTAAAACTCATTAATATAACCAATAAATAACTTCTAAAATTTAATACTTATTATTCCCAAAATCTGGAAGTCATCACCACAAGAACATTCTATCCTCAAATTACTAAATCTAAGAGTATCTAGGAAGCTAAAATAAGTAAACAGATGGTCCGTGTCCGAACTTCAGGGACATCAAGACATGAATTACAGAGAATCCAGTCCGAGCTAGGAACAATAGCTCACCCTGAAATCTAACATGATGAAGATTGGCTAGAGTTGAGGACGAGTTGAAGTCGATGGCACGTTTGCTGCACTCCACAAATAACAAAGAAGAAAATTACAAGTAGGGGTCAGTACAAGGCACAAGTACTGAGTAGGTATCATCGGCCAACTCAAAATAGAAAGCAATATATATCAGATAATAGCATAAAATCGACTACCATACTCAACTGGTGACAACAACAATTACCATAACCATTGGCCACAACTCAAGCACATCTATGAGGACTCAAGCCTCCACACCATACTCATTTGGGAAATAGGTTCTTTAAATTTGAGTATATTAACACAATTCAAGATTCATTCTCTTTATCATCCTGGTGTCGGAACGTGACACTCCGACCCCCTACTACTACGTGTCGGTTCGTGACACCCGATCCCTTAATTCCTGGTGTCAGTACGTGACACTCCGATTCCCTAATTCTACGTGTCGGTTCGTGACACTCCGATCCCCTAATACTACGTGTCGGAACGTGACACCCGATCCCCTAATACTACGGGTCGGAACGTGACATCCGATCCACTAATCTCATTCTTTTAGTTCGTCAAGCCTTCTTTTATACCAAGGCATCATCATTAACAAAGTGGATTTAAGGTTTAAGATTCACAGCCTCATCTTTCCAATCCATTACAATTACATAATCACATCATGCAAGCACACAATTAAGCATATAGAAGACTTTACAATACTACCCAATACAGATCATTCGCTATTAAGAGTTTACTATGAAATAGCATAAACCATAACCTACCTCCACCGAAGAATCGTGATCAGCAATCTACTTCTCAAATGTTTTTTGCTTTCTCTTCATTCTTCTTTCTCTCTCGCTCGTTCTCTCTTCTTTTATTTTTAATTTTCTCGTCTTTCAAATTCCGTTTGTTTTTACCCTAATTACCATATAATTAAGTATAAAAGATGATAAAAGTAACCCACTATTTATTTCAAGGTTATCTCCTTTAACCCCCAAGTAAATAAGTTATTAAACTTATCCCCTAATTTCGTACAGTTTGTCATAAATAGTCCAAAATGCCCCTTAAAAACTTTAGCAGAAATCCGACCCAGGTGGAATTACGCCACTCATGACGGCACATCGTGCCTGCGACAGTCCGTCCTGCAGAGTCGTCACAGAGTTCAGAGACTCAATTTCATTTAAGAGGTCTGTGACGGTCCGTCGTGCCTACGACGGTCCGTGCTGCCATATCGTCGCGAAGTTCAGAGAGTTGATTCCCCTTACCCAATTTTCAGAGTTTAAGTGTTTTGACACGGAGACACTCGACGGTCCGTCGTGACCATGACGATCCGTTGTGTGATCCGTGGACACAGTCAGTTTTTATCACAGTGATTCTACTGCTCGAAACTACTAAACAGGTCGTTACAGTCGTACAATTGCATGCTCTAATCTAATCTTTGGTTTGATGTCTCTTAGTTCACTTTTTTTAGTCACCAAAAGAAAAAAAATAAATGTTCCTGTTATTTTTTCATATTTCCATTTTTTTTGAAGAATTACATTAGGTGAACAAATAGGAAAATGGAAAAGGAGGGTGGTGAAATGGGAGGTAAAAGTGTGTAAATGGAATAAAACAGATTGTTCATAAAAAATGTATTCAAAATAGATGATATAATCTTTGATTTTAAAAATTTGAAATTAATATCCAATTATGTGCTGAATTTATGCTGATTAATGATCTGTTACAGTAAATTAAGCTGTTTTAGTAACAACATTAAATGTACTATTTTTTCCCCATTTTTTTCTCAACAGTTTAAACTTACCATGTATCACTAGAGTTTAAAGTATCACGGCACAACAAATTTAAGGAATTTTTTGTAAATACTAAATTTGTCAGGACAGAGTTTAATTATTGAATTACACTATGGGATTCCTGAAATTTTTACGATTTACTTATGTTAGTCTCGAATTATAGCTCAATTAGTGTATTAGTTCGTGTTTTGCATGACTAAAAAATATTTCTAAATTTTTAATGTAATATTTTTCTGATGCAAACAGTAACATGTCTAGATAGATTTCTTAAGTGTGGTCATTGAAAGGTAAGAATGTACAGTCTTCTGTCACTATCTTATTGCAGAGAAACCATTTTGAAAAATATAAATTCAAGTCACTGTCTTATGGATGTCGATAAACTATTTTGAAAAATATAAATTTAAGTGCAACAAATTCAGGTACGAGAAGACATTAAAGAAATTACAACAAGTGATAAGGTAACAGTGTGAAATCTATTAAAAGGGATCCAAAATAACAATGTAGTTTGAAACTTAACAACAAACTAGTATTCATTATAGAAAACAATAATACCAATGATAAGCTCAAATAAATAATACTAACCACTAGTCATCGTAAGGACAATAACTCCTTACTAATCTTCTACCCTAATATGTGTTATCTATGTCCTTTTATTTAAAGATATGTTATCCGTAATTTAAAGTTTCATCATATCCTATTTATCACACTTTTTTAGCTTACCTCTGTCTCTCTTCGTACTTGTTATAACCAACCTCTCATACCTCCTCAATGATGCGTCTACACATCTCCTTTCACATGTTTGAATCATTCAGTATCACTTCTCTCATCATGTCCACCATCGAGGCTACTTTCACCTTTTCATGAATAACCTTATTTCTAATTTTATCGCTCTAGTATGATCACATATCTACCTCAACATCCTTATCTCCACAATAATATCGTGAAATTTTTTGATTGACTAATAATCTTCCTATACAACAATGTTGGTCTAACCACCACTCAATAGATTTACATTTGAGTTTTGACTGTACCTTTTTATTAGGTAGAGCATCAGAGGTGAGCCTCTAGTCCATTCACGTCGCACAAATATGATGTGGTCCCTTAAATTATAAAGCCAAGATACTTGAAGTTGTTTCTCTTGGAAATTTTTCAAGTGTCAAGCCTCACTTCCATGCCTACCTCATGCATCATCATGAAATTTGCACTCCACATAATTTATCTTGGTCCTTACTCAACTTGAACTTACTTAATCTCCAAAGTTTGTCTCCACACCTATAACATAGCATTTGTGTCACTATACGTCTTGTTAATTAATACTATGTCATCCAATAGTAACATAAATCCTATCACTTCATCTCGAATATCTCTTGTCAATTCATCTAATAAGAAGGCAAGACTAAGGGTCCGTTTGGATGGGCTTAATAAAAGCAGCTTTAAAAAAGTACTTTTGAAAGTGCTGAAACTTATTTTTAAAAATAAGCAGTTATGCGTTTGGATAAAAGTGCTGAAGTTAAAAAAAAAGTTGTTGATGTGTTTGGCAAATAAGTGCTGATAAACAGCTTTTTAAATTAAAATGTCTGAAATACCCTTAAAAGTTGTTAACATAATAAAAGTTAATTAATTTATATTTTATAGCCATAAATAATTATATTTTGCTATCATTCACATATTTCTTTCTCATCACAAATTATTTATAAGAGGAATATAAACTTATTATATATTTTAAAGATATATAATTTGAATAGATCAAAGAACGATTTAAGATTTTATTTTAGTTTCATCCATTGGTAATAATAATAGTATATCATTCACATATTTCTTTATTATCACAAATTATTTATAAGAGGAATATAAATTTTTATTTAAGTTATATGTGCAACTTATTTTACATTTTAATAATATATAATTTGAATAGATCACTTGATACTTGGGACAATACATTGAAAGGTTTCAAGTGTTTAGGAATGAACGTTGGATTTTTACGTGCAAGGATAAGTAAGCTTGATAGTTTATTAAGTGAATCGAAAGACGTTCTTGAATCAAAGAAAGTTGAGCTAGCTGAAGCAAAAGAGGAAATGAGGATTATTGAAGAAAAGGTATTAAAAGTGAAACAAGTGATGAAGAATGTAGAATCTGAAATTCAGGCCTTAACAAAGGAAGAAGCATACTTTGAGCTCAATTTCAAGGCATTGGCTGCTTCTCCATGGTAGAAAAAATTGGTTATAATTAGTTATTGAAGAAGCCTTTTGAGATTCCTAGCAGGGATATATAACTCTTTCTGCTAATTTTTTGTGAGGTTATATGAGCCATCATATTCTTTTTCTAGTGTAATTGGCTAAACTTTTTGTAAATGTTCGAAATTAAATATTTATTTATATCGGATCATATGTTCATTAGGAGACTTTGACCAAAATAAGCCATTCTATAAATCAATGTACCAAAATAGTATATTTTTAATTTTTTTTACAAAATTAGTATAAACGTGGTTCACAGTAACGTTTTATGCTTTATTTAATTTTAAAAAATTTAATGGAAAAAAAGCAAAAGTTCACGGAGCAAACAGAAATAAAACGTTATTGACAATAACGTTTTATACTTCGTTATCTAGAATCACGTTTTAGAGCTAAAACGTTACTCAAATTAATAGTAATTATCTATCATCCACACGTGAAAAGGGAAAAATAGAAGAAAGAAATGTTAGAGTTATGTGGGTAATTTGAAGATTGTATAAAAATATTAAGGATAAAAAGGTAAAAATGTGGTCAGCTTAAAAACTGGTCAAACTGACTTAAAAGCTGATTTTTGACTTATTTAGTTGTTTGACAATCCTCAAAATAACTTATTTTAAGTTTAAAAAAACTTATTTTAAGCCAAAAGTTAAAAGCTGGGGTAGGGGTGCTTTTTTTTTTCCAGCTTATAAGCTATTTTAAGTTGACCACATTTTTACCTTTTTATCCTTAATATTTTTATACAATCTTCAAATTACCCACATAACTCTAACATTTCTTTCTTCTATTTTTCCCTTTTCACCGTGTGGATGATAGATAATTACTATTAATTTGAGTAACGTTTTAGCTCTAAAACGTGATTCTAGATAACGAAGTATAAAACATTATTGTCAATAACGTTTTATTTCAGTTTGCTCCGTGAACTTTTGCTTTTTTTTCCATTAAATTTTTTAAAATTAAATAAAGCATAAAACGTTACTGTGAACCACGTTCATACTAATTTTGTAAAAAAAACTAAAAATATACTATTTTGGTACATTGATTTATAGAATGGCTTATTTTGGTCAAAGTCTCCTAATGAACATACGATCCGATATAAATAAATATTTAATTTCGAACATTTACAAAAAGTTTAGCCAATTACACTAGAAAAAGGATATGATGGCTCATATAACCTCACAAAAAATTAGCAGAAAGAGTTATATATCCCTGCTAGGAATCTCAAAAGGCTTCTTCAATAAATAATTATAACCAATTTTTTTCTACCATGGAGAAGCAGTCAATGCCTTGAAATTGAGCTCAAAGTATGCATCTTTCTTTGTTAAAGCCCGAATTTCAGATTCTACATTCTTCATCACTTGTTTCACTTTTAATACCTTTTCTTCAATAATCCTCATTTCCTCTTTTGCTTCAGCTAGCTCAACTTTCTTTGATTCAAGAACGTCTTTCGATTCACTTGATAAACTATCAAGCTTACTTATCCTTGTACATAAAAATCCAACGTTCATTCCTAAACACTCGAAATCTTTCAAAGTATTGTCCCAAGTATCAAGTGATCTATTCAAATTATATATTATTAAAATGTAAAATTAGTTGCACATATAACTTAAATAAAAATTTATATTCCTCTTATAAATAATTTGTGATAATAAAGAAATATGTGAATGATAGACTATTATTATTACCTATGGATGAAACTAAAATAAAATCTTAAATCGTTCTTTGATCTATTTAAATTATATATCTTTAAAATCTATAATAAGTTTATATTCCTCTTATAAATAATTTGTGATGAGAAAGAAATATGTGAATGGTAGCAAAATATAATTATTTATGGCTGTAAAATATAAATTAATTAACTTTTATTATGTTAACAACTTTTAAGGGTATTTCAGACATTTTGATTTAAAAAGCTGTTTATCAGCACTTATTTGCCAAACACATCAACAACTTTTTTTTAACTTTAGCACTTTTATCCAAACGCATAACTGCTTATTTTAAAAATAAGTTTCAGCACTTTCAAAAGTACTTTTTTAAAGATGTTTTTATTAAGCCCATCCAAACGGGCCCTAAGACTAAGACTATTATTGTAAATTTTATTTCCTTTATTCTTTACTTCTTTCCTTTAACACATAGAGTAAGAATGTACATTTTATTTTCTTTAATGAGTGTGAGTCCTAAAACTACCAAACCATTAAATAATCTCCATGTACATCAAATTACCAAATCAACAAATAATCTTCACTTAGATTAAGACTAAGACTATTACTATAAATTTTATTCCCTTAATTCTTTACTTCATTCCTTAACACGTAGAACAACATTGTACATTTTATTTTCTTTATTGCTCACTTGTTTCGTTAAGTGAAACGTGTACAATCTCACACAAATTCACGTCATTTTACTTTTAAGTTTCTCAATATCTCAATGCACAACATGCTACTATTAGTTTAGATTTTATTTTCTTTATTCTTCACTTCTTTCCTTAAGTGGAACATGTATCTATAGTCTTGTGCAAATTCATGTCATTTTACTTTCAAGTTTCACAATAACTCAATACACAAAATGCTACTCTACTTTCAAGTTTCACAGAATCTCAATGCACAAAATGCTACTTTCTCCATTCACTTTAAATTATCATAATTTTCTTTTTAAAAATCAAATTATTGATGAATTAAGCATTTTAATTTTAAAATGTTTAATGTAAAAATGGTTAAGTGTTGAATCATGGACTCACATGTGGTACTCCATTACTAAAATGTTTCTTTGTAGCATGAAAAGATCATTATTTCTTTTACCCATTGCAAAATCTTTCATATTATTTCACTTATAATGTCTTGTAGCTCCTGTAACCTCCGAGACATAATTCTTCTATTCATTTACCTACATAATTATTCACGTTATTCATATTAAATATAAGGAAGAATTTCTCTCATGTAAATATTGGTGTTTCTTCCTTTGTGAGGTATGAAAAAAGAACATGAGAAGTGTGGAAAAATATTATAGTGTATAGTGAGGTGAGTGTAGTGACGGAGAGAGTTGAGACAAAAGAAAATATTCTAAGTCTTCAACTATATTCACTATACAAAAGAGAGTAAATATATGTTGAAGGAAGGTGTTTTTTATGTGGAGCTTTGGACTCTTCAATTAATTCAAAGTTGCTTGTACTACGTTGTTGGACTGTTGTATATTGGAGGGGACAATGATGTATGTTTTGGGTTTGGGTACCCATGTGAATCGACCCGACCCGATCTAACCAAAACTTATTTTTTTCTGATTAAAAAAAAAGGAGAAGAAGATAAATATTAATTTAAAAAGGAGTGGGAATAGTTACATAGTAACTGTTCCAACATTAATATTCTCACTTTTTAATCTAAGTTATTTTTTTCTTTTCTTTAACACTTCAATAAGGAGAAACAAAAAGAATAACAAAAAACAAGACACAATAAAAACATTTAGTTTGTGAAACTATCTTTGTTTCCCAGTGATTAAAAGAAGGATTTGGATCAAATCATCCAGATCGTAAATTTCATTCCACCAAAGAAGGATTTGGAGAAAATCATTCAATTTGTGAATTTTATTCTGCTGCAACAATCAAAGGCACACAAATCTTATACCAAACTTTATTTAAATTCTTTCATTGGTAGCAGAGCCACCGTTAAATGCTCCATGATATTGTAGTATTTGTTGAAATTATGTACTGGTTGTGTGTTACTAAATATATATATCTATATATATACATATATCTTGTGTCAAGAATATTTATATGAAGATCAATATATTTATTTTTTAAAACTATGGTGAAATCGAATTCATATGTTAGAAGAAAATTGAATTAGATTTTAAATTTAAGAACATACCTTTAATTCTTGTACTTGGTATTCTGACGATGAAGTGTCTTTTATTATTTGTTGGCAAAATAATTAAAGATGCTTAGTTTTTGTTTTCGGTAGAGAATAATTTTTTTCTGTCTATCGTGGATGAAGGAAAGGATAAAGAAAATTGTTTTTCTCTCTGTCGTGAATGAAACGTTTTTGCTTCTATTTGTTTTCTTTTTGATGTTTTTAATCTAAATAAAAGGTTGAAAAAAAAAAAGTTTAAGTTAGATAAGGACTTCAAAAAGTGATTGTTTCTATCTAAATAATTTAAAGTATAAAAAAATAAAAAAAAATGATAGGGAGTTTAAGGGAAAATTATACTCTTTTTTATTAAGATTTAAAATGAAAAGAAAAAATAAATAGTCCCGCGTAATTTTTTTAAAAAAATTGGGATGTGTTTCTTTCTTTCGTTTCTTTTGATTTTTTGTCTTTTTCTGTAAAGATCAAGAATAAAAAAAGATGATTCCACTATCCAAATAAATTAAAAAAAGAAAAAGAAAAAAAGAGGATTTCTTTTATCCTTTTCTGTTAAGAATTAAAAAGAAAAGGAAAATAAATAGTCCCACATATTTTTTAAAATTATTTGGGACGTGTTTCTTTATTTCCTTTCTTTTGATTTTTGTCTCTTTCTGTAACGATCAAGAAGAAAGAGGGATGATCCCACTATCCAAATAATTATAAAAGAAAATGAAAAAGAGGATTTCTTTTGTCCTTTTCTCTTAAGTATTAAAAAGAAAAAGAAAAATAAGATGATCCAATTTTGTTTAGTAAAATACTTATACCATTTTTTTTGTGAAATAATAAAGTCTTACTATTTTTTTTATGAAAAATAGACAATGGTTTTGGAGTATTTTTTGTTAACAAAGTATTTCTTTTAGTATTTTATTTAGCATAAGTTTTTTCAAGTGGTCAAATTAGATTGTGGTTCACTTTTGTTTTTGTAAAGACCACAAGTTATCTTCTTTATTAATTGAAGAATATTAATCACTTGTTTTTTACCAGATTATAACTTTAAATTAGTTTAATCCTTACGTTCCTTGAACATTTATTGTCTTTTACAAAAATTTGCGACATGTGTTGTCGCATTAAATGGTATTAACCATATTTTCATTTTATTTCCATTTCAGAAATGGCTGAACGAGAACATGCTCAAACTACTCCAAGTGGGAGTTCTCAAAGTCGAGCAAAGGGACAAGGTAGAAGAGTAAGCCGTCGTAAGATATGTTTCCGAGGGCGTAAACTAATACAGATTAGTGTCCCAACGACGATAAAAAATATGTCAAGGAACCTAAGGGCCATCCGAAGGAAAAAAGAGAAAATTTAAAGAGTTTGAGTCATTGAAGATATCCCCAAATATGTCAGCACGTGATTTTATTCCCTTTTTTAAAAATAAATGGGCTGAACTGGCTGATTATAAGGGAATTTCAGATTGAGAGCCTTAGTTTATTTAACAGATGCTCTCCGTGAACCTTGGGGTAGTAGATTGATTGATGTTTATCATGACATATTTCCCCGTCAACCTTTTAGAGTTTACATTAGTTGTCTTGAAGACTTGTGGGAGGATTTAAGTCTTTGGATTACTTGTAAACTTTAGTTTTTTTTTTAGGATATGAATTATGTAGTTTGTTCTTTTTTCAAATTATGTTATCATACTTTAAAAAATCCTTGTTATCAAAGTCTTCAATATATTAATTATGCACATTAAGATATTAGATTTGAATTTTAATAGAATACACATTAAGAAATTATATTTGAATTTTTATTAAATATTTAGTTTGTAGATGATGATTGTATACATACGTACTTTTTTGATTTTACATTAAATATGAAATCTCTATGAGAACAATTTGATTGATTGTGTACGTCGCATGCATAATTGATTAAAATTCTTGCATAATTATATGTCAATAACAGAAATGACATCAAAAAGTATCTTTGTTGACTTAAACAAAGGTGAAAAACTTATTGGTGATAATTACGACATCTGTAGTCTTAAAAAATGGTATGTACTGGAAGAGAAAAATGCTTTGGAAGGTAGAAATCCTGTTCTGAATGAACCAGAAGGGGGTAATACTGCCTAACTCTGAAGGGATCTTGAAGCTTACAAAGCTTGGAAGAAGGCTAACTCAATTGCACGTGGAGTAATAGTTAGTAATGTAGTTGATGACCTCATACATGAATGTATGAAATTCCCTACTACTCATGCTATGTGGGCACATCTGCGAGGAACGTATGGGGGCACGTTTGTTACCCACCTATGACATTTGACTATAAAATTTGACACTTACAAAACGTCATGATCTAAATATCAAAACAACACCTTAGGTTGATGTCAAACATGATAGTTCAACTCAAGAGTGTTGGCCATGTTCTTTCAGATGATCAACAAGTTCAGACAGTAATTCGGTCTCTTCCCAATAATTGAGAACATTAGAAGGTTAACTTGACCCATAATGATAGCATCAATACTTTTTCGATGTTTCACATCATGTTGAACTTGAATATGAGTGTCGGTGCTGCTAAGACTGCTTCTAATGCCTTTGTGGAAAAGTCAAGTGGTACAATTTTTCAGGTGCAAGAAAAAACTGGAAAAGATATGGGAAAAACAAAGAGATTGGAGAAGGACCCACTAAGACTTAGAAGAAATCAAATTCCAATAAGTGAAAATAGTTTTTCAAGTAGAGAGACAAGAACAAAATGAAGTGATACAATTGCAAATGTTGGGGCATTTTGCTTGTGAATTCACTGAGCCCAAAACGGTAGCATTTCTAACTAACGAATCCCTAAGTGCTATATATGTTTCTAGCACTTCTTTATTAACTGAATCTTATCCTATGTGGATTGTAGACTCAGGATCCACCGACCACGTGAGTCAAGATAGAGAGATGTTTGTCGAGTTTCATCAAGTTTCATCTAAATCAAGGTGGTTCTACGTAGGAAATAATTCTAGGCTTGAAGTCAAAGGTATAGGCACTTGCAAAGAGGACTTGCATGGTGGCCGTTCTTTGATGTTGCAAGACGTCCTATATGCTCTAAAAATTTAGTGAAACTTAGTATCTATGTTTGTTCTATTAGACGTTGGTTTTGATTCGGTTTTTAGTCGTAATGGTGTAAGAATAACTCTAGATAATGTTTTATATAGTTTTGAACTTTGTTATGATCACTCTATCGTATTAGATTGTAATTCTTTAACATATGGCTATCATGTTGATCGTTGTGTAGTGACATGCTATGAAAGTAACAATGATATTGATGTTATTACATGACATGCAAGATTAGGTCACATAGGGTAAGATAGAATTAATAGGTTGGAAAAATAAGGACATTTAGGTTCTTTCACAAAGATTGATATGTCAACTTGTGAATATTTTTTTGCTGGTAAGATTACACATAAACCTTTTGGGAGGGCTAAAAGAGATGAGTTCCCACTTCAATTAATTCACTCTGATATTTGCGGTCCAATGAATGTGAAGGCATGGTCTGGTGCTACATACATCATTACATTTAATAATGATTTCACGCGCTTTGGTTATGTTTATTTGATTTCTCATAAATCTGAAGCATTTGAGTGTTTTAAAATATATATGAATGAAGTTGAAAGTCAGTTAGATAAAAGTATAAAGTCTCTGACCGAGGACGTGAATATTTATCAAATCAATTTGAAGAATTATGTATTGAAAAGGGTATTATCAGACATCTAACTACTCCTTATACACCTCAACAAAATAATGTAGCTGAAAGAAGGAATATAACATTATTATACATGACAAAATGAATGATGGTGCAGAAAAATTTATGTATCTCTATCTAGGGAGATGCATTATTGATTGTGACTCACATATTGAACAAAGTGCCTTCTAAATCAGTGTCTTCCACTCCTTATGAACTTGGACTGGTTGTAAAACAAACTGCATGATCTACGATTGTGGGATTGTGCGGCATTTATTAAAGATCATTTCGGGTGGGTTTGGTAAACTAATGATTTTCCCAAAAAGGGTGAAATAGGTGAAGTTGAGACTCTATACGAAATGTTGAGTTCAAAAGACCAGATAATGTTTTCAAACATACTTGATAATTCAATGGATCAAGAAATGATTCCTGGTCCAAATGGGAGTTATAAATCCCATAATCCTATAGAGGAATCTGAACTTCAAATCCGTAAGAGTACAAGAAAAGGTGTATCAAAACAAACTTATGCGATTAAGGATTATGTTTTCTTGGTATCTCTTATAGAATTGAATGAACCTAATTCTGTAATTGAGGCCTTATTGAGACCTGAAAGGTATGAATGGTTAAAAGCGATGAAAGAAGAATTGGAGTCCATGAAAACCAATAAAGTATGGGATCTAGTTGAACTTCCTAAGGAACGCAAAACTATTGGGAATAAATGAATTCCTAAAGTTAAACGTAAATCAGATGACTCAATAGAAAGACACCAAGCACCATTGGTTGCAAAAGGTTTTACTCAAGAAGTTGTAATAGACTATGAGGATACTTTTTCACAAGTTGTGAAGTTTACATCCTTACAATTACTTTTAGCTATTTTTGCACGTTGAGATTTAAAATTAAACCAAATGGATGTGAAGACGCTTTTCTCAATGGAGAATTAAATGAAGAAGTCTACATGGAACAACCAGTTGGTTTTATTGTTAAAGGTCAAGAAAAGAAAGTTTGTAAATTAAAACGATCAATTTATGGCCTAAAGCATTCTTCAAGGAAGTTGTATATGATATTTCATAAGGAGGTGATGTCATTTGATTTCACCATGATTGATGAAGACCATTGCTTCTACGTAAAAAAGTCAAATGGAAAATTTGTAATTCTTCTCTTTACGTAAATAATATGTTATCAGCTAGACATAATTTGGAGTATGTGAAAATTTTCAAGTCACGACATACAAAATCATTTGATATGAAAGATATGGGTGAAGGAGATTATATATTGGGTATTAAGATTCAAAGAGATCGTTCCAAGAAATTTTTGAGTTTATCTCAAGAAACTTATATAAAGAAAATATTGAAACGTTTTTGAATGAATAGTTGCAACTTGATGGATACTCCTATAGCAAGGGGTAAACTTTAAGCCTTTAAATGTGTTCAAAGACTAAAAAGAAAAAGAAGACATGTCTCAAACTTTAAGCCTTTAAATGTGTTCAAAGACTCAAAATAAAAAGAAGACATGTCTCGAGTTTCTTATTATAGTGTTGTTGGGAATTTGATGTTTGCTATGATGTGCACTCCCCCAGACATTTATTATGCCGTAAGTCTAGTTAGCAGGTATCAATACAATCCTGGAAGAGATCATTGGAAAGTAGTAAAGTGAATATTCCGATACCTGAAGGGAACCACAGATCATACACTGTGTTATAATAGATCTGGTTTATTCATAAGAGGTTATAGAGATGATGATTGGGTTGGTGATCGGGATGATAGAAAATCAACATCCGATTATGCTTTCTTACTACATGGTGGTGCTATTTTATGAAAAAGCAAGAAGCAAACTTGCACACATCTTTCAACCATGGAATATAAATATGTGGCTTGTGCATCTGCAGTACAAGAAGTTGTTTGGCTAAAGAGATTCTACGAGAATTTGAGTATTGCAAAGAATTACAAGGGTCTCATGATTCTATATTATGATAGTCAAGCAGCTATCACAGAAACAAAGGATCCTAAGTATCAAAACAAAACCAAATACATCGACATCAAGTATAACTTTGTGAGAGACATAGTGGCAACTGGAGAAATAACTTTGCAATACATTCCTACACGTGAAATGATAGATGATCCTTTTACGAAGGCCATCTCTAGAGATTTATTTGAAAAACCTGTTAAGGCTCTAGGTTTACGTAAGGTATGATGATATTTCAGTATTGTAAAATGAATTGATTGCTATAATATTCCCTTCTATATGTAAAACAATTGAATTTATGGTCAAATGTAGTATGCATGTCGTATTTTTTAGAAATAAAGTGTGTGGAACAAGTCGCATGATTGACTGTCTCACACGAGAAATCACCTCTTACGTTGAAAGATGAAGAGATGAGTTTCACCACCATATTATGACTTGTTTTATGAGCCAGACAAAGGTTTCTTTAAGAAAATGAGTTTAAAGATTACTGAAAAAGAGAAACTAGGGTTAAACATCTTGAGTTGTTTAGAACGAGATCTGTATGATGTTGGATAATTCGGATAACGAGACACATACACCTGTATAAGGAGGAAGCATTATAGCACGTGTTTCATATCAAGTGTGTCTAGCAATCAACGGGTATATGAAAGAATATTTCTTGCTTCTTCATTGTGTGAGACCCAGAAAAGTTAGCCATGAATGATTCACCACTGCAGTGCATGTCTAGGAAAGTAGTTGAATAGGAACAGATAGATTCAACTAGAAAGGAAAGACACTAAATGAATAATAAACTTATATACACAAGTCGGCTATTGCACTAACCATATTGGCATTGAGTGTAATTGTGTGTATAAAGTTAAACATGAACTCGAGTTAACATCTTTAAGAGGATAAGAGATCGAATAAGTAACTATTGAAATAGTTAATGAATTCTGGGGCATTGTGAGTAATTAATGTCCTTTTTAATAATAATGAATTCTCTTCACATGTGATTGAATTCCTGTGTAGGGCTTGCAAAACCTTTAAGGTAAGCTCTTGATGCTAACAGATTGCACGAACTATTTTTCGTATGAATTGTGTGTTTAGTTAATGTTATGTTGACTTGGATCTTGTCCACCATGAGCAAAGTGGGAGATGTATGTTTTGGATTTGGGTCACTCATGTGGATCGACCCGACCCGATCAAACCCAAGATTGTTTTTTTTTCTGAATAAAAGAAAAGGAGAAGAAGATAAATATTAATTTTAATAGAGGTGGGAACACTTAGATAGTAACTATTCCAACATTAATATTCTCACCTTTTAAATTAAGTTATTTTTTCTTTTCTTTAATGCTTAAGAAACGAGAAACAAAAAGAACAAAAAAAAATCTAAAGATTTAGATTAAAGACACAATAAAAACATTTAACTTGTGAAACTATCTTTGTTTCCTAGTTATTCAAAGAAGGATTTGGAGCAAATCATTTAGTTCGTAAATTTCATTCCGCCAAAGAATGATTTGGAGCAAATAATTCAGTTCGTGAAATTCATTCTTGTGCAATAATCAAAGGTACACAAATTCTGTACCAAACATTGTTTAAATTCTTCGGATAAGTCAAGAGTATTATTGTTGAATCGATATAGATTATGCCGCAATGAGCTTGAATCTCGTTAAAAAAGTGAGATATTCGTGTCTCTGCCTAAGATTTGTTTATGCATTTTTGTCATTCTATTTTCAACTGTAATTTATTGTATTGTGTGATATATTACACCAATAATTCTAAGGAGAATCATGTTTTGTTACTGTTTGAAAAAATGTGGATATCAAGATAGGGATCTCAACATAATTTCTCTCGACGCCGCTATCTTCAAGAGATTGAAGAGTAGAGGTGTATGATAAAATGTTTTTCTACTTGATCAATTCAAGTGGGGAAAGGTAAAGAAAAAAAATTTGTTTGCGTAATATTTCATGAAATGTGATAATACTTTTCATGGTAAAAAATGATATTCAAATTCTTAAAATAGTGGGGGCTCACGAAATGAGGAAAATGTTATTGTCAAAAAAAAAATGATTTTTACATTTTTGAGAAAATCACATGTTTGTCGTGCCCCATTTTTCGTAAAAATGAGTTTTTTGCACGACCTAACAACTCTTTTGGGATTTTGAGTTTAAGGAGTCGCCATCTAACGAATTAAGGCGTATTAGGGAACCTATCTAACCTAACTAAGTCTAGCTAAGGTCAACGAGCCAGAGATCGGGGTAAGAGTTCAAATTACCTCGAGGGGAAGGTGTTAGGCATCCCTTGAGGTCCACAAATGTGGGTCCCAACCGTATCTCATGAAATCTATGTGGGGTTACAAGTAGCAAATAAGGTCACTTCATTTATTACTTTATTATTTAGCATGCTCTGTAGGTGATAACTATTATAAAATAATTAAGACTGTTTTATTATTTTTATTAATTTAAACATGCAAGGATAGGTGATAACAATAAATAAACAATCAAGTTTATTTTTATTTATTTTAACATACAAGACTATGTGTTACACAAATCGAACAAATAACTCATATTATTATTATTTTAATTTATATTTAAATATGTGAGTCTAAGTGATAAAATATTAAATAATTGAGAAATAATTTTTTTTATTAATTATTTAAGCATGCAAAACTAAGTGATAACAATAAATAAACATTAAATAAAAACGTAAAGATAAGCGAGGGAATAGAAAAAGCAAATAATTTTATTATTTTTATTTTAATCTACCCCATATAAATTTCTAAATGATTAAAACTATTTCAAATATTTATTTTTTTGAGCATACGAACTATGTGATTAAAAATATTGACCAATTATTAAGCACTTAATAGAGAGATAGACAAAAAGGCATAATATGCACAAACAAAAAAAAAATTCAATTTGATTTATTATGCTTCACCAAACAAGAATAAGATGTGCAAAAAATATTTTTTTTGAAAATTTGAGTAAAATTTGGATAGAATTTTTATCAGAAAATAAATGTTTGTTTCTTTATATGGATAATGTCATGATATTGTTAATCGCACTCCTCCACCATATAAACAATTTTTGAGTTTGGTCTTAGAAAAATAATAAAAATTTTATATTTTGAAAATGATAAAAAAAAAAGAATTTAGTTTGCATATAGACACATAAATATATACATATAAACACACATAATCCCTTTTGAAAATCATGGGTAGGTGGTACTCCCGGGGACGCGTCGACTTATTTTAAAAACATTGGAATTAGACCTTCTAATTCCTTTGACTTTCCCACTAACGATAGCTTAGGAGACAAAAATTATAATTTATATATATATATATATTTTTTTTTAAAAAAAAAAAACAAATATCATAATCAATCCATAGTTTGAAAGGAGATTGAACAAAGACTAAGAAAAGCATGTTGTAAATCTTTTGTAAAAAAAGAAGAAAATAACTAATAGAGCATTAATGTCGTCAATAAATTATATGCAAAGATTTACAATATGAAATGTATTTAAAAGTCAAGAAATTTGTTGAATGTATGAAAACTTTTCTCTTTGTTATCTAATATTATTATTTTAAAAAAAAACATATCGCATCATAAGTGCGAAAATCTTCAAGAGTACAAATAAGATTACTACAACAAATTTTATTTTAATTATGGATTTGCTAAAAGTTTAGTTACAGACCTATAAACATGATTTCTAGTTGTTCAGAACGGAGTAACACATATAGGCATGATTTTGTAACTCTAAATGGTATGAACATTTTAATCCTTAGGCATGGTTTCTACGTGATAAGACAAAGCTGAAAAATTATAACACATTTTTAAACATGTAACAACCTACTAAATTATTAAGATTTGATTTTAACATTTCAAAATTATTGGAATCTAGTTATTTTAAAACTCATTAACAAACAAAGCGTCAAGCATGTTGAAAATTGGTTAGATTACAATACCTACAAATAAGAATTCTAGGTGGCTAAAAGATTAAAATCACATAATACCTATAGGAATGATTTCTAACTTTGAAAATTACGGTAAACAAATAGCATGTAAATCTCCTTTCCTTAGGTGATCCCCCCCCCCCCTCCAAAAAAAAATAATAATCTTATCTTATATAAACGGAGTTAAAGAGTTGTACAAATATTACAAGTAAATATAAAAAGCGAATAATCATACATATAACAATAAAATGAACGAGGCTTTGTCCACAATTTCTTCTAGGCAAATATTCAACATCTTTAACTGTAAGTTCAAAACCTGGAAGAAGAAGTAATGTAACACACATACGATGAGGGAATAATTGTAATATAGCAGACTTATAGTAGCAAATTACTCTCATATATATATATATATATATATATATATATATATATATATATATATATGTAAATAACACACAAAAAGAGATAAAGAATGACTATAGTTATATTATCAAACGTAAAAGGATAATGAAACTAACTTGGATGCTTCCTTGTTGTTTCGTTTCTCAACACACAAATTATAATTATTCAAAAAATCAAATTGAAATTAATAAAGAGGACTAACCAATTCAGCAGAAAAGATTATCAACTTGTATTATAAGAATGAGATGAGTTGAGAGAATGAATGTGTGTACGAGCAATGAGAGAATGAGAGAAATTGTAGGAAGAGTTAGTGAGAGTTGGAAGAATGTGAATGTTCTTCTCAAAGATGTGAATGTCTGATAAAGAATGAATAGTTCTCTTTATATAGTAGAAGAGGGGGGAACAAATAAGAAAAATAAATATTATAAATTAAGGAGTCAATTAAATCACAATTTCCTTATTTTGAAGGAAGTCAAATTAGCCAAATTATTTAAATATTTTTACCAATTATAAGCGAGTAATAAATTAAGAAGAGTAATATATATTTTCTTAAATAAAGAGGATCCAAAAATCAGAAAAAATATTTAAAATGCTCATTACCAAAATAAATAAGTAATAATAAAGTTAGGAAGACAATATTCTTTTACCTTAAAAAAAGAAGCTCCAAAATAATGTTAAATTATCATTATGCTACAAAATATAAATAAATAAGAATAAATTAGGAAGAGTAGTATATTCATAAATAAGGAAGGGCCAAATCAAATTTATTAAAACATATCATTTCTAAATATAAACAAGTAAGAAATAAAATCAGGAATAAAATTTATATTTTCCTTAAGTGAAGAAGAGTCAAAATCAAATTTATTTTTAATTTATTTTACCAATTACATGAACAACTAAATATAAGGTTGTCATAATCAAACAAGTAAGAATGATCAAGACAAATATTAAAGGAAGGAGGGATTAATTAATATTATTTTCCTTAAATAAGAAAGCCTCAAATTAGTAAACAAATATTTTCCAAGTGAATAAATCTCTTTTTTTTTCAAGAACAAACAACTTTGTTAATTTTACCAAAATGAGCAAAGACTTATCAAAAATTCATCTACCATATATAGATATGTCAGAAAAGCCAATCAAGGTAGACCATTATAGTACTAACAATTACTGAAATTATAAATAATCAAATTAAGATACAAATTATTTTAATTCTAATTTCAACAACACGCGGAAATCAATTAAGAGCCTAAGTAAAACAAGGGTGTAAACAATTTTTTTTTTCAAAAATAAACCTATGCAAATGAACCTTCAAACGATCTCAAATTGAAATTTATAACATTTAATCAACAAAACTATAACAAGTATAAAGAACATAGTAAAAATTATTGACAAGAATATATGAATCATAAAGGATTGAACGGATGAAGCAACTGTCTGGGGTTGCTGTTTATGCTATTATGGCCTCGACTGTTTGAGGAGCTGCTGGTTGTTGCGTGGGGGCTGCTACTGTTTTCGCCAGAGAAGCAAGAAACTAGAGTTCTGTTGTCCCTGTTACTGGTGGAGCTCGCCTGGGATTCTGCCAGTCTGCTGGACTTGCGAAGAGAAAAGAAAGTAAGGAGGAAGAGGAGGGAGAAAAGGGGACAACAGGAGAGGGAGGCGTCGGGAAGAAAAGGAGAGAAGGAGGGGGAGAGGGATGGCAGAGGAAAAGAGAGAGGACCGGTTAGAGGAGAAGAACGGAGGGAGAGAAAGGGGAAGAAGAGGGAAAGAGGGGGGCCTTGGGGCTGCTGATCGCAGCTGTTGCGACAAGGGAGGAGGAGGAGAGGGGAGAAGTAGAAAAGAGGGAGAGGGGGCTAGGAGAAAGAAGAGAAGTGACGCGAGAGAAGGGTATCGGCTGGAGAGAGGGGAAAAGAGGGAGAAGAGGCGAAGGGAGAGAGACGAACGCCGACTGTCGTCCTCGCCGGTGGCTTTCGCGTAGGAAAAATGGAGAGAATGAAGGGGAAGTGGAGGAGAATGGTTGGGCGGCCAAGGAGCAGAGAGGGGGAGGAAGAAAGGATGAAAAAAATATTAATCTTTCTTAGGTTTAGATCTTTGATAGTTCAAAATATGAAAAAGAAGGATTTGATCTCAACCGTTGATTTACTAAGAGATGAAGGGTTAAGATTCGATATAGATGGATGAGATTTAAAAATCAGATTGGATTGAATATGGAATGACTACAATTTCAATTAAATTTAAATGAAAGAGAGGTTATGATTGAAATAAAATTTGATTGGAGTGGCTAGCGTTGAAAGAAATTATAATAGAATAGGCTAGAATTTAAATAATTTTAAGGAAAGTATACAATTACTATTTAATAAAAATACTACATATATTAAAATATTTTTTGTATAATAGAAAATTATTTAAATTTTAAAAAAATTGAAATTCATTAATAATTTTAAAATATTTTAGTAATATTAACAATAATTTTATAAAGTAAAACATACTAAAATATATAATTTTCAATCAAAATCGACTAAAAATTTTAAACTTTAAATAAAGTTAAAAATGCCTATTTAATCGAATAGCATTCCTAAAAAAGGTTAAAGGTTGGTCAAAATTGGGTGTCAACAATGTTGTTTGGTAATAATGAATTAATCTTTGACTCTAATATGAATGTTATTGATAAAGCTAAAAATATTTTTAGAAGTCATTTTGATACGAAAGATCTTGTTGAGACAAATTTTATTCACGGAATAAAAATAACAAGAACATGTGATCAAATTTTCCTTGACCAGTCACATTATGTTTTTAAAAATTTTGAAAAAAATATAACTTTCTTGATTGCAAACATGTTGTAACTCCTTTTGACTCGAGTGTTCACTTATTTCTTATTCAATGTGAAAATGATGTAATAAATTAAAAGGAATATGCTACCATGATTGGAAGTTTGAGATATGTGACTGATTGCACTAGGCCTTAAATTGCATATAAAGTAGGAGTACGTGACATGTTTACTAGCAAACCATGTGTCACGACCCAAATCGTGTCGTGAGTGGCACCCACATTTATCCTTCTATGTGAGCGAACCAACCAATCTAAACCCCAATCATTTACCAATAATAAACAGAAAATAATGCGGAAGACTTAAAACTCATTAACGAAGTCAATTAACAACTTCTAAAATTTATCAATTAATATCCCCAAAATCTGGAAGTCATCATCACAAGAACATCTATCCTCAAATTACTAAGACTAAGAGTATCTAAGAAACTAAACATAAATAAAAAGCTAGTCCATGCCGGAACTTCAAGGCATCAAGACACGAAGAAGAAGATCCAGTCCAAGCTAGAAGCTTTAGCTCACCCTGAAATCCGGTGTAATGAAGACTGGCTAGGGTTGCGGTTGAGTTGAAGACGACGGCACGTTTACTGCACTCCACAAATAACAAGAAAGAAACATACAAGTAGGGGTCAGTACAAAACACGGGTACTGAGTAGATATCATCGGCCAACTCAAAATAGAAAATAGTATATATCAGATCATATCATAAATCAACTACAATTCTCAATCTGTAGCAACAACATGTACAAAAATCTTTGATAAATAACGTCAAGTACACTCATGAGGACTCAAGCCTCCATATCATATCATTTGGGAAATAGGTTCTTTAAATCGAGTATATTCACATCTTTCAAGATTCATTATTTTTATTCCTCTCGTGTCGGTACGTGACACTCCGATCCTCATCATACTATCCTGGTGTCGGAACGTGACACTCCAATCCCCTAATACTATGTGTCGGAACGTGACACTCTGATCCCCTAATTCTACGTGTCGGTTCGTGACACCCGATCTCCTAATTCTACGTGTCGGTTCATGATATCCGATCCCCTAATTCTACGTGTCGGTTCGTGACACCCGATCCCCTAATTCTACGTGTCGGTTCGTGACACCCGATCCCCTAATCTCATTCTGTTAATTCATCTAGCCTTCTTTCATACTAAGGCATCATCAATCTCACTACTTTAGTTCATGAAGCCTTCTTTCATACTAAGGCATCATCAATCTCATTACTTCAGTTCATCAAGCATTCTTTCATACTAAGGCATCATCATTAACAAAGAGGTTTTTCAAGATTTAGGATTCAATAGCCACATCATGCTTATTTTATCACAATTACATAATCACATTCATGCAAGCATACAATTAAGCACATAGAAGGGTTTACAACACTACCCAATACATATCATTCGTTATTAAGAGTTTACTATGAAAAGCATAAACCATAACCTACCTCCACCGAAGATTAGTGATCAAGCAAGCAAGTTCCCCACGCTTTGTTCTTCTTCTCGTTTCTCCTCTTTCTCGTTCGATCCTCTCTCTCTCTTTGTTCTTTCTATTTTTCTTATTCAAACCCTCTTTCTTTTACCCTAATTATCATATAATTAAGTATAAAAGATGGCAATAGTAACCCACTAATTATCTCAAGGTTACCTCTTTTAACCCCCAAGTAATTGAGTTATTAATATTAAACCACTAACTTTATAATTATAAGCAGGAATAGTCCAAAACGTCCTTAAAACATTTTAAAAAATCCGACTCAGCCTGGGATTACGCAACCTGTGACGGTCCGTCATGGCTGTGACGGTCCGTCCTGCAGTTCTGTCGCAAGGTTCAGAGAGTTAATTTCTGTGGAAGATGTGTGACGGTCCGTCGTGCCCACGACGGTCCATCCTGCCATTCTGTTACGAAGTTCAGAGAGTCGATTTCAGTACCCAAATTTCAGAATTGTAAGTGTTTTGGAACAAGACCCCCACGACGGTCCGTCGTGGCCATGACGGTCCGTCGTGGGATCCGTCGTCTCAGCCAGTTTTTCCAGAAATAAAATCTACTGCTCAAAACGAATAAACAGGTCGTTACACCATGTAATCATATTGGCATGCTATAGCAAGTGTAATGAGATATTTAATTAGAACAAAAAATTGTTGGTTAATTTGTTCTATATAAGATATACTTCCCTACTTGAAGACTTTTGTGATGCAGATTGAAACACTTTATCAGGTGATTCATGTTCTACTACTGATTATATCTTTACTTCGGGTGGTGGTGCTATTTTTTGGAGATAAAAAAATTAAACAATAATTGCTAGCTCAACCATGGAGGCTGAACTAATTGCTTTAGCTTCAACTAATGAGGAAGCGAATTGGTTAAGAGATTTATCTTTTGAAATATCTTATTTTGAAAAATAAATTTCTGCAATAAGACTACTGCAATTGGTAGAGTTTAAAACCCTTATTACAATGGTAAATACAGACATATAATGAGGAAGCACAGTAATGTAAGATCTATTTGACAAATGATATCATTAACGCTGATTATATCAAATCTTGTGATAATCTTTGAAATCCTCTTACTAAGGCCTTAACAAGAGAAAAGGTCTGGAGCACATCAATAAAGATGCGCTTGAAACCTATAAGTCCTTGAGTAATATATGAGGAAACTCAACCTAGGGATTAGAGATCCTATAACAAGGTTCAAAGGAAAAAAACTAATCATGTGTTGACTTGTTAAAAAAAATCTATTTTTTTTCATGTGATGTGAGTGAATTGTTTCCAATCGAGGTTGAGTTTTCAAAGAACTCTTAATGAAAAATTTGTAGCCCGTATGGGTGGAGTGTTAAACTTCCAAGAGCACTTTGACAGATTTCACCTATCTAAGTGTGAAAGTAGGTCACTTTCTATGAGAATGTGCTTGTTCTTAAGAACACTCAAGAAACCGGAATAACATATTGTCATAATACGATGACTATTAAAGCTTATGTCAAAACCTTGATTATTTGTGTAAGCAGTGATACTTTATTTTCCTTAAGCAGTCATAGTTCAAGTTTGAGACCACCACTAACTCTGGAGTAAAGTTTATTGTTTTACTAAGTGAAGTTCAATGTAGATCACACCTTAGTTATGCATTATAGTCTATCTTCAATTAAATTATGAAAAACTATCTTATTTTAATATTGGAGATTGTTGGTAAATTAAGCATTTAATATTAAAATGTTTAATGTAAAAATGGTTAAGTGATGAATAATGGAGTGACTTTTGGTGCTCCATTCGACCATCTCCAACCCAACACCAAATCTTACACCAAATCCTATATTAGGTGTAAAATTTGGTGTTTTTAGCTCCAAATCGCACCAATTTTTACACCAAATTTGATGTGTGAATGGTGCTACACCAAATTTGGTGTACCACTATTAATCACACCAATTCACTTTTTAAATATTATGATATTTTTTATTATACAAATTTTTAATTAAACATTATATAAATTGTGTGTTTTAATTAATCTCTTGTATATTTAATTATTTTCTATGTAATGTTTTTATAATATAAATTTTTATACAAAGTTTGGCTTTTATATAAATTATTTTTTCTATATATGACTTTTTTTTGGAAAAAATCAAATTTATGTTAATTCTACAATGAATTATAATTGGGTATAAACTATAATTAACCTTCACACAAATTAAAAATGCAAACATATAAATTTTAAACAGATAATAAAATGTCCTTAAAAATAACCGAAAATAATAAAAATTCAACAAAGTAGTAATTGACATACATCAAAATTGAAATATTAAATACATTGTAATTTTAAAAAGTACAAAAAAAAAATAATTTTATATATAACGATTATAAAAGAAAACAATATGAAATATTTATGGTGAATGTCTTAGAAATAATTTGTTTTATGAAATAAGAAAATATAAATAAAATAAGAAATAATAATATAATAATAAAGAGAAAGAAAAAAGTAATCTTTTTTGGTGTAAAATTTTGTGAAGTGGGTTGGAGATGATTATACAAAAAATAGGGCTGACACCAAATTTGGTGTAAAATTTAGAGATTCCTTCACCAAACGTTTCTTTGTAGCATGAAATGATCATTATTTCTCTTAAAAACCATTGTAACATCTTACATATTATTTTACCTATAATATCTTGTAACTCCTGTAACCTCCAAGGCATAACTCCTACTTTTACCTACATTATTATCCACATTATTCATATTAAATATAAGAAAGAGTTCCTCTCATATAAATATGGTGTTTCTTCCTTTGTGAGGTAAGAGAAAAAAAGTGTGGAAAAGTTTGTAGAATGTAGTGAGGTGAGTATAGTGAAAAAGAGAGTTGAGATAACAAAACATATTCTAAGTCTTAAACTATATTCACTATACAAAAGAGAGTAAATATATGTCGAAGGAAGGTGTTCTTTGAGTGGTGCTTTAAAATCTTCAGTCCGGAGTTGCTTGAGTTGTGCTACGTTGTTGGGTTGTTGTATCCTAGAAAGGACAAGTCAAGACTTTACTGCTGAAGTGGTGTAGATTATGCCGCAGTGGGCTTGAATCTCTTTAAAGAGAGCGAGACACCCGTGCCTCAACCCAAATATTTTTTTATACCTTTTTGTTGATTTAATTTCAACTGTAGTTTATTGCATAATGTGGTATATTACACCAACAAAAACAATAAGAACTTATTCTAACATTTTACGATGCAATTTTTCATTATATTGATATGTAAAATTATAATTTATAGTACTTTACGTATAGTTTTTGAATATCTAAATTCTGTTTAAAATATCAAATTAATGTAATCTAATTTAACTTTTAAAATAAGTTAAATTTGTTGCGTACCCAACGCTGGCACAACTTAACCTTGAGAAGAAGCAAGAATAGTTGGAGATATTCTGAAAATACCAGTGGAGAGACATGGAGAATGCTAACGATTTGAAGAATATTCTGCTACTTCCACCTACCCGCATCAAGAAGATCATGACGAGGACGGGGATGTCCTGATGGTCACAACTGAATCACCTATTTTTCTTGCTAAGGCATGTGACTTGTTCATTCAAGACCTCACCCTTCGTTCTGGGCTTAACGGTAAGGAAAATTATTGATGTATTTTGAAGAAGGATAACCTTACTGATGTGATTATGCAAACTTACAATTTCAATTTCCTTCTTGATGTTGGTCATGGGGATGATGCGACCAACCCATTCACACTAAGTTCTATTTCACTTTATGCTGCTGGAGGCAACAATTGAAAGGATAGTAATAATTGTGATCATTAAAGGTAACTTTCTCATTTCATTACTGACAACATACTTTTTCTTTATAATGTTTGATAATATAGGTTCTAATGTTCAGTATCCCTCTCGTGGTTAGTGGTACCTTTATCATTGAGCATCAGTATCGATGAGTCCTCATCACTAAAAAGACAAACCTTACCTTTCGTTTTAGTTATTACTTTGAGTTTCAGATAGTTTGAATTAGCTAGGGATTTATCCTAGAAACTCCTACTAGTAGAGGCTTGCGACAACCATATATAGATTTCTTATGTTATTTCTTTCAGATATTAATTTATCTCAGTGTTATGAGTTTTATATAGATATTTCAGATTTAACTTCCGTGTTTATGTTCCAATTTTATATTGATTTATGTTGATCTTAGTGTCATATTGCGTCATGATGTTAGCTTGGAGTCATGACTTATGGCTTTAAGCACTGTGTCACGTCTAGAGGTAATCTCAAAGCGTGTGACATAAGATCCTAAACTTACAAAGAAGATTCTTCATTCATATAATTCTAAAGTTCAATTATTCTGTAAGTTTACTCTTGCTATATTAAGGTATAGTTCGTAGTCTATGATACACCTAATTCAACATATTGTATGCATACATGAAAACCTATCAAAGTTTCTTAATATTTTTTTATTCGTTTTGATTTTGCGATATGTGGATGACTATCGAAAAATATGTTTTGGATATCTTAAAAAATATATTTTTTTATTAGTGTTTAGGTTCATTGGTTAATATGTTGGTATAATTAGTACCTAATATGAGAATTATCAAACAATTTTATTGTTATATCTAACAATTTTCATGTTCTAGCCCTGATTTGTTAACTAGGTGTTGTTCAAATTGTTATGATGTTTCTGTTTAGTACTTTTAATTTGAAGCACACATTAAGAAGATATATATCAAACACGTGGGCGCAAATCGTTCCAGATGGTCAGGCATATTATTTTTCATTTATCTACCAATTTCATACACTTCTATCTGTGAGCAAGATTATGAAGGTGAAAAATTTCTGGTTCTACTATTCATTCAATTATCTATCTCTTTATCGAAAAAGAAAAAATATTTTTTTCATGCGCTCTTACATTAGATTTTCCAATCATGAAACCAATTATTTGTTGAAATAAGTAATTTTCTTTTGCTTAATCGATCCAGTTTATGAAGAAACTATTCCAATGCAACTGATATTCCGTACTATTATCCACCTATGGATCAAGAAAAGTTAATATAAATGTAAACTAAGGACTTCGTTCTTGAAAAAGGATGAAAAAGAAAAAAAAGTCGTAAATAGTATTTTGAGTTTGCGTCTTTACCAAAAAATAAAACAAACAAAAAAAATCAAATTGTTATCTTATTTACTTGCGCTCTTTTAGTAGGAAAGTCAAAATTAACTAAATCAGAAATACATTTAATGTTACATTTGAAGTCAATATGATCGAATTTCTATTTATACAAGGAATTGTAATTATAAATTGAAATTCAACACTTTTCTCAAGATAAGATTTAACAGATCGAAGAAAATATAAGGAAGAAAATTTAGCAAAAATCAAAGTTCATGCATATAGTAACTCTTTATTCATCAGTAACAAAAAATTATTGTAATAATATATCAATTATTAAAACGTTACACTAATAACATTATCCACTGTGTTAATTGAAAATTTTGACAAAAAAAACAAGAACTTCCATTCTGAAAAAAGGAGAAAAATGAAAAAACTTCATAAATAGCAGGTGCCTAAATAACAGTATTTTCTATTTGATATTTTAAAAAAAGAAAAGGAATTGAGTAGATGATGATATGAGTATTAGTATTTAATCCTAATTCACCCAACAATAAGGATGTGTGTGCGCGCGCGTACGTGAGTGTGTGTAAGTTCGCACGCACGCGCGTGCGTGTGCGTGTGCATGCGTACGTATCCGTGCGTGCGTTCGGGCGTGTGTATTATTGTGTTAAGTGCAAAAGGGGCAATTTTTGAAGTCTATAGACTAGTATTAACTGGAAATAAAATTATGCATGGTAAGAGAGCAACATCAAAGAGTCCACTAACGAAGAATAAAATTGATGAAATATTTAAATTTTGATGAGTAATTGATCAATCAAATATTTGAATGAAAGCATTGATACGTATGTAAGATCATGAGAATTGGAGGAACCAAATTTGTAATAATAATATTTTCTTTTAAATAGAGAATAATGATTTTTCCATTGAAAGTGAAAGGAAAGAGAGAGAGATGCAAAAATGTGTATTAAAACACAAGTGTTTTTTCCTTTAGAAATGAAAAGTTAACACAAAATAAAGACTGAAAATTTAGCCCATAAATAATGTCTAAAATCTAATAAAATATTTCTTTTCTAATTTATTTCAATCTGCTATATTTTGTAATACATTATTGTATTCCTTAAAGATTTAAAAAGTATGTTTTGTAATGTTGCGTCTAATTTATTTATGGGGGTGTGATTTTCTCATATTTTATCTATGTTACTATTCATTATTAATAATATTTTCATTTAATTAAAATAAGTGTATGGCGTCAATTCCCTCATTTGCCTACCACAATTGCATTGTACCTCAAGCATTGACACTTATACCGTCACTACATTTAGTCAATTTGTAATTAGTTTTCTTTCTCCTTTTTATATATAAGCACCAAAATGTATCTTAGTTCTATTTTTGTCTGTGCTAATATATGAATAATCGCTCCTTGTATAGAATTTCATGAAAAAGGACTCTGAGCAATCGATGGTGAATGAAGTGACAACGGAGTGAATTTAGCAATTACTATATTGTATTAGAAAAATGTGTATATATACCATTTACAAACACAACGATAAAACAAGTTTGATGTGTATATATGTTAAACCAAATAGGCTTTGTTCGGTTACAAAATAACCTAGTGGGCAAAATGTGGAACATGAGAATTTGAGAAGGTCTAGAAAAAAAAAGAAATTGAGAAGACAAATAAATTAACTATTTTTTTTCTCTTTTATAAAATAAAACAAAGTAAAAAGAATGCAAAATATGACTTGTAAAGCTAATTTTTCTTGCAAAGAAAATAAGAACAATGAAGTTACTTTATTCTCTTGTAGTCATTGTTCTTAAAATAACAAAATATCTTATATATACATAATGTGCTTAAAGTGTTGAACCTAAATTATTATTTTTTTCAAAGAGGCACAATATAGATCAATTCAAAGATAAAAAGGAACATCGACGAATGTGAGATTTTTATAAATTTGGAAAGATTAACAGTGGTGGCACATAACTCAACCCATTTGGTTCATATATGTAATAAGAAATCATTAGTTAGTATGCATTATTAAACTATGTCATCCCCTCATGTGATGTTTGAATATAGTTTTATACCACAAATTAGTGAATCTAAGTTTAAAGTTTAATCCAATTCATGTCTTTTATAGGTCGTGTATTGCTATGCTCAATACATTTGATGATTAGACCTAAAGATGTCAAAACAATACGAATCTTAGGATACAAACATGACATGTTAGTACAAAAATTGCGATAACAACAATAATTTTGCAAGTATAATTATGTGATACAATAAAACCCTAAGTTTATAAAGAATATCTAAGCTAATAGAAGTTCTCAACTACACCAATTGTTCTATAAATGTAATCTTGTTTTACCAAAATACAATTTTCAGTTTACAAGACATCAATTGATGCATTGTACAATATCTAAAAACCCAATTATAACAAACTTTTTATGTTTTTATATTCATTATTGTTGTTTTTGTGATATATGGAGGATTGTAGAAATTCTATTTTAAAATAACTCAAAAAAATTATTTTATTAATGTTGAGGTTCATTCACTAATACCTTATTGACTAGAAATTACTTGTATTTAATAAGATGATTTTATCAAAATTTTATTATTATATATTAAATTGTAACAAATTTCCATTAATAGGCTTGATTAATGTATAGTTAAAAATGTGTAAGCTCATTCATTTAAATGTGTGCGTGCGTGCGTGCATGTGTGCGTGCGTGCGTGCGTGCGTGTGTGTCTATGGTCTCTACTGGATCACCTATTTTGCTTTCTAAGGTGTAATATCTCGCAGCTAGAAAGAACTAGAAAATAGTTTAAAATCCGAAATCATTATTTTTGGAAAGAATAAAAGAATGCTCAACTTCAAATGACAATAAATCTTAGCTCAAAATGATTTAGGTGTACTTCCAGATATAGTTGAAAATCCCTTAAAATAATCGTTCCCACGTTGCCGAGTTAAGCGATTTTGATATTGTATGAGTGAGTTATGCCTTCCGAAAGTTTGATTGTTGAATTTAGGAAAGTCCAATCAAGATTTGGGAAGCGTAAACTTCTCTTTTACATACCTAATTAAATTAATTCGTTTTTAGGAATTAATTTGGGGTAAAACCATACCTTTGTTCAGTTTAGAAAAATAGAATTCACGCTATGGCTTGGAGAAGAGAGAAATAAAAATCACAAAAATGCTCCAACTTTGCATATGAGATTTGTTGGAGGTGATCCCTAAAAAGGTATATGAGATCACATATTGTTGGGTTAGTTCACCCACGCACTAATCTTATTTAAATTAAACGAATCTAAGTTTTTTAAATGTTAAGAAAGTGAATTCTTGAAGAACATTGTTGAAAATTCATTGAATTCTGATGGTTGTATTGTTGAAGTCTCTTGTTGATCAGATTCGTGTTTCCATGTGAATTTTAAAGTTAAATCTATTGGGTATTGAGGGTACTAATGATCCTAAGTGTTTGAGGAAAGAACCATGGGAGTTCAGAGAGTTTAGATATGAAAAACGAAGGAGAAAAGTCTAGAACACCGTGGGTAAGGGGGTTGGGACACCGTACCTCTCAGATCCCCAAATGATATTCTCTATCCGTAGGTCCCTGGGGAGTCACGCCCCAACATGTTCTCTGTAAGATGAGGGCTGGCGCCCCGCGCCTCTCGGCCAGTTCTCCCCATTCTTCCCCCACCTTTTCGTACTAGTTTCTAAGTGATGTACCTATGTTTCCTAGTTGATTCCAACACTATCAGGTAGATCTAAACATCATGAAATCATTCATAACCATGAGGTCATGAACCTTGAATCCAAAACATAATTCATGGAAAGTTAAGATCAAAGTTAAAGAAGTTAAGAGTCAAGTCTAAAAGTTAAGAAGCAAGTCAAAGCAAAGTTCTTAAAAAATTTTAAGAATCTTTACCAATGCTTTTACTTTGTTTTGAGACACAAGTTTCATGCTAAGTAAAGGCTAAAGAGTTGAGTTCATTCCTAAAAAGTTATAAGGGAACTAAATATTTCCTAAGAGTTTAGAAATGTTTTCAGATTTAAGATAAGAGGAAACTAAGATTTTCAAAAGAGTTTTGAGAAAGAAAAGGGAACATCATTTCCGAGAGAGCTTTTATAGCTAAGTGTTGAGCAATTGTCTCAACCCAAAGAAAGAAGTTGTTTTAAAAACACATGAGCTAAGTATATTTTTGGGAGTAGTATTGAGCACCGATATGGGGATGCGAGTTCATAATAACTTAAGTCTCCATACCATGTAGTCATCACGGTATTAATGGGTCATATTTTATTAGATGATCACATAAGTTAAGCTAGTGGATCCACTAAGTTAAGTAGTTCTATTCGCGGCATAGTATATGAGAGTACTGGCAGAATGTGAAAGATGTTATATCACCACTTAGGCTCATAGTGGTGGTTATCAGTTGAAGAGTCTCCCACAAAAACTATATTACTTATTATAAAATTAAAGTTGAGTTTGTTGTTGCATTTCTTTAACAAACTAAGTTGTTTACACTGTTTTACAAGCTTTATATATTGCATGTATCTTATTGCTCTATATTAAGTTAAGTTATTCATGAGTTGAGAAGATCCAAGACAAGTGTTTTTTCTTACCTTTTATCAAGCTTAGTTTGTTGTTTTAACATTCCAACTCGCATATTCGTAAATTCAATGTACTGATGTCAGTTGTCCAACATCATCTTATGATGCAGACGCAGTTAACTAGGATTGTTATCCAGCGTATCATTGATCTAGTGAGCAACTTAGAGTAAGTTGGTGAACCTCATCACATTCTGATGGACATCTTTTATCGCTTGATTTTTAGTTTTTAGTTGTTTGGATCATTAGGGGTCCTGTCCCAACATCCCTCTTTGTTTTAGAGGCTTCATAGACAGATATAATAGTTCTTTATTCTTATTTATTTTAGTTGTAAACATTTAAAACATGAGTTTCCCCTTTGGTTAAGTATTACTTTTAAGTTATTCTTGAGTTATCTCTTATATTAAGTCTTCCGTTGAGTAAGTAAGCTAGGACAAGGGTCTGCACAAGGCCAACAATGGTCTTTGAGTGTCAATCCTGCTCAAGGTATAGGCTCGTAATGTGACACAAGGTATGTGAGTTGTTCATTCAATGCCTCACCCTTCATTCATGGATTAGCTTTGAGGAAAATCATTGACATATTCTAAAGAAGGATGACCTTACTAAAGTGATTATCCAGACTAACAATTTTGATTTCCTTCTTAATGTTATTTTAGGGGATAATGCAACTGATCTCTTTGCACCAAGTTCTGTTCTGTTCTATGATGCTGGCAGCAATGGACAGGATGGTAATAATCTTGATCATTAAAGGTAACTTTCTCATTTCCTTAATTTACACCTATAAGGTTACAAAAAGTACGGATAACATACTTTTTGTTTATAATGTTTGATAATATAAGTTCTGATGTTCAGTATCCAGCTCGGGGTTAGTGATACCTCTGACAATGAGCAGCAATATTGATGAGTCATCGTCACTTCAAGGACAACCCTTATCTTTCTTTTCAGTTATTACTTTCAATTTCAGATAGTTGAAATTAGCTAGGGGATTTTCCTAGCAACTTCTACTAGTAAAGACTTTCACACATAAATATATTTCTTCTGTTATTTCTTTCAAATATTAGTTTTAGATTGATTTATGGTAATAATAGTGTCATGTCATGTCATTAGCTCAGGGTAATGACTTATGGATCTAACTGCGTCGCATCTAGAGGTAATCTCGTGGCGTGTGACATAAGATTATAAGCTAACGTAAAAATTCCTGGTTCGTGTAAGTTGTAACCTTTACCAATTATTCTATAAGTTTGATCTTGTTTTATCAAGCTATAATGCATAGTCTACAATACATTAGATTCAACACATTATATGCATACGTGGAAACCCACCAAAGTTTGTTAATGTTTTTTAATCATTTTGTTTAAATCAAAGAACACATCAAGCAGATATCAAACACTCGAGCACATTATCCCTCCAGATGGTTTGGTATACTGTTTTTAGTTTATCAACCAATTTAATACATTTCTATCTATGAGCAAGATTTGATTGTGCACAACTTCACGTTCAACGGATTCGTCCCTCTATCGATCTCTTTATCAAAAAGGAAAAATAAAATTCATCGCCGCACTTGCATTAGGTTTACCCATTAATCAAGACAATTATTTATTGGAACATGTGAATTTTTTTGCTTAAACAATCCAGTTTATGAAGAAAGTGTTTCAATGCAACTGATATTATGTACTATTATCCACCAATGGATCAGGTTAGGTCAGTGTAAATGTAAACTAAGTGGTTTATTCTTGAAAAACATGGAATAAAGAAAAACATCATAAATAGTATTTTGAGTTTGCTTCTTTGCCAAAAAATATTTTTTTATTTGTGCTTGTTTTGTAAGAAAGTCAAAACTAACTAAATCAAAAATAGACTTAATATTACATTTGACGTTCATATGATCAAAATTATATCTATATAAGGAATTATAATTATAGTTTGAAATATAATACTTTTTTCAAGATAAGACTTAAAAGGTCGAAGAAAATATAAGGAAGAAAATTTAGGAAGAAAAATCATTGTTTATTTTATACCCCAACGTTGTGTTCAATAGTAATAAAACATGATTATAATCATATATCAATTATTAAAACATTACACCAATAACTTTATGTCACTGTCTTAGTCGAAATTTTTTGAAAAAATAACTAAGACTTTCGTTCTGAAAAAAATAGGGAAAATATGAAAAACCTCATTAATAGAAGGTGCCTAAATAATTCAATTTGATATTTTAAAAAGAGAAAATAAAGTTAGTTGGTGATGATATGTATATTAGTATTCATACCTAATTCACCCAAAAATGAAGAATGAGAATCCGCAAAGCTAAAAATTGGTGGGTTAGACGAATGGTGTTATATATATATATATATATATATTCTGTGTTTATTGTATTAATTGTGCAAGATAAAAATTGTGATTATTTGTTATCTAGTTGCATCTTCTCAAGATATTCCTAAGGAAAAATGAAGGGGATTTTTTAAAATCTATAGCTTAGGATTGACAGAAAGCATATATTATACATGACAAAAGGCAACATCCATTAACCCGCTAACAAAGATAAAATTTATGAAAATTTAACTTTGATAAAGAATTGATAAATCAAATATTTGAATGAAAATACTAATACTGATGTAACATCATGAGAATTGTACGGACTAATTTGTATTAATTATATTTTAATTTACGGACAAAGAATATTGATTTTACCATTGAAAGTGAGACAGAGATATGCAAAAATGTGTATAAAAACACAGGTGGTTTTCCTTTAGAAAATGAAAATGTGTCAACACAAAATAAAAACGAAAATTTAGCCTATAAATAATGTCTAAAATCTAAAAAAAAAAAACTTTTCTAATTTATTTCAAACTGCTATATTTTGTAATATAAAATTATATTTGCTAAAGATTTAAAAGTATCTTAGTTTTGTAATATTGCGTCTACTTTATTTATGCGATCTGATTTTCTCAGATTTTATCTATGACACTCTTCATTATTAATAATATTTTCATTTAATTAAAATAAGTATATGACCCCACTTCCCTCAATTGCTAACCGCAATTGCATTGTACCTCTAGCATCAACACTTATATATTCATTAGCTTCAGAAAATTTGTAATTAATTTCCTTTCTCCTTTTTATATAAGCACCAACATTTATCTTACTTCCATTTATGTCTGTGTTAATATAGAAAAATCATTCTTTCCATAATTTCATGAAAAATAACTCTGAGCAGTCATTGATGTATGCAGTGACAACGGATATAATGAAGCTATGAGTGAAACAATTACTTTGTTGTATTAGAAAAAAAGTGTGTAAGTTACCATTTACCAACAACACAATAAAAAATTTTGATGTGTATATATGTTTAACCAAATAGTCTTTGTTTGGTTGCAAAATAAGTTGTTGGAGAGAATGCGGTATATGAGAAATTGAGAAGGATTAGAAAAAAAATTGATAAGGTAAATCAACTAAACTAACCGTGTTCTCTTTTGTAAAATAAAACAAAGTAAAAGTAATGCAGAATCATACTTGTAAACCTAATTTTTCTCGCAAAAAAAACAAGAAACATGAAGTTACTCTTCAATGCGGTACGTACCCAACAGTGCCGCAGCTTAACCTTGAGAAGAAGCAAGAACAACTGGAGATGTTCTAGAAATCCCAACGGAGAGAAATGGAGAACGTTATTGATTTCAAGAGCAACTTGTTAATTGCCCCTAACAGCATCAAGAAAATCATGAAGACGGAAAAGGATGTCCGAATGATCGCTGATGAATCACCTGTTTTGTTGGCTAAGGCATGTGAGTTGTTAATTCAAGAACTCAATCTTCGTTACTTGTTTTAAATTGAGGAAAATCACCAATATACTCTGAAGAAGGATGATGTCACTGATGTGATTAGACAAACTGACCCTTTGGATTATCTTCTTGATAATGATGCTAAAGTTATTGGAGGCTCCACACCAAGTGTTGTGTCATTCTATGCTGCCGGAGGCAGCAATGGAAGTACATGATGATAATCTTGATCATCAAAGGTAACGTTCTCATTAGTTGAATTAACACCTATAAGTTTACAATAAGTATTGATAACATACTATGTTTGATTATGCAGGTTCTGATGTATGTTCAGTATCCAACTCGTGATTAGTGGTTCTTCTGATTAGCGAGCAGCAGTATTGGTGAATCCTCATCACTTTGTAGGACAAGTATCCTTATCTTTCTTTTTAGTTATTACTTTCAGTTTCAAATATTTGGAGTTATTAGCTAGGGGTTTATCCTACAAAATCATACTAGTTAAGTCTTACAGACAGTCAAATCAATATGTATTCTATTGTTATTTCTTTCCAGTTATCAGTCTATCTCAATGTTATGGGATCTATATAGATATTTCATATTTATCTTCTGCATTAAGGTTTCAATTTTCTATTGATCAATGTCAATTTTAGCGTCATGCCACGACATGAGGTTAGCTTGGGATGTCTTGTGGCTTTTAGCACCTTATCGGGTCTAGGGGCTATCTCGGAGCGTGACATAAGATCCTAAGCTTACAAAAGAATTTTTGGTTTATAAAAGTTCTAAAATTCACCAACTATTCTATAAGTTTAATCTTGATTTATCAAGATATAATCCATTGTCTAAGACAGACCAAATTCGACGTATTTTATACATACTTGAAAGTTGAAAACCCATCAAAGTTTCTTAATATTTTTCTATCATTTTTTTATAGTATGTGGGCCTTAAATCATCCTTTCTAGTGAGTAAGTTTTTGTCAAAGAAATTAAAATTTTTTTAGTATTAGTTCAGTTCAATAGATGTATTGCCTTGATTTCTCAAAGAACTAAATTGGAAATAACAGAAATCTCAAATTTGGAGAGTTAAGCTAAGTATGAGTTTTAGGTCAACTTCAAATGAACATAAATACTAGAACAGGATGAGTTAGGTGTCCTACAATATACCTTAGGAAATATCTTTGAATTATCTTTCCAATGCCGCCATGTTTGCTAAGTTTCGAGTTCGGATCAGTAAGATATGACCTTTTGACGTTAGATTGTCCAGTTAAGGAGAGTTAGCCAAAAATAGTGAGGGATATTTGGATCATTTCCTTACCCAATCAGATTTAATTCTCTTTTAGTAATATTTAAGGGGTACAATCATATTAGGCTTAGTTCATAATCCTAATATACGGTTAGGATTTTAGTTGAGAGTTCAAGAAGAGAAAAAGAGAGAAAGGAGGAGAAAGAACGAAGTGATCAAAGCGTTCGTTCAGCAAATTCAAGATTTCGCCAAGAACCTAATTCTAAGAGGTATGTGAGATTCCATAGTGTTGCGTTTGTTTACTCATGCGCCAATATAATATTTCAACGTAATTTAGTTCTTGAAATCTAAGGATTTAAGTTTTTGATGAGTTCTTGTTAAGTGCTCTTGATGTTTCCTTATCGATTAAGTTTTGATAAAAGATTCTACTTACGTAAACTTTAAATGATCATATCTATTAGAAACATAACCTATAAAATTAAAGGTAATTGAATCAACTTTTCAACACCATCAATTTTGCATCAAACCGATTTTTGAGTAAAAAGTTATGTCTATTATAATAACCTATACAGTGATGTTACGAATTAACAGACGGAAAAATATTAAAAATAGTTGATTTTGTCTTTTTAACTTCAAGAAAACCGTAAATGAATTTATTGACTAATAAAAGACTCAAAACAATTAGATTTTCATGTTCAGTAATGAAACTTCTTGGCCATAGAGATTTCAAGAAACTAATTCAAGAATCTCAAGAAAGGTTCTTGATTGTTTACCTTCAAGCTAGGGTTTCAAGGTTTCTATTCAAGCTCTTCTTCAAGATTATTCAAGAATCTTGTTATTCTAGGTATGTAAGGATATCATAGTGTTGGATTAGTTTGTTCCCACGCCCTAAATCTAGTTTCATATCAGCAAAAGAGTAATCTAGGATACTTCCTTAGATTTGAGTATTATTAACATAAATTGATTTAGAGCTCTTGAATTCATGTTCTTTTAAAGGTTCTATTCCTAATTATTGAATTTCTATATTGTTATTAATACCCTTCATGTCATGAATCATAACTCTTGAATTCATAATTCACATTCAAGAGAGAGTTAAGAGTAGAGTTCAAAGGAAGCCTTTGAGTTAAATTGTAATCCTTTAAGATCCATCATAGATTTGAGTTAAGTTTTTAGTAAATAAGTATGAGAATAAGAAGAGTCGTATAAATTAGTTCCTTATTGATAATTTAATCCTTGAGCCGATTCGTTCATGCCCATAACTTTCGCATGAAATCCACTAGTTGAGTACCTTTGAGAGGTGTCATATCTTTAAGTTTTAAGTCTTGAGTATTTAGTTCCTAATCCCTTATGAGACTATATTTATAATCATGACACAATTACATGTTACCCATGAAGTACTTCAGTTGAATTGTTCATTTCTATAATTCCACATGAACCCTATAAGTCCAACAATCTTGAGATGAGAAGTATATTTGAGTCTTTGAGTTGAGTAGTTCATGCTCATAATTCCACATGAACCCTTTGAGTTGAGCGTTCTTGAAATGAGTAGTATCAGTGAAGTTCTTGAGTTTCAAGTATTGATATCTATCTATGGTTATTGAAAACCTTGCATCGAGTCATTCATGTCCATAATTTGGCATGAACCATATTTTAAGAAGTCTTTTACTAATGTTTTAACTTTGTTTTAAGACTTAAGATTTGAGTTGAGTAAACAGTGAAAGTAAAGTTCATTTTCATCAAAATAATATATGGGAACTAAGTATTCCCAAGAGTAAATGTTTTCACATTTATGATAAGAAAAAATTGAGGTTTCCAAAAGAGTTTTGAGCAAGAAAGGGAACATCGATTCCAAGAGAGCTTTTAAGCTAAGTTGTTAAGGTAATTATCTCAATCGCAGAAAGAAGTACGTTTTTAAACATAAGATATAGTATTATATTTTGAGAATAGTATTGGGCACCGATATGGGGGAGAGTTCAGACAACTCACAACCCCATAAACCATGTAGCCACCATGGGTAGAAAAAGGTCATGCTTTTAGATGATTCCTTATTACTTTTTAGCATAGACCAGTGGATAGTTTTTGGTTAGAGAAATTCCCACAACAGTATTTTGTATTCATATATACATTATAGATATTTAGACTTTCATATACAAGTAGAGTTTATATTGTATCCTTGCATACAAATTAATGGATGGTTCTCGGTTAGAAAAGCTCCCACAACAGTATTTTGTATTCGTATATACATTATAGATATTTGTATTTTCATATACAAGTGTAGTTTATATTGTATCCTTTTATACAAACTAAGTATAATGTATTCTTAAATATACTGAGTTGCTTTCTATTATTTTTAAAGGTTTTTCGTATATTGCATCTCTTGTTGTTGCTTTATACTGAGTTGTATATCTTATTATTTAGTTGAGACTTATTTCACTGAGTTGAATATTTTATCTTTGAGTTGAGAATCTTATTCCTGAGTTGAGTGAGTTCATAAGAGGTAAGTATGTTTCCTTTTTATCAAGTTCAAGATTATGTTTCTGCTTTAGAATTCCCCTTACATGCTCATACATTTCATGTACTGAGTCATTTGGCTTGCATCTTTGATGATGTAGACATATGTATTCAGGATCATAAACAGGAGCTTCGTTGATACATCCAAGAGTTCGAGTAAGCTATGGCGAGCCTCCTTGTTTTAGGAGGATTTCATTTACTTTTTAGTTTAGCCAGGATGCCATGGGTCTTGTCTTGACTTCTATCTTTGTCATTTAGAGGCTCCATAGATTGTTAGTGTAGTTGAGAAGTCTATATCATTTATTTTATTAAATGTTTTAAAGATATAAAATTCCTATTTTATGGCGAGTTAAATATATTATTATTATTCAGAGTTAATTTTTTCAATTAAAGCTTTGTAATTGAGTTATTGATTTTATTCAGTTTTTAAGTTTTGTAAGTTTAAGATAGTCCTCCGCTTGAAGTCAGCCAGGATGAGGGTTCGCTTGGGGAAAACAAATGGTTTTCGAGTGTCGGACATGTCCAGGGTGTAGGCTTAGGTCATGACAATAAGATGTGGATATCTCAAAAAAAAAATTAAAAAAAATATTAATGTTAGGTTCATCTGTTAATAACTTGATATAATTAGTACGTAATATGATAATTATCTAAGAATTTTATTGTTACATCATATAAAATTGTAACAAAACTCCATTGATAGGCTTGTATGTAGTTTTTTTTTTGGTTTCTCACTCAGTCTCCAATATTCACATATTTAGAGCTTAATTAAAGCTTAATTCACGCTAGTAAGTCCATCATTTATGGTAAAATTATCTCTAAAAGACTTTTATCATGCCTTTATTTTTTGGCCACTTTTCCTACATTAATATTCATTATTTTCTATGATCTTTGAGCATTGCATGCAAGATTTTTCATCTTTTTCACATGATATTATTGATTCTTATCGGTTCGATTATCAATTTATTAGTTCTTGATTGATATTGGTTTGATTATCAATTTATAAGTTATAGTTGTTATCCCTTCGGCTATCATTTTATCAATCATTGATTTTTAATTATTAGTTTGATTATTGGTTAACCATATCCTTCCCCCGCTTCCCAAATAGCTTTCTCGATCAATTGATTCCTCCAAAGGACTTTTATTGATGCTACCTCTTTTGTTCTCAACTTGTGAACTTGGTGATCTAGAATCGAAAAAAAATCTCCTCATAAGATAAGCTATTCTTGATCCCAATATCTTCGGTTGGTATTACAAAGGAAGTATCACATACGCGCTTTTTAAATATGTAGACGCGAAAAATCGGATAAGACGCAACAAACTCTTGTGGTAGATCAAACTCATAAGCTACATTTCTGTAAGGGCCCATATATTGGGGACTAAGCTTCCTCTTCTTACCAAATCTCTCGAACCCTTTATGGATGAAACTTTCAAATATACCTAATCATCTACTTCAAACTCAACTCCCTTCTCCTAACATTAGTGTAGGATTTCTGACGACTTTGCATTGTTCTCAATCTTTCTTGACTCAATTTCACCTTCCCCATAGCTTGATGAACAAAATCTGGTCATATCAACCCTGCTTCACCAACTTTAAACCATCTAATAGAAGATCTACATCTTCTCCCCAGAAAGAGCTTCATAAGGAGCCACTAGGATGCTAGAGTGGTAACTATTATTGTAAACAAACTCAATAAGAGGTAGGTTATCATCCCAATCACCTTTGAAATAAATCACACAATCCCTCAGTATATCCTGTAAGGTCTGAATAGTGTGTTCTACTTAACCATCTTCTTGAGGATGAAAAGCAGTACTCAAGTTCATCTTTGAATCCAAGCCTTTCTGGAATGACTTCCAAAACTGTATGGTATATTGTGCACCCCTATCTGATATAATTGAAAACGTAATTCATGAAGTCTTACCACCTCCTAAATATACAATCTAGCATAATCCTCTACTGTAGGGGTAGTCTTTACCGGTAAAAACTGGGTTGATTTGGTTATGCGATCCACAATCACCCAAATAGAATCAAGCTTCCTGCAAGACCTTGGAAAACTTGTAATGAAATCTATGTTTATAATCACTCACTTCCATTCTAGAAGTTCTACATTCTGAGACAAACCACCGGCCGTTTGATATTTTTTTCAGAATTTTTGGCAATTTGGACACTTAGCAACAAACTTTGCAATGTCGTTCTCAAGCTACTCCACCAATAAACTTCTCTGAAATCATGATACCTCTTTGTGGAACCCCGATAATGAAATATCTGGAGCTATGATCTATCTCCATAATTCTCCCTTGGAGTCCATCCACCATAGATACGCACAATCTACCTTGATATCTCAATACCTCTTCGTCTTGCTTTTCTTTAACTTCTGACACTAATGATGATTAATCCATTTTCATCACCACTACTCCCCCTTCTGTGGAATCCATTAGTCTAACTCTCAATTGGCAAGTCTATGCACATCTTTTACTAAGTCTCTCTTTTTTCCCTCGACATGGGCAGTACTACCCATATATAACCTGATTAAAGAATTATCAACAACATTATCCTTACATGGGTGATAAAGAAAACTCATGTCAAATCCTTGAGTAATTCCAACCACCGACTTTGTGTGAGATTAAGTTATGTCTGAGTAAACACATACTGAAGGCTCTTGCGATCGGTGAACACATCCACATGAACACCATATAAATAATGGTGCCATTGTTTCAAAGCAAATATTACAACAGCCAACTCTAAGTCATGGGTTGGGTAATTCCTCTCATGGACATTAAACTATTTGGAGGCATAAGCTATAACCTTGCCATTTAGCATTAATACACAATCCAAACGAACTCTAGACGCATCACAATATACAACAAGACTTGCGTAACTTATGGTAAGGTCAACACTAGGGAGGTATTGAACCTCTTTTCTAATTCCTAAAAGCTTTTGTTACAACCTTTACACCATAAAAACATCACTATTTTGTGAGTCAACTTGGTCAAAGGAGACGATATAGACGAGAACCCTCTATGAACCTTCTATAATATCAAGCCAAACCCAAGAAACTCCTAATATTAGTTGGAGATGTGGGCCCAGGACAACTCTATACTAACTCTATCTTTTGGGTATCAACTCTAATTCACCACCGGAAACTATGTGGTCCAAGAACGCCCAACACTCGAGCCAAAACTCACATTTAGAGAACTTAACATATAACTCCTTATCTTTAAAAGTCTTATGAGCATGATCTTCTTCATTCCTCGTATAGATTAGTATGTTATCAATGATGACGATAACAAACATACCTAAATAAGGTTTGGAAACTCTAATCATAAGGTCCATGAACGCTGCAGGGGCATTGGTCAAGTTGAACGACATGACCAGAAACTCATAGTGACTATAATGGGTCTTGAATGTTGTCATAGAAATATCACATTCCCTTACTTTCAAGTGATGGTAGCAAGACGTGAGGCGTCTCTTAGAAAAACATGAAACACCCTGAAGCTAATCGAAAAGATCATCAATTCCTGAAAGAGGATACTTGTTCTTCATGGTAACCTTGTTTACCTGACGGTAATCTATACACATCCTAAGGGAACCATCTTTTTTCTCACAAATAAGACCGGAGCGCCACAAAATGAGAAACTTGCTCGAATAAAACCCTTATCAAAGAGATCTTTCAATTGTTTTTTAAGTTCTTTCAACTCTGTTGGTGCCATTTTATATGACAGAATACATATGTGACAAATATCTAGATAAACATTTATACCAAAGTCTATCTCTCTCAGGAGCGACTCCAAGTAGATCATCTGGAAAAACTGAATAAGAGGTATCTCAACACTAGAGTACTTAACTCGGACTAAGTGATAGACACAACTCATTAGAACTAACTTTCTTGCCTTAAGGTACAAAATACAATGACTCTTAGGCACTACTAAATTACTTTTCCACTCTAAGACTGGATCATTAGGAATTGTAACTTGACAACTCGATTTGTACAATCTATTGACACATAACACTCATGAAGTTAATCCATACCTAGAATGACATTAAAATATATCATGTCTAACTCAATTGAATCAACCATGGTGTCTTTATGATTGATGGAAATGACATAATCAATATATACTCGCTCAGCTAGAATAGACTCCCCAACAAGTATAGAAACACAAAAGGGTTCACAGAGTTTCTCAGGAACAACATCATACTTATGCCTAACATATAGGGTTACAAAATTAAACTTTCTCCTAGGTCTAGAAAAGCATAAACATCAAAAGTAAGTACTTTGATCGTAGAAGTGACAATATTTGGAGAGTTATTTTGCTCATGACGTCTTGTGATTGCATAGAGGCGTTTTTCTCCTTCACCAGAACCGAAAGTAGCTCCTCTAGGCGCAACCCTATCTGGTAGAGCAACGGATGAAGATTGGGCTCTATTAACCTGATTTCCACTACCTTGCTTGTTTTTAGGGTACTCTTTTATGAAATTTCCCTCTTTCCCACACTTAAAACAACTTGGCCATCACGACACTTACTTGGGTGAGTTTTACCACACCTAGCACATGCAAGAGCCCATTTACCTCCTTGTGCCACATTACCTTGAGACTGTGCAAGTCTAGATCTGATGTGTTAGGAATTTTGACCATTATATTCACTTTTACTTATGGGTGCAAGTGCACTAGTACATGATGGAGCAGGTCTGTTTTTCTTTTGCTGAAAGGATTAACAGTTCACATTACTTTTTTTCTACCTGGACTCATTTCCTGTCTTAGCATTCTTATTTTTGAATTCTCCCTATATCTCAGCTTCTCTTCCTTAACCTACTGCACATAGATCATCAACCTTGATATATCCATATCCCTAATTAGCATCGCAGCTCTGCCCTCTTTTCTTGGTATATGGGACAACCTAGCCACAAACAGACTCATCATATTCCTCATATCCGCATCAATTTTCAGAGCATAACAGTATTATTAGGTGAACTTCAACCCGTACTCATGAACACTCAAGGAATCTTGCTTAAGGGTAAGAAATTCTTGTACCTTAGTCTCTTGCAATTCTTGAGGGAAGAAACACCTCAAGAAAGCCTCATTAAAACATGCCCAACTTACAGGTGATGCATCCTCTGCTCTACTCGCTTTCCTTTGATCAAACCAAGTCCTAACAACATTCTTCAGTTGATATGCAACTAGTTCAATTTTCTCAGTATTGTCAACATACATAACCTCAAGTACCTTCTTCAATTCCTCATGTAAAACTTGAAGGATTTATCCTCATGAATTCCCTGATCCTTGAAGTATCAATGACTTCCCATTTATCTCCTCTATGTTGTCCAAAATGGTTAGTTATGGTTTGACTTAGCATCCTTATCGCTTACTTGAAATCAACATTAGTAACTTCCCCTTGAGGTGAACTTCAGGTGCATTGTGTACCCCTTGCTCCTCAACATTCCCCCAAGCAGGACGACCTCAAACAGCTCTTTATGGAGGAATGATTAACTGAAAAACACAACCAAGCAAAAATTAGAAAGAAACTTTTTTTTAGATCAAACTCTAACACACGAAATGAGTGTTAAAAAAGTGAGATAAATTTCCTAAGTGTTGAGATCAAACTCTAACGCCCGAAATGAGTGTGAAGGAAGTGATATAATTTTCGAAGGTGTTGCAGCCTCCTAATTATAGATGTGGTGTGCTTCATACCATTAACTAGGACTCTATAGACAAAACTTCACAGACTCCTAGAACTCTTGAACTCTTGATCTGATACAAAGTTTATCACACCCAGAGCCTACACCCCGGACGTGGCTGGCACTCGAGAACCATTTCTGGACCCAAGCAAACCCTTGTTTGGCTTACTTGCTCAACGGAATATTTAAACACAAGAAAGAGTATACAGAGGAATTGTGAAACAAACTTAGAATATCTTTTAAATAAACATTCAAGCTAGACAATATTGAAACTCAAGTCTCAAAACATATGCCAATACTAAAGTAGTGACAAATCAGTTAACTAACTGACTATATCTATGAAGCCCGTAAACAATTAAGATAGATGTCAGAACATGACCACGATATCCTAATGAACTAATAAATAAAACTCAAAGCAAGATCCTAGTTACATGCGTCTACATCATAAGACAATGTAGACCAACTGGCATAAGTACATTCAATGTACGAGTATGTGAGTTGAAATGCTAAACAAAACTTAAGCTTGAAAAGGATCTGAAAGGAACACTTACCTTGGCTTTACTACATTCATGAATAACTCAACTCAAAATGCAGTGTAAAAAAAAGAAAAGTGCAATTTATACAAAGAATTTAAAACTATAAATAACAACTCAATTTGTTAAAGATATGCAACAACAAACTCAAATTTACTGATGTATAAAAATTAATATAGTTTCTATAGGAGATTCTCTAACTGACAATCACCACTATGAGCTTAAGTAGGCCTGTGCAAAAATCGGGTCAAACCATTAATCCGAACAAATTTTTGGGTTATTGGGATAATGGTTTGGGTTAATGGGCTAACGGTTCGGGGCTCTATGAAGGAAATTACTTTATTGGGTAATCGGTTCGGGGGTCGGGTTGGGAATATAATTCCGGGCTACCCGATACTCCGATAAGACCCATTATTATATTATAATTTTTTTTATTCCTAAATATCTTATTTACAATAAATTCATGATTCCTCACTTCTTACGATTTAGGGTTCAATAGTTTTATAGCTGCCGCCCGCTCTCCTCTTACCTCCACCTCAGGCGACGACTACTCCACCTCAGGTGGCGATTACTCCACCTCCACTACTCCAGTCAATCACTCAGGCCGAGGTGTCAGACAAAAGGTAACGAACTATGATTTTTAGTTATTCTACTTATTCGTTGCACCATAATAGTTCCATCGAATAAGATCATCGAGCCAAAGATCCATTGTACATTTCTTTTAGAGGAGCTGATAGGTTCCTCCAAAGTTTGAGATAAATCTTTTAAGTGTGAAAAATGGATTTAAGGTTGCCTTTGTAAAAAGTCAATAAAAAGGCACCTCCAAGTCATATTAATGTACCAATAACTTTGGATCTTCCATTTCTAGCTTTCATGTTAGTTGTCTCTAACCTGCATTATAATCATAATCGTATATTATAGAAACGCGCAAACTTTTAACTTTTTAAGCTATATTAGTACTCGTAGAGACTCAGACATACGCGAAAAGTTATGCCATAAGGAATATTACAACTGTAATTTTGTAATTGTCATTTAGTGGTAAAATTTCCTCCTTTAAATGTGATTTGTTCATTTGTTGGTTGTACATTGTAACAAGCTCAAATTCCAAAATTTAAATTTGACTCTTTGTGTGAACTGTTTAATGTGATGTGTCTAATCTCCTATTTCCAAGTGTGTAAAAATATGATACTACTTAGACTATTGTTTGAACTTTGTAGTTCTTTCTTTAATGAAACTACTTAGTGTTTATATCTTTTTGCAGTTTTTGGTGAATGTACTATGGCTGAAAATATCATAATTGATAAGGTTATTGGTGAAAGTGGGGCTTCTAATTCAAATGCAATAGATCAAATTCAAACTATTGAGTCTAAATTAAGTAAAGGAAAGAAAAAAAGATCTCATGCATGGGATTATTTTACTCGTAAAACTAATTTTGATGGAACTGAAAAGGTTGTTTGTAACTATTGTAAGAAAGAGTATTTTGCTGACACAAAAGAACAGGTACATCGTCAATGCTTACTCATATAAACAAATGCACAAAGATGCCTTATAATATTGATATTAAACAATCAAGATTAGCATTTCAACCATAGATATGGGGCAAAAATGGTGATGTAGTTGTTGTTCCATGGAAATTTGATCAAGAAGAGTGTACAAAGGCATTGTGTCGTATGGTAATCATTAATGAGCTTCCTTTTAGATTTGTTGAAAAAGAAGGTTTTAAACAATTTATGAAAGTAGAACAATCTTGTTTCCACATTCCTTCCCGTACCACTGTGACTCAGGACTGTTTTGATCTTTTTGATGACGAAAAACGTAAGTTGATGGTTGTTTTTAAACACAACAAAGGTTGTCTCTAACCACTAATACTTGGACTTCCATACAAAGAATCAATTATATGGTCATTATTGCTCATTGGATTGCTAAAAATTGGACTTTGCATAAAAGAATTATTAACTTTTGTCCAATCACTAGTCATAGAGGTGAAGATTTTGGAAAGTCTATTATTAAGTGCTTACATGAGTGGGGATTGCATCGAATTTTTACTGTAACAGTTGATAATGCTGGTTGAAGTAGTGTGGAAATAACTGAGTTGTCTAAGCAATTAACTAAATGGGGAACCAACTTAATGGGTGGTAGTCACCTTCATATTAGGTGTATAACTCATATTATAAATCTTATTAGTCAAGATGGCACAAAAGAAGCAAAGGTGTCTATTGAACGAGTTAGACAAGCAATGGGATACTTCAGGCAATCTCCTGCTAGGTGGGAAAAGTATCAAGAATGTTGTGAAGATGAAAATCTTGTTAAAAAGTCTTTATGCTTGGATGTTCCTACAAGGTGGAGTTCCACCTACATGATGTTGAGCAGTTTTATTGAATATGAAGGGGCAATTGTAGAGTACGCCGATCGTGATATTGGCTTGGCACTATATCTTAAGTTTGTTGATAAAAATTCTACAGGTACACTTTTGAGTAGTGATTGGGAGGGCGTAAAGATAATTACAAAATTTCTTGAAAAGTTTTTTAATCTAACTTTGAAGATATCTGGTTCACGATATGCTACATTAATCTTCATTTTCTTGAAATTTGTCAAGTTGGTGTTTACTTGAATCAATTGATATCAAATGAAGATCAAGTTTTTGCTAAAATGGCAGAAAATATGAAGAAGAAATTTGACAAATATTGGGGTGATGCTGAAAAAATGAATAAGATGGTTTTCATACCATGTATTTTGGATCCTCGTCATAAATTTAGCACTATTGGATTTGCACTTAAGAAGATGTTTGGAGAAAAAGGGGCTGCTATAGAAAGGGTGTGCGAACGTACGTGGAAGCTTTGTTTAATGAGTATACAAACCCCATTTCAAATGATAAAAGTAGCCAACTTTCTTCAACTGGGGTGGATACTTCTATTTCTAGTTCTGTAGGAGAATTTGGAATTTTTTTGAGGAATTACATAATCATAAATCTGAAAAGGGAGGTGCAAGTTCAAATTCAGAATTAGTTAAATATCTTGATGAAGAAACTGAAATTGAAAAATCAGATTTTTATGTATTGCTTTGGTGGAAAGTTAACTCACCTAGATTTCTATCTCTTTCTAAGATGGCTCGAGATGTGTTGGCTATTCCCGTTTTAAGTGTGGCGTCTGAATGTTCTTTTAGTATTGGAGGGTGCATACTTGATTCAATTAGGAGTTCATTAACTCCTAGATTGGTACAAGCTCTAGTGTGCCTTCAAGATTGGCTTTGGAGTGAGCCACAACCCATAAGTATTGAGGAAGATTTAGATTTTCTTGAGCAACTTGAAGAAGGTAAGAAAAGAATCTCATTGATGTTAAATTGTGAATATGTTTATTTACTTCTTTTATTGTTTAAGTCTTAAGCCTTGACTTGTTATCATATTTCTCATTAGATTTTGCTAAACTTGGAAAAGAACTTTGCATTGATGACATGTAAAATTGGAGGAAGGAAGGTATATAAATGTGTTATCTTGTCTGTGTCTTATTTATGATTGATCTAATACTTTCTTTGTTTCTTTGTTAATCACATTCCATCATGCCTCGACTTCATGGTTCTAATGCTCGATCACTTGTTTGGAATTTCTATAAAAAAAATTGAAGAAAATAAAGATGGATCGTGGATAGTAAAATGTATTAATTGTGGTTGTGTTTATTACCATTCATGCAATACTGGGACTATCTCCTTATGAAGGCATGTTAAGGGTTGTTTGGAAAATAGAAACCAGAATAGTCAACTCTCGAGGATTGATGACTAGTTATTATGTTGTTTACTAGAACATGAACTATTAGAACTCTGTTTAGACTCAATTTTCAGGTTGTGTAATTGTTGTCTGCAATTTTGGATTTGTGTGTCTGTGTGGGTTGTGGCAGGCTGGAATTGTGTTGAATTTTTAAATTCTGTAATGTTTCAACTTGCATGCTTGTAGCTTGTACTGTTGGCTATTATTATGTTACAGTATGTTGCTGCTTCATTATGTTATTTTTTTATGAAATTTCATATTTGTATTGAAAATTTTATATATGTTTGTACAGTTGTTGTAGTGTTAACTGTTAAGTGATGAATGTTCACGACTTGACGAATAGTTAATTGTAAAGTGTTGAATGTTATAGTTGACATATTGTGTGGCTGTTGGCAGTCGATATACCGTGGTTTCACGGTATTTTTAATGCTTTTTCCTTAAGTTTAGTGTGTCCAAAAGCCTTTTTGTACTAATTTTTATGTAAGTTTCTCTTTATTTACAGGAAATCTATCTAAAAGAAAAATACAGAGGTTTTTGAGCAAGAAATATAAAAAAGTACCACCTACAGAGCTTATGACGGTTCGTCGTGCTCGTGATGGTCCGTAGGTGGCATCGTAGTGCAGGTGCTGAAGGAAGATGGGGAATTCTGACCTAGAGTGGGGTTACAGAGTACGTGACGGACCGTCGTAGCCATGACGGTCCATCCTTCTGGTTCGTCATGAGGATCAGAGAAGTAGTCCCAGTACCCAAATTCCAAGAGTTCAAGTGTTTTGAAACAGAGACCCTCGACGGACTGTTGTGCCTGTGACGATCTGTCACACCTGCCATCGAGGGTAATGAAGAGAGCAACATAAGAAATTGCACAAGTATGGGATGACGGAATCCATGACGGCCCGTCGTGACCACGACGATCCATCGCAAGGTCCGTTGACCCATCATCGTTTTGACAGATTTTCCAGCAAATAGAGTCCTTATTAATTAGGTTTTTGTTTTTATAAATAGTTTGAAAAACCTCAGGGTTAGACTCTTGATTATTTTTTAGACTCCTTGTTAGACTCTTGATTTTTTAGACTCTTGAATATTTTTTAGAGTCTTGTAATTGATTGTTTGTGATTTTTGCTGATTAATCAAGAGAACTTTTGGATTTTATTATTTCTATTGAAGTAAGTACATGAATTTTTTTATTACATATTTGAATATTGTGATTATGACTATGGGTAACGAAACTCCATAACTAGGGTTGTGGGAACCATAGGTGAATAATGAGGTAAAACCTAACTAAAATAACAATTCTAGAATTGTGTCTTGAAATGTATTAATAATTCTTTCACTTAGAAGTCTTTTTAATGGATGGCCAACGTTAGAACTCGCCTTAATGCTACTTGCCGCACCAAGGAGGTAAATAATAGGAAAGAAATTATCAACATAGATTTAGTGTATACTATCTAATAGACTAGTATTGATTGGTACGAGGTAATAACTTAGTCGAATATCGAATATGATGCTTAATATGAGGTAAAGGTAAGGGTTAGTATAGCAACACACGTAGCCTGACCAAGGTGCGGAGTGAAATTTTCTAGATGCCGGACCAAGGATTTAGAAATACATACCTTATCACTTTACATGCAAGATACTAGGAAAGAATTGTTATAGTTAGAGTTATCAAGTTATGAACTTGTGGGGAACACGTAAACGCTAGTTACCTTTATTAATTGATTAAACTCCAACATTTGAAGCTGTTAGTTGTCTCCTTTAATTTCGCTAGTTATTTTCATTTATTTAGAAATATAAAACCCCCCTTTTTATCATTTTTGCTTTCCAAGGAAATAATTGACTAAATAGTCGTAATAATAGATTCAAGTTAAGTCTAAACTATATTCCTCGTGGGAACAATCCCAACCTCATTAGTTGGGTTCTTTACTTGATACAACCGCTTCACTTCTTATTTGAGAAGTAAGTTTGAGCGTATCAAATTTTGGCGTTGTTGCCGGGGCAAGTAGCTTTTAGATTAACTTAAACTTATTACTATAGTTTAGTTGATATTTTCTTGATTTTACTTTGTTTTATTGTTTTTGATTCTTGCAGAACCATCTTCCTTTTATGATAAATACACGGAGAGGAAGAGAACCTTTGTTTCCCTACGATCACGAATTAGAGCGTACACTACGCAACATGAATCAAAACTTTGGAATTAATGATGATGATTCAAACCAGAACATCCCAGCTCCGGTTGATGTTCATGGTTAGTTGTTAACCGATGCTCCGGGTGAAAACCAACAGAGGGGACACAATCACGCTCCACTTCCCTAAGTATACTACAAAGGCTATGACAATGTAGCAGACTCCGATGGTCCGCTTGTCTTGCCTCCTTTACCACCAGGCCATACCTTTGTGGTAACTAGTAACCTGATGCAAATGTTCACTACCAGAGGTTTGTTTTCAGGGCTAGCTTTTGAGGATCCACATGCCCATATCGGTAAGGTTAGGGCAGAGTTTAAAAGTTGTGTGGGGAGGCCTGACTTGGACTTAGATGTAATATGGCTAAGAGTGTTTCCTCTCTCACTGACGGGAGAGGCTGCTATATCATTCACTGAGCTCCCTTAAAACTAAAGTTTCACTTGGAACCAACTAAGGGACGTTTTCTTAGCACGCTACTACCCGGTCTCCAAGAAACTAAACCACAAAGACAGAGTGAACAACTTTGTGGCACTACCAGGAGAGTCAGTTAGTAGTTCTTGGAATAGATTCACCTCATTTTTTAGAAGCGTCCCAAATCACCGTATAGATGATGAGTCACTGAAGGAATACTTCTATCAGGGACAGGATGATAATAATAATAAAGAGGTGTTGGATACTATAGCAGGTGGATCTTATGGGGAGTGTCCTTATACTGAGATTGCTGAAAAATTAGAGAAAATCTCCCAGGATAATAAAGCTTGGAGTACTAGGAAGTCACAACCCAGCCACAGATGAGATTCGTGAAGAAATGGCACAGATGAGAACTGAGCTTCAGTTGGTATTAAAACATATCACTGGGGGTGCAGAAAAAATAAATGCAGTTAACTACTTGTCTAAACCACCACCACCTAATGATGAATGCTATTATGCGGAGGATTCTTTTGCAGTAAATGAGCAGACGGTGGGTTTCCGACCGAGTGCCCAAGGCTCAAATCAGGATAATTAGCGCCAAGGTCAATGGAACCAAGGTCGGATCTATGATAAATATAACCGTGAGGGTCATTATGTTTGAGATGGAAACTACAACCGCAACAACAACTTCAACAGGGATAACTACGGTAACAGAAATGACAGAAATGGGTCCTATGTCCCTCATCAAAATTGTGAAGTTACTCTTAGGGATGGTGAAGATAGTATGGCGCGAGTTGAGGATATGTTGCACAAAATGATGAGGAGGTTCGATGCTAGTGATGAGCACATTAAAGAGTTAAGGAGTGATTTTGCTGGTATTAGGAAAAAAGTCGATACCCATGCAATATCGATCCAATTATCTGCGACTGTGAACACACGGCAATCGGACACTGTTCCTAGCAACACTGTCCAAAATTTAAAAAATGATGAACACTGTATGGCAATCACTACTTAGGGTGGTAAGCAAACCATTGACCCACATATGCCGTCTAATGAGGAAAAGGTGAGAAAGGATAAGGATAAGGTGGTAGAGGGTAGTGGTGAAGCAGAAGATAGCACTAGAAAAGATGCAGAAGTACCTATAAAGGTAATTCTCATGCCTTGACCACCACCCCCCTTTCCTCAGATATTAGTGAAAAAGACCGAAGATGGTAAATATCGTCGTTTTATAACAACGTTGAAGTAACTTTCTATCAATGTCCCTTTGGTAGAAGCTCAAGTACAAATGTCCGGTTATGCCAAGTTTATGAAAAATCTGGTTACAAAGAAAAGATCAGTCACTTTAGAGGATGATAATATAATGCAGCATGGTAGTGCTATTGCTACAAGATCTCTCGTACAAAAGAAAGAAGATTCGGGTTCGTTCACTATTCCTTGTACAGTCGGGTCATTACATTTTTGCGAAAGCATTATGTGATCTGGCGGCAAGCATAAATCTCATGCCCCTCTCGATTTACAAGAACTTGGGTTTGGGTTACCCAAAGCCCACTGCGATGCGACTACTGATGGCTGATCGAACAGTGAAAAGGCCTATAGGGATACTCCACGATGTGCTAGTACAATTGGAGTCGTTCATATTTCTGGTAGATTTTGTTATTCTTGATTGTGAAGGCGATTTTGAAGTACCTATTATTCTTGGGAGACCATTCATTGCTACGGGTAGAGCCTTAGTTTATATGGAAAAGGGCAAATGAAATTTCGGTTTAACAATGAAGAAGCGACCTTCAACATTTGTAGGTCCATGAGACAGAGTGGTGAGCTCCAATAGATATCTGCCATATCCTACAAACAAAAGATGAAGAAGGATAATGACCTAAAAAGTGAAAAACGAGAGTTTATAGTTGGGGATTTGGTGATTTTATACAGTTCTAGGTTGCGTTGACTTTTGGGCAAGTTCAAGTCCAAACGGACTGGCCCTTACTTGATTAACCAAGCATTACCTCATAGAGCTGTTGAGTTAGAAACCAAGGAGGGAGTGTATTTTAAGATGAATGGAGAACAAATAAAAATATATTTTGGGCATACTTCATCGGTGAATGAAGTAATAGAGGCATACCATCTTGATGAATGTTGAGTAATCAAGTGTCCACAGCCGTGCCGCGACGTTAAATCAGCCGCTTGTTGGGAGGCAACCCAATAATTATAGTTTTTTATTTCTTCTTTCTTTTTAGTAATGGTAGCATTTTCTATTAATGGGTTTTAAATTTGTAGGCGGATCACCAGGAAATTCCGCAAAAAATCACTCTGCAGCAGTCAATGACGGATACATCGACGGCCCGTAACGGTTGTGACGGATCGTTGCATGAATCCGTCGTGCCAGGTAAGTCTTTCTGTTATTTTCAAAACTAGTGCACGCGCGACGGAACCAACAACGGACCGTCTCAGCTGCGATGGACTGTCGTCGGGAACTCGTCGCGTCATTAATGAAGCATACCTGACCTAACCCAGCTGGGTTATTTTTTAAAAATTCAACATTTAAAACCCCCACCCCTTCATTTCACCCCATTCCTTCCCTCTTTCTCACATTTCCCTCCCTTTTCAACTTCCAAAGATCATAATCCCCCTCTCTTACAACCGATCATTTTTCCCAAATTACCCAATTCATAAAATTCACTATCTACTAGTCGGAGACTGTCGATGTGGGTCTCTACTTGATCACCAAGTACCTTCCTCACTTGTTTTTATTATATTCTCAGGTATGTGTCTCTGATTTCTACCCATTTACTTTGTTTTTTTGTTTATCAATTAGTACTAGCCTAGTTCTTATTGATCGGTTCATTCTTTAATACAAATTTTGTCTGACCTAGGTTGAGAATCCTCAAAATTGCCGTGTTAAAACTCTAGAAATAGGTGCTTTAGCATTGCTAGTTTACTAGGTATTTGGGTTAGACAAATGTAGGTTAAAACACTAACAATTCCATTTGGTTCATAGGGGATGAATAGGGCATCCCCAGTTCTATCACTGAATGACAGAACGGGACCCCAATGACGGACTATTGTACTCATGACGGACCGTCATTGGGTCCGTCCCAAAATCCCTAAGACCCCACTGTCCAATTCTCTCTAAGTGTCCACTAACGGTCACATGTGACAGACCGTCGTTCCCACGACGGTCTGTCCTGCACAACCATTCTGGTTGTCAGAGACCCTATTCCTATGGGTCTCTCACTTTTTCTAAGTGTCCTACAACGGACAAATGCGACGGACCGTCTTTCCCACGACGATCGGTTCTGCACAACCGTTCTGGTTGTCAAAGACCCTATTCCTAAGGGTCTCTCACTTTTTCAAAGTGTCCTCCAATAGAAACACATGCACAACCATTCTGGTTGTCAGAGACCCTATTCCTAAGGGCCTCTCCCCTTTTCTAGGTTTCCTCCAACGGACATCTACGATGGACCGTCATACCCTCGACGGTCCGTCCTACATAACCGTTATGAAGGTCAGAGACCCCTATCCTAAGAATATCCATACTTTTTCCAAGTGTCCTCTTACGGACAACTACGACGTACCGTCATACCCTCAATGGTCCGTCCTGCATATACCGCCATACTTGTCAGAGACCCCTCTCCTAAGGGTATCTACATTTTTTCAAGTGTCCTCTGACGGACACCTACGACGGACCGTCATACATGTGACGGTCCGTCTGCATATACCATCATACTTGTCAAAGACTTTCCTTCAGGGTTCTCCACATAAACTTAGTTTAAGTAAGACATGACGGACCCCATGACGATCCGTCGTACTCACGACGAGCCGTCACCTGGTCCGTCGTGTTTCACTTTTACTATAGAAATGTCATTTCATCTTAACTCTTTTATTTATTTTGTATGGTTTTGCTTGTCTTGTTTGCTCCTTCTAGTACTAATATTGATTCTTTACAGGTACTATCTATTACGACATCAAAACAAGATCGAGTCTACGCACGCGGGCGATCGAAGTCTGTTGCCCCGTCTGCCCACCTTGTCATTGGCTCTAATGATGAGTGTGACCCCGAGTACGTGCCCCCAGGCACTTCCACATCCTGAGCTGCACGTGCTGCCATAGCCACACCCAAAAATGTGGGGTCCGGTGTAGTCACTGCCTCCCAGTCTGATGAGGAGTGCACACTAACAGGCATACCTTCTGGGTCAGCTACCAATGAAGAAGGAGCGTCTAGCTTCTTAGGAGTTTCGTGGTCAGAGGAAGCCTCCGGATCTGCTGAGGTCCCTTCACCCGCCACCGCTGCATAGTCTACCTCGTCTAATGAGGCTGATAGTTCTGAATCCACACCCGACTCACCGACTCGTGCTCTCACCCAGTTGCCGACCAGCCCAACCGATGGTGTGTCGACGGACAGTATCAAGTTTATTCCGACGCAATGTTCCTGAATGACAAAGAAGTCATAACATAGACACTTCCATTGTAGCGGCGGGTCCTTACAGGAAGTCTACTGACTATGCCAGAGATCCACAATCTCTTCACCAGACATCGACTGGAGTGGACAGCACGTTCGTTAGGATGTTATAGTGAAGAGTTTGTCAGAGAGTTCTACGCCTCTTACGTGGCTACTCTCAAATCACAGATTGATAGGCGGGCTTCCTCCGCCAAATAGGTCCCACTGGAGCATGTCCGAGTACGTGACATTCAGGTTGATATCTCCCTGTCTGCCATCCGCCGATATCTATACGGAGAAAATGTTGATGCCAACCTGACCCCTCTCACCGCCGAGTTTGACTACCGGTGGCAAATTGTCAAAGATGGCCAATTCCTACGTGAACCATCGCTGAGAGAGACCACCAAGAGGTGGATGGCCCTGCACTTGTCTGTTGATGGAGAGGGTGCTGACTGGGTGACCGAGTCAAAGGGAGCGATCAAGAAGGCTAACCTGACCTTCACGGTAATGTTATTGTGGTTGATTGTCTGCCACTGCCTGATAATATAGTCACATGGGATCGTGCAGTAATGATGGCAGCGATGATAGCCGGGTTCGAGGTGGATTTTGCTTTACTTGTACAAGCGGTCATGCAGGAGGAGGCGCATCAGATGAGAGCAGTAGAGTTAGCTGTTGGGCGTCTAGCTCCAAAAATGTGGAGATAGCTGGAGGCACTGCTGATAGTGTTGTTGATGCTGAAGACACTACTGAGGGTGTCCAGATTATAGAGGTAGTGGGTTCCGGGGAACCGGACCCACCAGCTTGCTGATCATTGGCGCTTTGCGCCCCATGTTTGCTTCACCTACCACTCTTGTATTCCAATTTTTTAATGAGTTGGGGACAATTGCATGTCTTTTTGTTAGGGGTGGGGTAAATGAAAAGTGAATGCTATGGTGAAGTCTGAGTAGCCCAATTCACTATTCTCTTTTGGGGTTTTCTTGCCTGTGTTCTTTTTCCCCTAGAGACTGATTATTTTTTTTTGTTGAACCGACATGTCTATATCTTGTGTACATAGTTTAATTCTGAAGCATGATGGCTAAAATAAAATCCTGATAAAATGAAAATGATGCATGACTAGGCATAGTAATTGATAAATGTGTGGCTCTAAGCATGACATAGAGGTACACCACTACATGACCCTAAGTCTAAAATTTGAACTAGGTGTGTGATAATCAGGTAGAGTAATGAGATGTCAAGTGAGTGTGAGGAATATTTGAATAGTCCACTATTTGTACTAAGCTAGAACTTGCCTGGTTAGTCCTGCTAAAAGTAAGTTGTAATAGACAATTAGGAAAGGATCATAGGCCCTTGTTCAATATAGCCCATTTTTAGCCTAAATAAAAGAAAACCAAATGAAATTAAATCTTTCTTTGATCCAAATGATTTGAGCTTAAACTAGACCTTTCTTTTTCACCCCAACTGATCTTTTCTGAGAATAATGTGTTGGGCCTTGTCCCTCCTTGGACATGTGCACCTCAGCTTATGCCAAAAGCATAAGTTGAGGGTGGCTAATGCAGTAAACAACCCTTTTTATGGCCCTGACCCAACTTTGGGTATTGTGTACTTTGACTCATGGCAAAGCCATGAGTTGAGGGTGGCTATTATGAGGAATGCTCATGAAAGTGGGGTTGAAAGAACAAAAAGAGAGAATGAACAAAAGTAAAGTGACTCAAGAATCAGTTGAAAGAAAAGTAAAAAAAATAATACGAGAAATACAAGCAAGAAAAGAAGAGAGTCACTTACACAAATGAAGAAAGAAGGAAAAATAGCAAGGTGAAAGAATATGAGAAACTGGGCAAAATAAAATGATAAAGTGGTATGTTTAGTCGATATGTCAAGGAGGGCAAAAATTCACTAAAGTATACCTAAATATACCCTACCTGACCTTGAGCCTATGTTACAAGCTAAGAAAGTCCTATCGTGATCCTAAGAGTTGTATAGCGAACTTAAAGCAGTGAAAATAAGGGCAAGCTTATGGCAATATGTATGAATGAGTGTGAATTTGTTCTGAGAGTGAGTGTTGAAAAGTTATCCTTATACTCAAACTTAAATTATTGTGTGAAAATGAGGATTTTGTTTTGAAGTGAGGACACTAGTTGCAATACCAGAAATATTAGTACCTCGATGAGAAATTGAAGAGAATAGGTGTTAGTGCATGGTGAGTCTGTGTCATGGTCTGATTCAACATAATTCAAACCTAATAGTGATATCATGCATAAAAATATGATGAGATTGATCGATATTGATAGCCAAATGATTGCAAAGGATAAAACATGGATACTATTGTACAAAGATTTTGTATTGAGTCATAGTGCGTCGCTTGAGGATAAACAACGAATTTAAGTTGAGGGAGTTGATATACCGTGGTTTCACGATATTTTTAATGTTTTTTCCTTAAGTTTAGTGTGTCCAAAATCCTTTTATACTAATTTTTATGTAAGTTTCTCTTTATTTGCAGGAAATCTGTGTAAAAGAAAAATGTGGAGGTTTTTGAGCAAGAAATACAGAAAAGTACCACCTACGGAGCTTGTGGCGGTTCGTCGTTCTCGTGACGGCCCGTAAGTGGCATCGTAGTGCAGCTGCTGAAGGAAGATGGGGAATTGTGACCTAGTGTGGGGTTACGGAGTGCGTGACAGACCGCCATAGCCATGATGGTCCGTCCTGCTGGTTCGTTATGAAGATCAGAGAAGTAGTCCCAGTACCCAAATTCCAAGAGTTCCAGTGTTTTGGAACGGAGACCCTCGACGGACTGTTGTGCCTGTGACGATCCGTCATACCTGCCGTCGAGGGTAATGAAGAGAGAAGCCGAAGAAATTGCACAAGTATGGGACGACGGAATCCATAACGGCCCATCGTGACCACAACGATCCGTCGCGAGGTTGGTCGACCCAGCCGCTTTTTGACAGATTTCCAGCAAATAGAGTCCTTATTTGATTAGGTTTCTATTTCTATAAGTAGTTTGAAAAACCTCATTTTTGGGGTTAGACTCTTGATTATTTTTTAGACTCATTGTTAGACTCTTGATTATTTTTAGACTCTTTGTTAGACTCTTGAATATTTTTTAGACTCTTGTAATTGATTGTTGGTGATTTTTTCTGATTAATCAAGTGAACTTTTGGATTTTATTCTTTCTCATTGAAGTAAGTGCATGAATTCTTTTATTACATATTTGAATATTGTGATTGTTACTATGGGTAACTATACTCCATAACTAGGGTTGTGGGAACCATAGGTGAATAATGAGGTAAAACCTAACTAAAATAACAATTCTAGATTAGTGTTTTGCATGTATTGATAATTCTTTCGCTTAGAAGTCTTTTTAACGGATGGCCAACGTTACAACTCTCCTTAATACTACTTGTCGGACCAAGGAGGTACATAATAGGAAAAGAATTATCAACATAGATTTAGTGTATAATATCTAATAGGCTAGTATTGATTGGTACTAGGTAATAACTTAGTCAAATATCGAATACGATGCTTAATATGAGGTAAAGGTAAGGGTTAGTATAGCAACACGCCTAGACGGACCAAGGTGCGGAGTGAAATTTTCTAGATGCCGGACTAAGGATTTAGAAATACATAACTTATCACTTTACATGCAAGATAGGAAAGAATTGTTATAGTTAGAATTATCAAGTTATGAACTTGTAGGGAACACGTAAATCCTAGTTACTTTTATTAATTGATTAACTCCAACATTTGAAGCTGTTAGTTGTCTCCTTTAATTTCGCTAGTTATTTTCATTTATTTTGAAATAGAAAACCCCCCTTTTTATCATTTTTTCTTTTCAAGGAAGTAATTGACTACATATTAGTAATAATAGATTCAAGTTAAGTCTGAACTATTTTCCTCGTGGGAACGATCCCAACCTCATTAGTTGGGTTCTTTACTTGATACGACTGTTTTACTTCTTATTTGAGAAGTAAGTTTGAGCGTATCTGCAGTAACCAGTAAGCCTATTATTGTTGTGACATATTGTGTACTTGTATGAGTTGTTGGATTGCAAGTTTCAAGTATTGATGGCTTGATCCTTGATGAGTTAATGTTGTATTGAACAAGCAGGAGCAGGACTGCAGTACAAAGACAAAGGTGAAACTTGAAAGGTAGTTGTTGTATTAGTAATGTGAAAGACTATTTGCAATTTTGCATTTCCTTTTTATTGTTGTTGTTGCTTATACATAATTTTTCCTTTTGCCAGATTGCAGTCCCCATGCCCTAAGGACCAAGGCAGCCGTTGAGACAGAATCTTTTCCAAATATGGTTGTATCTTCTTCTTCTTCTCGGTTACTTCATAGTTCGTGGTAACTGGTAAGGGTCTTTACTTACTTTGAAATTGATAGACAAATCAGGCGCAAAGAGAGTTGTGTGCATCCAAGCACTAAAGGGAAAGAAAGGAGCAAGATTAAGAGACATAAAATATTTTTTAAGGTAGAACGGTCTATGACCACTCCACGTAGGAACTTTTCCCAAATCTGGGGAGCAGGTCCACAACGCAAAGCCAGTACCTAGACTTACCTGACTAACTTTCTTCTGCATTTTCCAACCCCAATTTGACTAAACTTGATTTTTTCCCCCAAATTCTTTTTAGATACAGAAACACAATAAAAGGAACTAAGAATATAACTCTAATCCACTCAATAATTTTATGTAATGATCTCAGAAACTACTCATTTTCAGCCCAACACAAGAACAATAGCAAATTCAAGAATACAGATCAAGAACCTCAACATTCAAACTCTTTTGGGATGAATTCACTCTGAAATAAATATGTTTTGCATGTGGGTGAATGAACTCAACATTATGAAAGCGTCACATAACTTTTGGGATTAAATCCTTGGTGAAATCTACAAGAAAATCTCCAAGAAGTCAATAAATTTTGAACTTCTTCTTCTCCTTTCTTCTCTTTTCTCCAAGCCCTCGCGTGAACTTCAACTTTTCTAAACCGGTATTACCAAAAATAAATTAAAAAAATTGAGCAAGTAAAAGACTAAAATATTCTTCCTAAATTTGGATTAAACTTTTCTTATCTAAACAACCCAACTTCCAAATGGCATATCTCACTTATTCGAACTCAGAATTGTGCAAACTCGGTGGGTAGAAAAACTAATTAAACAATCTTTCTTAAGGTATATGGAAACTAACCCAAGTCATCCTGATCTAAGAGTTATAGTCGTTTAAATTTGACCAAAAACTCAACTATAACACGCTTAAAAATTTCCAGATTTTCTTTATACTTTCCAAAAATTATTTGTTCCTCTTTTATATTCCTTTTTTTGTTCTTTCTAGTTACGGGGTGTTATATAAAGCTATCATAACTATGTTAGAGGAGATTAGACACAAGATAATGGACACAAATATTGCAATGAGGCAATTTACTGAAACTTGGATCTGAGGTATCTCTCTTATGACTAGACTAGTACTTGAAGAGAACAAAGATCTTGCGAGATTTTATGAGGTTAGATTTAATGGTGATATTGGATATGAAATAAAAAATGGTCAGTACATGCATATTGTTGATATAAGGAAGAAGACATATATATGTAGAACATGGCAATTGAGGGGCATACCATGTCAATATTTTGTGCTTGCATATAACACAAAGGCATAGAACCTGAACATAAAGTGGTAAATTGGCGTAGAAAAGAGACTTTCTTGAAGACTTATAACCACTCTCTCAAGCCAATACCAAATATGAAAATGTGGCCGCACACTAGTGGTATAGTGATTGAACCTCCTAAACTAAAAATCATATCTGGCAGACCCCCAAAGTGCAGAAGAAAGGCCAAGAAAGACTAAAAGTGGTTATTTTTATTTATTGAGAATTTCAAAATATATGATAGGGCTCAATAAAATTATGTGTTCGGATGTGTATTTATTTTGCAAGGATATGTGTCTTTAAATTAAGGTACTATATATGTCAACAAGTAACATCAACTTTGCAAGCTTTTCTAGTTTTAACTTGTAAATTGTTATTTTGTGGTATGTTTTGATTTTTATTTTATAACACAAAAAGTCCATTGTATATGTACTATTTCAAATCCACCATTTACAATATAAAAAAGGGAAAATGCACAAGTACCCCCTCATCCTATGCCCGAAATTCCAGAGACACACTTATACTATACTAAGGTCCTATTACCTCCCTGAACTTATTTTATAAGTAATTTTCTACCCTTTTTAGCCTACGTGGCACTAGTTTTTTTAAAAAAAAAGTCAACCATCGTTGGGCCCACAAGATAGTGCCACGTAGGCTAAAAAGGGGTAAAATATTATTAATAAAATAAGTTTAGGGTGGTAATAGGACCTTAGTATAGTATAAGTGTGTCTCTGAGATTTCGTGCATAGGTTGAGGGGGTACTTGGGCATTATCCCTATAAAAAATTATATTACTACCTTTTTTAAATAAACGTGCAATGCATTTTTCCAAAAATTAGTAACAATAATAATAATTTATATAATAATAATAATGATAAAAAGGATAATGCACAAGTACCTCCTCAATGTATGCCCGAAATCTCAGAGAAACACTTATACTATATTAAGGTTTTATTACCCCCCTGAATTTATTTTATTAATAATTTTCTACCCCTTTTCGGCTTACGTGGCACTATTTAGCGGCCCCATTGTTGGTTGACTTTTTTATAAAAGATAGTGTCATGTAGGCTACTTCTAAAGTAAGTTCAAGGGGGTAATAAGACCTTAGAATAGTATAAGTGTGTCTCTAGGATTTCGGGCTTACGTTGAGAGGGTAATTGTGCATTTTCCCATGATAAAATAATTAAAAGTAATTTATATTTTCTTTTGTAGGATAATGAAAAAAAGAGATGAACTTTTTTATAGAAGTTAATATCTTTCTTTTGATATATGTGTATAAATATAATCATAATTCTCTTTTGTTTATTTACTGTATTAAATAAGGTATTTACTGGTCGGTTTTGATCGGTTAATGGTAAAAAATAAAATCAAATTAATTTTAATGTTTTTAAAATTATCAGAACCAACCAAATCAAATATAATATAATATAATATACATTTACCCGTTTGGTGGTTATCGATTTCGGTTTGACTTGGTTCAGTTAATCGGTTATTAACCATACACAAAAATTAGAAAAATAATTCAATCAAAATTAAAAAAGTGACAACAATCCATTCAATACAAAAACCGTTAGAATGACTTAAATTACCAAACATTCGATCATTGAATTCACTATCAATAAAGGTTTAAAATTCATTATATTGGCCTAGAAGGAAGAAACAATAACATTTTCAGTCCCACAAAAAATTGTCATAGACACTCATATTCATGAAATCAATACGATAAATATTTTCACATTGAGCATTCTTGCTTTCCATAAGTAAAGTATAAAGAAATTTCAACGAAAACATATATAAGATCTTTAAAATTGTTTATAAAAGCAATATATTAAGTATGTATGTTAATAAGATATATGTATAGAATTTTTCGGTTCGATTCGATTATTTTATTGATTTTTCTTTTAATAACCAAATTAAATACTACAAATTTTCAAAAATCAAAAACCAAATCAAACCAAATAATCCCAATAAAATCAATTTTATATTTTCGATTATATTTAATTCTTTAATTTGGATCGATTTTCATCCAAACCATAAACACTCAATATTAAGTATATAAATTATAATTTTCTAGTTTTTTCTCTAATAAGCTACACTTTGAAGCCTTTTTTCTACATTAAAAAAAAACTTTAAAAGTGTCCAACAACGTCAACTATTACTTCAAAAATAATAAATGAAGAGGTTAAAACACACCCACGAGATTTCCTTGATTAATTTTTAATTTCATTCTTCCTTCCCCTTTTTAATTTCTTCTTTGTCTTCTTGCTTATTTATTGTACGAGATAAAGTGCCTCTGCTTCGCATGGGCGCCCAATGTCACTACTTTTTTCACATACTAACTATTTTAAAGAGCTTTAACTTCATAATTTCCGAGTAATTTAAGAAACATTTGACTTTATAATGTTGTTTTCAAACGTGAATTCAAAAATATAATTAATTAGCTAATTTGTTTGCGCTTTGCGGTCATAAATAATAATTATATTGAATTTGTAAATAACTTTTTACTAATATTCATACATTAAAGATAATGGAAAAATAGGTTCTTAAAAAATATTAACAATATTCCAACATGAATTTGATTATTGGTCATTGTCACATAAGTCAAGAACCTCTAATGAATGATTTATTCACGAAATAATAAATTATTGGTTCTTTAATCAACATTAAAAGGAAAATAAAGAAGAAAAATAAAAATATATATACAAAAGCATTTCGTAATAAAAAAAATATTTAAGTTGCATACATTATACAATTATGATATATGTTTTAGGAAAAAATTAATAAATTGGTAACATATCAAAAAAGAGATTTACACTTGAACTAGAAAGCAATTATAACTTTTGTACTTGCATAGTGAATGAGTTCAATTGATAAGTTAGAAATTTCATATTTATTTCAAAATAGGTAATATGTAAGCTTATATATACAGTAATTTTAAGTTATTTAATATAGAATATAAATACATGAATTCTTGGAATCGGTTATAATAATTATTTTCTTCACAATGGATATACGTACTATATGTGTGTATATTCAACATAATCGGAGACAATAACTTTGTAGAAACATAAACAACAGAGTTTAAACATGTACTAAAAATAACAATTAATATCATAAGCATAAATTAGTGAGTGTAAAATTACATACCAAGATATGTAAAATAAAATGAAAAATATCAGGTCGACTGAATGCACAATGTCCCGTTAAAAAACCTATTCCCCTCCAATACCAAAGGTATAAATTATAAATTACATCCTCTTAGGATCGAACGATTTTATTCACCAACTTATTCATACAAAAGCAGTAGTGTCAGTAAGTCACTCAACAGAAGCAAGTACACGAATATTTAATTTTGTGGAAGTAGAAAAAGAAGATCATGATTTTCTTGGTTTTAAAATGAGAGAAAATCCCTCTATTTATAGACACAAAAGGACAGTGTGAACAAATGTTTATTATGCCTTATCAGAAAGGTTTCAACTATTTGCAAAAGTTGTAACCCTTCGAAAAATTCACAACCTTTCAGAAGAGTCCCAACTTTTTATGAAGTCGCAACTCTTCATTAAAGTTACAACTTTTCATAAATGTCACACTCTTCATTAAAGTCGCAACTCTTCATTAAAGTCACAATTTTTTCATAAAAGTCACAACTTTTGATAAAAGTCGCAACTCTTCATTAATGTTACAATTTTTCATAATAGTCACATTTTTTTATGAAAAAGGAAGGCTAGTTTTGAAAATAAATAAATTTCTTTTTTGTGATGGCGCTATGTAGGCTGACCTAGAGTTCTCTTTTATATAAATATATGAAAAAAGAATGCTAATTTTTTAAATAATAAATTTAAAATGAGTTTTTTATTTACGATGACGCCATATAGGCTGATCTAGAGTTTTCTTTTATATAAATATATGATTATAAGAGTAAGAATGACAACTTCAAAGCTATAATTAAAATGGTTTTCGCATAGAAATCATTTAGATACAGAAGTGCATAGACCTGTAATTATAGGTTCTTTAAAAAAATCAGTATTTATCCACTTTTAATTGATATGTTATATTTTTCTAATGTCAATTTAACTAATTTTTAAAGTTGAGTTAGATTACATTAATTCTACATTTTAAAAAGAAAATTTAGATTTTAAAGAACTATACAAAGAGTACTATAAATTGTAATTTTTCATATATAATATAATGAGAAAATACATGGTAAAATATTAGTCAAAATTTTTATTGTTTGACTTTTATAAAATCATAACAATTAAAAGTGGACGAATGAAATAGCATTTTGTGCATTAAGCTATCAAAGTTGAAAGTAAAGTAACATTTTATGCATTGAGATATTGTGAAACTTGAAGTAAAATTGCTTGATTTTGTAAGATTGTACACGTTTCATTGAAAGAAAAAAGTGAAGAATAAAGTTAAAAAAATCTACAACAATTTTCTTAGTCTACATGCAGATTATTTATTGATTTGATAGTTTTGAGGTACGTAGAGATTATTTATTCGTTTGATAGTTTTAGAACTCACACTTATTAATAGTGAGAAAGAAAGACTAATGATGATGAAGGAAGAATATCTATCTTTTCTTTTCTTCTCTCACTTGAACATCACATTCTTTATAATTGGCCATTAACTCGACTCTCTAAACCTCCTGTATTTTTGTCCTTAGGTTTATTGAACTATTTTAACTATTCAAAAAATATAAACAAATAAAAAAATGTATTTTTTTTTGTTTTTTTGAATTTTTCATTTGGTATTTGAAATCTAAATAAAGTTTCGACTAAATTTAAATTGAACACTGTAAAATTTATTAGGGGTGGTTAAAGGATGAGGAGATGATGATGATATTGTGAGCCATTCAATATCGTCGGTCATAGATACAATGATGATGAGAAGCGACAAGAATGTGTATATATGTGGAGCGGGAGGGGGGGGGGGGTCACAATAAACCCTATAGTACAATATTGTGAGTCATACAATGGTGATTGTTCCGTGATTGGATACCATGAGAAACGACCATTGAAGGTCCTATTCGCTATAGAGGGAGTATTGATCACAATTTTACTGATGAAACCTTAGTAGATAAGTTATTTCGTAACTCATATGCAATCAAGCATTGAATTGTTAACTTTGTGCGTCATAATGAATCAGTTGATGATGAAGATAAAGACCGCAAGCAGTGAGAGTCTATTGAGTTTTAATATATGTTTTTCGTAAAGAGGTTTTTAGGATTGATCTCTTCCTAAAACCTACCGTTATGTTTCAATAGGATAATAATAGTGTGTCGATTTAAGCTATTAAAGCTCGCTAATTTCTATTTTCACCAATTTTGTGTTTATGCAGAGGGGCTATTCAATTTCTAGCATCCTCAGTTGATTGTCATTGTTGAAATTTATGATGTTTATTGAGTTTTTCATGTATCAATTGTTATGGCCCCTAATAAGACATGGAAGCATTGGATGGCAATTCATGTTGATTTGATTAAATGGAGTCTAAGGATTATGCCATCTAGCCGATAAAATTGAGAGTAGATTTTAAAATTTTTTAAAAAAATATTTATTAGTAACAAATTTGTTCATATTTCACGAGGTTATAAATAACGGTAAAATATCAATAATTTGTTTTTAAAAAATCTAATACAGATAGAAGAGGAAAACGTTTGGTTATTAGTTAGCATGCTTGTAACAAATTCATACAAAAGTTATAAGTTAGTATTTGGAGCCACATATATATTTCTAAATTACTTACGACAATAAAAAATTCATATAAATATAAAATTAAATTAAATAATAAATATTATATATAAAAATAATAACACTAGAGGAAAACTATATTCAAAGCCGAAGCATAGCAAGATCTTTACTGCTTACATGGATATCGTTTATGACAGATCATATAATCATGCTAGAACATATAAACATACTAAAATTTAACTCAATAAATACCTCTTGAAATATGAACAAATACTTTTAAGAGAATCCCCAAGTTAGACAAACTTGCAAGTGAATCTACAAGATACTTATGGTATTCTACAGTGATTCAAGCTCACATTTGAACTCTCTCAATACTTGGGTAGAAAAATATGATAGATAACTAATCAATCTATCTAAGGTTATAAGAATCCATACTTATAGGGATTTCTTCCCAGACTAAAGAGGAAAACCAAAACACACGTTATTTTTATGCTATCAGAAAAGTACACACTTGTTTTCTTTGTATAAGAAAACTCATACACATCTCCCCTTTTCCCTTTTAAAATATGATTCTAAGTTCTATTTAAGTATGGACATTGAAGGGACCACAAAATTAATTAAAGAGGCTTCCTATTATGGAAATAATTTCAAATAATTAATTTGAATTATTACTTACCATAATAAATTACCAATACTTCCACTAGAAATTCGTAATTGCACTCCTCTTTTATATTTCGTAATTTCCCATTAAACACTTATGTAATTTTTCATGTTAAGATTTCACATAGTAATCAACAAATTAAATTACTGATGAATTTAACTTAATAATTAATTTCATTTAGAGTACTAATAAACTTATTTCATGTGTCGGATTCATAAATCCACTTGCAATGTTTGACACGATGAAAACTTATAAGTTTCTCAAAAAGACATATCAATCAATTTTTATAACGAGACATAGATTCCATCAACAAACATATTATTTCATCAATATATATTATTATCATCAAACTTAACATACATATAGACCCATATCAGAATCTCACCTTTTAATAAATCAAAACGATAATTAATATATACAGGTCATAATAGTTATATCAAGATTCAGAGTATCAGTACCTTTAATAGTTTAGAGAATATGTTTTAGTCAGTCAGTCTAAAACAACTATCTCTACTCGGTCTCGTTCAATACATACAAAATGTACTAACACAAGAAGTAGGAACTATATTGTTTTCATAATCAAGATAAATTACATCTAATTTTGTGCTATGATCGTACCAGATGGCATGTCCAATTTTCATCCTAGATTGTGAACAAAAATTTAATTCTTATAAGAATCGATGATTTAATCTTTTGTGTATCAGCTAAAATTCTATACACTAAATCATCTATTATATAAGTAAATTATAACCATAAAGGAATATATGATCTATTAAAACCGAATACATATTTATTCTATAATAATATTATATCTTAACATATGATTAATAGTATATATTCCAACAATCTCCCACTTAGACTTTTAACCATCACAATTGTTATAGTGTACTATATCTAAATACATGGTTAATAGTATATACCCTAACAATCTCTCACTTAGATGTTTAATCTTGATAATTGTTATAATAGTATGTATAAACACATGATTAATAGTATATACCCTAACAATCTCCCACTTAGACTCTTAACTATGGATTTACAACTTTCACATGCATTCCTTTATTTCTTATCGAAAGAAATTTACCAGGCTATTTGCTCATGTAATTTGTCTAGTAGTGCTTCGTCGTAACAAATCAATTTTGTACTAGATCTGGAGAGACCTTACCATGAAACCCTCCAAGAGTGTACTTCTTTTCAGGAGCTCTATCATAAAAGTTTTCTGAAGCATACAAAATAAATCAATCTTCATTATGATTATCCCACTACGACTAAGTATTACTATTATAATCACACTTGTATGTTCTTGAGTTTTAATTTTTTTTTCAAAAAAAAAATTATATTGAAATATTAACAACTTTTCATGAAGTATTCTTTTCATTTGCTCAACATCATTCTCGCTATTTGAGATAGTAATTTTCTTATGTCTAGTAACGTTTCTACACTACTTAAATGCAATGGAACGTTAATTCTAACATACCCATTAGATGTTCTTGAGGGTCTTAATTTATAATTGACTTATTTGTTATTTGTTTGTTCAATTCCTGTAAAACTAGTTTATTTCTAGGAACATCATTTACTCAATGATCCTTTTCTAGAAATCAGATAGTTGTGTTAGCAATTGCATTATTTTCTTTAGGACAATATAATAAACCTTGTTTCATTCTTTAGGATATTCAATTAACTCACACATCCCGTTGTTAATTTCAATGTTTCTTATTCTCCTACTTAGTACATGTGCTGGACAATCATATATCTGAACATGTCACATATTAGACTTACATAAAAATTCAAGTGTTCCAAGGTACACATTGAAAGATATTGAATTCAGAATGTGTTATGCAATTATTAGAATCTATCACAAAAGAAACAAAATAAATAATGATAAGTCAATAGTTAATCTTATCATCTTCATAAGCGTCTACTTCTTTAATCTTCTACACAATTTATTATAGAGTGTCTAGTGTAGACAATTGCAAGACAATTATTCTATAATATAAGTGACTTATGAGCTTTGCAGAGAGGTTTACGACACAACAATCAGATTGTAGTGACTTTATATATTTTGCATGATGATACTTTCATGTTCTTAGATATTTTGAGTTTATCAAGAGATTTAGATTTACAAAACATTAAAAAAAAATATTCATATCATGATTAATCTTCTTGAAAACTCAAATTCACCTCTTGCCCAAATGCTCATTTATTACACAAATCAGAACAGATTAATTATAAATTATCATTATCTCTTCTTTTTTTTTTAAGAGAAAGATATTTTAGTTATTTTTCCTTTAAAACAAGACTCAAATGTTGATAGTGACTTCACTTTCAATGAACTGTAATGTTCATTCATTTACCAACATCGAATATATTCAGAATAAATGTTCTAGACACTAAGGTACAGATAAGCTTAATTCAATTTAAAAAGGTATTTTTCCTTATGAGACATATTAATATAATTCAATTCATGAGAGATAATACTGATAAAAGAATCACGCATCAATATAACACAAGAAATTAAATATTCATCACTTATCTAGTTAGAAACTACAAATATTTTCTTCTAACCTAAGGCATATGTACAATGTATTCTTTGAATTGATATCCTATCTCTACCAAAAGAAAATCTTAAAGTATCACTAAGTGGGTGCGTAAAGTCTATTGAGAATATGAAACATAATATATTAAATAGATCATAATATTTCTAATAATCCCAAGTAACAAAATTCAGGGCTCATTTATATATATATATATATATATATATATATATATATATCGAATAGCTAATCGTTGAGATTCACTCCATAAGCTTAAACAGACCTAAAACAGTTAGAGAGTCTACTGTTAGTTTAAGTCAAGTGAAAATCCTTTAGCTATATTGATCCAATCTTATATTACTCAGTTTAGGAGAGCTAATGTAGATTATAAAAACTAGAAGATTAAATACAGTGACTTGTATCAATTTCATCCGATAGAGAGGAAGGTCTAAGTCAGCGCATAAACTATTACTTCACTACTATTTAATCAAATATGAACAAAAACTCATATAACGATCCCCAAAAAATTTATTTCTTGCTAGGTCATTCTTGTGAATCTACCAAATTTTAGATCAACCAGAGTTCCCCTTTTTTTGGAATTTCAAAACTATGATCAATTTGGTTGAAAACGTTATTTGGGCAAAATAGAATTTAAGATTTTCCCACTGAGTAATTCTTATCATATATCATGATTTTGTGAAATAGACTACACAAATCAAGAGTGAAATTCTAAAATACCAAAAAAAAATAGTTATGTATACATTGAATATTAAAACTCAAAACACACCTCATAGATATCCATGCATATTAAATAATAAAATTTGATGAAAAAATGACTACTTAGGCAACATACATATGTGGTGTCAGATATTCACTTCAACAAATTTAAAACAAAAGCTAACTCAGATGGAGAGAATATGTTAATTTTAATCAAGTAAATATCATTATCCCTAGATCCATTGATCCAATCAAATATTACTCAGTTTAGGAGAGTCAATACAGATAATCATATTAGAGATTAAACTTTAATGAGTTGTATTAATTTCATTCGATGGGGAGGAAGGTCTAAGCCAACACATGAACTTAATACTTCACTGAGATTTAGTCAAGAAGACCATAGAGAATAATCTCTATCACCACTATATCTTAGTCGAATATTTTTTGGTAAAATTAATTTTTCAAGAAACAAGATTATCTAAAAACATCATCTAAACGAACTCAAGTTACCAAATTACTATATAATAATGAGTGTTTAAATTATGATCGTTTCTAATGAATCAACCGAATTTCAGATTGATCAGAGTTCACAATAAATATTTATCTCCAAAGCTATGGTCAAATTCACATTCAAACAATTTGAGGAAATATGAACAGATCCACATCCTTATCATATATCAATTTATGTTAACTCATCATAGTTAGTCATGAGCCACATATAATATAAATAAGATCAATATAAAGGATATCATTCATATTAAATCACGTTTTAATTCTAAAGAACTTTAAAATTATTTTAATGACCTCACAAAAATATAATCACATAGTAATGAGTACTTCTTACTAGGCCGTTATCAATGAACTTATCAAATTTTAGGTCAATTGGAGTCTGAAAAGAATCTTTATTTCCAAAGCTATGACCAAATTCAAATTCAAGTGATTTAAGCATCTTAAGGTATTCAAACAATATGACTTATATTCTTATCACATATCAATTCATGTCAAATAACCATCTGCGATCATGTTCCAAATTTAACATAAACATAACTAACATAAAGAATGATCTTATCACATTCAAATCAAATTTAATCTGGCAAACTACCTAAAACCCATCTAAATAGTATTAAATGGACCATCAAATTTCAAGTCAATCAGAGATAAAAAAACATTCATGACCATCGAAACTATGACCAATTTAAATAAAATAATAATTTTATGCATAGTTAAAGATTAAAATTAGCACAAAATGTGTGTTTCCATTGACTAAGACACACTACTGTCCTTTTTACAACAAATTGTCCTCTCAATACATATACTTGAGAATTTAAAATATTACGTTTCTCACTTTTAGATGGATGAAAATCTTTAATATCTCTTCTCATAAATTAATTAAACATTACTAGTATCTCAAGGTTAATTTTCATTCTAGAAAAATAATTATCACCACTAGAAGTTACTTAGGACAATTTATACATAATGTATTGAGGACATTCCATACGACTCAAACAAATAAATTACTATGATAAATCCTATTTATTAATCATAATTCTTAATTCACATACTGTTATCTCAAATATATTAAATATTAATAACTTATAATAATTCCAAATAAACAAACCATTTAAAATGGTAACCTTTTATCAATTATAAAATTTCTAATATAAATATGTATGTGCTCATATAATTTTTTAAAAATAAAGTGTCCACCTATAAATAATGCCTAAAGAGTTCATGATCTCTTTGTTCTGCATCAAAAAATATGTTTGATATCTTTTTAACAAAAATGGTCTCTCATTGTTGAAAGAGATTAAAATTACACGTCTCTCAAAAGGAGTTGAAATTATGGAAAACATTGTCGGTTGTCAAAGAAATTCAATGTTAATAAGGCAGCACAAATAATTCTAAAATAATAAGGGTGTCAGGCTTATATTTTAGGATTCAAGGCATTCAATAAATATTTATCATAGTAGGGAGAAGCTACGTATTTAATTATGAACGCAAGGTCATATCCAAATTTAACCCTTTGTTCATCTTCTTTGATAATCCAAAAGCTAGGGTTGAACTCAAAGATATCAGATAAAAAAATTGTGTTCATGCCACAACCAATATCTAACAGTATGTTATTAATTGTACCCATGAATTTAACAAGACAAAACAAATCATGAACTAAACATATATATGATCGCATACATACTTATTGTATATCTATTTAGATGCAAGCATGACTTTTGATGCCAATGGTAGGAAAACTATATTCATAGCGAAAGCATATCAGGATCTTTACTTACATGAATAAGGATAATTAATATTGTTTATGTCAAATGACATAATCATGCTAGAACACATAAATATACTGAAATATAATTCGATAAATGCATCTTGATGTGCGAACAAATACCTTCAAGCGAATCCCCAAATTAGACAGACCTTCAAGTGAATCTAAAAGATAGTTATGGTCTTGTACAGTGATCTTAAGCTCATATCTGAACTCTCTCAATACTTGGATGGACAAATATAATAGAATACTATTCAATCTATCTAGGGTTAGAAGAATCCCTAATTATAGAGATTTGTTCCAAAACCAAAGAGGAGAACCAAAACACACGTTATTTTATGCTACCAAAAAAGTACACGCTTGTTTTCTTTTTATAAGAAAACTCGTACCCATCTTCCCTTTTCTCTTTAAAAATATGATTCTGAGTTCTATTAAATATGAGCGCTGGAGGGACCACAAAATTAAGTACTGAGGCTTCCTACTATGGAAATAATTTCAAATAATTAATTTAAATTATTCTTACCATAATAAATTACAAATAATTCCACTAGAAATTCGTAATTGAACTCCTCTTTTACATTTCGTAATTCCCCATTAAACACTTATGTAATTTCCATGTTAAGATTTCACATAGTAATCAATAAATTAAATTACTGACGAATTTAACTTAATAATTAATTTCCTTAAGAGTACTTATAAACTTATTTCATGTGTCGGATTCATATATCCACTTGCAATGTTTGACACGATGAAAACTTATAAGTTTCTCAAAAAGACATATCAATCAATTTTTATAACAGACATAGATTCCATCAACTAACAGATTATTTCATCAATATATATTATTATCATCAAACTTACCATACATATAGACCCATGTCAGAATCTCACCTTTTAATAAATCAAAACGATAATTAATATATACAAGTTATAATAGTTATATCAGGATTCAGAGTATCAGTACCTTTAATAGTTTAGAGAATATGTTTTTGTGAGTCAGTCTAAAACAACTATCTCTACTCAGTCTCGTTCAATACATAAATGTGTACTAACACAAGAATTTTAAATTATACCGTTCCCATAATCAAGTTAACTTACATCTAATCTTGTGCTACGATCCTACCCGATGGCATGTCCAATTTCCATCCTAGATTTTGAACAAAAAAACTTTATATTTATAAGAACTAGTGATTTAATCCTGTGTATAAGCTAAAACTGTACACACTAAATCATCTACTATATAATTAAATAGACACCATAAATGAATATGTGATCTATTAAAATTAAATAGATATATATTCTAATATATATATATATATATATATATATATATATTATCTTTAACATATGATTAACAGTATATATCCCAACAACAATTCTAGATGGCTCTACAACATGTTGGGAACAAAATAAAAATATCTTCATTTTGAAATTCCATTGAACTCGATTCTTCTGTAGAAGACTTCTTCCGAATGGCATAATTGTCCGACACTACGTTCCTCGATCTTCAAAGAAAACTGACTGGAGTAATGTATTATAGGAATCAACCTCTTTCAAACTATCATCATTGAAAAGAAAGAAAAAAATGAAATCAATGCACAATCTAATGAGATTTCATTGATATTGATTTTAACAAACATTTTATCATTCAATAGTATCCATATTATTCTTCACCTCAAATTAAAGTAGGAAGACAATAAGCATTGAAAAAAAGTGTTAGCTAATAAAATCTTTGTCAAAACAAGTCGTCAAGTTATTTTTTTTATGCATCTTGGCCTAGTAGTGTTTGTTGTAATTGACCGGTTATGTACTAAAAGTTTAAGAATTTTCTCGTAAAACTCTCTCAAGAGTGTACCCCAAAACGGTCTTGGTTACTACTCTCTCACTACAATAAAATATTTTTTAATCTTAGTATTTTTTTAAATTACTTTTCCGCATTGAAACATTAATAACTTATGTGGAGTTCTTTGCTCAACTTTATGTATATTAATTGTTTCTCCCGGTACTTAAATGCAATAGAACATTAATCGTGATTTCCCAGATGTTGTTTTTTAAATTTTAAATTTTCAAATTACTCTTTTGTTATTTTCTAAAAAAAAATTAGTTCTTGTAAAATTAGTTTACTTGTAGGAACATTACTTATTGATTGTTTTTTTCTAAAAATATGATTTTTGAATTTTACAGTTATCTTAGTTCGTATAAGACTTACATCCAATCCACAATTCTATAGGGTCAAAGATATTTAATTAGAATGGTCTAATTAAGAATGTAATTTATATTTCTTAGAACTTATCATATGAAACAAGAATAATTAAGAATAAAACAATAATTAACCTATCCATTTGAAAGGGAAAAAATGGAAAAACAAGTATTCAATGAGACATATTTTGACAAAAATGGAAAAAAGAAGAAGTTGAAAGGTGATTTCTCAGAAGAATGACATGAACATACATCTATTAATAACTTACCTCTATAAATAGATATAAAAAAGATAGATTACTCATTCTTATTTTTCAAAATTGAGATGGTTAAAAGAAACTCTGATGCTGCCATGATCATGAAGAACATGAAGGTTAAACATGAAAAGTTCGATGAATCTAGCGAATCTTTTATGACTCCAAAGAAAGAAAAGAAAGATTCGACTACTGGCTATGGATCGACTCATCAATTCTTTATGTATAAACTTTTGTTTTCTCCAAAAGATTTGATTTGAAATTTTGTCTATTTAAATTTACTGATCGATGTTGATTTCCCTAAGGGGAAAGATGAGAAAGTAGATCAAGGGAGAAAAATAAGAAGAAACAGACATGTGGATCATTGTATTAGAATATTCGTTGTGTGACCAGATACCATGAGAAGCGACCCTTAAATTTCATATTCTCAGTGGGAGGGCCTACTCATAATTTTATTGATGAATCCTTTAAAGATAAGTTAGGCTATGACTCATATCCAATCAAGCTTCGAATTATTTACTGAACTTCTGGAAAAATGGTGACATCCAGAGAATGTAAAAAACCCCAACTCACGGTGCAAGGCGTAGTGTTTGATAATGTGAAGTTGTATCTATTTCCATTGTCATCAAATTTTGAGATGATATAAAGAAATCAAGGAATGTATGGTATTGAGAATTTTAGCTTTAAATATAGATCAAGAATGGGGTTTAGCTTTAAAATGGAAAGTGAGAAACATTTGGTGAGTTTCAACAAATCAGATGATGAAGATTAAGACAAGAAGGGGCAAAACCACATGCACTGGTAGCTTTTTTAAAAAAAAATTGTATACATATATATATATAGACAGTTGATAATATATATTTAATTGTGTAACGTAACAACTAAAAACTGTTATCGTGCACTGGTTGAAGTTGCCTATTTACACCACAATCGCGCGAGATTGAATCCCATCAAAGATAACCTTTTTTAAAATTAAAATTCAGATTTTTCTCTATTTTTTTTAAAAAAAAACTTTTCTACCATTATTGATTCATGCCGAAGGTAAATTTTTGTTTTTACTTTAAAATCAGTTTTTTCTCTTAATTTTTTTTTGTCCCATTCCTTTCTTAATTGAATTTAAAAACAAATAAAAGTTGTAGCATAATTCTAAACAAAATATAAGACTAACTTTTTCTAGAAAAATTCTAAACATAATATAAGACTTTCAGAAAATCTAGTGCTTACAAGTATTCTTCGCTGCATAATTAAAATCCTACTCCAATTATCTCGCATAAATTGGTATGTTCTTCTTATAAATATATTTTTCTAGAGAATTTGTTGTTGATTCTTGTGATCTGAAATGGATAGATTTTTGACAAAACATAATTCTTCTCAATCATGTTATAGTTTTAGAGACAATTCTTCGCATTTTAAAACTTTAGCCGGATCTTGGAGAAAGAATATTCATTGATATATATAGCCCTAGAATACGAGATAAAGTGAGAAGACACTATGTTCAACATGGTCCTTGTCAACCGGATATTAATTATAATGAAATAAACTCAAACTAGATTCGAAACGAAAAAAGCGTCAATTTTATAAGGCATGATTTAGGTGTTCATATTCTAGATGGTTGGAGTATAGTGTGAAGAAAGATGTTGTATTTTGCTGATGTTGCTATTTATTTAAAAATTACTAGTTAAAGGAAAATTCAAGTGGTTTTTGTAACATTCCGGAAAATCATATGTCTAATGAAGAGCCAGTATGCCCTTAGGATAGCCTATTAGGGGTACACAGGCACCCCAATGCCCAATATTGAGAAATATTGGGAATAGTATAGAAAAATTGGCTAAGGGATGTTAGCCAATTTTCTATATACGAATAAGAAATATACTTTTTGGGTTGTCATACCCCAATCCAAGATTACTGTTCAATAAATGTACCTGCAATGAAGACCCTAAACTAAAATGCTTTTTCCTTTAACTCACAAAAAGGTATGAGGCATCAAAGTGTCAAGCCTAGATACCATGTCACATGATCAATTAAAATGATTATGTAGAGTAAGCAGTGCCCAATGACATAGTGAGGATCCTTGAAACAATAAGTAAACATTTCCAAAGGAACCATAAATAATAGTTAGTTCGGAAAGTACAACCTACGCATGTGCAAGACATGTGAAGAAGCACCAAAGGAGGGGACCACCCTAACCGAATTCAGTTAGGGTAGCTAAAGCGACAAAAACGTGCATAAGGGACCACTCCATGTGGGGCCTAACTTTCTAACAAATTTTAGACCTAACCTACTACTTCAAATAGCTAATTAACCTAGGACTAACCGAAATGGACCCACTAGTGTACCCAAAACCTAGGACCAAAAACTGGGTTGACACTAACCTAGTACTAGTTAAGGAGACAACATAATACCTAACCTAGGATGGTCCAAAAGGTTGGTTATTGTCACGACCCAAATCGAGCCGCGAGTGGCACCCACACTTATCCTACTATGTGAGCGAACCAACCAATCTAAACCCCACCATTTAAAGCATAATGAACAAAATACAATGCGGAAGACTTAAAACTCATTAACGAAATCAATCAAACAACTTCTAAAATTTATAAATCATTATCCCCAAAATCTGGAAGTCATCATCACAATAACATCTATCCTCAAATTACTAATTCTAAGAGTATCTAGAAAGCTAGAATAAATAAAAACCTAGTCTATGCCGGAACTTCAAGGCATCAAGACATGAAGAAGAAGATCCAGTCCAAGCTAGAAGCGTTAGCTCACCCTAAAATCCGGTGTAATGAAGACTGGCTAGAGTTGCGGTTGAGTTGAAGACGACGGTACGTTTGCTACACTCCACAAATAACAAAGAAAACAATTACAAGTAGGGGTCAGTACAAAACACGAGTACTGAGTAGATATCATCGGCCAACTCAAAATAGAAAACAGTATATATCAGATAATATCATAAAATCAACTACAATACTCAACATGCGGCATTTACAATTACCATAACCCTTGGTCACACCACTAAGCACATCAATGAGGACTCACGCCTCCCCATCATACTCATTTGGAAATTAGGTTCATTAAATTGAGTATATTAACATCTTTCAAGATTCATTATCTTTATGTCTCTCGTGTCGGTACGTGACACTCTGCTCCATATACTATCCTGGTGTCGGAACGTGACACTCCGATCCTCATCATACTATCCTGGTGTCTGAACGTGACACCCGATCTATATTCTATCCTAGTGCCGGAACGTGGCACTCTGATCCATATACTATCCTGGTACCGGAACGTGGCACCCGATCCATATACTATCCTGGTGTCGGAACGTGACACTCCGATCCTCATATACTATCCTGGTATCGGAACGTGGCACCCGATCCATATACTATCCTGGTGTCGGAACGTGACACTCCGATACTCATCATACTATCGTGGTGCCGGAATGTGACACCCGATCCCCTAATCTCACTACTTTCGTTCATCAAGCCTTCTTTTATACCAAGGCATCATCATTAACAAAGTAGATTAGGGTTTTCAAGATTTAAGATTCAATAGCTTCATCATGCTTATGTTATCACAATTATATAATCACATTCATGCAAACATACAATTAAGCATATAGAAGGGTTTACAACACTACCCAATACATATCATTCGCTATTAAGAGTTTACTACGAATAGCATAAAAACCATAACCTACCTCCACCGAAGATTAGTGATCAAGCAAGCAAATTCCCCAAAGCTTTGTTTTCCTCTTCGTTTCTCCTCTCTCTCGATCGTTCTTCTCACTCTCTCTGTTCTTTCGATTCTTTCTTATTCAAACCTCTTTCTTTTACCCTAATTAGCATATAATTAAGTATAAAATATGATGAATTAACCCATTAATTAATTCAAGGTTATCTCCTTTAACCCTCCAGTAGTTAATTTATTAACATTAACCCACTAGATTTATAATTATAGCAGGAATAGTCCAAAATGCCCCTTAAAACAATTAACCAAAATCCGATCCAGCCTGGGATTACGCAGTCTGTGACGGGCCTTCGTGCCTGCGACGGAGCGTCCTGCTGAGTCGTCACAGAGTTCAGAAACTGAAATTTATTGAAGGGCCTGTGACGGTCCGTCACGCCTGTGACGGTCCATCCTGCCATTCCGTCACGAAGTTCAGAGAGTCGATTTCAGTACCTAAATTTCAGAAATCTAAGTGTTTTGGAACGAGACCCCCTCGACGGTTCGTCGTGCCCATGACGGTCCGTCGTGGGATCCGTCGTCTCTGCCAGTTTTTCCAGAAATAAAATCTGCTGCTCAAAACGACTAAACAGGTCGTTACAATAGATGCCAATTTACCCATCGTTCGTCCTCAAACGATCACAAGAAAAGAAACAAGGGCGAAAAGGAGTACTAGAATCTGTAAATAGATGTGGGTATCTTTCTTGCATATCAACCTCCTTCTCCCAAGTGGATTCTTCAACTGGTCGATTCTTCCATTGAACCTTGATGGATGCAATCTCTCTTGACCTCAACTTGCCGACTTCTCTATCTAGAATAGCAACATGCTCTTCCTCATAAGACAAATTCTCATCAAGCAGAACTGAATCCCAACGAATGATGTAGTTTCCATCCCCATGGTATCTTTTCAACATAGACACATGAAATACTGGGTGCACTCCGGACAGTCCTGGGGGCAAGGCTAATTCATAAGCTACCTCCCCCACGCGCTTTAGAACTTCAAATGGACCAATATACCTTGGGCTTAGCTTACCTTGCTTACCAAACCGCATAACCCCTTTCATGGGAGAAACCTTCAGCAAGACTTGCTCACCCTCCATAAGCTCCAAGTCCCTAACCTTTCGATCTGCATATTCTTTTTATCTACTTTGAGCCGCTAAAAGCTTTTCTTGAATGCATTTCACTTTATCTAACGATTCTCTCAGAAGATCAGTACCCCACGGTCTAACTTCAAATGCATCAAACCACCCAATGGGAGACCTACATCTTCTCCCATACAGTGCCTCAAATGGGGCCATATCAATACTTGAGTGATAGCTATTGTTGTATGAGAACTCTGCTAAGGGTAAGAACTTATCCCAATGACCTCCAAATTCTATCACACATGCACGAAGCATATCCTCAAACACTTGGATTGTTCGCTCAGACTGACCATCGGCCTGAGGGTGAAATGCAGTACTGAGGTCCAACCTAGTTCCTAATTCAGCATGCAATGTTCTCCAAAACATAGAAGTAAACTGTTATGATGGAAAGTGGAACTCCATGCAATCGAACAATTTCTGAGATGTAGAGTCTGGCTAACTTCTCTGCATTGTAGGTCACCTTGACCGGGATGAAGTGAGCAGACTTAGTTAATCTGTCCACAATTACCCAAATAGAGTCAAACTTTCCCAATGTCTTTGGAAGACCAACCACGAAGTCCATTGCAATTCTCTCCACTTCCATTCAGGAATGGGCATTCTCTAAAGTGTTCCTCCGGGCCTCTGGTATTCATACTTTACTTGCTGACAATTTGGACATTTGGCAACAAAATCAACAATGTCACACTTCATTCTACTCCACCAAAAGTGTTGCTTTAGGTCACGGTACATCTTGGTTGCACCAGGATGTATAGAATATCCGGAACTATGAGCCTCTATAAGAATAGTGTGGATCAAATCATCAACACGGGGCACATATACCCTTCCCTTAATTCTCAAAATGCCTTCCTCATCCATTTTTGCTTCTTTAGCCTCTCCTCGCAACACCATATCCCGAATTCGACTTAGTTTCTCATCATCAAACTGTTTTCCCTTGATCTTGTCAAGAAAAGAAGATCTCGCCTCCACACAGGCAAAAAATCCTCCCTTCTCATTTACTTCTAACCTCATAAAGTCGTTAGCCAGAGTCTGAACCTCTCTAGACAATGGGCATCTAGAAACTTGTAAGTGGGCTAGACTTCCCATGCTCCCTGGCTTTCTACTTAAAGCATCTGCCACAACATTAGCTTTTCCCGGATGATACAAGATTGTGATATCGTAGTCCTTCAGTAATTCCATCCATCTCCTCTGTCTCAAGTTCAAATCCTTCTGAGTAAAAACATATTGTAGGCTACGATGATCCGTATAGACTTCACACTTAACCCCATAGAGATAGTGCCTCCATTGCTTTAATGCAAATACTACCGTGGCCAACTCCAAATCATGGGTCGGGTAATTGCATTCGTGCATCTTTAATTGCCTTGAAGCATAAGCGATTACGTTCTTCTCTTGCATTAGCACTGCACCCAAACCCGAATAAGATGCATCACCATAAAAAATGAAGTCCTTACCTTCCACTGGCAAGGTGAGAATGGGTGCAGTAGTCAACAAAGTCTTGAGTTTCTGAAAGCTTTCTTCGCACTCGTCCGACCATACAAATGGAACATTCTGCTTAGTCAAGCTTGTCAATTGGGAAGAAATAGAAGAGAACCCCTTGACAAATCGGCAGTAGTAGCTAGCTAAACCAACAAAGCTCCTTACTTCTGACACATTAGTAGGTCTTACCCAATTCCTCACTGTTTCAATCTTAGATGGATCCACCATCACTCCATCCTTAGAAACTACGTGCCCTAAGAAGGACACTGAATCTAGCCAAAACTCACACTTAGAGAATTTGGCATAAAGCTTTCTCTCCCTCAACATTTCCAATACAATTCTCAAGTGCTCCTCATGTTCTTTCTTGCTCTTCGAGTACACCAGTATATAATCAATGAATACAATGACAAAGAGATCCAGATATGGCTTAAAAATCCCATTCATCAAGATCATGAAAGCAGCAGGGGCATTCGTAAGCCCAAAAGACATTACTAAGAACTCATAATGCCCATACCTGGTCTGATAAGTAGTCTTGGGCACATCTGCTGTCCGTATTTTCAATTGATGATAACCAGATCTCAAGTCGATTTTTGAGAAGGTACAAGCGCCTTGTAACTGATCGAACAAATCATCAATGCGAGGAAGAGGATACTTGTTCTTAACCGTTACCTTATTCAGTTGTTTGTAGTCTATGCACATCCTAAAGCTTCCATCCTTCTTCTTCACAAACAAAACAGGAGCACCCCAAGGGGATGCACTTGGTCTAATGAAGCCTTTGCTCAACAACTCTTAAAGTTGGGCCTTTAACTCCCTTAACTCAGCGAGAGCCATTCTATAAGGGGGTATAAAAATGGGGCGAGTACCCGGTTCAAGATCGATGCAGAAGTCAATATCTCTATCCGGTGGCATACCAGGAAGGTCTGCAGGAAACACATCTAAAAACTCGCAAACTATCGAAACCGACTCAATTGAAGGTACTTGGGTAGTATCATCCCTAAGATGTGCCAAGAACGCTAAAAAACCCTTACTAACCATTTTCTTAGCACGAAGAAAGGAGATGATACGAATCGGATTGGAAGTGTTGTCACCCTCCCACACTAACGGATCTGTCCCAGGCTTGGCTGACGTCACAGTTTTAGCATTACAATCTAAGATCGCAAAGTTTGGAGAAAGCCAAGTCATACCCAGAATTACATCGAAATTAACCATTTCTAAGATAACCAAGTCTACATGAGTATTGCTCCACACAAATGTTACAAGACAAGACCTATACACCTTTTCAACTATCACAGACTCACCCACCGGAGTAGAAACACGAATAGGCATGTCAAGCAATTCACAATGTAAATTAAGACCAGTAGCAAATAAAGAAGATACATATGAAAATGTGGATCCAGGATCAAATAATACGGAAGCCATGCAATCGTAAACCAAGAGATTACCTGTGATGACAGCATCCGATGTCTCCGCTTCAGATCTCCCAGGGAAAGCATAACAATGAGTCCTATCACCTGTCTGCCCGTTGCCCCTACCATATTGTGTCGTAGTGGCTCCAGTTTGCCCGTCACCCCGGCCGTTTTGGTGACCACCATTACCTCGGCCACCACGCCCTCCAGAATGACGGCCTCTTCCATAATCACCTCTACCTCTAAATATTAGAGTTATGTAACTCTGTTTTGGACAGTACCTCTTAATGTGTCCAGTCTCCACACATCCATAACACTCTCTGGATTCAAGCATAGGTCTCTATGAGAACGACGGAGTCTGGGGCTAACCTCCAAACTCAGAGAAATGTTGACCGGTCTGAGGTGGACCCCCAGCTACAGCCTGCAGTGAATACTGAATAGGTCGGGCTGTATATCCTCCAGAACTCTGCCCTTTGGAGTAAGAACCACTAAACTCACCTCCCTTACGAAACTTCTTAGTAGTTGATGCCATGGTGAAATCATCTGGCTTCACTCCCTCTACCTATATCACGAAGTCTACCACTTCCTGGAAGGATTTTGCTGTAGCTGCTACCTGTAACGCTGAAATCCACAACTCTATCCTCAACCCCTTCACAAACGGCGAATCCGCTCTTGTGGACTGAAGCAAAGCTGGGTGGCATACCTAGATAATGCACGAAACTTAGCCTCATAGGCAGTAACCGACATCCTACCTTGCTCTAGGCTCAAGAAATCATCTCTCCTCCTATCCCTCAAAGTACGGGTTATATACTTCTCCATAAATAAACTAGAGAATGATGCCCAAGTCATAGGTGGTGCTTGTGCGGGTTGACATTCAACATGTGACCGCCACCACATTTTGGCATTTCCCTGAAACTGATAGGTTACAAACTCAACACCAAATCATTCCACTATGCCCATTTTATGTAATAACTCATGACAGTCAACCAGAAAATCGTAGGCATCCTCAGATTCAGCACCCTTGAAGACTGGAGGTTTCAATTTCAAGAACTTACTGAAAAGTTCATGCTGATCACTTGTCATTATAGGCCCTGTAGTAAACCGAGGAAGCGTTCCTATTTCCAATGAGGCATCCATGCGGGGAGTCACAATAGCTGCATGTTGTACCTCCGGAACCTGAGGTGCTGGTGCAGAAAACACTGGAGGTGTTTGGCCTTGATCAGATAACCCGCTAAGATAGGGAAGAACCTGATTAATCATCTCTGGGGTAGGTTGGGGTGGCAATTCCTCATTCTGCACTTGCTCATTCTCCCCTTCCTCACCCTCTCTTACTACTTCCTCAGTCGGTGGAGGAGTCACCGCCCTAGTACCAGATGGGCCAGGTGCTTGTCCTCTTCCTCTAGCGGACGTCCTCCTGCGGCCTCTACCACGGCCTCTTGTCACTGCTCCTCTTTGAGCTACTGTCTCAGTGGCTGGCTCAGACGCCTCTTGTCTTGCCGGTGCTGGTGTTGGCGCGGTTGTTGCTCTAGTTCTAACCATATGTGAAATAGAGTGAAGATGGTCAGACACCAATTTGTATCACCTAGATACCAATTGGATCCAAGTAATAGCACGAAAGAAAGAAAGAAGGAATGGAATTTTCCTAAAGTCTTATAGCCTCTCAAAGAAAAGTAAAGGCGTCCCCCTACCGTTCCTTAAGACTCCACTAGACTCGTTCTTGTGTGATGAGACCAACGAATCTAATGCTCTGATACCAAGTTTGTCACGACCCAAATCGAGTCACGAGTGGCACCCACACTTATCCTAGTATGTGAGCGAACCAACCAATCTAAACCCCACCATTTAAAGCATAATGAACAAAATACAATGCGGAAGACTTAAAACTCATTAACGAAATCAATCAAACAACTTCTAAAATTTATAAATCATTATCCCCAAAATCTGGAAGTCATTATCACAAGAACATCTATCCTCAAATTACTAATTCTAAGAGTATCTAGAAAGCTAGAATAAATAAAAAGCTAGTTCATGCCGGAACTTCAAGGAATCAAGACATGAAGAAGAAGATCCAGTCCAAGCTAGAAGCGTTAGCTCACCCTAAAATCCGGTGTAATGAAGACTGGCTAGAGTTGCGGTTGAGTTGAAGACGACGGTACGTTTGCTTTCTCCACAAATAACAAAGAAAACAATTACAAGTAGGGGTCAGTACAAAACATGAGTACTGAGTAGATATCATCGGCCAACTTAAAATAGAAAACAGTATATATCAGATAATATCATAAAATCAACTAAAATACTCAACATGCGGCATTTACAATTACCATAACCCTTGGTCACAACACCAAGCACATCAATGAGGACTCACGCCTCCCCATCATACTCATTTGGAAATTAGGTTCATTAAATTGAGTATATTAACATCTTTCAAGATTCGTTATCTTTATTTCTCTCATGTCAGTACGTGACACTCCGCTCCATATACTATCCTGGTGTCGGAACGTGACACTCCGATCCTCATCATACTATCCTGGTATCGAAACGTGACACCCGGTCCATATTCAATCCTGGTGCCAGAACGTGGCACTCCGATCCATATACTATCCTGGTACCGGAACGTGGCACCCGATCCATATACTATCCTGGTGTCGGAACGTGACACTCCGATCCTCATATACTATCCTGGTACCAGAACGTGGCACACGATTCATATACTATCCTGGTGTCGGAACGTGAGACTCCGATCCTCATCATACTATCCAGGTGCCGGAACGTGACACCCGATCCCCTAATCTCACTACTTTCGTTCATCAAGCCTTTTTTTATACCAAGGCATCATCATTAACAGAGTAGATTATGGTTTTCAAGATTTAGGATTCAATAGCTTCATCATGCTTATGTTATCACAATTATATAATCATATTCATGCAAGCATATAGTTAAGCATATAGACGGGTTTACAACACTACCCAATACATATGATTTGCTATTAATAGTTTACTACGAATAGCATAAAAACCATAACCTACCTCTACCGAAGATTAGTGATCAAGCAAGAGAATTCCCCAAAGCTTTGTTTTCCTCTTCGTTTCCCCTCTCTCTCGATCGTTCTTCTCCCTCTCTCTGTTCTTTCTATTTTTTCTTATTCAACCCTCTTTCTTTTACCCTAATTAGCATATAATTAAATATAAAAGATGATGAATTAACCTATTAATTAATTCAAGGTTATCTCCTTTAATCATCCAGTAGTTAATTTATTAACATTAACCCACTAGATTTATAATTATAGCAGGAATAGTCCAAAATGCCCCTTAAAATATTTAATAGAAATCCAACCCAGCCTGGGATTACGCAGTCTGTGATGGGCCGTCGTGCCTGCGACGGTCCGTCCTGCTGAGTGTCACAGAGTTCAGTGACTGAAGTTTACTGAAGGGCCTGTGACGGTCCGTCACGCCTGTGACGGTCCGTCCTACCATTCCGTCACAAATTTTAGAGAGTCGATTTCAGTACCCAAATTTTGGAAATCTATGTGTTTTGGAATGAGACCCCCTCAACGGTCCGTCGTGGGATCCGTCGTCTCAGCCAGTTTTTTCAGAAATAAAATCTGCTGCTCAAAACGACTAAACAGGTCGTTACAGTTATGGTTCCAATAACTTAGGGATACTTTAGTACTTACCCTATGTACCTAAATTAATTAAATTAAGGATTTAATTAATTAATTTAAAAGGGATAAAATAAAAACTATTAAGTAAATTTTCAGATTTTGGTTAAGACAAGAAAGGGACAACCTAGTACCTAACCTAGGATGGTCCAAAGGGTAAGTTAAGGTCCTAACAACTTAGGGATACTTTAGTAAGTAACCTAGGCTACTTAATTAATTAATTTATCAGCTTAATTAATTAATTTAAAGGGTCAAAACCGAAATCACAAAGAAGTTTCAAGATTTTGGTAAAGACAAGAAAAAGACAACATAGTATTTAACCTAGGATGGTCCAAAGGAATAGTTATGGTTATAACAACTTATAGGTACTTTAGTAATTACCCTAGGTTACTTTATTAATTAAATTATACATTTAATTAATTTAATTAAAGGGGTCAAACCGAAATTCTTATGCTAACCTAGTATAATGCAAGAAACATCCTAATACTTAACCTACGATGGTCCTAAAGGGTTGATTATGGTTCTAATGACTTAGGGGTACTTTAGTACATACCCTAGGTCCCTAAATTAATTAAATTAAGGATTTAATTAATTAATATAAAGTCAAAATGTTTACCTAAACCATATTCAACACCAAAAATTCAGATTTTTGGTCAAGTCCACATTCTCCTATGTTTAGTCAACTTAGGAAGGGTTTTTTAGTAATAAGTTAATTTATTTATTTAATTAACTTATTAAAACCCAAGTTGAATAAGTCAAGGTCTGTTCCTATACCTAAAAATCACGTTCAAACTCAAAAAAATACACGACTAAATCAAGAAAACCAGCGTGAGAAAAACAGTGAACAAAACGCAAGAAAAAAATAGAAAATTTCTCAGACGATTTTCAAGGTTTCTTCAAGGTTTGTTCGAGGTGGTATTTGTAGATTAAGGTATACTTAAGGTATGGGTTTATCTCCTAGACTTATTTCTCCAAGAGAACTTTCTTTCGAATGATTCAATGATCTTGAAAACTAGGGTTGTTTCTCGTTATTCTTGTCGAACTTTTTTCCCTAGTATCCTTGTTACGATTTAAATGTTGAATAGGTTAGAAATCATGTTGTTGGTATGTGGTTCTGGCTGATCTTAATGTGTATTTGATTAAATAATGATTGAATGAATCTATTAATTGGACTCGTTTGATGCTAAGTGTTATTATGTGAATTAAAAGAATGATACTATGTTAAAGATATGTCCAAAAATGTTATGTATAAAGATGTTACGGTATGTTGTGCATACTTGCTGTTAATATGACGTTATAATGATTATATACTCATCAAATGGTTATATGATGCTGTCGAAGATGTTTAAAATAACCTTATGCCTAAAGTTATGTTATAAGGTTAGCTAAAAAGGATCTCCGTGAAATCATAATTTTATAGAATGTTTGCCTTATGTCAATAAAATGGCTAACAAAAACAGTGTTCAAAATTTAAATAGGAATTGGCTATAATGTTATCTCTAAATAAGTAAAATATTGGCTAATTTATAATGTATAAAAACTTAAGCATGTTGCACATGAAAATTGTCCTATGCCAACAAATATGGTTATGAAAATCTATGGCCAATTGTTTATGTCAGTACTAATCGTATGCCAATAAAATGGCTAACAAAACATTGTCTAAAAGTGATGTATGTAAATGACTATAATATTATATTAAATAATTAAAATATTGGATAATGGTTCATACATATTAAATTTAAATATGAACATACGTATAATTGACACATGCCAACAAAAAATGGTTATGTAGTTTAATATTCAACGGTTGAGGTCAATACTAATCATATGCCAATCTTGTGTAGGTAGAGTATCAAATGATCATATAATCACTTCTAAATTAATTCAATGAACCCATAATCAAGGGCATGCCACTCATTGGGACAAATCCCAACATGCTCTAAAAGAATGACATATGAACTCTTGAAACTCATTGAATGAAGTGTCCATCGTCCATAAAAGATGATATGAATCTACTACACTAAAGTAAGTAAGTAACGTGAGTTATAACATAATTAAAGGGTTCTAAAGTAAGTAAGTTACCAGAATGGGGTGTTAAAGGAAGTGAGACATGCCTCACTTACACCTAAGCTACTATGTTAAAAGAATACTCACGTATGAAGGTGTTAGAAGGTGTGAGTCAGTCTCATTAACACCAAAGATGTTATGTAAGGATAATTCTCATTTCATCAATGTAAAGAAAAGGATGACAAGTCATAAATAGTGTAAGTAAATATCACCAAAACGTACTCATCTATTAGAGGGTAAAGCTAATGAGGAGACCAGTCTCGATGTACACTCTAATGAATGTATTGAGACTGATGTATACTTAATACTAATGATGAGATGAGAAATCATCTATTGAGCTATGACGTCCTCATACTAGAAGCCAGCTTCCATGACATTGGAATTGAATGAAATGAAACTCTATAATGAACACCGATAGGCTAGCTATGAGCGGTGATGTCTTCTTTCGGGAAAAATGGAGGTTTATGTAACTCTCAGGAGATGATATTGTCCGTCATGCCGGGTATGGGTCTCTTTATATCTCCTAGTCTTCAAACCTATAATGTCAATATAGGGATCTGGTGGGGTTCAATACACATGTACGCTAGCATGTTTTGGGTCACTTTGGCCTGTGATTTAATCTCTTTTCGCTGTAGGGTAGACATTAGATTTCATGATGATCATATGATCTATGTCAGTTAAGGTTGGATGCATCAATGTATGAAAGATAATGAAATGAACGATTGAAGGTGTTTGTGCAAGACAATCAGGAGATGAAATCAAATTCAAGTAATGACATTAGATCATTCTTGGTCATTGCACTTCATGATCCCGATGAGAGTCTTAAAATTCATCCTAGGTATAGATGATGTTTACCTCAGCCTACGAATGAATGAAATGAGTAATGTGAAGTACGTATGAAACAGACTTTGTGTTTTCTAAAGAAGGCCCTCGGGTTGAGGTCCCATATGTTGGGCCCTCACTTGAGATGTCTTATGCTACATAAATGATTCCAATGTCTCATGTATATGAAATGTATAATATATAAAACATGAAAGTAATAAAATCAATGGCATGATCAATAGAGAATTGCTTATGAAAGGTAATGAATATATAGTGTAAAGAATAACTCACTATAAGGTAGGGAAATCATCCCTTAGTCCTTGGATTACTTGCATCGATTCATTATGGGTATGGGACTACAATGAATTATTGAACTAGTAAGTAAAACATAGGACCAAAGGAGTTATTTAACTACACAACAACAAGAAGAAAAAGACTCAAAAATAATCTAAGTGTACAAAGAAGAGCTCTCGGCCTAAGAGGATCAAAATCTCAAATCTTCACTTGAGTTGTTCTAAAATTATGTGGATGATACTAATGTTTTGTAATCATATAGAAAATGAGTTGTGTGCTTTGAATGCATTAAAATACATCATATTCATACCACAATTCACATCTAACGATTTAGGAAAGTCTAGTCACTAGTCTTTCCAGAAATAACATGTTATTTAGGAAGAGCTTTCTTTGATCATGCATAGTTTTATGTGTATGTGTGCATACACCCATACTTAGTACAAGTGTTGTACTAAACCCCTACTATTTACTATATTTATAGGTGCAGGTCAGAGGACAGGTTGATGACACTTGCAGAGGTTTGGACTTCAGCGTTTCTCCAAACCATTTGGTAAGTTCTCATGATTTCGAGGATGCTACAGATTTAGTCTAGCCTTGGTTTTAGAAATAGCTAGTGGATGTTGTACCTAGCATTTATTTCGCACCTTCATTTCGAAGCTTTGTAATAAGGCTATGTTTGGAAAACTATTTATGATATATTCATCTTCAATTTTGAATTGATTCTTTATGTTAGACGGTTATTCTCTTATGTTGAGCTTAGTATATGATGTATCTAGTTAATAATTATATGAAGTCTATGTATACTTCATACATATAAAACGTTTTAAATTTTCTGCAAATTTAACTAGATGAATGTGATGAATACAAGATGAGGCTTGTCTACTACCTCTGATAGGTCAACGACGCCGGTTGCGATCCGAATTCCACAATTCGGATCGTGAAATTGAGTCACTCTTAGTTGTGCACCCCCCCCATCCCCTCCAATCTTCATATCTTGGGTTCGCCTCTGACTACAAGCGTTGAGACTCCATTGATTTTTACAACCATCATGTTAATAAAGTTTCTATTTTCTGCAATTATAAAGGAACTAGTTGCAATTCATGAAGTTTAATATTTAATTATTTTTCTTTTCTATATTGTTGATTAATTATATTGTTGATTATTTGATGAACTGTGTTGAATTAAAGTTTATTAAACTCAATTGACATTTAACTCTTAATGGAAGTGTAATGACCCAATCGTTCATTTTTATCAAATTTCATGAATTTTTCATTTGTCATCTTGTGATTGACCTCAAGTCTTTTATGATTGAGTTTAAAAGTTGGTTTTGAGCTTTAAGTTAAAAGTTGAGAATTTGGTAAGTTTTATGTTTGAAAGGATAAGTTGTTAAGAAAGTGATTTCGGTGTCTTTTGGAGTTTCAACAGTTGGAATGAGATTCCATCTATTTCATTAGTCCCGAATGGTAAAATTTAATTTGTGAGAGTTATCGGTTTCTTATTCTAAGAATTTTTGAGGATTTGAGGTTGTAAGTTTTAAAACTATAGAATTTTGGTCTTTGGATTGACTTTGGTCAATATTTGAGGTTCAGATGCTTGGATCTTGATTCTGAGAGTTCATTTAGATTTAGAGAATAATTTTCTTGGTGAAGTCTTGGTCGATTTTTGAGAGGTATGAGCTTGTTTTAACCTTTTTAGGTTTTGAGTTAATTTCTTATGGTGTTCAAAGATATCAGGACAAGGAGACATCGTATTCACATTTTAACAGTCCATTGAGTCATGAATGTCGAGTGTCATTGATTTTTATATACGATTTGTATATACGTGGTTCAAAATGAATCTCGAGGTCCTTTCAAAAGATACTTTGACTTGTTTATTTTGCTAGTTTATGGTTCTGGTACATGACCATTTTGGTTATCGCAATTGCGAGATCCTTTGTCCCAATCGTGTAGCACTAATTTGAGGTGCATCGCGATCGTATGTGTCTTGTCGCGTGGCGATGATCAACTTTAATGAGTTGACTATCTTTACTCATTGCGATCACATGACTATAGGTCGCAATTGAGACCTGGTGTAACGACCTTTTTCCGTCATTATAGGAAAGTCATCGGGGGAAATTTAGGCCGAAATTTTTTTGTAGTAACTTGGAAATTTCTAGCCTAGTCCATATTTTGATATAATTGTTACGATTGAAGGCTACACTCGAAACGTAACTCTGTGTGTTAGACTCCAAAAAACCTAATACAAACCTCATAGAATTGATAACACAAGACATAAGAAAATGGTACAAATTAAAAACTTTTATCCATACAATCAAAGTCTTTATTTAAAAATAGCGTAAGTCTAAATTTGTCTCACATGGCCATTTGTATCAATAATAGGGTCAAACATAATCTGAAATCTAAATGACATGAAAGAAACTAGTAAAGACTCTCATATGTCCTTCAAATCTTGAGGATTCACTAGCTTTGGATAATAGTCAATCCAAGTCTTGAACCTTAGGAATCACCTTAAGATCCGGAACCTGCACTTTGTAAAAATGCATAAGAAATATGGGTTAGCACATAAATGCACTAAGTACGATAGTCATGAGAAAATCATGCTAAAAGGGATATTTAGTTGAAAACCATGCTATTTGTCAAGTTTAAGAAATATTTATGAACTTTAGTATAAAAGCATAGGACACAAGCATATTAAACATGTAAATCATTATAACATAATCGAACCATCATCTTAAGCACCATTATCTATGTAGGAATGGCATCCCATAATACTATTCATACTAAGTACCCCTTTGAGGCCACCATAGATATACTTACAATTTTCATTCTTATATTTAGTTAATACTTATAGACAAGGAACATTCATATTCAATAAGTCATGACAAGGAAAACAACTCATAATGACAATCCAAGTTAAGTATTCATCATAACTTTAAGCTTTTAAGTCAACATTCTCAATTGCATCATTATGAGCACATAATAATTAGATATTTTGACATTCAAAAAAAACACTATAGCCTCTCTTAAAGCCTTCTCGTGCAATGCATGGATGAAATCTCATACTAACACCTATACTTCATAGAACCTATTGAGTAACCATAGCACACAATTCACATGATAAAAATAAGACCTAACCAACATAGACCATGTGAGAAAATCATGAAATCTGGTATATGTCCCATACCGTAAAGCATATGTCTATTTGCCTAAGGTAGAGCCGATAATTAGCTTAGGTGGATCGATTAGCTATAATCTATGAGGGCACATAGTTATGTGATAAGGAAGGTGTTCAAAGAAACTAGGCCTAACTTTGGGAGAGTTTCCACCTTTCAATATCCACTCGATGCTAAGCCTTAAATTCCCTAAAGTATTTCAATATTTTAAAATCATTAACCATGAGAGGGATTCCATTGGCCTATTGACCTAAGTTACATTACACACATGAAAAGGTGACATTCGCCTACCAATTCAAGGTACATTATTTAACACATGAAAAGGTGACATAAGCCTACCGATTCAAGGTACATTATTAGGATAGCTCATTGAATCCTCATGAAAGAGTGTCATAAGCCTACCGATTCAAAGTTCATCATTGTCATACATGAAAGGGTGCCACTAGCCTACTGATCCAAGGTACATTATTTAGAATATGTCATTAATCATTTATGAAATGGCTACAAATTGGTCTACCGATTTAAAGTTCACTAAATCAGGATACTTTAGTTACATAAGACGAAGATGCTCTAGGCCTACCAATTCAAGGTGTACCTATGAAGATCACTTTCAATTACGCAAGAAGCGGATGTCCTACGCCTATGAATTCAAGGTGTATCATAAAATTAAAGAAGCCTTTCTCAACATGTCATCATCATTCACAAGTGTATAATTCAGAATAACCTTTCAAAAAATATTATTATTGTATTATTGTCATGATAGCATTATTCAGACTAATGAGTCTTAAAGAAATATCAGATCTATTAAAGGATCTCATAGAGAGTAATAAACAAATATCATTAAGAATAAGAATGATAGAAATAGAAATAAAATATATCAAAGAAAATATTCCAGGAAAAGTAACTAGTTTTATTGAAAAAACAGATAAAATTGACAAAAGAATAAGTCAAAGTTATATAAAAGAATTATTAAATAAAAAATCAACAAGTGAAAATACTTATCAAAAAGGAAGTATGGATGAATTATTAATTCAAAAATTCCTTGAAAAACAAAAAGGAAAAGAAGAATATATAGAAAATGAAAATGATTTAGAAATAAATCATAGCGAAAAGGCAATAATAGAAATTGATTCAACAAAAAATGAACAAAATCATGAATGAATTAGACGAACTAGTTTATTCTTTAGAAGACCTAAGTCTATCAGATTCGGAAGAAATAAATGTATTCATGAATAAAGGGGAAACAGAAGGACCCCAAGGAAAGTTCGAAGCCTTAACTTCGATGAAAAATGAATGGCAAGAACCAGAAAATAAAAATGAAAATTTTACAAATAAATCAAAAACAAAAAATGATTTCTCAAAAAACTATCATAACAATGATAAATCAAGGTTTATGCCTAATAGACTACCTACAGGAGATATTAGCATACAATTCTTAGATTTAGAATGTAAAAGAAATTCAGAAAATAGTCTAGATCTTTGGTCTCAAAATATGTTATTGTATTTCCTATTAGGAAAAGGAGATTATACAGATGAAGAAAAATACTTCATAATGATAAATACCTTTACTGGAAAGGTAAATGACTGGTTTTCAGGATAAACTGAAGATGCTAAAAATATAATTAAAAATGATACCTTAGAAGGATTAAAAAATTCTTTGCAAGAAGGTATAAATAACCTTAAGCAATATATTACGAATGAATTCTTTGGAGGACAAGGAAGTGAAAAAGAAAACAAAGAAATAATAAAAAATTTAGCAAAAGAAAAATTAGAAAAATTACAAATATGTAAAATGAGTTATATTCGAGAATACACTTGTGAATTCGAAGAATATTATTACAAAATATTTGATAGTGGTAAAGAAATGTTACCTTATTTAGAAAAATACTATCAAAAATTACCAGGCTTTTGGGCCAAAAATATTTTAGAGAAGAATATGAAAAAGAAAATATGAAAGGAGATACTCTTGGACAGAGAATAAGTTTCCTAAATAATAGATTAGGACAATTATGTATGTCACATAATATACAAAGAAAAGCTAAAAGAATAAATACCCAAATTTATTGTCCAAGCCCTGTATTTTAATGTATACTATCTAATCGGCTAGTATCTATTGGTACGAGGTAATAACTTAGTCAAATATCAAATTGCTTAATATGAGGTAAGGTAAGGGTTAGTATAGCAACACACGTAGCCGGACCAAGGTGCGGAGTGAAATTTTCTAGATGCCGAACCAAGGATTTAGAGTACATAACTTATCACTTTGCATGCAAGATACTAGGAAATAATTGTTATAGTTAGAATTATCAAGTTAGGTTCCTGTGGGGAACACTTAAACCGTAGTTACTTTTATTAATTGATTAAACTCCAAGATTTTTTGAATCTGTTAGTTGTTTACTTTAATGTAGTTAGTTATTTCCACAATTTAGAAATACCCCCCCCCCTTTTTATTGTCTTTTGTTTCTAAGGAAATAATTGACTAAATAATAGTAATAATAGATTAAAGTTAAGTCTGAACTATTTTCCTCATGGGAACGATCCTAACCTCATTAGTTGGGTTCTTTACTTGATACGACCGCTTTACTTCTTATTTGAGAAGTAAGTTTGAGCGTATCAACCCTCAACTTGAAACCTATTCTAGTAGTCCTAGGCTAGGCGAAACCAAAATCAAAATTAAGCATTAGCCTAAGACGTCTTGATACCCAAGGTGTATTAAGTCCATTTAGTAAAACCCGCCAAAACCGTGTCTAAGGTCTTCGACCTCACAACACATCATTTTATGTGACATTTGAATGATGTATGTGTGTAAACCAATTTGGGGTGGGTAAAACTAACTAACTTCTATTTTGTAGATATGACCATTTTCCAAAGTTCGACATGGTCGTATCAGCGCCACCTCAACTCACGATGTGGTATAATAATTTGGACGGGGATCATTGAAGATCCCTCAACAAATATATAGGTGCTCTGACAGAATTGATCAACATGAACGGTTGGCCAGAACTGGTTGAGGTCCTTACGGGATATTGGGATAGCCAACGAATGGTATTCTGATTCGAACCGCCAAAATTACCCTACCTTTGGAGGAGATCCGAGACTGCATAGACACGGTAGGCATTGGGATAGAAAGGAAAGCAATAAAACAAGAAAACATATTTATCCCTAATAAGCCTTTTGTAGAAAATATTGCTGACTGGTTCGGGTTGGGAAAAGACTTATCCTAGTGGTTCCAAGAATTCCATGTAGCATTCCAAGATCTTTATATCCGATTTGGAAATGCAAGATTCTACGCCACTTACAACCGAGAGTTTAAAATCTTGTACAGAGAATGGAACGAGATTCGTCCTCTAGCATTTGTTGTAACGTTGTTGGGAACGATGGTCTTCCCGCATGGACCAAGTCTAAGCATCAATACCCGAGTTATAACACTCGTGCATACTTTGTTCAAAGGGTATGAGAACTAAGGAACAACAAAGTACTATCCTATAACTCCGTTCATCCTGTCTGATATGTATCGAGCCCTGGGAAATGCAAAGAGGGACATCGATACTTCCAAGGATATAACTTGCTCTTTCAGTGGTGGATCCTCAGCCATTTAGCAAATGGTGCTACGACTCGGGAACTGCATTCTCTTGACAACAAAAACACCCTTTAAGATTTGAATGACATGTTGTACTGGGCAAATAAGGACAATCGGAGAACAAGGGAGAGATGGGCTCAAATTTTCTCCGAATTGAGAGAAGAAAGTCTCCAATAGATGCTTGACCATTTCATCTCCAAAGAAGTCATTGTGGAGAGCCGCAGATAGATTGTGCTTCCTCTACCAGGTATTCGGGGAAATCCCCCTTATGCACCCTTTCGAGTCTTGTGACAGTTCGGGAGGAGAAAAACTATACCCAAAGAGGCATACTATGGTGCTTAAGTATATGATATCAGAGACGATAGAGTGCACGACGCGTCTGAAATGTTCAGAGAATGGAAAAGTGCTAAGCGTATGGATAAAAACACCATCTCCCCTGACCGATTCAATGCTGGATATGACAAGGGTTACAAAGAATGGATGAAGAAGGACATACAAAGCGTCTTCTCCCAAACCCCGCGCAGCTTTCGCAACGTAGCATACGGAGAAGCCAAAGCAGTGGCCGAGCTACAAGAGGTAAAAAAAGAGGCCCAAGAAGTGTACACTAAGTTTGTCGAGGATCAAGACACTCTCGAGAAGGCGACTCAAGAGGTGGAAATACTAAGGCATGGTTATGATGATTTTGATACCTGTGTCAAGAAGAAAATTGAGAGGATGCGATACGAAAGCTTGTAAGAAAAAGGACGCATGGGTGAAGGATTCTTGCTGATGCTAAAATATATGTTTCAATAGTACAAGACTCAGGGGGACGGCGATGGAGCAAGATCATTTGGAGCGGCATAGTGTACTTCGCCCATGCATGGTTTTTTTTATGTATTTATGTTGTTTTTATCCCGTGCGTGGGCCTGCCTTTATTACACTTTCAAATGTCCCCTGCGTGGTTGTCTTTAATAGTTTTATCCTTTATTTCCCCTTTGTGAACGTTATTATTCACTGGTGAAATTTATTTTGGGGGGAATTGTTAGTTTGGTTCAAATTCACACGTACATCATTCAAATGCGGTAGGCCTACCCTTGGCACAAAAGGGTCCATCTTTATGTGTTAGGATGCGATATATGTGCGTTTAACTGCTTATGTGTTATGTTGATATGAATAAGGATATCGTAAACCCACTCTTATCCAGAAATTTCCAAAGAATATACAGAAGTCACCATTACAAAATGTCCGACCAAAGTTTCCAGGTCTTAAGTTTCTCACTCAAAAGACACCTCCTATATCACAAATCCTAAAACATTCATTCTACCGTCTCAGGATTGGTAAAAATCACTGCTATGGACAAAGGTAAGAACACCAAATGGAACTCATTGGAGAAGAACTTCAAAGGAAGATAGAACAGATTACTCGGGAGCCAATGAAGAAGGGATCAGAGTCGACATGGCCACCAAAATCTACAAAGTTGCAACCATGATGCTGGATGAGGATCTAGCATCACAGATAAAGAGATATAAAGATGTTGAGATGGAGACAGGGGACTTGCGAGAGAAGTTGAACATGCTTCGATTGAAAGTGCAAGAAAGAGAAGCGAGGATAGAATCGGAGAGAACCGCTCTGTTAGGTAAAAGCATGTCACTTGATGTGGAGCTGACAGTGGAAATGGAAGAATTCTCCTACATAAGAAAAAGTATGGTTGCATTGAGGAAGAAGAATAAAGCCTTCCATAGCAAAATGATTGATAAACTTAGGAAAATGGACAAAAAATACCCCGTCTACGAGCAAGGAGCCAATAGTGATCCCGAAAACGCTCACCCTGAAGCAACTGAGGAAGACGACAATGAGGAAATCGTCTACAAGCCTCCACTCCTAGGTCGTCTGAAAGGAGGAGACTAATGCTGCAACAAGAAGGAAAATGACTAACGTGTCATTATCATTTCATCTTTTAAAAGCTCTATTGTTGCCTTTCAATTCCCTTGTAATCGTAATGAACGAATGAGTGAAAATGTTTATTCTTGTACTCGAACTACGTTGGGCCTAAATTCTCCTTGTGAGATACGTAGGCAACCTTCCCACCCCAACCCCTATATTTAAAAATTTTCATTCTCCCCTTCATGTTAAGAGAAGATTTGAAGACCAGATCAACGGACGTCAAAGAGGAGCTGCAAAAGACCGTAGCTCAACGTGATTTAGCCTTTCTGAGACAGCGTCAAAACCAAAACAAGCAAACTCTGGCTTGTTAAAAAATGTATTTCCATCTTCACTCGTGGGTTGAGATATCCTCAAACGAAGCAACTTGTGTGTTTATCTGCTCTCTATGTGATAATATGCATTTTGTATTCTGAATCTGCACTGACAAATCTGCCTTTGAGTTGTTTTCCTTCTCAGATACTTTGAAACTGATCTGTGTCGATCGCAAGCTAGCAGATCATCCTTATTTCACCAGATCAAAAGGTCCCACATATTCTTTCCCTAGACAAAGCTCAGACAGTTATAGATCTGACTACCCAAAATCCCTAATATTCTTCCGCATCTTACTTAACTCCACCTCCTCCTCAAAACAACCATCCCCAAATGCCACCCCATCCTCAAAATACCCATCATCAAACCGCTCCACCACCACAAAATCAAAACCAAAATACTTTCAATCCCAAAACACCCCACCACCACTTAAATCAAAATACCAATCGTCAGACTTACCCACAAAACTATCAAACCGCTCAAAATGCTCAGAGTCCCTCTGTAGCTCCACCCTTACCAAAGAGAGACACTTTCCGAATTCCCGTCCCTGCCAAGCACGATGTGAACAATTATGAGATGGACCATTACGAGGAACATGAAAAGGAGTGTAGGGCAAAGGATGAGATAAAGGTCGACATAAATGAAGAGATCAAGAAAGCCATGAAAGAGCTTCAATGCGTCCCAGATATCGTCGGGCTTAGTTATGAAGACTTATGTACTCATCCAAATTTGAACCTTCCAGAAGGGTTCTAGATCCTGAAGTTTGACACCTTCGGAGGACTGGGAAACACTACGGTTCATTTGAGTGCCTACTGTGACAAGCTCGTGGGAGTTGAAAGGGATGAAGATTTACTGACGGCTCTTCAGCCGAAGCCTGTGCGGAGAAGCTCTTGAATGGTTCACATCACATAAAACAAGGCAATGGCCCAGTTGGAATGCATTGGCCAAAGATTTTCTCGATCGATTTTCTTACAGCGTAGAAATTGTTCTAGACCGATACTCTTTGGAGAAGATGAAACAAAAATCAACCGACAGCTATAGGGAGTTCGCCTATAGGTGGAGAAAAGAAGCGGCAAGGGAGAGACCACCCATGTATGAAAAAGAGATCGTTGAAGTATTCGTGCGCATGCAAGAGCCTGAATATTATGATGGAATTATGTTGCTCGTTGGGGCGAAGTTTGTCGATATAGTCAAGATTGGTGAGACTATCGAGGATGGTTTGAAATCAGGAAAGATAAATCGTGTATATGCATCGCCTGGATCTTCGAGGTTGTTGAAAAAGAAAAGCGAGAAAATCGCTATTGTTTCATATGGGGAAAAGAAAACCCCCAGATGCTCGTCATATTCCCAAGGTCGTTCCCGACCTTCCCAAAAGTCCTACCAAGCTTGCTACGCGCAAGCTAGTCATCCCAATAATCCTTCAATTTACCAGAATGCTACCGCCACTTATCCAAACATCCAAGATCCACTATACCAAAGTCCACCCCCAAATTACCAAAATCCATCTCTCATTTACCCAAATCATCCTCCACCCTACCAAATTCCATCTCCATACCAGAGTTTTGCTCCCAACTACACTAACGTGCAGCCGAGCTACTGAGCACCCGCTCCTGTTTATCAAGTCCAAGCTCCACTATACCAAAGTTCCCCTCCGAATGACCAAGCTCCATCACCAAACTACCAAACAAATCCATATCCCAGAAGCCAAGCTCCCCGTCCAAATACCAGAAGTTATCAACAGGTGTCTCCTCCTCAACAAGGCAGTTATGATCCTCCTCGACCCAAATTTGAGAAGAAGCCTTCAAGGAACTTCATTGCGCTCACTGCAAGCCAAACAAAGTTGTACAAGCGACTGATTGTGGATGGATACATCCACCCTGTGGTCCCAAACCTGTGGATGTCAATTCAAAATTCTACAGACCCGATCAGAGATGTGCTTATCATTCGAACAGTGTTGGGCATGATACAGAGGATTGTATCAACCTCAAGCACAAAATTAAGGATTTGATTGACCAAGAGGTAGTCTCTCTCCAACCAGCGGCACCGAATGTCAACACCAACCCGTTGCTGAATCACGAAGGCGGCAATGTCAATATGACCGTGACAGACGATGACTGGTGTGGAACAAAAATGAATACTCCTATCATTTACGATTTGGAAAAGGTTGTAGCTTCTTTAAGCATCAAAGAGAAGAAAGAGTTTGTTATTTTGACACTCGTAAAGGTTGTTGCTTTGGTGCCATCAAAAACTCTCATCAAGCCTAAGTTCATTAATGAAACTGCTGCTGCTCAAGGCATGACCAGACCTGGAAGATGTTACACTCTTGACGAGCTTGATCTAGGAGGTCAAAAGAAGACGCTAAAAGGCCAATAAGCGAAGGAGAAGCGGAGGAATTCTGGAGAATAAATGCAGCCAAAATATTATTCTATCGTCAAGGAGAAGACTCCAACCCAAATCTCTGTATGGGCCATGCTAATGAGCTCTCAATCACACAGGCAGGCTTTTATGAAGTATCTTGATGATACGTATGTACCGGCGGGCACAAGCAGCGATAACGTGGCCGCTATGATTCACTAGGTTATCAAGGGCACCGAATCACCTTTTGTAAGGACGAGCTGCCTTTTGAAGGGAGGTCACACAACAAGGCGTTGCATATCACTGTGGTATGCCGCAAAAAGATTGTCAACCGCGTCTTAGTAGATGATGGATCTGGTCTAAATATCTGCCTGTTGTCGACGTTGAGGCAATTAAGGTTTGACTTGGGAAAACTTGAACAAAACAAAGTCAATGTAAGAGCCTTTGATGGGGTTCAGAGAGATACGTTGGGAGTGGTGAATCTGATCATCCAAATTGGTCCAGCAGAATTCAGTGCACAGTTTCAAGTATTGGATATTGACACCAACTATAACCTCCTTATGGGAAGCCTTTCATTCATATGGCTGGAGCTGTCCCTTCTACTCTACATCAGATTATGAAGCTCGTTTGGAAGAACGAAGAGCTGGTTATTTATGGAGAAGGGAGTCACTATGGCAGAAAGGTGCCGATCTTTGATGAGATATCGCGAGGTACAAATTTCTACATGGTGGATCTGGTAAATGCCACCGGTGAAGACTTGGCCCCATAAACTCCCATGCCTGCCGTGTATAAGATGATAGCCACTGTGATGCTGCAGAATAGTTTTGAACCAGGTTTCGGATTGGGAAGAAATTCCCAAGGAATTATTAAGCCTATTCCGGTCCTCGTCAAGGGATCCAGATATGGTTTGGGGGACATCCTAACAAATGATAACATGAAGACGAAGAAGAAAAATGATCAAGCATTGGCTAAGCCGATCCCACATCTGTATCAATCCTTCCCAGTCTGGGAGTATGCCGAGCATGAAGACCTTGGGGAAGGAATCTGTGAGACCTTTTAGGAGATCGATATTGTTATTGAGGAAGAGGTCGAGCTAGCTGGTATCCGCGATGTTGAGCTAAGAGAGATGCTACAGGACTAGACTTCCACGCCCATCCTGATCTCCCAAACTCCTCGGTAGAAGAGCATCGTTTCATGCACATTAAAATTGGTGGTAGTCCGGAAGAGGCCCAAGACTCACCATTTTGCATTTTCTTAACTGTTTGAATTTTTGAATTTACATCATGATGTTCAAAGAAGGCAACATGAACCTATGCCATGGCCAAAGTTTGCATTATTTTTAAATTTGAATAAAAGTTTTAAATTTATTTATTTAGTCATTTGTTATACTTTGATTTTTTAACTTTGTTTGTTTATGGTTTCAGTAATGTAATTTTTAGACCTGCCAATATCTTGTCATGTCACGAGCTTAATGAAATAAATGAGGCAGGTGATGATGCGGTTTATAATTATGAAGAAGAAAGTGAGAAACCATAATGTTGCCAAGGCATTCCGACAGTTTGAAAACCAGCATAAGCCGAATCTAGAGGAAACGAAAATGGTAAATCTAGGAGACCCAGAATGCGTTAAAGAGGTTAAGATCAACATCCACTTAAATGAAACTCAGAGAAACGACCTAAATTATTTTGTTGCTGAATATATTGATGTGTCCGTTTGGGAAGTCGGCGACATGCAAGGGCTGAGTACCGATGTTGTATCTCATAAACTATCGATTAATCCGGGGTTCGATCCGGTGAAGTAAAAGACTAAGAAGTTAAGGCCTGAACTAAGTTTAAAGATCAAAGAAGAGATCACCAAGCAAATATAATCTCGATTGGTGGAAGTGACACAATACCCAACTTGGTAAAGCCAATGTTGTTCCGATTGCCAAGAAAGACGAGAAAATCAGGATTTGTGTCGACTACAGAGATATCAACAAAGTTAGCCCGAAGGATAATTTTCCATCGCCAAATATTCATATTTTGATTGATAACTGTTCTAACCATGAAATGCAGTCATCTGTGGATTGTTACGCAGGTTACCACCAGATTCTGATGGATGAGGAAGATGCAAAAAAGACAGCTTTTATTAAACCTTAGGGTGTATATCATTATAGAGTGATGCCATTTGGCCTCAAATTATGTTGGTGCTACCTATATGAGGGCTATGACGACCATATTTCATGACATGATTCATAAGGAGATATAGGTGTATATGGATGACGTCATAATCAAGTCCCGCGAGAGTTTAGACCACTTGACACATCTAAATAAATTCTTTGATCATTTTGCGTCATTACAACTTGAAGTTAAATCCCGCCAAATGAGCTTTTGGAGTTCCAGCTATAAAGTTGTTCGATTTTTTTGTCAGCAGAAGGGATATTGAGCTTGACCCTTCTAAGATTAAAGCAATTCAAGAGTTACCTCTGCCGAAGACGAGAAAAGAGGTGATGAGTTTCTTAGGGAGGTTAAACTACATAAGTCGATTCATAGCTCAATCAACCGTGGTGTGTGAGCCTATTTTCAAGTTGTTGAAGAAAGACGCCCTAACAAATTAGAGTGAAGAGTGTCAGACTGCTTTTGATGCTATCAAAAACTATTTGTCCAATACACCGATATTGGTTCCTCCGTGAGAAGGGAGTCTTTTATTGTTATACTTGTCTGTCTTAGGTAGTGCATGCGGATGCGTACTTGGTCAACACAACAAAATAGGAAAGAAGTAAAGGGCTATCTATTATATAAGCAAGAAGTTTACTCCATGCGAGTCTCGTTACACTTTGTTGGAGAGAACGTGTTTTGCTTTGACATGGCTTGCCCAGAAGCCGAGACATTATTTGTCTTCCTATACTACGTACCTCATTTCCAGAATGGACCTGCTAAAGTATATCTTCCAAAAGGCGATGCCGATCGAAATTCTAGCTAAGTGGCAAATGTTATTGAGTAAATTTGACATTGTGTATGTGACTCAGAAGGCGATAAAAGCACAGGCTTTGGCTGATCATCTTTCAGAAAATCCCATTGATGAAGAGTATGAACCACTTAAGACTTATTTTCACGATAAAGAAGTGTCATTTATGGGTAAGGTATTGGAGCAGTCTTAGTGTCAGAATCTGGTTAGCACTATCCCATGGAGGCTAAGCTCCGATTTAATTGCACGAACAACATGGCTGAATACGAAACTTGTATTCTTGGTTTGAAAATGGCCATCGACATGAATATCTATGAGTTGTTGGTTACTGGAGACTCAGATCTTTTGGTTTTCAAGTTCAAGGAGAATGAGCCGTGAAGAACCCAAAGATTATACCCTACGTGTAGTATGTACAGAAGTTGTGCAAAAGATTTCATAAGATCAAGTTTTGGTACACTCCTAGAATACCATATGAGTTGGCTGATGCCCCTGCCACCATCGCTTCGATGATTAAACATCCAGATACCGATTATATTGATCCTCTGGATATAGAATTGAAAGAACATCCAGTCCATTGTTCCCATATTGAAGCAGAACCTGACAGCTTGCCTTGGTATTTTGATATAAAAAAGTATTTAGAATATGGAACTTATCCCGAAAATACTACGTCCAATGAGAAGAAGTCGATACGTCGTTTGTCTCTCAATTTCTTTTTAAGTAGAGAAATCCTGTATAGGAGGACTCCAGACTTAGGTCTTCTCAGATGTGTTGATGCCGTCGAGGCTGCGAAGCTTATTGAACAGATACATGCCAGAGTTTGTGGCACACATATGAATGGGCTCACTTTGGCAAGAAAGATCCTAAAAACCGGATATTTCTGGATGACCATGGAGAATGATTGTTTCAAGTTTGTGCAAAAATGCCACAAATGTCAAGTGCTCGGTGATTTAATCCGAGTTCCACCTCACGAACTTAATGTTATGAGTTTACCTTGGCCATTTTTAGATTGGGGTATGGATGTCATCGGTCCGATAGAGCCAGCCACTTCTAATTGACACAGATTTATTTTGGTTGCCATTGATTATTTCACTAAGTGGGTGGAAGCAGCTTCTTACAAGTCGGTGACCAAGAAAGTTGTGGATAATTTTGTTCGCAACAATACGATATGCATGTTTAGAATACCAGAATTCATCATTACTGATAATGGTGCAAATCTCAATAGTCACTTGATGAGAGATATATGTGAGCAATTTAAGATTACCTACCGGAACTCAACCTCTTATCGCCCTCAAATGAATGTAGCTGTAGAATCCGCCAATAACAATATTAGGAAGATTCTAAGAAAAATGATTGACAATCACCGAGGTTGGCATGAGATGTTTCCATATGCTTTATTGGGTTATCGGACGACTGTTAGAATATCGACTGGAGCTACTCTATACTTGCTAGTGTATGGGACAGAAGCAGTCATACCTGCTGAAGTCAAAATACCATTGAAAATCATCCAAGAAGCTGAGTTAGGTAATGTTGAATGGGTGAGCAAGCGGATTGATCAACTAACTTTGATTGATGAGAAGAGAATGGTTGTCGTTTGTCATGGTCAGTTGTATAGACAGAGAATGATTTGTGTCTTTCACAAGAGAGTAAGAGCTAGAATTTTCGAAGTTGGGTAGTTGGTTCTTAAGCGTATTTTTCCTCATCAAAACAAATACGAAGGAAAATTTACGCCAAATAGGCAAGGACCCTACATGGTTCGCAAGTTATTATTCGGAGGTGCTTTGGTCCTATCGGAGATAGATGGAACTGCATGGCCGAAACCTATCAACTCAGACACTGTCAACAGATATTACGTGTGAAGTTTCTATTTATATTTTTGTCAATTATTTGTAATTGTTCTATTTTGCCTGTGTTTGCTTTCCTTAAATTCTTATCCCTCATGTAATGAACTACGTCTGACCTGAATTCTCAAGAATGAGATACGTAGAGGCCTATGTCGTCCTCGGTCACCCCGTTTATCCCCCTAATTATTTCTTTTATTTGAACTATGTTCGACTTGAATTATCAAGAATGAGATACGTGGGCGGCCTATGTCGTCCTCGGTCGGTTTCTTTGTAATTTTTCTTAATTTGTCAACCTTTAAGGGGGAACTACGTTTGACCTAATTCCTGCGTCAACGGGATACATAGGCGCCACAAGGGTTCGATCACATCTCCCATAAGATTTCTATTCCTCTTCACAATAGAAACTGGGACAGAATTTTTGAGAGGGACTCGAAAATTCTCGAGAAGAAGATTTTGCTCAGCATGTCAAGACTAAAGATGTTTCAAGATTTGAAACTAGGACATAATTTTGAGAAGATCTCGAAATTTCCGCAATCTACTCAAGTACAGTGGAAAGATAAGCAAGACAGTTTACTAGGACAGAAATTTTGAGGATGGCCTCAAATTTCAGCATGGGTTTATCTACAAGTGCGGAGTGACTCAAAAACTCCCCAGCAGAGTCATCATTTTTGTTTTATCCGAAAAAAGAAAAAAAACATTTATTTTAAAGGGTTTTCGACTTTTTTAGAGTCGCCACTTAATTTTTAAGAAAAATTAAGAAATTATTGTTTTCATATACATGTCACTAGTGGACTATTTCATTTACAAAGCTAACTTAATGACTGTATGTTTTTATCTAGTAGAATCTGTAACTAATTAGTATTTAGGCTAAGCTAATTAACAACTTAATACAACTGTCATTATTTTCCACACTCCCCCTCAAGTTGGATGGTGAAAAATGTCCAGCAATCCTAACTTGAATACATCTTAGTATGCAGTTGTTTTCCCAAAGCCTTTGTGAATATGTTTGGTAATTGCTCTTTGCTAGCAATGTAGGAAGTTGTAATCATTCCTTCTTGTAATCTGTCCCTAATGAAGTGGCAATCAATCTCTATGTGTTTGGTTCTCTCATGATACATAGGATTTGAAGCTATCTGCAATGCTGCTTTATTCTCACAATGTAACTCCATTGGTAACTCCACTTGAGCACCTAATTCCTTCAGCAAAATTTGTAACCACACTAACTTTGCTACTGTTGTTGCCATGCTTCTGTACTCAGATTCTGCTGAGCTTCTTGACACTGTACTTTGTTTCTTGGATTTCCATGAAATCAATGAGTCTACATACTTAATTCCAAAACCGGTCACAGATTTTCTTGATATCAAACATGACGCTCAATCAGCATCACAATAAGCTTTCACCTTTCCTGATTTTTTGCTACTCATAAGCAATCCTGATGCAGGTTGTTGCTTTATATATCTCACCGCATGTAGGGCTACTTCATAATGTGACTTCTTAGGTGCATGCATGAACTGGCTCAGATGTTGTACTGCATAAGAAATATTTGTCCTTGTCATTGCCAAATACTATAACCTTCCTATGAGCCTTTGATATACTCTTCTGTCCTTCGATTCTGCATCATCATATGTGGACTCAAAAACCTTATTATACTCCAGGCTTGTCAATTTTTGATTTTGTTCTAGTGTTGTTGCAATAGGCTTTCCTCCCCCTAAACCACATTCTGAAGTTAGCTCCAGTACATATCTTCTTTTATTCATCAAGATCCCTCTACTTTATCTGGCAAATTCTATGCCAAGTAAGTACCTCAAATACCCTAGGTCTTTCATTTTGAAATTGTGGTTTAGAATTTATTTAGCAGCCTGAATCATCTTGTTGTCACTACAGTAATTAGCAGGTCATCAACATAAACAAGTATTATAACAATTCCTCATTCTCTTTTGTAAATAAAGAATAATCCAACCTGCTTTGTGTAAAAACAGACTGAACCAGAGCTGTTGTAAGCTTCAAATTCCACTATCTGCTGGCTTGTTTTAAGCCATACATGGATTTGAGTAGCCTACATACTTTGTGCTCCCCCTGGCTACCAAAACCTGGAGGCAAAGTCATATAAACATCTTCGAAAATATCACCTTGGATAAATGCATTATAAACATCCATCTGAAATAAAGGCCAATTAGATTGAGCAGCAATTGAAACAACAGCCCGTACAGTGACCATTTTAACCACCGGAGAAAATGTATCATGATAATCAAGCCCGTCTTGCTGAGTGAACCCCTTGGCAACCAATCTAGCTTTATACCTCTCTATAGAACCATCATCCTTGTATTTTACCTTGTACACCCTTTTACATACAATAAAAGTTTTACCTGCAGGTAGGTCTACAACCTCCGAAGTGTGATTATCAGTGAGTCCAACAATCTCTTGGTCCATAGCATAAACCCATTGCTTATTTTGAGAAACTTGATTATAGGAAGATGGCTCAGTAATAGAAGCAGAAAAAGTTGTGAGGTAAGCTTTGTAGGATGATGAGATTGCATAATAAGAAAGACAACTAGAAATTGGATGAGAGGTAGATGATTTGGTAATATAATCAGTGTGCCAAATGGGGGGCTTAGTAGCTCTAGTGGACTTCCTGACATGAGGTAGTGATGAAACAAGGACATGTTCTGTGGTAGTAGGAGGAGAAGATGACATTAAGGAACAAATGGAAGTGAAGAATAAGAAGATATGTTTAAGGTATGATCAGTGGATGACAAGGGAACATCCATAGGATGTGAAAATGCTGAGGTAAAAAGGTAAGTATGTGAGGTATGAATGGAATCTAGAGCCAAAAAATCAAACTTTGGATGTTGAAAAGGAAGAGATGTTCTCTGAAGGAAACATCTCTACTGATGAAGAAGGTGTCTGAGCAGATATTGTAAAGTTTATATCCTTTTTGGGTGGCTGAGTAGCCCATGAACACAGAAGGTATGACTGTGGAAGACAATTTACTTGTGAACAGAGGTTTGGTTGCATAACATAAACATCCAAACACTTTCATATGGTCTAGCTTAGGAGAATGTCCACGAAACCCCTCATAAGGTGACTTGTTAGATAGAACTGTGAAGGGCAGTCTGTTTTAAGGAATGCTGCAGTAGTGAAACATTCTCCCTAAAATTTAAGAGGCACATGAGCCTGGAATCTAAGGTCTCTTGCCATTTCAAGAAGGTGGCTTTGTTTTCTCTCAGCAATACCATTTTACTGAGGTGTATGCACACAAGTACTTTGATGTATAATGCAAAACGAAGTAAAAAGTGAATGACATTGAGAATTAAAGATTTCCAATCCATTATCAGTTCTAACAATCTTAACAAATGCTAAAAATTGATTCCTAATGAGAGTAAGAAATGAAGTAATCTGTATTATTACATCACTTTTCAATCTTAACAAGTAAATACATGTCATTCTGGAATGATCATCTACGATAGTAAGAAAATATCTGTATCCATTGTAAGTACATTGTATATAGGGACCCCAAACATCTATGTGAATAAGATCAAAAACATGTACAAAATTCTTAGTACTTGTGGGAAAGGGAAATCTAGTTTGTCTAGAAAGAGGACAAACAGGACAGAAAGTAGATATTGCAGGTAAATTGATGGAGTTGAGTAGAGGAATCTTCTGAAGAACAACTATTGGTGCATGCCCAAATCTTAGATGCCAGATAGATGTATCAACTTTATCAGCATGAATAGATGATGAACGATATTGGTGTTTAACTAGAGCACTAGCAGGTGGATGTTATTGAGTAGAAGGAAGAAGATATAAGCCCTCATTTTTTGACAATTCCTCTCATCTTGCTAGTTGACAGGTCCTGAAAGGTACAAAGAGAGGGATAAAAAGAACCACAACAATGAAGTTCCTTGGTCAGCTGAGAGATAGACACGAGTTTATATTCGAAGTTAGGAACATGTAACACACTATTCAAAACACAATTATCAAAAAAATGTTATTGGTGTTTAACCTCTGTTGTTTGACCATTTGGAAGGTGTACTTGGTTGTTATAGGGTGGTGCAGATGAAGAATTTAGTAAGGATTCCATGCTATAGACCATGTTATTGGTACCACCAGTATCAACTACCCAAGAGGTTGTATCTAAACCTGCAGAAAAACACCTTGATGTAAAACAAAAAGAAGTGTTCTGGGATATACCTGCCATATTAGCTACACTTCCTTGTGATGAAGAGTCATTTTCCAGCATCCTCATGAGATGATTATACTAATCATGAGTAAAAGACGGCACTAACACAGATGAGAAAGAATCATCGCCATGCTCCAATCCATTTAGCTGGCATGTGTTTTAATTCTGCTGTTGTTTGTTCCCATACTCAGAATTATCAGCACATTGTGCATTGTGTGCATGTTGCCTCCTATTTCCACCAAACCTTTGTTGCCTATCACCTTGAGAGCTCTGTCTTTCATCCCCATACTGTGATTTCTTGTCATTTCTATCCACATTTCTATCAAAAATTCCTTTTACCATATTTGTGATCAGCCGGATATCCTACCAACTTATAGCAATACTTGGTGTTGTGATTTCTCATATGACAATGATCGCAGTATAGATCATTAGTCTTCTTGAATTTGTTGTGCTGGACAGATGCTAATGCAGTAGGCTCATTAATATCTAATTGTTGCAATGGTATCACTAAAGCAGAAATCATGTTTTACTGGACTCTTTGACTCTCATCTTGCATTATCATATTGTAGGCTTGGTTCAAGTTAGGAATAGGAACAATCATCAGAATATGACTTCGAGATTGAGCAAATGTTGTGTTTAATCCCATCAAAAATTGTATAAGCTTCTGTTTCTCCTTATGATCAGCATACTCTCTGTATTTGTCACATTCACAATCAGGCAAAATGGTACTAAAGAGACATGTTCATCCCATAAATTTCTAAGTCTAGAGTAGTATTCTAAAACAAGAGTACCCTGAATCATGGTACATATTTCACGATGCAATCGATAGATCCCAGTTATACATATTTTATCAAAACGCTCCTTCAAATCTCTCCATACAGTGCAAGCATTAGACGAAAACATGAGGAAATTAGTCAACTCCTTTGAAACAGAATTAGTAATTCATGATAGAACGAAGGCATTACATCTTTTTCATTCATGTTCTAAATCTCCTACATAGTTTTCTTTTCTACAGAATCCATCTACAAATGCAATTTTGTTCTTAGCTAACAAAGCTACTCTCATCGAATTGCTCCAACCAGTGTAATTCTCTATACCAGTTAATTTTTGTGAAATCAGAATGTTACCTGGTGTATCTGAGGGATGAAGATACAAGGGATTTCTAGGGTGAATATCAGTAAACTTCTGAACCCGTGTGGAACTTGATGGAGATGGAGATTGTGTTGATAAACCTGCAACATCTACCATTTTTGAGCTCCTTCTTTGGATTCAAAACTGGATCTGACTTTATACAAGCAAAATTGTCCGAAATTCTTCAATTGGTGATAAAATCACCAAATTTCCTTTCTTAAGTATATGCAGTTGTCTTCTCCAGATCTATGCAATAAGATGTGCTAGGCTTCAATGGAACCTAGCTCTGATACCATGTTGAGAGTATTAACCTAGATACAATGGAAAATGTTACATTGAGAGAGAAAAGAGTAATTGGAGAAGTTTTGTGGAACTACATTACCTTCCTTTGATACAACTGTGTCTATATATACATGTCACTAGTGGCCTGTTTCATTTACAAAGCTAACTAACTGACTGTAAGTTTTTATCGAACAGAATTTGTAACTAATTAGTATTTAAGCTAAGCTAATTAAAATCTTAAAATTTATATATATATATATATATATATATGTGTGTGTGTGTGTGTGTGTGTGTGTGTGTGTGTGTGTGTGTGTGTGTGTGTATATAACACACACACACACACACATATATATATAAAGCATGAACTCGTAACTTAAATGATATATTACTATAATAATCCTAACTTAGGTTGTGATTTTTTTCGATGAGTTGTGACTTTTTTCAAAGGGTCTGTGATTATTAGACGAGTTTTCACTTTTTCAAAGAGTTGTGACCTTTTAAATAAGTTGTGACTTCTTGGAAAGGTCATGATTTTTCAAATAAGACACAAAAAAACACTTGTTCATACTACCTGTTGTTAACTATATACAGAGGAGCTTCCTTTCATTTTCCAACCACAATTTTTTTAATCTTCTATTGTTCTTCTTTTTGCATTATAAAATTCATTGTGTGCTTTATTGTTGTTGAGTGAGTTCGAAGTTTAGCGGAGTATGAAGTTTAACTATTCTAATGAAGTAAATCGTTCTATCCTAAGAGAATATATTACATAACCTCGAGTACTTGAGGAAAATAGTTTTAATGATACATTATTCATATTTTTGCGTAATATATACATTAGTATGTAATATTTCAATATATGAAGTTAACATGATGTAGTCTATGTTCATTTGTTTTTGTTAATAATTTCGCTTGTGATGTAGATATGTGCTTCTGAATATATTTTTCCAATATTTAGAGAACCGTCACGATTTATTTTTTGAAGCTCAAGACAGAAGAATGATTTTATTTATCAATGATACTTGTGTGAATTAGATTGTCGGGAAGTTTGTTTCAAAATAGGTATTACAATATAAACACTGCCCTTTTGTTTTTCTTATTTTCTATTTCTTAATATTTCATGTAATAGCGTCAATTGAAGTTTGTATTAGTTTAATTTTTATTTTTTATTTAATATATCTAACTTTTATGAGAAAAATAGTTTCACTACGGCAAATATATATTTATATTTGGATAGGTATTTATATTTAAATTAAAGTATCATATATGTCACGAATGTATTATCAAGTTTACAAGATCTTCTAACTTCAAAATATATTATTTTAGAATGTTCCCTGTTCTTTTCTTTAAAAAAACTCACCAACATATGTAAATATATATGAATATTACGAATCATTTATAATTTATCATTTACAAAATAAGTTTTCTATTCAGTAATATGAAATAAATATTTACATTTTGGCCCTAAACTTAATTAAAATCTAATAACAAAAAAAGAAAAATAGTAACACTAAATATAATATCATTAATAAAAAAATCCTATATTTTTATGTAAGTATAAAATTTATTTTAAAAAAAACTATTATACATTAATTCTTTATTTATACCATTATTAATTCTCTTAGTTGTTACTAATTATTGCAAACGTTAATCACACTCTTTTAAATCCTTAGTTATAATATAATGAATTTCATAATTTTTACATTAATTATTTCTATCTTTCATCTTTCCTTATATTAACTTTTGACCAATAATTTTTCATATTATTATACAGTTCCTATATATGTGATAATACGATATATATTTTTTTTTTGATGAATGATGCTTGGTTGAATAAATTGAAAATCGTTTACGAGTATATGGACTATATCTTTATTTGGTGTTGATGAACATATGCTTATATATATGATTTTACATATAAAATGTATTCTTAAATTTTCAATTTTAGTTTTACCAATAATAAAAGGGATAATGCACAAGTACCCCCTCAACCTATGCCCGAAATCTAATAGACACACCTATATTATATTAAGATCCTATTACCCCCTGAACTTATTTTATTAATAATTTTCTACCCCTTTTTCGGTCTATGTGACACTATCTTGTGGACCCAACACTGGTTGACTTTTTTTTCAAGCTAGTGTCACGTAGACTGAAAAGGGGTAAAAAATTACTTATAAAATAAGTTCAGGGGGATAATAGTATCTTATTATAGTATAAGTGTGTCTCTGAGATTTTTGGCATAGGTTGAGGGGGTACTTGTACATTTTTTCATAATAAAAAAAGAAACATTTCTCAATTAACTATGAAAAGTTAGATAACTATCGTTTATTTATGTATACAGTCAATTGAAAAGTCAAATATGATAGCCAACAAGAAAGAGATTTTATTCAAAAGAATTTATGTGAACAAAATACACAATTTTTTTTCTAATTTTTATGAGGAAGGTATTCTCAAGTGATTGCGGTAGTGCACTAATTTCTTTCACTTTTTGTTGCAACATAAATTGTCAACTTCCTCCATAAATTTGATCGCTCGTTTTTTTAAGTCAACTTAATGTAAATTTTTTAAAATTATTTTATTTAAAAGGGTTACCAAGGAGTCTGTTCTAAGTAAAATAGAATTTGCCTTTTTATTTTTACTTATAGTGTGTCTGGTATGAAGGAAAACATTTCCTGGAAAATATTTTTCAATTTTCTCATTTTTGGTTGGGACAAAAGTTTTGGAAAATGTTTTCTAAATCAACTCATTTTCCTCAAAATTAAGGAAAATGACTTCCCTTAAAAAATTAAGGAAATCATTTTCCAAAACCCTCCTCCAATTTCAAATTACATTTTTATTGGGAAAACGTCAATTTAAAAAAATATTTTCAATTTCAAATTTTTATTTTTTCATCCGATCCCTGACACCCCCCTCCCAACCCACCCACCACCAGACAACTTCAAATTTTTATTTTTTCACTCCTACCCCTCCCCCCAAAAAAATAATAGTTTTATTTTTAAAAAATATTTTCAATTTCATAAATTATTTTTTACTCTACTAAATAATAAAGATGTCTCTCAAAAACATTTTTCATTTATAAATCAAAAACTAAAAATCAATTTCGGAAAAATATTTTACACTCACCAACCAAACATGAAAAAATAAGTCCAAACTCTACTTGTTTTCCAAGAAAACATTTTCTAGAAAAATATTTTTCTCCATACCAGACACACCCTTAATTTATCATGTTTTACAACAAGTTCTCTAATATTGAGTATAGAGGAAGAAAATAGAAATGGTTTGACCAACCGGTTCGAGTCCTGTTTACATAATAGAGAGTGGTTCGAATCCTTTTTACTAGGGTGTCAAAAATGAACCTAAACATATGTAAACCGCTCAATTTGCCCAGAATTTTAAAGGTTGAGCTCAAGATAATTTGAATTGGGTTCAATCTCAACCCATTCAAGATTAATTCATTTGAAAAGAAATCTCAATTGAGCTCAATTCAATCTCTAATTTCAAACCGTTTTAAATTTTTTTAATTAAGATATGTTTCTATATTGAAGGTATGAATTATCGTCTATTTAACATCTTTTAGAATATATCTATCAATTTTTTTTTTGGTAACAAAAAAATCTTGAGCGAAAATTTAAATTATGATTATATAAGTAAATTATCAATATGTTAAATTATTGAGATTAACCGGATCAAATTGGGTGGGTCAAGATCCAACCCACTTTTTAGCCCATTTAAACTCAATGTAAACTTGAGCTGATCAAAACCCAATCAACATATATTCAACTCATTATAATATTTCCAATTTCACCAACCCAGTCCATTTGAGATCTTATTTTTACATACGGAGTCACTTGCACTCTATTTCGATATATTCACACAATTTGTCTTCGGTCCAACTTTAATATGCTATGCTAGGTGGAAACCATGGATTATTGGAGTTTAGATTGTAGTAGTATATCAACTCTTTTTCAAAATTACTTGTATGAGATGTTTAATAAAATGAGTGTTCAAATTATGATTCATTCAGAGAAGAGAGGTGAAGTTTGTGAGAGAAAATTGTAAATGAAACTGCTACAATTACAATGATATGGAAGAAATACGCAGGGTTTGCGTTTCTTTACTCTCATCATCTTCTAAAATCTTCAGTTTTAAGTACTACTGCTATAAATCCAGTTCCCATAAAGCTTCAACATAATTCTTCTTCGCCTTTGCTTCCAGTCAATGTCCAAGTCATTCATGCCAATAAAATGAAAGATGGGTCTGCTCGCGACTTATCTGCCACTAACTATGTTTTAAATCTTTACACAAAAAGTAATCATTTAGCCTCTGCACAGAAGCTATTCGATGAAATTCCTCAAAAAGATGTTCGAACTTGGACGATACTCATATCGGGTTTTGCTCAATTTGGGTTTAATGGAAATGCATTATCGTTGTTCATTAAAATGCGAAAAGAGGGTATTGTAATTCCTAATGAGTTCACTTTATCTAGTGTTTTCAAGTGTTGTTGTAGTGTTAGTAACGGGCTTAGATTAGGAAAGTCCATACACGGCTGGATTGTCGTTACTGCTGCAGTTGATTTGGATGTTGCTTTGGAGAATGCTATACTTGATCTTTATGTTAAATGTGAGTCTTTGGGTTATGCTAAGCGCTTCTTTGAACGGATGAGTGATAAAAATGTTGTGTCTTGGAATATAATGCTGGCAGGGTATCTCGGTACAGATGATATGGCGACAAGTGTTGAACTCTTTAAAATAATGCCTGAAAAGGATGTTTCAAGTTGGAATACAATCATTGATGGACTTTTGCAACATGGGTTTGATAGGGATGCCCTTAAGCTCCTACGTCAAATGACCTTAGATGGGACTTCTTTTAACAATGTTACGTTTTCTATATCATCAGCGTTGATGTCTTCGCTTAGAAATCTTGAATTAGGAAGGCAAATCCATGGTAAAGTGATGAGGTTGTCAATGTACAAAGACACACTTGTAAGGGCCTCCTTAATTTTTATGTACAGCAAATGTGGTCAGATGGAGAAGGCTTCTAGGATTTTCCAAGAATTTCGTCAAGGTATTGTTGAAGTACAACATTCACATTTTATTCCGTGGAGTACCATTATATCAGGTTATATTCACAATAGCATGCTGAAAGATGCTTTACAAGTCTTTAGCTCCATGGTACGTGATCAATTGGAAGTTGATGTTTTTACACTCTCAAGCATTGTTAGTGCTTCTGCAAGTAGTGGGCTTTTGGAACTTGGCTGGCAGATTCATTGCTATGTCCAAAAACTTGGACACATAAGTGACATATTTTTTATTTCAGCAATTATTGACATGTATGCCAAATGTGGAAAGTTAGATTCTGCTCAGTTGTTTTTTGAGCAAACCCAAACTCGGAATATTGTGGTATGGACTACTATGATAAACAGTTATGCTATACATGGAAAAGGATCCGATGCTGTTCAGCTATTTGAGCTTATGCTGAATCAGAGAATTGCACCAAATGAAGTAAGTTTCATTAGTGTTTTAACTGCATGTGGTCATGCAGGTTTGGTGAAAGAAGGATGCAAGTATTTGAGGTTGATGAAACAAGTTTATGGCATCAAGCCTGGTCTTGAACATTTCTCTTGTATGGTTGATCTTTTTGGCCGAGCAGGTTGTTTAGATGAGGCTTATGATTTCATTCACGAGAAGGGCATCTCTAGCATGTCTGAAGTTTGGAAGGTACTTTTATCTTCTTGCTTGGTGCACAAAAATGTTAAGATGGCAAGACATGTTTCTGAGAAATTGCTACAACTTCAGCCAAGTGAACACAGTCCTTACATTCTGTTGTCAAATACTTGTTCAGAGCATGAAAATTGGGATGAAGCATCAAAATTAAGGGGTTTGATGCAGGAAAGGAAAGTTATGAAACATCCGGGTCAATCATGGACTTAGTTGAAGAATGAAATCAAGAATTTCACATGGTTGTTATAAGGAAAAATCAGCAAGAAAGTTAAAGATTTATTGAAACAACCTTCCGTGCAACTGAAGACACGCACCACTGATAGCAAGAATGTGAGATGCAGAAGAGGAAGAGAAGAGCAGGCACATATGGATACAGCTTTGGATCACCAGATGTATTATTTGCAGCCCCCCCCTCCCAACCTGAACTCTAGTGCCATAAGTTTGACGCATACGTAACAGTTCTAAGGCTGCATTCACAGATTACCAGTAAATAAAGCTGGTTATAGTTAGGGAACATGGATTTAATTTCTTTATTTGATATACTTTGATCATGTTACTTTCTGTTTAAAATGTTGTGTCTTTAAATCCCAGTAGTCATATTTGTGGAACCTTTAAATCCACTAGAGTAACTTTTTTTTGGGGACAGTTCGTATCAGGGTGTCTTTTACTATACTAAGTTTTCAACAGTAAAACATGCTCAAGTCCATTTACATTAGCCCCACTGATATCCAGAAACCATATTGATGAATGTCTTCTTTTCCAGGTAGCAACTCTCAGTTTTCTCCACCTCATTGGAAATTCAGTGTTCTAAATACATATATGTGTACCTTTTCGGGAACTGTAATTTTAGATGATGTTATTGTGTCCTTTCACTACCAGGTGATGTTGTCAAAAGAGGACGCCCATGAAGATTTAAATTGAACCTGAAGGGTTAGAAATTCACAATCATGTGCAGTAAGTCGTTTCTACGAAAATCGGAACTTCAATTTCTAATTTCTGTCGAGAAATCTCTTATTCTGCTGTATGAAGATGTTAATATATTTAGGAATAACATTTTGATTTGATGTCTACATTCACAATCCATGTAAAATTAGGCAAAGAGTTGAGCTTTACTTGTACGAGACTTTGTATATGCCACCCTAATTGGATCGTACCACTTTTTTATGACGCCTAAAGAACTTCTCAACTTGAGTTTGAAAGCGCAAAAATATGGTATGAGCCTCGTATTTGTAACTCATAGGAAATAACCATGTAAATTTGCTGAAGTCACCAATGAAAGAAACATATTCACAAATTTTATTAACTGTTGAGAAGGATCCCATACTCAGTGTGGACAATTTAAGAGGATAAGGAATGCTAGAACCGAAAATCAAAATTTGGTAGTTTATGACTCTTCCCATATGAATTGCATTGTTGGAGTTCATACTGCATTATGTATATCTGTAGTGTATTCAACAATGAATGAAGATACATCATTATGGAATACTCCTAATTATTAGAAGTAAATAGTTAAAAAGTTGAAACCAAAGTAGAAAGAAGATAAAGGTAGAAAAAATAAATAGTTCCAAGGAGGATAAGAAACATTCATTGTCCACTTATTAAAAGTGATTTGATCAATGCAATAAGTTAGAAATAAAAAACTTCTTGCCTATGCTATTCAAAACAAAAAAAGAAGGAATTTATATTCCCCTTGGATAGAAGACCAGCCAATTTTCTCTTCAGTTGTTTCAACTCCTCGATCCCCTTTCACATATGAATGTCCTTCTTGTAATTTTTTTTGAGTAAGCTAAAATCCTCACTCTAACTCAAAATGTTAATCCTACAGGAAAGAACTTGACAATTCTTTGCCATAAAAGATCAGAGTTAGGAGAAAAAAGTTATTATGAAATCATAATTATGAACATTTACACGGAATAAGGTTTTGGAAGAGGCATATCCTTGATTATTCCACACAAGACATCATTGTCTGGCATGTTATATTCATCTTTCAAATCTCTTTTTGGAGAAAGGGCGCTAAAGTAAAGTTGTTGCCCCAAGTATTGTCTTTCCAATGAGTTGGATCTCAGGTTCCAAAGACCAGCATTATCAAGAGTGGTCATTATGGCTGCCCATGAGTTAGGATAAACTTGGATGGTATTCCTGGATACTGCATCAAGCAAATTGTAGTTCTTCCTCTTCTCTGGGGTCCATTTTCCAGGTTCAATCCTGCATGCACAAGGTAAATTAATTATATCACTATAGCAATACCCATAATTTCAACTTAACAAGTTCAATTTTTAATATTCCAGCATAATACTCATTATTAAAGGCACTCACGCAACAGCGAAGAAGGAGTATCCGGCCAAGTGAAAAGATTGAACACTCTTTTCATGGTTCTCAAAGATGATCTCCACATAGTTACGGTAAATGACTTTAACTACATTGGGTGCGAGTGTGATCTTCTCTTCTGCTTTCCCAGCTGGAGGTTCATATTCATCCTTCATAAGGTCATATTTGAAGACCTTATCTTCAACACCATAGTATTCAGCCAACTTAATTGGGGTTGTAGGGTTCACATGTGAGATACCATTGAAGGCATATCGGAGCTTTCCGTCCACTGTCCCAGCTGTATTCACAAGTTTGATGGTGCGTGTAATGTTGATTTGACCATAGTGGTATGATCCTTGTGGATTAGGTCTAGCTGCACTTGCCGTTAAATTCCAACGGAAAGAGCGAAATTGGTTGAGTGACCAGGCCCAACCAATTGGGGCTTTTGGCAACTCTGGTGAGGCAGGGCCCTTGCCATTAGTGTAACGGATTATGGATGTAGCAGTGTGGGGTTCCTTGGTGAATCGCGTAGAGGCCACAAGGAGGTAATCCTTGGGATCTTTATCAGCAGTCACTAAGACAGAGACGCATTGTCCCAAGTGAATATCTAGTGAATCATACATGTTCTGCACAACGTGAGATCCTTCTATTTCCACCAATTTCATGGTATGCCCTTGGATTCTAACATTGATGGAATCCTTGTTACCTGCATTACAAAACCTATACCTATATGTCTTTCCAGGGGTCATTGAGAACATTGGCTCATCTGTTCCATCGCCGTTTCCACCTTTTCCATTGATGATTACTCCATCAGGCCTTCCCATCGAGCGCCCACTGTCCAAAAACTTTCTCAATTGAGTATGACTTTTGGTGTACCAATCACTCACCAAGACAAAGAACTCATCGGCAGGGTTAATATCAAATGGGATGGGAATTAATGCACGACTATGGACACTTAATCCACCATATCCACCAGCTGCTCGATGCAAAGCTGTGGTGGGGTAATAAAAAAAGGTTCCAATTTGATCCTTGACCTGGAAATGGTATGTGAAATTGCCCCCTGGAGGAATGGGACAATTGGTGCCAAGGGTACCTTCTTGCCAAGAGTTTTTCCTCTGTTGGATGCCATTCCAAGTGAAAAGGAATGGCTCATCCAACTGGTTGAAGACATTGACAACAATGTTATTATTGGATGTGCCATTTATTACAGGTCCTGGAAATTTATCATTGATCAAAATAACTTGCTGAGGAACACCAAGTGGAGAGATGGTACCATAAGTCACTTTCCATTCAAAGGTCACAGTAGGATCTCCTCCTTTCACTAGTGATGTTGAAAGACACAACACCATCAACACAAGACCAAATCTCAACTTTTCCATCTTATCTTTACGTTTTTTTTTTTCTATTTTTTTTTTCTCAGTTTAATTTTAATAGAAACAATAAAAAGTGTTCAAAGAAATGATTGTGCATTATGTTGAGAATGATTAACCTTAACTTATTATTTATTAAGTGGTGTATGTGAGGTTGTTTGGTGATGTAAGATTAGTGATTGATTCTTGTCCAAACAAAAATTCCCGTAAAACTTTCAACACTTGTCCGCACGCATCGTTTGCTCAATGGTATTTGCAATTGTCTGTTATAACATATAATAATAAAAAAATATAAAGTTCCACTTATTTTTAGAAGAAAAAAATAAACACCATATGTTACGAATGTATTGAAGTGAGCATTCTTTTTCTTAGACAAATAAAAATAAAAGTTATAGTTCCTTCTAGACGTTTATAAAAAAAAACTTGCATCATTCATTAAAACTCTTCTTAATATTCAAATTTTGGCACATAATTTAAATTTGTTAATTTAAAATTGAACTCAAATGGCAAAGATAATATTTTTTTTACCTATAGGCTATAAATATGTATCTGTCTACTTTAATATCCTACAAGGATACATTAGAAAAAATAAAGTACCTAGTTTCTTTTAAAATAGTCACTCTACATCTATCCATCTATATATATACTAGATTTTCGTTGCACATGATTATCAATTCAGAAAATTTTTACGAAGTTTGAATAATGAGCTCTCCGCAAAGTAATATTGCTGATTCTTTTATAAATATTTAATGTGAATCGTCACACACACACACACATATATATATACATATATATATATATATATATATATCTTATTCATACGAACCTATGAAGATGATCAATGAAAAAAATTATTAGTTAAATGCAATAATGTATATATTTATTTCAATTTGATGAGGTTCAATCATGAAATTTGTTGTATCTCACTAATATTACCTTATATATGATATTTGTTGTGTATTTTTCTTCTCATCTAACCAGGTGTGCTTTGCACGTGTAATCCACTTAATCTGTTTAGATGTCATATGAACATGTGGAGAACAACTACAATTTATTTTTTAGAACTATTAATGTATATTACTTTTTATTTTATAAGTTATAACATAATAAATGACGTTCTTTTTGTTGGCTCTCATATTTGACTTCTCCACTGTCTATGTACATAAATCAAAGATAATCATCTGACTGTCCATAATTAACTGAGAAAGGTTTCTCCTTTTTTTTAAATCGAAAAAATTAAAAATTAAAATGAAAGAATATATTTTATCTGTGAAATCATATAATCACATGTTTATCTTATAACCAACAAAGATATAGTTCATATACTTGTAAATAATTTTTAATTTATTCAACCAAGCATGATTCGTTCTAGGAAAAATAACAATACTGTGTTATTACATAATAATATGAAAAATTATTGGTCTAAAGTTAATATAAGAAATAAGAAAAAATGAAAGATAGAAATAAATTAATGTATGAGAATTCATAATATTATAACTATAACTAAAGAATATAAAAGAGTGTGAATAACATTTGCAATAATTGGTAATAACTAAGAGAATTTATAATGTTATAACTAAAGAATTAATGTGCAATGGATGAATTTCTAATAAATTTATAGTTACATAAATATGATTTTTAATTAATGTTACTATTTGTTTATAGTTATTGAATTTTAATTTAGTGTAGAGACAAAATAAAAATGTTTATTCGATATTACTAAATAGAAAATTTATTTTGTTAATGAGAATTTTAAATGCTTCATATATATTCACATATTTTCACATCTGTTATAAGTTTTTTTTAATAGAACTCAAAAAAAAAATTTAAATAATAGATTTCAAAACACACACTAATGAAAATATTTATCTCATAAAAATTATATATTAAATAATTTATAAAAATTATTGACATAGTGAGTTTATCATTTTACCCCTATTAATTATAAAGTGGATGAGTTAAAAATTTAAGATTTTCAAGAAATTATACATTTTTAAAAGTAACTGATTGAGGGCATAATAAGTAAAATAATTTTTACCTTTCTTGATTTGTTAAAATGGACAAGTAAATAGGGATAACAATAAAAGAAAAAACGGACAAGTAATTATGGACATTAGAGACTTGTAATTAGTAAAACAAAAGGACAATGTTTACATAGTAATAATGGATTTTAAGTAACCTTGCTGACAATCTTAATCACATAAGTAACATTGATAAATAAACTCATTCTTTTATCTTGAGCATAAAAAAAATAACTCGTGAGAATTCTCTAACTCTTGAGAAGTTTTATAATTTTGAAATAAATATTCAGAAATATATATCTAAATCAGAAGAGAAATTTTAACAAAAACAATGAATTTAGACTGCAACAAAAATCAAACTAATACAAATTTCCAGGACGTATTAGAAGTCATATGAACTTTTCTTCATTGAAAATACAAAGATATTAAGCAATAGTAAATCAATAAAATAAAAGGGCAGTGTTTATATAATAATAAGCAATAACCATTTTGAAGCAGACTTCCTAACAACCTAAATCACATAAGTAGCATTAATAAATAAGTTCATTCTTTTGTCTGGACATTAAAAAAATAAATCATGACAATTCTCAAAATTTTGAGAAGCTTATTAAATTTGGAAAAAAATATTTAGAAGCATATATCTACATCATAAGAGAAATTGTTAACAAAAATAAATGAATTTAGACTACAATAATAATTTAATTAATACAAACTTCAACTAACGTTATTACAAGTCATATAAACTTTTCTTTGTCGAAAATACTTGCATATTAAGAAAAGGTAAATCAGTAAAACTAAAGGACAATGTTTATATAGTAATAACTATTTTGAAGCAAACTTTTGGACAGTCTATATCACATAAGTAGAACCGATAAATAAAGTAATCCATTTGACTTGAGTTTAAAAAAAATCCTGACAGTTCCGTAACTCTTGAGAAGTCTAATAACTTTTGAAAAAGATATTCGGAAACATATGTCTACATCACAAGAGAAATTGTTAACAAAAATAAATGAATTTAGACTACATCATGTTAACTCCATATATTGGAACATTACATACTAGTGTATATACTAAGCGAAAACATAATTATTATATCATCAAAATTATTTTTCTCAAGTGCTCGAGGTTAAGGAATATACCCTCTTAGGATAGAATAATTCACTTCATCACAATAGTGGTACCCCATATTCCGTTGAACTTTGAACTCACTCAAAGACAATAATCACACAATTATTTTTAAAACGCAAGAAGAAGAAGAAGAATAAAAGATTAAAAAAAATTGTTGTTTATGAATGAAAGGAAACTCCTCTATTTATAGTCAACAAAGGATAGTATGAACAAGAAGTTATGACCTTTTCGAGAAGTCACAACCCTTTAGAAAAGTCACAACTTATTGAAAAAGTCACAACTCTTTAGGAAATCACAATTCTTTGAAAAATTTACTACTCATCGAAAAATTACAACCCTTTAAAAAAAGTCACAACTTATCAGAAAAGTCATAATTCATCGAAAAAGTCACAACCTAAGTTAGACATATTATAGTAATTTAACATTCAAGTTAGAAATTTATGCTTTTAAGGTAATAAAATTTTATCTATTTTATATTAAAATCATGACGGTCCTTACAAAAGTTGATTGAACTTTTTGCCCTTTATTAAAAGCTTCCGCAATAAATGAAATTTCCATTTACTATTTTTCTTAAACTACTATTTAATTAATTTTATAATATTCAATATCTTATTCAACTGAGTTAGCCACTTAAGCATACTATGTAACTAAACTATGGGCCCCGAAGGTCGGGAATAACAACATCTAAAATATCAATAATTTGTTAGTGATATAAACTTTGTTCGATCCTCATAAACAAAACTACGGGCATTCAGAATTTGAAGATCAACGTATGTAACTTGGAGAAAGCCAGATCTTTCAAGACCATCTTCACTTGGTCATTAAGGTCATGACATGTACAACAATAAGTCGTCATGTAAACAAAGATAGAGGAGGAAGAAAAATGAAGTTTATGTTGATCGATAAGGTCATGACTAAAATATAAACATGCTTATACTGCCAAGCCTATAATCTGAAGACCGGATGCTAAGGAAACAACTATGAGTAATGTATCCATAATAGACTCTAAGAGTGTCAATATCATTGTAATGTCCTATTTCTTATGATTTTCCTTTTAATTATGAAATGACCATGTTGTCATATTCCATAGCATTTTCATACTTAGTTTGTATTTCGGTAATGGTTGGTGTTTCCCCCAATGCGATCGGATGTGTTTTTGGTGATTTGACCCTTAGAATTCTCGATAGGATCGACTTTGGTCAACATTATGAGTTTCAAACATCAGATGAGAGTTTCATCATTTCCATCTCATACGAAATGTTGAGTTTGAGATAGGATAGTGATTCGTTAGGTTTCCAAGGCCTTGGGTTGAGTTTTGAGTGTTTAAGTAAGAAGTTAATTTTTTAGTCTTAAGAGTGATCCGGGAGGGTATTTCTATCATTTGACCTCTTTTTAGAAATTTGACTATTCCATTGAGTTTGGAATGTCAAATTTAGAGGGATATAATTATGTTTACTTTATTTTTATCGGATGCAAAATGATTCCCTAAGATTCATTCTAAGGCTTTATATCGATTTTGAGTTGTTGATTTTTAGTTTTTATTGCAGGTCATTTTATACCTTTGTGCGCGATTGCAAACCTCAGTCTCGCGATCACAACGTGTCTTCTTCATGAACTTAGCGATCGTGATCCATTAGTACATGTTCGCAATGAATCCCTTTTTCTCTAGTCTTTGTTACCACGAACAAGAGGTCTCACAATCACGATATTACCTTTCATGTATTTTGTGATAGTGAGAATTAGTGGTTCGTGATCGCGATAAGTAAATTTATTTGGACATAATCCAAATTTTGGATTTTCCCAAAAATTCTTATTTTCACCATTTGCAAACTTTTGGGGCTTTGGGGGGCGATTCTTGCTTGCTTCTTAGTGATTTTCTGTGTGGATAAGCTCCCTTTTATTATTCTGTATCGTTTGTTTCAAGATTTATCTTCTGAAATACTCTTTTAAACCTTAAATTTTAAAATGAATAGTGGGGTTTCCCCCCTAAATTTGTAAAATTATATTTTCATGATTTGAAACTCATTCTTTGACAGATTTTAATTGGATTGTTACTATGAACTCCTCATACCTTGTAGAACTTGATTTTCAACTAAAAATCTGATTTAAGCCTTCTATTTTTTGAAGTGATTCTTGGACTATTTTACCTTGTGTTTCAAATCCTATCAATATGGGTATCTTCGCTCTCTTTTTGATGAACTCTTTTTCATTCTTGATAGTTAATGATCGTTTTGGTGATCGAGTGGTTGAGGAAGTGCTCCAATAGATTTGTTCCAGTGATGTTTTGGCCTTGAGGTAGGTTTAAATATACCTCTTTTAGATTGAGAGGAGTAATTAACCTTTCTTAAAGATTCAACTCTGCAATGAGAGTCTTAGAAGTTGGTAAGTGATGGCCTCCTTATTTAGTTCATATGATGTCTAATTGTGATGATTAACCTGTGTTGAGACTTATGATTGGGTCGATCGGGGCTCTCGACTATTAGTGGCTAGTAGGGAGTTCACATTCAAAGTTGCATTCATCCAAGCCTGATCCTACCTTACCATCCAAACTTGTTAAATCAGTAGCTGGAATTGAAAGAATCAGGGGTGGGTCTATTCTCATGACTCAAATTCGCTAATTTCCTATTTATGTTTACTTGCACGGGAATTGAAAATCATTTCCAAAACTTTATAATTGGATGTGTTAAGCATATAGCTTACGTTCCTTCTGAGCAAGGATCAAACTCTTCTTTTGACATGATTCAGCCCTGCAGTGGTAGAACCTAGTGAACCAGTCATACGACTGGAAACTTGAATAGTCCTTCTTCTTTTTTGAGATTTCAAGGATAGATTTTTATCGTACTATACCATCTATACTATCCAAAGAAGTAAGGAGAATTCTCATCCCGGTGTCTATAGTTCTTGCAGAAATTCTATGATATTTGGGTAATTTCCCGAGAGTGGTTGTATAACTTATCCTTATTTTGACATTGGATGCCCAATTTAAGGAATTGAGTTGATTTTTGAGGATCTTAAAATGAAAGAAATGTTTTTTAAGTGGTAAAAACTCATTCCAAATGGATCCTCTACTATCCCTATCATTTGATAATACATTTCATGAATTGTTGAGTTTGGGAACTTGATACTATTTGTAATCCTTAATGTACTGATTATGCCTTGGGTTCTATGTGTTTTGATGCATTTATCCTCATGAAGCATATATACGCGTTTATAAGAATATTAAAAAGTGGAGAAATACTATCTTTTTGAGAAAAAGGTGTGACCCCTTACTTATATCATTGACACGAGCTAGGTGACAAGTTGATGAACATTGTTAAACATTGTGAAGATGATTAAGGACCCATGGTGGTATGCATTACTATGATAGGGTAATGAATTAGGTATGAGTGGTTGTAATATTTGTGGCCATGTGAGACATGTTTCATGTGAATATTGAGTATAGGTGTTAGAGTAGGTGCTTCCATGGTCCAGTGGCTTTGTAACCTAGATCATTGTCAGGAATATAAGTAAGATGTCATATTTTCTTTCTAAAAATATCGTATTTCTCCACTTTTCCATATTCCCATATACAATGATATGTTGGATGAGGATGAATGCATCACAATACATACAACATCAAAAGTATTACCAGTTCATCAAGGATTTTGCATAACATAAAATTCTCAAACTTAACAAGTCATGCAACATGACCTCAAATGATTGGGATAGAGGAGGAAACCATTCGAAATTAGTCTTTACCACTTAGACAAGTATTTCTTTCATTTTAAGATGTTTCAAGAATCAACTTAAAACCTTAATTCAGGCATCTGAATATCCACTATACCGAGACTCTCAATCAGACAATTATTCGAATATCATAAGTTTCTAGCAACAATTAAAGGTACTATACGAAAGGTGCACATTACATGAACTAAATAAGAAGGTCCATAATTACCAACCTCGAAAACTCATACTATAGTTCATTTCAAAGTTGACTTCCTAAGAAACGTCACTTACTCTCCTCTATCTACAAGAGGGATAGACAAACCTACCTCAAAGATCAAAACTTCACTCAAAAAACTCTATCGAAGAAACACTTCCTTCACAACACTATTGTGACCCAAAATATAGCCTAGCCGTAACATGATGTATAGAACCCCAAAAGACCCTACACAATCCACTTAACATACATCATACAAGATGATAGAATTAAAGATTTCAAAAAAATAGTTTTATATCATAAAAGAGTTTGACAAAGCAGAAGTCTAACATAGTATCGACAAGACATCTATTCATTGAAAGAAAATGGTTAGGACATAATTAATACACCATATACAAATGTATGAAATTGAAGTAAAAATGCATGTAAAGTGTCTCGATCCACGGAACATGAGGACTTTTAGATCTTTGAGTGCCAAGAGATTAATTAGCCACGAGTATGAGAAGTCGGAGAATAAGACCCCACATTAATGAAACATTATAGGCACAAGTATGCATTCATATATGGAACGTAGTAAGTGTGATTTCAATGCATAAAAATGACTTTACATGACATGAATGACCAAGCTAAATCATAAGATAAGAACTTAGAAAACATAAGTCATAATTATGGTCAATGTAAGCTTAACATCTTTAATACGCTTTTGAGATACTTTGAACGTGACCTTAGTTTCATTATTATAGGATGTTAATCATTTAAACAACATAGACCATGTGAGATATACCATGAAATTTGATATCTATTCCAAACCGAAAAGATGTCCTTACTTGCCAAGGTAAGAACCCATGAATATTAGCTAAAGGGGATCCATTAGCTAGTTTTTATGTGAGAGAAATCCTATGGTGGAACATAATTATGTGACTTAGGGATTGCTGCTAAAGGTCCATAGATACTTAACAAAAACCTTCATACAAAAAGGCCGAACGATGCTAAGTAAAATCCCATAAATAGTCCTTAATCATATTAATGTTATTATCCATGGAAAGACACAATTTAAAAAACGATCAAAACTAAAGTTATTAAGAATAACTACTAAAACTTGATTCAACTTAGGTGATAAAACCTTTCAATCTTATTAATCCTTATGTGAGAAAACCTTTCACAATTATGTTCTTACTGGTATGTAAAAAAACATTTTACAACAATAATAACATTGATACTTTCATCTCAAAACATCCTCAAATCATTTACTTTAATAAAAATATGCATATCTTTATAAATGTAACACCTCGGATTATAAAGGAAGGAAAATGCACTTTGTGGGTTGGTGTTTGTGTCAACGAGTCCCTTCTACAGACCGTAGGTGGCAAGTATGGGAAACGCGAAACTATTTATTTTAAAACAAGTCGAATACCTATTTATAGTTCACTAGAATCGCCCGTCATTCCATGTACGAGTCCTAGATAGGTATCGTAGGTGACCTCCCAAATTTAGTGAATTTTTAAAGCTTAAAATTGGTTCCAACAAATAGTATGTGCAAACCAAAGGAATACCTACAAATCTTACACGGGATCCATACAAATTTGGCCTAATTAAGAGTCTTTGATCATCATCTATGGTTGACCAGTAAGGTCCACATGTACAAATTGTAGATGAGGGTCGGAAGTTATTTTGAAGGGCTTTTAAGTCTTCTTTCTAATTGTCTTAACCCAATACTGTGTCATTTTGATTTCCAACCTAATCCTTATATAACATTTTTAAGCTCCAAATGAACCAATTTTCAACTCATTCTTTAATTTCCCTAAAACTAACCAAAGCTATCCTCCAAATTCTCTAAAGATAAAGGAAAAAAGAAGAAAAACTAAGGTTAAACTAGGGTTCAACTACGAGTCTCCAGTCCTCCAATCTTTGCAGGTTTTCAACATAAAAGTATGATATCTTTACCTATAAAGTCCTTTCCTATATAGTATAAACCTAAGATTTAAGAAAAACTAGAAAGGGGTCAAACAGGCAAGTTAAGAACCCAATGTTGACCATGGTACCCTCCACAGAACCCTAGACGATACATAAAGGGGACCATAGTCCATTAATGGGTATGCGGTAAGTTTTTAGAACTTTCTTCAAGCGGGTGTTACTCATATGAACGCCCATACAACTCGTGGTGATTTTGATGGACCATCAACTAGGTCATCAAGTCGCCTAATCAGAAGGGGTTTCTCCCCTAATCTAAACAGTCCCTGAAGATTCAACTGGACCATAAAGTCATCCGTGAAGGAGACTTGTCAAAAATAGAGATTAGGGTCAGCTTTAAACGATCATATCTTTCAGCACAAAATGAATTAGTTGGCCTATGACATATCAAATGAAAGATCTCTGAGTCTTCTTTCAACACCACTGAGTTTGCCTAATTCCAACTTGGAGAAAGTGTTATGCTTTAAATAGTAAAGGCCTATTGGTTAGAGTATCTTTACGACCCACTTGAAGGGACTGATGCTACAGACGGTCGATGAAGCCTTTCTTGAATTTACTTCTTCATCTTAAGTTAAGGCTATATTGGTATTTTCCCCTATGTATTTGGTACTTAAACTACATCGTTTGATGCTTAAACTATGCTGTTTTACTCAGTCTAAGCCTAATAATCTACTCATAAACTACCTAGAACCCTCATTCTCCTAAATTCATCTAACATCAAAAGAAAAAAAAGATAAAGTGGTGATAATTTCTATGTCACGACCGGAGTTTAGACCCCAGACGATCCCGGCGTCATTGACCTCTTAGAGGTCGCAGACAAGCCTAGATATGTCATCGTTACTTCATCTAGGTTAATTTTAGCAAATAATTTTGAAACTTTTTGTTTCTTAACATACATGTATACATACTACTTAACATCATAGGCGTTCACAAATCAATGATCTAATATAGAGATAATCAAATAAAATAAATAGTTCATAATTGCATTAAATGTATTCTTGCCAAAACGGCACGAATACAAAGTCTGAAAGGAAAGTGTAAAGAAACACTAGTGGAAGATGCTCCACTATCTAAAGCCTACATCGAAGCTAGATAATAATAGTAGACATCCTCAAACGCATGAGGTCCTACCAAGTCCGGATGAAAGCTCCACATCTGGTTAGCTGCAATGCCAACCTGTAAGCTCTAGCGTCTACTTGGGCCTACACCTAAAACATAGAGTTGTATGGGATTACTACACACTTGTACTAAGTATGGGTATATGCAAGCACATACCAAAGACATGCATGAGTAAGAATATCTCTTTCCTAACAACATGATTTATGGTAAGTCAAGTCAGTAGACTTGCCAAATTTGGATTAGGAAAGTTAGTGAACCTGCCAAATTTGGATTTGGATAGTCAGTGGACTTGCCAAATTGGATTAGGAATGTCATGCCATGAGAGTAATCTGCATCAGTATACGTATCATATTGCACACAATACATAACATCTTACACATAGCACATATAATCTTCCATATAATTCATTCATATGCCATGAGACCTTGGAATCATGGACTTAACATTAAGACTTCCTAAAAATGAGGGCTCAACAAATGGGACCTCAACTAGAGAGCCTTCTTTAGAAACACAGAGTGTGCTTCCTTCATTTCATTCATTCATAACCTAGTGTAAACACCAACTATACCTAGAATTTAGTTTAAGACTTTCATCGGGTTCGCTGTGCAATGATCAAGAATGACCTAATGTCATTACTTAAGTCTAGCTCACCTCTTGATTATCCTTTCCTAACACCTTTGGTATCTTTCATTTGATTATGTGCATAATTTCAGGCTGGCCTCATTCATTCATTAGAAACTTTAATTTTAACCAACATAGATCATGTGAGCATCATGAAATCCAGTGTCTCCCTCACACCGAAAAGAGGTGGAATCAACTACCAAAGTGATCCAAAACATGCTAGCGCATATGGGAATTGAACCCCGCTAGATCCATATATTGGCAGTATAGGTTCAAAGACTAGGAGATATAAGGACACTCATACCCGGCATGCCAGACAGTCTCATCTCATGAAAGTTACGTGAACCTCTGCCCTTTCTATAAAAGGGCATCACCACTCATAGCTAGCCTATCGGTGCTCAATATAAAGTTTCATTACATTCAATTAATACGTCATGGAAGCTGGCTTATAGTATGAGGACATCATAGCTCAATAGATGATTTCTCATCACATCATTAGTATTAAGTGTATATTGATCTCAATACTTTTATTAGAGTGTTCATAGAGACTGGTCTCTTCATTAACTTTACACTCTCATAGGTGAGTACGTTTTGGTAACATTTACTTCGGATCGTTTGAGATTGCTCTCCTCTTTTACATTAGCCTCTTATCATGTTGTCACCACATTCATTAACTTTTGCACATTTACTCTTCATAATTACTCACCCCTTATTACGTGAATGTTAATTTCATCATTTGCCAATGCACTTGGCCACTTAGTGTGCTTCACACTCTTACTTAACCCTCCTAGGGTTTCATCATTTCATTGTGAATTTCATCATATGCCAATATACTTGGCTATTTAGTGTGTCTCACACTCTTACTTAGCCCTTCTAGGGTTTCATCATTTCATTACATACATCTTAGTTTCACTTACTTTTAAACGTATGCTAGATTAATAGGTCTATACATACAAGCCATGAGGCTTCATTCATAGTTCGTTTAAGTGATTCATATCTTCCTAAGATTATATGGTACAAGAATCATGCATCTTGTATGTATGCCAAGATCTCGATTTTGATCTAAGTAGGTAGCATTATTCTTGAACATTTAATTCACGTATGATTTATGTATCAATACGGAATTTGGGCAAGGGAACCCGATTTCGAATCCCTTGAACAACACTTACATTTTCATTTAGTTTATTTTGGTCCACACGGCTTGGCGACCCAAGATCAAGCCCCAACGCCTTCATTTCCTTTTAATTTCTTTTCTTTAAATTTTCTTTTTCTTGGCCAAGGGGTTGTGGGATCGAACCCCCACAATCCCTTTTATTTTAATTTCTTTTTCCTAGACTTTTTCGAGTTAACCATGAGGGTGTGGGTTCGAATCCCCACAGCCTCACTTTATTTTTCTCTTTAATCCCTAAATTAGTCTAGAGGTCGTGGGTTCAATTCCCACACGCTTCAACATTTATTTTCTTCTAATTTCCTTAAGTTTGTCTGAGCGGTTGTGGGTTCGAATCCCACTCCTCTCATTTCTTATTTTCATGATTTCATTTTCCATCCAAGATCACGGTTCGAATCCCCCAAACTACAATACTTTTAACTCACTTATTTTCATGGTTTTTAACATGGTGAGGTCAAAGGTTCGACCCTTAGTGACCTCACTTATTTTTCTTCAATTTTCATATCATTTTAAAACATTTTAACTTGACTGAAATTGACCAATGTATGGCGGGAATTTTTGTAATTGTCAGCAACTTTTACACCAAGTTACACATTAGTTCTTAGGGAAATTTCATGGTTCATTTATAACATCTTAGGTGCATTTTCATGGATTCGTTTGACTATTAGTTTGCACTCAAATCAGCAATTTTACATCACTTAAGAACATCATGATTTAAGCAAGTTTGTGCACATGAAATACAACCATAAACATGTCATTTTTCAAACTTGAATCCAAGAGTGTATATCACTGCTACGCATTGCACACACATCATTTTCACTTAATTTCGGACAACATGCTCAATATTCACATAATTCCAAATATACTCACATAATTCCAAATATACACACATAAACATAATCATCACAAAAACAAATTACATCCCTAATTTCTACCAGCAAACATACCCTACCTATGATTCGATGGGAGCTAGTGACAAGGACATGCAACGGGGAACAATCCAAGTTTTCAGAATAGATTCGTCTAAACCTTAAGGGTCTCTTGGGAAAGTGACACAGAGATAAGAGAACCCATACATTTTATGACGTTCAAACCTTGAAGTTGCTGCCCTAACTTTCTCCAACACTCAAGTCCAAAACCAAGTTTCAACACCAAACTTTCGACGGAAGACCCTTCTTTGCCTAAAGTACTTTGCTTCACATTTGATTTTATTTTTCGTTGTGAGTTCTTCAAGTGTGAAGAACTTTGGTAAATTTTATGTTCTTGTACGTTATTTTGGTAGAGAGAACATGAAAGAGAATGATAGATACGTGAGAGAGATGAGAGTTTTCTTAGGCTTAGGAGTCTAGATTAGGACTTAGTAAAATAATGTTTTATTACATGGTAAAAATCTGATTTCCCTTTTATTTTAAATCATGCAATAAATAATAAATATTAATTAATTACATTAAATTACCAACTTAAATAAAAAACAATTTAAATCATTGCTTCCACCTAGGTTCAAACCCAGGGAGAGCAAGACTTCACTCTAAGAGCCAATTTTCAGACCTCTCTCCCCAAAATGCTCCTCCACCTTATTAATTAAATAATTAATTACATATTTAGGGTAATTACGATACTATCCTTAGCCTGGAAAAGATTATTTTACCCCTAGACCCTCCAAACTTATGATTTACCCTTTTTAATTTCGGTAAAGACTCATCAGGGTAAATCTTCATATTCGGTAGCCCTAGATGGCTGGACCCAACCTTTACTAGCTGAACTAACTCCCCAAGTTAGTTGGCTTGCCTGTCACAAGGTTTCAGAGGTCTGGTTCTACGTGCATCAATCCGTGAACCCGTTCTAATCGTAGGCATTCTAGACACATTAAGCATTATTTAGCATAGCTATTTTTAGGGTTATTACGTTATCCCCACCTTAGGAACATTCGTCCCCAAATGACACCACTAACTGTCTAGCGTAATGCCAGTCAGATCATAGCATAAATACTATTTACAAACAAGCAATAACAACAAAGAGTGGAGAGATAAAGAAACTTAGACTTAAGAGTAGGAAGTCTAACCTTAAGAGCTGAAAAGAGGAGGGTAGCGGGATCTCATATCGGATCCCATGTAGCACCCTCAACAAGGTGATTCCTCCACAATAACTTCACTGTGGCAATCTCCCTATTCCTTAGCTGCTTGACCTGTCTGTCTAAAATCTCAACAGATACCTCCTCATTGGACAAATTTTCATCAATTCCAAACCTTCAACATGTAAAATCGATTATGGATCACCTATGAACTTCTTTAACATATAGACATGAAAGCCTGGACGAACAAAAGCTAGATCCACAGGCAATGCCAACTCATAGGTCACCTCACCCACACGCTGTAGGATCTCATATGGCCCAACATACTCGGACTCAACTTCCCTTTCCTGCCAAACCTCATCACCCCCTTCATAGGTGATATCTTCAAATAGACCTAGTCACCAACATCAAACTCTAAGGGCCATTTTATGTTGTTTGCATAAGACTTCTTCTGATTGTAAGCAGTAGCTTACCTGTCCCTAATCACCCTGATCTTCTCTAAGGCCTCATGAATGATATCTGGACCCAAGATGAATGACTCTCCAACCTCGAACCACCCAACTGGAGACCTAAACCTTCTACCATAAAGCGCCTTAAACGGTGCCATGCCAATGCTGAAGTGATAACTATTATTATATGAGAACTCTATCAAAGGCAGATGTTCATCCCAATTACCCCTGAAGTCATTCACATACGCCCTCAACATATCCTCCAATGTATGAATGGTGTGCTCTGCCTGCCCATCAGTCTGAGCATTAAAGGCAGTACGAAGCTTCACATGTGTGCCTAAGCTCTTCTGGAAGAATCTCCATATATGTAAAGTGAACTGAGCTCCTCTATTCTAAAATGATAGACAAAGGAATCCCATGCCATCTCACAATCTCATCAATGTAGAGTCTCGCATAATGCTCGGCTCTGTAAGTAGACTTCACAAGGATAAAGTGGGCAGACATAGTCATCCTGTCCACAATAACCCATATGGAGTCATGCTCTCTCCTAGTCTTCGGAAGACCAACCACGAAGTCCATATTAATGGACTCCCATTTCCAAGTCAGAACCGCAATAATCAGAGAAAGACCGCCTAGCTTAAGATCTTCTGCCTTAACCTGTTGACAATTAGGACATTTGGACACATATTTTGCAATTTCCTTCTTCATGCCATCCCACCAATAGTTCTGGTTAAGATCATGATACATTTTTTGTGGAACCTGGATGTATGGAATATCTAGAACCATGGGCCTCTACAATGATCCTGGTATGCAAATCATCCACATGTAGTACACATAGCCTGTCTTGGTACCTAAATATGCCATCATCTCCCAAATCAAAAGACTAATTCATCTTAACCAACGCATTCATCTTAACCAACACTGAGTCCTTCAGCTCCATCAATACAGGATCAAGATGCTGACCCTCCTTGACTTTAACTACTAAGGATGATTCAGAACTAGGATGAACTGAAACACCCCCACTGGTAGAGTAACCTAACCGCACACCCAGTCTGGCTAGTCAATGTATATCTTTCACCAACTTCTTCTTCTCATCCTCAATGTGGGTTGTACTTCCCATGCTAATCCTACTCAAAGCATCATCTACAACATTAGCCTTACCTAGATGGTAGTGGACATTCATGTCATAGTCCTTCGACAGCTCCAACCATCTCCATTGACGTAGATTCAACTCTCTTTGTGTGAACACACACTGCAGACTCTTGTGGTCTATGAACACATCCACATGAACCCCATACAAGAAGTGCCTCCACAGCTTCAGTGCAAACACCAGAGCTGCCAACTCCAGGTAATGAGTGGGATAATTCTTTTCATGGACCTTGAGCTGTCTATATGCATAAGCTATTACCTTACCACCCTTCATAAAAACACAATCCAAACCAACCCTAGATGTATCACAATACACAATGTAATTCTAACCACACTTAGACAAAGTAAGCACCTGGGCTGAAGTGAGTCTATCCTTGAGCTCCTAGAAACTCTTCTTACAAGCCTCCGTCCATTCAAACATGGCCTTCTTCTTAGTTAAAGTTGTTAGTGAGGTAGAAATGGAAGAAAAACCCTCCACGAACCTGCCATAATAACCAGCCAAACCAAAGAAGCTACGAATATCTATGGGAGTAAGAGGTTTTGGCTAGTTCTTAACACTTTTAGTCTTCCTAGGATCTACCTCTACACCTATGTCGGACATAACATGACCCAGGAAGGTCACTGATCTAAGACAGAATTCACACTTGCTGAATTTGGCATACAACTGGTGTTGTCTAAGTACCTGCAAGGTTAGTCTCAAATGCTATTCATGCTCGTCCTTGGTCTTGGAGTAAATGACAATGTGCATTCGTGAGACCAAATGACATAACTAGGAACTCATAATGACCATAACGGGTACGAAAGGTTGTCTTTGGGATATCTCCATCCCTAACCCTGAGCTGATGTTACCCTGAATGAAGATCAATCTCCGAGAAGAAACTAGACCCATGGAGTTTGTCGAACAAGTTATCTTTTCCGGGAAGTGGATAGTTATTCTTGATAGTGACTTTGTTGAGCTGCCGATAATCGACACATATTCTAAGGGTCCCATTTTTCTTTTTCACAAACAACACTGGAGCGTCCCAAGGGAATTTGCTCGGTTGAATGAAACCCTTATCAATGAGATCTTTTAACTATAGCTTAAATTCTTTGAGTTCAAATGGAGCCATTCTCTAAAGAGGGATTGAAATTTGTTTAGTATTGGGTTCTAAATCGATACCAAAGTCAATCTCTCGAGGGGGAGGAACTCCAGAAAAATCATCAGGAAATACATCTTGGAACTCATTCACTACAAGCACAGAGTTTATGGAAAGAATGTCATGATCTAAATTATTAACACTCACAAGATGACATAATAACCCCTTGGACATCATTTTATTGACCTTAAGTTTCGAAATCAAGGGATTAGGACGACTCGAGTTGTACCCCTCCCAGACTAGCTCTTCTTCATTAGGGAAACGAAATCTCACAACCCTACTACGATAATCCATGCAAGCATAACAACTGTGAAGCCAGTCCATACCCAGAATAACATCAAAATCACGCATGGGTAACTCAACTAAGTCTGCACACATAATCTTACCACATACAACTATTGGGAAATCCTTGCATACTCTGTAAGTTCTTACATTCTCTCTTAAAGGCATACTAACTACTATAGGATCATATAAAATTTCAGGAAATATCTCAAAAGTGAGAGCAAGAAAAGGAGATACAATGAAAAACGTAGACCCTGGATCAAGTAAAGCATAAACAGAAGTTGAGAATACTTGTACCATACCTGTGACCACATCAACAAACTTTTCCTGCTCCTCTCTGCCCTTAAGGGCGTAGAATCAGTTCCTCTTAGGAGGCTCGGTTGCTGCTGCATCCTATGGATTAGGCCTAGGCTGAGCATTACCTCCAGCCTAACCTCTTTTCTGTGGGCAGTCCTTAACCATGTGCTCGCTCTTACTGCAACTGAAGCAGAGAGTAGTGCCCTGTCTTCACTCTCCACTGTGAGCACGGCCACACTTAGAATAGTCCTTTCTGGGACACTGCATCTCACCTCCATTTCCCTTTTTGGGATCGGGTATGCCTCCTCTAGGTGTTGTACTCCTCTGAAAGTTAGAGTTCTCTAAACTTTGTTGCCCTTTTTAAATCTGGGTTGCTCAAGGACGCCAAAGTTATTCATGTTGCCCCCGTTTCTATGACCTGCCTGATCATGAGGCTTAGTCCTCCTAGCATCACAAACGCCTCTCTTCTTCTGGTTGTCTTCTACTTGCTGGACATGCACCATCAACTTGGAGAGGTCCATGTTATCGTAGATCATTGCAGACCGACACTCCTCCTCCAAATCTCCGTTGATTCCTATGAGGAACCTGCCCATCTAATCCCTGATGTTAGACACCAGGGAAGTAGCATACCTGGAAATTTTAACAGACTTGAGGGAATACTCCCTGACTGTCATGGATCCCTGCTTAAGGTTGATAAACTTCTCAACCTAGTCCTCCCTCATCTCTCTGGGAAAGAATCTCTCCAGAAAGGTTGTCTTAAATAGCTCACAAGTGGCCGGAACTCCATTCAAAACTCGGTATCTTGCAACATCTTTCACCAAGTCTGTGCAACATTCTTGAGTTTATAGGAAGAAAACTCTGCTTTCTCAGTATTTGTGGCCCCCATAGCCACCAAAATCTTATGCAACTCATCCACAAACTCCTGAGGATCCTCCAAAGTCTTAAACCCTGTGAAAATAGGAGGATTCATCCTCGTAAAGTCTCTCAGCCTATTGTCCATACTGCGAACCGGTGGGTTCTCCCTTTGAAAATTCTGTCGGTTGACTAGGTTAGTCATGGATTGGGCCTGCCTAGTAATTGTCTGTGCCATTTGGGCCATAGATGCCGCGCTTTAGCATCAATCAACCCAGCAGGGTTAACCGGCAAAAACACTTCTTCAGCTGAAGCCTAGGGTGGAACCTGATTGCCCCCAGCAGCTGTTACTCCTCTCCTTTGACCAATTGTTCTCCTAGTATTCATTCTCTGAAAACAACAAGTATTGATGTTAGAAACACTCATAACACCAAGAAAATCATGCATTAGGAAAGTCATGATAAGATCAGAAGAAGGTAATTTTCCTACACATCATGCATTCTCTAATTCAGGATAGTGGTGCACTTCACTACCATGACTTAGAAATTACTCAATGTGGTTGATGTGAACTTATTATTTTCGTAATTCAACCTAATGCTCTGATACAAACTTTGTCATGATCGGAGTCTAGACCCCAAATGATACCGGCATTGTTGACCTCTCAGAGGTCGCAGACAACCCTACATACGTCATTGTTACTTCATCTAGGTTAATTTTAGCATAAAATTTTGAAACTTTTTGTTTCTAACATTCATGCATACATACTAAACATCATAGGCGTTCACAAATCAACCATCTAATATAGATATAATCAAATAAAAGAAACATTTCATGATTGTATTAACATATTCTTGCCAAAATGGCACCAATACAAAGTCTGAAATGAAAGTGGAGAGAAACACTAGTGGAACATGCTCCACTAGTTAAAGCCTACATCTAAGCTATATAATAATGGTAGACATCCTTGAACGCATAAGGGCCTACCAAGTCCAGATGAAAGCTCCACGTCCGTATATCTGCAAGGTCAATATGTAAGCTCTAGCGTCCACCTATGCATGCACCTAACAATATAGAGTTGTATGTGATTAGTACACACTTGTACTAAGTATGGGTATAACACCAAGGACATGCATGAGTAAGAATAGCTCTTTCCTAGCAACATGATTTGTGAATAGTCGAGTCAGTAGACTTGCCAAATTTTGATTAGGAAAGTAAGTGAACCTACCCAATTTGGATTTAGATAGTCAGTGGACTTGCCAAATTGGATTAGGAAAGTCATGCCATGAGAGTAACATGCATCATCGTACGTATCATATTGCACACAACACATAACATCTTACACATACAACATAGAATCTTTCATATAATCCATTCATATTCTATGAGACCTTGGAATCATGGACTTAACATTAAGACTTCCCAAAAATAAGGGCTCAACATATGGGACCTCAACTAGGGATCCTTCTTTAAAAAACACATAGTCTGCTTCATTTATTCATACTACTTTCATTTCATTCATTCATAAGCTAGTGTAAACACCAGCTATACCTAGAATGTAGTTTAAGACTTTCATCGAGTTTGCTGTGCAACGATCAAAAATGACTTTGTGTAATTACTTAAGTCTAGCTCACCTCTTGATTATCCTATCCTAACACCTTTGGTATATTTCATTTTATTATGTGCATAATTTGAGGTTGGCCTCATTCATTTATAGGGAATTTTAACATAAACCGACATAGATAATGCGAGCATCATGAAATCCAGTGTCTCCCCCACACCGAAAAGAGGTGAAATAACCGGCCAAAGTGACCCAAAACATGCTAGCGTACATGGGAATTGAACTCCGCCAGATCTCTATATTGGCAGTATAGGTTAGAAAACTGGGAGATATAAGGAGACCCATACCTGGTATGCCGAAAAGTCTCATCTCATGAGATTTACGTGAACCTCCGCCCTTCCTGAAAGAAGGCATCACAGCTCAAAGCTAGCCTATCGGTGCTCCGTATAAAGTTCCATTACATTCAACTCATACGTCATGGAAGTTGGCTTCTAGTATGAGGACATCATAGCTCAATAGATGATTTCTCACCACATCATTAGTACTAAGTGTATATTGATCTCAATACTTTCATTAGAGTGTTAATAGTGACTGGTCTCTTCATTAACTTTACACTCTCATAGGTGAGTACGTTTTGGTAACATTTACTTAGGCTCATTTGAGATTTCTCTCCTCTTTTACATTAGCCTTTTATCATGTTGTCACCATATTCATTAGATTTCGCACATTTACTCTTCATAATTACTCACCCATTATTATATGAATGTTCATTTCATCATATGTCAATGCGCATGGCCATTTAGTGTGCTTCACACTCTTACTTAAGCCTCCTAGAGTTTCATGATTTCATTGTTCATTTCATCAAATGTCAATATACTTGGCCATTTAGTTTGTCTCACACTCTTACTTAGCCCTTCTAGGATTTCATCATTTCATTAAATACATCTTAGTTTCACTTACTTTTAAACGTATGCTAGACTTATTGGTCTATAAATACAAGTCATCAGTCTTCATTCATAGTTATTTTAAGTGATTAATATCTTCCTAAGATTATATGGTACAAGACTTATGCATCTTGTATGTATGCCAAGATCTCGATTTCGTTCTAAGTAGGCAGCATTATTCTTGAACATTTAATTCACGTATGGCTGATGTATCAATACGGAATTTGGGAAAGGGAAACCGGTTTCAAAGCCCCAACGCCTTCATTTCCTTTTAATTTTTTTCTTTAAATTTTCTCTTTCTTGGCCGAGGGGTTGTGGGATCGAACCCTCACAACCCCTTTTATTTTAATTTCTTTTTCCTTTACTTTTTCTAGTTAACCATGAGGGTGTGGGTTCGAATCCCCACAGTCTCACTTTATTTTTCTCTTTAATCCCTAAATCAGCCTAGAGGCCGTTGGTTCGATTCCCACACGCCTCCAAATTTACTTTCTTTAATTTTTCTTAAGTCTGTATGAGCGTTTGTGGGTTCAAATCCCAATCCTTCCATTTCTTATTTTCATGATTTCATTTTCCATCCATGACCACGGTTTGAATCCCCCTCACCACAATACTTTTAACTCACTTATTTTCATGGTTTTTAACATGGTGAGCTCACGGGTTCGACCCTTAGTGACCTCACTTATTTTTCTTCATTTTTCATAACATTTTAAAACCTTTTAACTTGACCGACATTCATCAACTTATGGCTGGAAATTTTGTGATTTTTCAGCATTTTTTTCATCAAGTTACACATTAGTTATTAGGGAAATTTCATGGTTCATTTATAACGTTTTAGGTGAATTTCCATGGATTCGTTTGACTATTAGTTTGCACTCAAATCAGCATTTTTACATCACTAATGAACATCACGATTTAAGCAAGTTTGTGCACATGAAATACAACCATCAACATGTCATTTTCAAACTTGAATCCAAGAGTGTATATCACGGCTACACATTGCACACACATCATTTTTCACTTAATTTCGGACAACATGCTCAATATTCACATAATTCCGAATATACACACATAAATATAATCATCACGAAAACACATAACATCCCTAATTTCTACAAGCAAACATACCCAACTTATGATTCGATGGGAGCTAGTGACAAGGACATGCAACGGGAAACAACCCTAGTTTTCGAAATAGATTCGTTTGAACCTTAGGGGTCTCTTTGGAAAGGCAAAAAGAGAGAAGAGAATCCATACCTTTTATGACGTTTAAACCTTGAAGTTGCTGCCCAAACCTTCTCCAACACTCACGTCCAAAACCAGGTTTCAACACCAAACTTTTGACGGACAACCCTTCCTTTGCCTAACGTACTTTGCTTAGCGTTTGATTTTATTTTTCGTTGTGAGTTCTTCAAGTGTGAAGAACTTTGGTAAATCTTGTGTTCTTGTACGTTATTTTGGCAGACAGAACATAAAAGAGAATTATAGAGGCGTGACAGAGTATGAGCGTGAGAGATGAGAGTTTTCTTAGGCTACAAGTCTAGTTTAGGATTTAGTCAAATAAGGTTTTATTAATGGCAAAAATCCGATTTCCCTCTTATTTTAAATCAGCCAATAAATAATAAATATTTATTAATTACATTAATTTACCAACTTAAATAAAAAACTATTCAAATCATCGCTTCCACCTAGGTTCGAACCCGGGTGGAGCAAGACTTCACTCTACGAGCCAATTTTAGGCCCTCTCTCCCCAAAATTACCCTCTTTAAATAATTAATTACATATTTAGATAATTACGATAATACCCTTAGTTTGTAAAAAGACCATTTTACCTCTAGACCCTCCAAACTTAAGATTTCCCCTTTTTAAGTCTGGTAAAGACTATCCATGTTAATCTTTATATTCGGGAGCCCTATATGGCTGGACCCAACCTTTCCTAGCTATAATAACTCCCACAAGTTAGTTGGCTTGGCTCTCACAATGGTTCAGAGGTCTTGTTCTACGCGCATCAATCCATTTGAACCCGGTATAATCGTAGACATTCTGGATACATTAAGCATTATTTAGCATAGCCATTTTTAGGGTTGTTACATTCTTCCAAGAACAAGTTGAGGTCTTCTTCAAGTTCAGCCCAATTCCAAAGTATTTATTCATAGTTTACATCACCATGTGGGTAGGATTTCACTAGTGGGTTTATTTCACCCATCAGGTCTCTAGAATTCAATATATTCTTTAGTTTCTTCATAAATTGTTCAAACCTACAGTTCCTAAATCATAAGGATCCATTGAAACTAGATGTTATAGTTTCTATATTATTGATCACATGTTTCTTGGAGTATTATTATAGTGTTATTATAGAACTTTGAAACCTTAGTTTGAGTTAATTATCAATATTTCATTAATTATACTTTTTAGACAGATTAGTTAGACAATCATGCTTGTGAATTCGAATGCCACATCTTTCGGTACATATATGTTGCATTCTCATATAATTATTAGTATTTTGAGTTACTCAGTATTTCAGTTGCATTTATCTATACATATTTAGTTGGGAGTAGACTTAACATCGAATTAGACCAGGTTTCAGTGTACCCTTAAGTACTAGAACAAATGTGCCCCTATAGGTTTATAAGTCTCCTTTATTGGGCATCAATGTTAGTGATCACGCTATAATCATGCCTTCATACCCTGTAAAGGTACATTGGATCATCTAGATACGGCTTATATATCAGACTCCATGTTTAACTCACGTGGTTTATATTAGTTAATAGTATCTCCCACGGTCATATTCATGTTGCATCGACATCGTATTTAACATTTAATTGAGTATTCAGTTTAGCATATATATATATCATGATTAATACCTGGTCATTGCATCTACCCAACTTTCAACTATACTTCAGTAAAATCTATTTCATTGTTCAGTTTCTTTTGTGTTTAACTTATCATTTATCATGCATGCTCAGTACATTCACGGTAATGATAAATACTTTTGCGCTACATCATTATATGATGTAGGTCTAGGATCAAAGCATTTACATCACACTTATTTTGACTTCCACTTCATATTCGAAAATATTAGTTGTGAGACTTCATTGTTCAAGAGACTTTTCTTAAGATTTTGGTTTAGCAAGCTCATTATCAGTTTTTGGTATTTTTAGAGTTAGCTTGGTAGTTTTCCTAGAAGATCATCCGTATTAGAGGATTTCATACATAGAATAAGTATTAAGTTGTTTTGGGTTGTTCGCCATTGACATTTAGTTATATTATCACTTGAAGTTCTTTTAGTTTTGACTCATTTTATAGTTCAACTTTCTCTTATTTAGATGTATTTAGTATGCTTGTGATATGCTAGACTCAAGATTAGTTTGCGTTCACTTATGATCTGTAACATCTCCCAACTAGAAATGACTAAAAAAGAGGTGAAAATCTAGATATAACTATTTTTGAAAAGAAAAGGAAAAATCTGGAAAATTCTCTTACTTAGGAAAGTGAGTTTAAGTCATTTTCAAACAATCATAGATCATAGCTCAATATGAGTTAGGATTTGTTCCATATATGGTTGGAAAACCCTTAAAATAATCTTTTCAATGCTGCCAAGTTTGCACAATTGCGATATTGTATGAGTGAGATATGCCTTTCGGAAGTTGGGTTGTTGGATTGAGGAAAGTCCAATCCGAATTTGGGAAGGGAAAAATTGTATTTTCCTTACCTAATATAATTAATTCGTTTCTAGGGATTTATTGGGGTAAAACTAATTTTAGTTCATTTTAAAAAAATAAGAATTATGCTTATGGCTTGGAGAAGAGAGAAAAGAAGAGGAAGGTAGAGAGAAGTCAAGGATTCGCCAAGAACATCAAGCTTTGCGAGTGGAATTCATCGGGGGTGATCCCTATAAAAGGTATGTGAGATCATTTAGTGTTTGATAAGTTCACCCACACACCAAACTGTTTTCAGTCCAGTGATTGGTTAGGTCTTTACATGTTAATATATGAAGTTTTTGAAGAACATTGTCGAATTCTTGTTGGTTGAGTTGTTGAACGCCTAGTGTTGATTTTATTTGTGTTTTGGGTTATTCTTTGAATTAAATCTATTGGGTATTGAGGGTACTAATGATACTAAGTGTTTGGCAAACGAACCATTGAAATTTAAAGGGTTTAGTGATGAAACACAAAGGATAAAAGCCAAGAACATCTGGGTACAAGGGTTGAGGCGCCACACCTCCCATAGACCCAAAGGACAATCTCTGTCCGTAGGGGCTTGGAGTGTCGTGCCAGCTAGAGCACTCCAACTTGGCCTTTGAAGTTTGGGGCCTGCCGCCCATCGCCTCTCAGAGCGCCAAGGACGCCAGTTCATCCTATTGTTTCACCACCTTTTTGTAATAGTTCATAAGTGATGTACCCATGTTTCTTAGTTGATTTAAACACTCTAATGCATATCTACATGATGAAATCATCCATAAACATGATATCATGAAACTTGAATCCATAATTCATTTCAAGAAAAGTTAAGATCAAAGTCAAAGAAGTTAAGACTCAAGTCTAAACGATAAGAATTAAGTTAGAGTAAGTTCTTAAAGTTTTCTAGATTCTTTAACAAATGTTTTAACTTCGTTTTAAGGCTCAAGTTACAAGTTAAGCAAAGATTAAATAGTTAACTTCATTTCTAAAAAATTATAAGGGAACTAGGCATTCCCTAAGAGTTATAAATGTTTTCACATTTTGAGCAATAAAAGGAAACTGAGACTTCTAACAGAGCCTTTGGGCTAGTTTTAGTAAAGAGAAAACTATGATTTCGAAGAGAGCTTTTAAAGCTATGTTTGAGCAATTACCTCAAACCAGAGAAGAAGTTGTTTTAAAAACACACGAGCTAAGTATCTTTGGGAGTAGTATTCCGTACCGGTATGAGGATACGAGTTCATACTAACTCAAGATCCCATAAACCATGTAGCCAACATGGACAGAAAAAGGATCATACATTTTAGATGATTCCTTATTTCTTTTTAGAATAAACTAGTGGATCTACTTAGAAGTTTAGAGTTTATCCCAATGGAAAGGTATGTGACAGTCCTCTTGCATTATGAGGTAAGACATTGTACCATCACTTAGTCTCATAGTGATGGTTGTCGGTTAGAGAATCTCCCATAAAAACTATATTACTTCATATATTAGTAAAGTTGAGTTTGTTAGTGCATTTCTTTAATGAACTAAGTGTTTTTATTATTTACAAGATTTTATATATTGCATGTCTTATTGCTTTATATTAAGTCAAGTTATTCAGGAGTTGAGCAAAGTCAAGGTAAGTGGTCCTTCTTACTCTTTTTCAAGCTTAAATTATTATTAGCATTCCAACTTGCATACTCGTACATTAAATGTACTAATGCCAGTTGGCATGCACTGTCTTATGATGCAGACGCAGGTAATCAAAATCATCATCATCCAATGGCTCATTGATCCAGCCGAGCATTCAGAGTAAGTCGTGAGCCTCCAACATCTCTCTTTATTATAGAGGCTTCATACACAGTCAGACAATTAGTTTTGAGTCTCTCATCTTTGCATTGCAGATATTTTGTTATGAGATTTAAGTGTCATTTTGGACAACTTATTATTTTTTCAGTTAGTAATTGAGAATTTTTATTGAGTTAAGTCGTCCTCTGAGTTAAGTAAGATAGGATAAGGGTCCGCTCAAGGCCATCAATGGTCTTCAAGTGCCGGCCACGTGCAGGGTGTAGTCTCGGGGCGTGACATGATTTTAGGTCCCGTGTTATGTCTAGGGGATAGCCTCGGGGCATGGAAAACTTGATATCATAGCATCATTTTCAAGAGTCCTAGGGTGTCTTAAAGCTGCACTAAGTAGAGTTTCATGAGTGTGAAGTGTGCCAAACTCCACTGATAGATCAGCTGCAACCATGATTATAGCCTTTGTTCAGATGAGTCCACCATAATTTCTATGGTTGAAGGTTGGTGAAGACAATAGAACTTAATTGAAGATATTAAGAAGATAGGGAATGTAAATGACTAGTATTGATAATGTGGAGCTAGCATCCTATCAACTGAAAGATGTGGCTCATACCTTGTTCACATAGTGGAAAGACATCAAGGGTGCGGATGCAGCTCCTGTGACATGAGATTATTTTACTAGAGCTTTTATGGATAGGTTCTTCTCGAGAGACTAGAGGGTGTCTAAGGCCCAGGAATTTATGAACTTTAGGTGGGGGTAGATGTTAGTCTAGGTGTGCTCTATATATGGTTGTCGATCCAGGTGTGCTCTACATATGGTTGTCGATCCAAGAGCACAAATATGAAAGTTCTTGTTTGGATTATTCAATCTAGTAAAGACCCAGTGCAGGAATGCTGTGATATTAAGAAATATGGATATATCCATATTAATGACCCATGCTCAAAAGGTTGAGAGAGATAAGATCAAGGAAATGGATAAGGATAACAAAAAGGTTAGAACATGTAATTATGAATACTTTCTCTATCAGTTTTAGCAGAGGTCTATAGACCCAGACCCTTCATAAATTAGAACCGCGTCCCCAAGGTTTCCATAGGATCATAAAGGATGGGCATCAGGCTCTAAGTCTAAGGAAAGTTCTTCAAGTAATCTGACTTTTTAATGTTGTCCAAAGTGTGGTAAGAACCATCAAGACGAGTGTTTTGCTAATAGAGAGAGGTGTTTTGGGTGCGGTTAGTCTGGGCATAGGTTGTTTATTGCCCTTATGCCAAGCAAGGATAGTAAGGGAAGAGAGCTCAATCTATAACTTTAGCAGCTCTAGCATGTATCCCCTCTTAGCATGTCGTCTGGTATAAGTGGTCAGTGCCAGAATAGGTTGTATGATCTTCAGGTGCACCATGACCATGAGGATTTTATTGATGTTGTCACAGGTACGTTACGATCTTCCATTTATATATTTATGTTTTTCTAGATCTGAGGGATACACTTTCTTTTGAAACTATTCTCTCAGAACCTTTTTTAGTCTATAGAGAAGTTTGTAACTCAGTTATATCTAGATGGATATACAGAAATTGTCCTGTCATAGTTTCTCAAAAGTCACTTCAGCAAAACATGTAGAGTTACAGATTGATAGATTTTTATATCATTTTAGGCATGGATTGATTATATTCTTCTTATGATTAAGTCGATTGTAGAACTAAGATTGTTTTGTTTCAGCTTCCAAGTGAGTAGTCTTAGAATGGAAGATCAGTAACTCAATGCATGTAGGTTGATTTATCTCTTATCTTAAGGCATGAGAAATGATCTCTAAAGGTTATATATATCATCTTATTCGTGTTAATTATTAAAAATCCAAAATCCAAACTCTTGAGTCATTACCAGTGGTGAATGCATGAGTTTCCAGAAGTGTTCACAGAAGATCTTGCTAGAGTTTCTCCTGAAGGAAAATCAATTTTGGAATAGATATCCTTCCATATACCCAGCCTATTTTGATTCATTTTTATAGAATGGCTCTAAGTAAGCTTAATAATTGAAATAATAATTGAAAGACCTTCTAGATAAGGGTTCGATAAGACCCAACATCTCTCAATAGGGTACTCTAGTATTGTTCATACAAAATAAAGACGGTTTTCTCAGGATGTGCATTGAATATCACCTGTTTAACAAAGTCACAATCAATAATATGTATCTCATCCCTGAGATTGATGACTTCTTAGACCAACTTCAAGGTTCTAGTAACTTTTCTAAGATAGACCTTAGATTCGGCTATCATTAGTTAAGTGTCATAGATAGTGACATCCTGAAGACAACTTTCAGGACTCGGTATGGTCACTATGAATTTTCAGTTATGTCTTTTGAACTAACAAATGCTCCTGAAACTTTTGTGAACATAATGAACAGAGTGTTCAAATATTATTTGGACTTGTTTGTCATCATTTTTATTTATGATATCCTTATTATCAGAATGAGGAAGAGCGTATGACTCCTTTGAGCATTGTTTTGCAAACCCTCAAAATCTCAAGCTATTCTCTATGTTCAAAAAATGTGAGTTCAGGTTGTAGTCGTTCTTGGTCATGTGGTATCCAGTGAAGGGATCCAAGTGGATTCTCTGAAAATTGAGGTAGTATATCACTAGCCCAAAACTTACCTCTCCGGCTGATATCATAAGCTTGTTGAGTTTGGCCAGTTATTAAAAGAGGTTTATTAAAGAATATTCATCCATAGCTTCCTCATTGACCAAGTTGACTAAGAATAAGGTAAAGTTCCAATGGTTGAGAAAAGTTTTTTGGAGATGGATACCAGGTTTACGATAAGTCATGTCTTGAATCTACCCGATAATTCGTACGGTTATGTGGTTTATTGTAATGCATCTAGGGTCAGCCCAGGTTACGTGTTGATACAACACGGTAAGGTCATATATTATGATTCTAGACAACTAAGGTCCATGAGAAAACTACATGGATCATGACCTCGAGCTTGCAGCCATAGTGTTTGCCGTAAAGATTTGGTGACATTACTTGTATGGTGTTTATGTTGATGTGTTCACAAATCATAAGAGACCCCAATATATGTTCAATGATAAAAAGTTGAATATTCATTAGAGGAGATGACTTAAATTCTTTAAAGACTATGACATGAATGTTCTCTACCATCCGGCTAAGGCCAATATAGTGAATGACACCCACAATAGACTATCTATGTGTAATATGGGACATGTCAAGGAAGAGAAGAAAGATTTAGCCAAATATGTTCACCGACTTGCTCGCTGAGGAGTTTGCCTTATGGACACTTCAGATGGTGGTGCGATAGTTTTAAACAGGTTAGAATCTTCATTGGTAGTGGAGGTAAAGGAGAAACGTGATATTAATCCTATATTGCTTTAGTTGAAAGAAGATGTTCATCAACAAAGACTTGAGGTTTTCTTGGAGATGGTATGCTTCGTTATCAGGGTTACTTATGTATTCCAAATGTGGGTGAGTTGAGGTAGCAGATCTTTAAAGAAGCCCACAATTTCAAATATATATTGTATCCATCCAGGTGCCACTAAGATTTATCGTGATCTACGGGAAGTCTATTGGTGGAACGAAATAAAGAGGGACATTACAGATTTTGTGGCTGAGTGTCCTAAGTGTCAACACGTAAAAGTTGAACATCAAAAATTAGGAGATGTTACTCAAGATATTAGCATCGCTACATGGAAGTGGGAAGTGATAAAAATGGACTTCATTATTAGTTTGCTTTGTACTCACTCGCAAAAAAATGACTCAATTTGGGTGATAGTGAACACAATCACACTAAGCCAGCTCACTTCTTGGCTATCAAGACTACAACTTCAGTGGAGGATTATGCTAGACTCTACATGGGGTTCCATTTTCTATTATCTCATATCGAGGTCTAAGTTAACATCTCATTTCTAGAATTCGTTGCTGAAATGTCTTGGTATTCAGGTAAATCTCAGTACAACATTTCATCCACAGACGATTGGTTAGGCAAACCGCACTATTCAAACATTATAGGACATGTTGAAATATTGCATCATCGATTTCAAGGGTAATTGGGATGATCACATATCTCTCATAGAATTTGATTATAACAAAAAGTTATATTTCACTGTTCAGATAGCCTAAATATGAGGCACTATATGAGCATGGATGCAGGTCTCCGGTTGGTTGGTTCAATGTAGGTGAAGCAACAGTGATTTGGCCAGATTTGGTTAATGAGGTCATGTATAATGTTCAGCTCATCAAAGATAGACAAAAAAACTCAGAGTCGTCAGAAGTCTGATGCATATGTAAGGAGAAGGAACTTAGAATTTGAAATTGATGATGGATTTTTCTAAAGGTGTCACCCATGAATGGGGTGATGATATTTGTCAAGAAAAAAAAGGTTAGTCCAAGGTATATAAGTATTTACACAATCCTGAAGAGGGTTTGTAATGTGGCTTAAGAGTTAGACTTTCCAACAGAACTAGCAAATGTCATCCAGTCTCAAACTCCTTGTTGAGAAGTGCGTGGGTGATCCATCATCGATAATACTCTTAGAAAGTGTGGCTTTGAAGGATAGACTTACTTATAAGGAGAATCTAGTTGAAATTCTTGAGCGACACATTCTTAGGTTTATAAATAAAAAAATTCGCTTTAGTAAAGGTTCTGTAGAGGATTTAGTCTATAAATAGAGATACTTGGGAAGCAGAATCAACCATGATGACCAAGTAACCTCACCCCTTTATTTCCACTCTATTAAGCTTTTGTAATAGTTCATCTCTAGTCTCTCAGCTTACTCTTGTGTAATTCAGTCTCAATATATAGTTCCCTTAGTTATCCTTGCAATTCAGCATATTTACATGTTCAAGGAAATTAGTTTGGTTAGATATGTGTTTCTAGTACTCACTAGTAAGGATTATATATCTTTCCCTCCATACTCAACTTGTTTAGTTTCATTCAAAGATGAATGATCCTAAGAGAGATATTTTAACATCTTGAATTAGAAAAGACTACAAAGGGGTCAAACGGCCTGGCCAAGAACCTTAAAGTGGACCATTGAACCCTCCACAGAGCCCAAGAAAGGCCAGGAAGGTTACCACGGTCCATTAATTGGCTGGTTGTAAGTTTCCGGAAACTGCCCCAGGAAGGTGTCTCTCACAAGATGCCTAGAAGGCCGATTGTGATGTTGACAAATTTTCAACTAGTTTGTCAAGTGGCCTAATCAAATGTGGTTTCTCCCGTTGTCATTGTTAAGGACTACAGACGTCTAAACAATTCATGAGCTTAACACGAACCATACCTTTGTTTGTAAAGAAGATTTGCCACTGATTTGGGTAAACTTCAAATGATCATATCTTTCAATACAAAATGAATTAGATGGCCCATTACCTATCATATTAACTATCTTTGAGTCCTCTTTCTAATGATGCCGAGTTTTCTTAATTCCAAGCTCATATAAAATTTTATGCCTGAAATAGTGAATCCTACCAAATAGAGAATCTTCATGACCCACTTGAAGGTTGATGGTGCTAAATGGACCATCAAGCCTCTATTGAAGTTAGTTTGTCAGCTTTTAAGTTAGGGTTGCATTAGTCTTTTCTCCTATGTATTTGGTACTTAAACTACATCACTTGGTCCTTCAACTATGTAGTTTTACTTAACCTAAGCCTAATAATCTCGTTGAAAACTACTTACAACCCTCATTCTCTTAAAATCATCAAACTTATAAAGAAAAGATAAGAAAGAGGTGACAATTTCTCTCAAAAATAAGCATAGGTCTTTTTCATGTTCAACCCCAAAATTTAAAGGATTTCTCCGTAGCTTTCGTCCCTAAGTATGTGAGATTTCACTAGTGGGTTATTTTACACCAATAAGTCCCTAGGATTCAGTCAATTCTTCAGGTTCTCCATAAATTATTCAGACATAGGGGATACTAAATCTTAGGGATCCATTGAGATTTAGTTGTTATAGTTTCTATAATATTGATCATATGTTTCTTTAAGAATTAGTGTAGTCCTATATATAGAACTTAAAAGCCCTAGAATGTGTTAATTATGAGCATTTCTTCAACTATACTTGTTAGAAAGATTAGTTAGGCAATCATGCTTCAGAATTCGAATGCCATATGTTTCAATACATGTATGTTGCATTCTCAAATAATTATTAGTATTTTGAGCTACTAAGTATTTCAATTGTATTTTAGATCTACATATTTATTTGGGAGCATAATTAGCATCGAGTTTCACTAGGGTTCAACATACCCTCAAGTCCTAAAACTATTTAACCCAATAGGTTTTGTAAGTTCCCTGTTGGGAATTAGTTTTAGTGATCACGTCATAGTCTTTCTTTTATAAACATGTTAAGGTATATAGGGTCCTTTCGGTGGGGCGTATATATCAGACTCCACGTTTAGTTCACGTGGTTTATGTAAGTTAATAGTATCTCCTATAATCAGATTCATGTTGCATTGAACATGTATTCAACATTTAGTTCAATATTTAGTTCAACATGATATATATTTCATGAATCATGATTAATACTTGGTCATTTCATCCAGCTTAACTTTCAGTTATACTTCAACAAAATGAGTTTCCTTGTTTAGTTTTTATTTTTCTTAGCTTAGTATATATCATGCATTCTCGGTACATTCAAAGTACTGATGCATACATTTACGCTACATCATTGTATGATGTATGTTCAGGCTCTCCTCTTCCAGGTCATTCCTTGTTTGACTTAAAGTCATAATACTCAACAACTTCAATGTTGATTCCTCATTGCTTGATGGTGTTTTCTTTATAATTTTGGTTCAATTAGATCATTATCAGGTATCAGTATTTCTAGAGTTAGTTGGGGACTTTTCTTAGCAACTCATCAATATTAGAGGCTTTCAGACATAGAGTCAGTATTTAGTTGTTTTGGGTTGTTTCTTATTAACATTCAATTACATTTTCACTTGAAGTTCTTTTAGTTTTGACTCACTTTATAGTTATTCTTAATCTTACTTAGTTGTATTTTAGTATGTTTGTGATATGCCAACTCAGGGTTAGCTTGGGGTGACTTGTGATTGTAGGTCCCATGTAGCGTCTAGAGGGTAGCCTCGGGACATGACACATAGAGTTCCTTAATTCTCCAATTCTATAAGTTATATTCTCCCATTGGAGTTAGGGTCATATTCAATTTTCATGGGTTCTTTTCAATCATGATCTAATCAACTATTTACTATCTTCTTATGCATGACTTAAAGTAATTACATGTTTTGATGTTAAATTCACATTAACTCATCCATGATTTTGGAGTACGATCATATGATGAGTCTTATGATCTATAAAGGTTAACTTATGGAGATATGCATGCTCCTTTCTGAAATTGATATAAATAAATTCAAGTTGTTTTGAGAGTAAAATATCGATGTTATTATTGTTATTGTGAAAGGATTTTCAACATACTACTAAAACATGATTTTGAAAGGGTTTTCTCACAAAAAATATTCATAACGTTGAAACATTTTATCACCTAAGTTGAATCAAGATTAAAGATTTATTCTAAATTAACGTATCTTGGATTGGCTACCTAATTGTGACTTTCGGTGGATAAAAAGACGAATTTTATTAGTGACTATTTCATGGTATTTATTGTTAGCATCGAGTGGAATAGTGATTTGACACATGTCCCATAAATATGTGACACAATAGTATTGTCTTAGATAAACATTAGTTAGTGGATTCAATTTAGGTCAAGTTTATGGTTCTTACCTTGGCAAGTAAGGAAATCTCCATTCGGGGTGGAATAGATACCTGATTTCTCTGTTATATAATCTACATGGTATATGTCGGTTAAAGGTAAACTTCCTACGATAATGAACTAAGGTTACTTTCTAAAGTATCTTAAATGTGTTTTTCTATGATGTTTAGTTTTCATTGTGTTTATGGAATATGTTTTCTAACCTCTTAAATTATGATTTAGCTTGGTGATTGCATGTCAATAAAGTCTCTTTTGCATGATTTGACAACTCTTATGCATTTCTATAATAGATGGTACATTTCATATACTAACACATATTTTTGCCTACATGGTTTTACTAATGTTAGGTACGAAGCTCCTATTTCACGTACTTGTGGCTACTAGATTCTTTTGGGATATTTAAGATTAGTGAATCCTCATGACTCGAGGGCCTAGATTTTTATTGCTTTCATGTCATTTTCATTTTCAAACTCTATATGTAATGTATAGTTTAATTCCCAATCACTTTGTTATGATGTTTTAGATGACTTTTATACTTATGTTTAAACTTCTACTTTTGTCAAACTCTTTTGTATAAAATGCTACCTTTTTAAGTCTTTTATTTTTATTATCTTGTATGATATATGCTAAATGGATTGTGTAGGACCGCTCAAGGTCTTATACTCCATGTCATTTCTAGTGCTTACTTTAGGTCGTGAAAAACATAATATTCAGAGCACAAGGTTTAGAAAGATCCTAGGATATCTCATAAGCCACTTCCAATAGAGTCTTGTTCATGATTGTGAAGTTCACCAATTTATGACTGGGAGACTTTAAGATGTTTCAGAAACTCAACATCTTTCATCACTCTAAAAGTCGTACGATAGCGTTTAACTATATATATCTCTCTCCTAATCCCCATTCGATGATTTTTAGGATATGGCCCCTCAAAGAGCATAAGCCAGAAGGAATATGAATGAGAATGTGGAATGAGAAGCTCCACAATTCTATCAAAAAGCTCCATAAGTTCCAGCCAACTCTTTGGCTGAGCAAGTGGCTGGTGCAGAGTTTAGGGATACTTTCTCAATCAAATAAAGAGATTGTGTTCCTCCTGAAACCAAATATAGGTACGGCGGCGACTAGAGTAAGAGACTTCACTAGTATTAATCCTATAGATTTTCATGGTTACGAGATCAAGAAATATCCATAAGAGTTCATTGATAAGGTGCATAAGTGTTGTTGCTCATTTTTTTTCAAAAATTAAAAAAAAAGAGTATGTTTGATGCGGGTCCTTTTGATTGGGAAAAGTTTAAAGTTGCTTTCCATGATATAGGGTTTTTTTCCCTTGAGATGAGGGAGGCAAAAGTACTTGAATTCACCAACCTTCATCAAGGAAATATGCCTGTGAAGGAGTATATCTTGAAGTTCACATAATTGTCTAGATATGCTCCTACTATGGTTGCCAACTCTGGATGAGCAAGTTTGTTTTGGGTGTGTCCAGATGGTGGTTAAAGAATGTCATACCACTAGATATGGAAATTTCTCGCCTAATGGTTCATCCTCAAAAAAATAGAAGAGAGAAACTTAACGAAAGATCTAGGGAGGAAAAAAAACAAGAATCGTTGATGGTGACATTTCACATCCTAGGTCCGATCGAGATAGGTTCCTCTCATGCTCCAACTCCTAAATTCAACAAATATAGGGGGCCCGACCTTAATCTTCAATGAGGAAATGGTAGTGGATCTTCATAGGCTATTTATGGTAGATATGGAAGAAAGCCTGAAGGTAAATGTTTATCTAGTTCTAATGCATGTTTTGGTTGTGAAAAGACAAATAATAAGACAAGAGATTTTCACTCAGTTTCTAATAACAAGTGAGATAATCATCGATGGGCTCAACCTTATCCTTCTTAAGTACATATTTTATGCACCTCAAACTAGATATGAGCAAAAGGATTTTCCCAATGCGATTACCGGTATATTGAAAGGATTTCATATTGATGTTTATGATTGAAATGGGATGGAAGACAATCAATATATAATTGGTAAGTAAAGATATGGATTGGGTTCTCACTAGTACTAGTAATTAGAAAATGATAGACATTTAGCACATTCACTCCTTTTTTTCTTTCTGATTGGCCATCTAAAAGAAGGAAATACAAGGGGTGTTAGCGTTCTTTCTTACTTCGCTTGCTACTTGGAAAAGAGAGTCGTTGTCATTTTTCGCTTCGTTTGAGAATCAACTGCACATGAATAGGCTCTTTTTTAAGCCTTCGAGGAGGAAGCAATTTTTCCCCAAAATTTCGGGGAAAATCAAATGAAATTCTACAATATTTTCTTTATTAATCATTCTAGATTATTTTCTTTTCATGTAAAGACCATTTCCTTACTGAGTATGTTCACCCACTCTGCCAACCAAATCCTAAGAAAATTTGAAAATCAAGCAAGAAAAAACCTTTTTTATTTTATTCTTCACGTCCAAGATTACATTTGGGATCATTAGATAGGAATGAAAGGTCACTTTGCAATGGATTCTCTTTAACCTCACCATAATGATGGCTCTGTTGTCTTACAGACCGAATAGATACCGTCTGTAATACATGGATCTCTGATCGGGAAATCGTATCCAAGCTTCGTAGCTAGTCTATGCTCTTTGGACGGGAACAACCATTCTAACTCTTCTCGGGGGATTCCACCCACAAACACAAAGTTTATGGCTGACTAATATTGTCCATCATCATTTAGCTATTGCATTTATTTACCTCTTTCCTTGTTGTTTTCCAGTAAAATGAATAAAAAAAGAAATGCCTTTAAGTGAGACAAGAATGTTGGAGTGAAGCTTCCCCAAGTCCATAGATTTGTTTCCTATCCCATCATGTTCTCTCACTTACTTGAATAGATTATTTTCCTTCTCAACTAAAGCTGATCTAAATATCATGTCTACAACCAGCAGTGCCCTATTGGTCTAATTTCTATTTCCCCTTGGTATCGGTAAAGGGGCTGGTAAGCGCTTCCCAAATAGATTCCCTTCTCCTCCTCGGACACCGAACAAAGGGAACCATTTCCTAATCAGGTATGGAACACACAATTTTGTTCAAACTTTCCCTTTGTCTTTACAACTCGATCGGAGGGAGTAGATTTCGTGTAGCAAAATACAAATTCAACTTTCTGAAAATAAGACCTAGTAATTATTGCCTTAGAATGCATGAATGAATCTTGGACTTGAATCTCCAAATTTTGGTTTACTAATGGCATAAGAAAATACAACCAACTTGATATATGATATATAACTAATCAGTTCAATATAGATTTTTGTAATTAAAAACCCCTTCTCAATTTTAATTATTAATAATAAATATAACAACAATTATCAGTATATGTAAACCCCCAAGATAATTTTTAGACGGATATATGTTAGTTATATATGTTCTCGATATAGAATTATCAGATATCAGAAAAGTATCGTACTTACAATTTGACTTTTTAATTGATGGAAAATTGAAATTATGTTTCTGGAGTGCAAACCAATGTTGCGGAAAATAAAACATAAAATTAAAATAAAAGAGAAGAAAGTTATTATAGATATCTCCACATGTTTTTAAGCCATGCAAACCTTCTTTTTCTTGTACGCTTAACAATTGTATTCTACTTAAAAATTTGTAAACAAAATATCTCTCTTGTTTTTGAATCATTTGTTTAACAATGAAATCCTTGAAATTTTAATGAGATATATCTTTCTTTTTTCAAATTCAAAATGTTCATAATTGAGGCTACACAAAATCAGAGCCGAAAAAGGGCTTGATCCCTATGCTACCTTGTCTTTTGTGATGCCATATGTGGGTATGAAGTTTTACATTCTTCCGAATATGTTGATAGACCCTTTTACCCTCTCTACTCCTACTGATGAATCTATTGTGGCTAAGATAGTCTATAGAAGTTTTTTCATCTCCTTATCCCATAGAGTCACTATTGTTTATCTTATGGATCTTATATAACAAATTTCAATGTTATTCTTGGTATGGATTGATTTATTCTTTTTGTACTTATATTGATTATAGAACCCTATAATTCAATTTGTAGTTTCCAAATGATCACATCCCAGAGTGGAAGGGGAGAAATTATATGCCTAGAGTCTGTTTGTAGCTTGTCTTAAAGCTATAAAATAACTTCTTAAGGTTGCATATATAATGTTGTTTGGGTTGAGATATGGATTTGAAACCCCTTCTCTTGATTCAGTCCCCACTGTTAATGATTTCGCAAAAGTATTTCCATGACTTACCCGGTATTCTCCCCGAAAGGAAAATAGACTTCAGTATTGACCTGATCCCAAATATTCAACCTATCTCTATTCTTCCATTTTGTATGGCCCAGGAAGAAATTAAGGAGTTAAAAGAGAAACTACAAGATCTATTGGATAATCCAGCCTAGCATATCTTCTTGTGGTACTCTAGTTTAATTTGTTCAAAACAAAGATGGTTCACTTTCTCTCTGTATTGACTACTAGCAGTTGATCAAGGTTACCATTAAAACAAATATCCTCTTCCATGGATAGACGGGTTGTTTGATAAACTAAAAGAAACAAGTTACTTTTCTAAGACTGGAATCTAGTCAGGTTATCACCAATTGAGGATGAAGGAAATGACATTCTAACGACGACTTTTTGAACTTGGTATGATCATTACGAGTTTTTTGTAATGTCCTTTGGCTTAAGAAATGCTCCGGCCTTATTTATGTATTTGATGAATAGAGTGTTTAGACAATATATTGATATGTTTATGATTGTGTTAATCGATGACATCTTGATTTACTCAAGGAGGGAGGATGAGCATGCAGATTATTTGAGGATTTTGTTACAAGTCCTCGGGGATCAACAACTCTTTGCAAAATTTTGTAAATGCGAGTTTTGGTTAAGATTCATGAATTTTATTTGTCATCTAATTTTTGAAAAGGGTATTGAGGTAGATCTTCAGAAAATGGATACGGTTGAGAATTGTCCTAGACCTCTATCTCCTTCAGATATTAAAAGTTTCTTGGGTTTGGCTAGTTACTACAGAAGGGTTTTTGAAGGGTTTTCTTTGATTTCCTCTACATTGACGATATTCACCCAAAACAAGGTTAAGTTTGTATGGTCAGAAATGTGTGACATGAGTTTTCAAGATAGACTTACCTTAACTCGAATGTTAACCTTAGTAGTAGGATCCGATGGGTTTGTGGTTTATTGTGATGCCTCAATAGTCTTCTAGGTTGTGTCCTTATGCAAAAAGGAAAAGTTATTACTAATAATTCACTACAATTTAAGGTTCATGAAAATAACTATCCTACTCATTATTTGGAACTAGCAAGGGTTGTTTTTGCCTTAAAGATTTAGAGGCATGACTTATATAGTGTTCATGATGATGTCTTTACCAACCACAAAAGTTTGCAATATGTGTTCAATAAAAATGATCAAAATTTTTGCCAAACGATGTAGCTTGAGTTGTTAAAGGATTATGACATGAGTTTCTTTATAATACCGGAAAGGTGAATGTGGTGGCGGATGCTCTTAGCCGATTATCTATGGGTAGTGGTTCTAATATTGAAGATGATAAAAAAGAGTTGGTTCAATATGTTCATAGATTGTCTTGATTGTGTATTCAGTTGGTTAACTCCACCACATACGGTGTTATGGTTCAAAATGGTTTTGAATCGTCTTTGTGGCAGTTTGAAAGCCAAGCAAGGTCTTGATCCAATTTTAATTGAAGTGAAAAAAGCAGTTCTTAAGATTTTTGTTGAGGCTTTCTTTCTCGGGGGGATATGGTGTACTTCAATATCAAGGTTGGTTGCATGTTATCGATGTTGGATTTGAGGGTTTACATTTAATTGGAATAGTTCTCGATATTCCATTCACCCGAGAGCCACCAAGATATATCATGACTTGCGAAAGTCTACCAGTGAAATGGGATTAAGCAGGATATCACATAATTTGTGCTAAATGTCCTAATTGTCAACAAGTGAAAGTTAAACATCAAAAGCTAGGAGGTTTATCCCGAGATATTTACATTCCTACTTAGAAGTGAAAAGATTTGAATATGGACTTTATTATCGGTTTACCTCGCACTCAGCTACAATATGAATCGATTTGGGTTATTGTAGATTGTATGATGAAGTCATCTTATTTCATCCCCGTAAAGGTGTCTTATTAAGAGAAAGATGCTAAGTTGTATTTGAGGCAAATGTTTAGGTTGTATGGAGTGCTCATATCTCTAATCGTGGTACAATTTACTTTTTAATTTTGGAAATCTTTTCGAAAGGGCCTTAGTATTCGTGTTAAGCTTAGTAGGTCCTTTCACCCGTAAACCGATGGGCTAGTGAAACATACTATCAAAACTTTATAAGATTTGTTGAGAGCTTGTGTGATTGACTTCAAGGGAAATTGGGATGATCATTTGCCTATGATTGAATTTTCTTAAAATAATAGCCATAATGCAAGCATTGATATGACTCTGTTGTAAGAGATGTAGATCTCTTATAGGTTGGTTTGAAGTTGATGAGGTTGCCTTGATAGGTCTTGATATGCTTTAGGTTGAAGTTGATTTTTACCTCCTTGATACATGCATTATGTGATTGCCGTCATTTTAGGCTTTTAGATCATCTTCTCACCCTGCTTATGATGTCTGGAGTTCCATTTGAGGATGAATGTTTTCAAGATGGAGATATTGTAACACCTCGGATTAGAAAATAAGAAAAATGCAGTTTTAGGCTGGTGTATGTGTATATGGACCGTAGAAGCTTCTACGGACTATAGATGGCAACCGTGGAAGTGAGAAAATAATATCCTAAAGCAAGTCTCAGTATCTTTTTTTTATGATTTACCAGAACACCCCTTCATTCCATGTACGAGTTGTAGATAGGTCTCATAGGTGAACCCCCAGACATAGTAAAATTTTAAATCTTAAAGCTGGTTCCTACTGATAGTATGTACAAACCGTAGAAATACCTACGATCCATACATGGGATCCATTAAAATTTGTCAAATTAAGATTCTCTAAATCATCATCTACGGTTGATTAGTAAGATCTAAAGAATGACCAACAGAGTGTAGGTCTAAACCGTAGATGGGGGTTGACAATTATTTTTAAGGATTTAAGTCTTTTTCTTAATTGTTTTAGCCCAAGATGTTGTCGTTTTGCCTTCCATGCTAAGCTATATATAACATTTTTAAGCCTCAAATTATCCTTTTTCAACTCATTCTTCAATTTCCTTAAAAACCTAAGTTATCCTCCCAAATTCTCTCAAGAAGAAGAAGAACTAGGTTCAACTACGAGCCTCTAATCCTTCAATCATTGTGGGTTTTTAACATCAATGTATTATAGTTTTCACCAATGGAGTCCTTTCCTCCATTGGGTTCAAAAATTCTCCAGTTCTACAAGTTATATTTTTCGATCAGAGTTAGGGTTTTATTCAATCTTCATGAGATCCTTCAAAGTATAACCTAATTAACTATTTTTATCCTTTTATGCATGACTTGAAGTAATTACATGTTTTAAAGTTGAATTCACATGAGCCCATGCATGATCCATGATTTTTGGACTATGCTCATATGATGAAGCTTATGGGCTATTAAAGGTGAATTTATGAAGTTATGCATGTTTCCGTATGAAATTGATATCATGAGTTAAGGTTGCTTTGATAGCAAAACATCATTGTTGTTGTTGTAAAAGATTTCTCACATACAACTCAAAACATGATCATGAAAGGGTTTCCTCACAAAAAGGATTCATAAGGTTGAAAGGTTTTTTCACTTAAGTTGAATTAACATTAAGGAATTATTCTAAATGAACCTATCTTGGATTGACTACATAATTTTGTCTTTCCATGGATAATAATATGAATATGATTAATGACTATTCCGTGTTATTTATGCTTATCACCGGTTGGACTAGTGATGATTACCCATGTACCACATGTTATATAAAGTCTTAGGCCTAACTCACACTCCAAAATGTAGCTCAAAATGGGGAGGATTGTCCAAGCCTTATAAGGACTCCACCCTTCTTATTAACCATCGATGAGACTTTTGTCATTCTTTGACACTCCACCTCACGTTTAGTTCTTAGCATCTTGTGCATGGGAAATTTTTGATTTTGGGGCCCCCAAAATCGGCCGAGACGGGCCCTACTCTGATACCACGTTAAATTAGGTCTTAAACCTAGCTCACACCCCAAAAGCTAATTCAAAGGAAGGAGGATTGCTCAAGCCTTATAAGGAGTCCACCCATCACCATCTATGTGAGACTTTTTTCATTCTTTAACACCAGAACTATGTGCCACTATAGGATTGTCTTAGATAGACATTAGCTAGTTGATTCACTTTAACTTATATTTATGGTTCTTACCTTGGCAAGTAAGGATATCTCTTTTCAGTGTGGGATAGACAATGAATTTCATGTTATAGATCACTTGATCTATGTCCGTCAAAGGTAAACTTCCTACAATAATGAACCAAGGCTACTTTCTAAAGTATCTCACAAGTATTTTTGTAAGATATTTAGCTTGCATTGACCATGATTATGATTTATGTTTTCTGACATATTATTTTGTGATTTAGCTTGGTTATTGCATGTCATATAAAGTCCCCTTTGCATGATTTCATAACTCTTATGCATTTGTATCATACTTGGTACATTCTATGTACTAATGCCTACATTAATTCACCAATTTAGGATCCGATATTTGGTACTTCATGAGGTCGGTATTTGGATAAAATAAAAATATTGACTTCATGAAGTCATTTGGATGAAATAAAAATACCGACCTCATGATGTCGGTATTTAGATATAGATGAAATAAAAATACTAACCTCACTAGGTCGGTATTTAGATGAAAGATAAATACCGATCTCATGAAGTTAGTATTTAGATAAAGTAAAAATACCGACTTCATTAGGTCGATATTTGTATGAAGAAAAAATACCGACTTCACGAGGTCGGTATTTGGATGAAATAAAAATATCGACTTTATGATGTCAGTATTTGGATGAAATAAAAATACCGACCTCATGAGGTCGGTACATGAATTTATTCCGATCTCATGATGTCGGTATTTAGATGAAAGATAAATAGCGATCTCATGAGATCGGTATTTAGATGAAGTTGACCTCATGCAGTCGATATTTGGATGAAGAAAAAATACCAACTTCATGAGGTCGATATTTGGATGAAATAAAAATATCGACTTCATGATGTAAGTATTTGGATGAAATAAAAATACTGACCTCATATGTGGGTATTTGGATAGGAATGAAACAAAAATACAGACCTTATTAGGTCGGTATTTAGATGAAACATAAATACCGATCTCATGAGATCTGTATTTAGATGAAGTAAAAATATCAACCTCATTCGGTCGATATTTGGATGAAGAAAAAATACCGACTTGATGAGGTCGGTATTTGGATGAAATAAAAATACCGATTTCATGATGTCAGTATTTGGATGAAATAAAAATACTGACCTCATAATGTCGGTATTCGGATATTGATGAAATAAAAATACCAAAAATAAAATATTTTTATTCATTTATTTTATTTAATACCGACGTCAAGAAGTCGATTTTTATTGTAATTAATTTTTTTCGCGAAAAATACCGACCATTTGAGGTCGGAATATTTTTTCCCTTCTTATTTTGACTAAAAACCAACTAGTTTTATTATTTTTAACAATACTGACCTCTAGAGGTCGAAAATTACCGACATCATTTGAGATCGGTAATGTTTAGGTCGGTATTCACTATTTTTGAGTATATATACTCGTGGCTAGTAGGTTCTTTTGGGCTATTATAGATTGGTGATTCCTCATGATCTCTTTGGCTATTGAAGATTGGTGAATCCTCATTAATATATTTCATATTTCATAACTTCATCATGTATTCATAATAAAAAAATCATGAATCATCCATGAATTCGTATGAATGTTATCAGATATATATTTCATTTTAATCAATTCTTTTTCATTACTTGCATCAAAATATGTTCATAAGGTAATTACATTATAGATTTCATTAAATTCAAATTAGTCACATTATATTTTAATTTTGTTCATTTATTTCATTATAGAACGACATCAAATTGTATACTCAATCAGTACTTTTACCCTTTTTTAGGAAATGTATATTATTTTTATATAAAAAAAATTTATAGATTAAAAAATAAATTAATATGATTTTATTAAAAGAAGTAGAAAAAACAAAAAAAAGAAAGCGATAATGTACGAAAAAAAGAGAAAAAATGATTATTTCTCAAAATTAATATTTTAAAGTAAAGTTCAAAGGTTTAAATAATTGGCATAATACGTAAATATGTGTTCTCACTTATTTCAATTCACATTTATGTTTTTCTTTTTTAGTGTCAACAAGTAAACATTTAAATTTATATGATATTGAATAAATAAATACATACGTATTCATAATATTATACATAACAATTCACATTTTATATAACGTTTTACCTTATATTATGTCACGTATAATTTATATGTCTATTTATGTACACTCAATTGTGGGGCATAAACAAGTTAAAGATATTATGGCTAAATAGTTTCTGCCCCTAGAAAACAAAAGGAGAGATGTAGAAGGTAGGGATGTGTGGGGTGAGGGACAGGAAGTTGAATGAGTAACAAATGGAATAATTAGGAAAGGTCACATCAATGTCACGAGACAAGTTTAATTCCCTCAACCTCCCATGCCCATAGACTATAACATGAAAAAATACTATTAAACAACTCTCTGACTTTGCTTTTATTACACTCTCTACGACCCGCCTCCGAAGCCTCTTCTCTTGGGCGACTTCACTTTCCTACTCTTTCATATATATATATATATATATATATATATATATATATATATATATATATATATATATATATATATATATATAAACACATTGTGTTTTTAAAAAAAATATCGACATTTTTAATTTTATTTGGTATAATATGGATATAGGTTTTTATAGGAGCATTTATAAAGAATGTTAATTAAGTGTCGTTAAGAATATGTGTAATAATAATTAAAATATTATTATTAATTAATGTCATTAAAGATCTTTTTTGGCGCAGTAGTGTATACACTACTCAATTCAGAGGCGTATTTAGGCGGGGTTATCGTGTTTACGTGAATCCATGCTCCTTTTCCGAAATCATATATAGTAGTGTTATATTTTTTTAAATAAATATTTAAATATAGAAGTGTGAACTTACATTCGAAGTATCATATACTATCGTGCAATGATGATTGGGTGCACCTCTCTAAAGGAGGTTAGAAATATGTATCTCTTATCTATCTTTTTTATTTTCCGTTCTAAAATTGGGTAACACATCTAAGAGGTTTTGATGGATAAAAAATAATTTTAGACTTGTAATTTTAATAATTTTCAGTAATAAGAGCCTAAATGTCAAATCGATTAAAATTTTTATCTCAAATTTACATTTTTGTAACAGTACACCCATCATCTCAAAACTCAGAATACGACTATGCTACTCATGGTCATTTGTTTTGAAATAAACCGTGGAGCTTTATATAGACATTGCTATAATATAAAGAGAATAATAATAATAATAATAATAATAATAATAATATATATATATATATATATATATATATATATATATATATATATATATATATATATATATATATATATATATTAGAAGCAGAGGATTGTAGTCATTCGATTGTTTTATCCTGGAGATTTTTAATACTGAAATAAAAATTCAACAAAACAAAGAGATTACATAGTTTCAAATATAATATTGTTATTTCATTAACTAAATAATCTCAAGCAGTGTAACGAATTTCGACACTATCATGTATTATCTGTGATTGTGTACGTTCCACTTTATTTCATAGTAATACTACTTGTGAAATCAAAATATTCTTCTTTAATGACTATTCAATTAAATTATTATTTTTCTCGCCCTTATTTATATGAATTAATTTAATTGATACATAATTTTTTTAAAAATTAAAATTTATAGTTTAAAATAAGTTATATGTTTTTATATGAGTAAGAATAAAACAAATCATAATTTGAAGTTAAATTATTAGTAGTAAATATAAAAATATATTTCTTTTCAAAATTAACTTAAAAGAAAGTTAAGCCATATATTTTTTTTTATAATAAGAAATATCAATTATATTTATTTTTTTTAAAAAAAAAAGATAAAATGAGAGTGGATGATAAAAATAGATTGTCCTGTTGGTGGGGGATATTATTAAAAGGGAAGGGAAAATGTCAAATTAGAATAGCAAAGTTCCTTTTGTTGCGTTTGGCATATATTATGGTCACCACCATCTTTATATGCTTGTCTCCTGCCCCTTGTTACTACAAACATTCATCCCACCTTCTTTTAATTTTCCCCTTAAAATACCCATTTTATTCGTTTCCAAATCACACATTCATTCTTTCTTTTTACCAACATATTATATATGAAATCTCAAAAGAAAAGATAGCTGTTACTCCACGAGATCCAAAGCTTGACTTTCACCTGCCCCCATCACTAAAGTCGAGTCATATGCACTGAAACTGGAAAAAGAAAAAAAAACGTGCGTTTTCACCAAAGTGTACAACACTTTGGCACAGAAAATAGAATTAGGAGTACACAGCTATAACATCTAATTTCCCGTGGTTATCCTATCTCATACGGATGATTTGGGATTGATTTCCTCAATAATCTTTGCAGTGCTCACAAAGTATGGGTTATCCGTGGGTTCTAAAGTTACATAAAAATAATTATAATAATAATAATAATACTAATACATTAAGCTCTTGCTTCCATAGTTTCACCGGATCCAATCCCCATCAAATCCTTATAGTCTTCATAAACTTGTTTTATCCTTAAATATAATATGTGAGAAATTGCTTTTATTTTAACGTTAACAGGAATCAATCCTGATTTTTTGTTATATCTTACATCTTTTCTTTTTTTTGTCAGTACTAGAAGGTTATAGAGCTAATTGCTCTTTCTTTTGAATCGTGAAAGGTTATTTTCCTTGTTAGTATAGTAGGTGTAAAGAATATTTTGTTTCTGCTATCCCTTTTAGAAAAAAGAAGAAAAACAAAAAAGGTGTTATCTTAGAATAGGAAAATTCTAATCGTTGAAAATCCCAATTTTTTAGAGTTGAGTATTAAATGATGGTAGCTGTTATTTGCAGGTATTAATTCAAGAGAGAGTAGTTGTGAATGGCTTCATCTTCTTCATTATCATCTTACTCACCATGTGCAGCATGTAAATTCCTTCGTCGTAAATGCCAACCAGAATGTGTATTTGCACCTTACTTCCCTCCAGATCAGCCTCAGAAATTCGCAAATGTTCATAAAATATTTGGAGCCAGCAATGTGACAAAGTTACTAAATGAGTTGCAGCCACACCAAAGGGAAGACGCCGTAAACTCTCTTGCTTATGAGGCAGACATGCGCCTTCGAGATCCAGTCTATGGTTGCGTTGGTGTCATCTCTCTTCTCCAACACCAGCTCCGACAGCTACAGCTAGATCTTAGCTGTGCAAAGTCTGAACTGTCAAAGTATCAAAATGTAGGAGGAGGCACCACTCCTCATTTGATAGGAGGTGGAGGGAGAGATCATAACCAACTATTGTATCATCACCATCAATTTTTTCCTAGAGATCAGCAACAACAACAGCAGCAGCAACACATAATCCGCCGCACGTCACTTGATGGAGGAAGTAACAATTTTGATACAGGTGGATTTAAAATTTAAACTTCACTGCATAAAATTACCATTATAATATTTATTAAAATTGTAGTAATTTTTCAACTTTTTTTTTATAGGATAGCAGCATACAACATGATGAAGATCACAGGCAGGCACTATCATCAGTGTAATTATATATCTCGAGCATTTTATAGACCAATATTATTATTATTATTATTACATGCATTTAATTACTCGATCTAGAGTTGTTCATCCATTGCTGCTTTCACCTTCCTTAGTAATTATTGAAAAGAAAATAGTTCACCCACCTGCAGCTGGATAAAAGTTTCAGTACAAATATGGAATTGCACAAAGCAAAAATCCTGATCCGAATTGCAATAAATATATTCCCCTCTTTTCCATTTATTTGTACGATTTTGATTTGATATAAAATTTTAAAAAGTAAGAATTTTAAATCTTGCAATTTAATTCAATTTTCAACTTATAATCTTATCCCCATTTCCCCAAATAACCCTTAAGGGTATGCCATGAAAATATTTATCAGTTTAAATTAATTGATCTCTCTTTCAGTAATTCTATACAAAACTCGTCTCTTTAGTTTGTCATAAAAATAATGTTTACTTTTATATTTGGGAACTTTTTTTTAAAAAAAAATATTCTAATAAAATGCTTTTGTAATTATATAACTCTTCGAGTGACAGACAAAAATAAAGTAAACAAGTGTTTTTTTTAGTTTTTGTACGTACCCTTTGACTTGAAAGAATCAGAGGTTAAAATCTCAACTATGGCAATTTTGTATTTGTTTATGAATCTACTTGTTAAAATTCATGCTTGTATATATATATATACCCTGAATAAAGCAAAGATATATAGGTGATGATCCCAACTTAAGGGATTATACATAGAATCAGAGATTTGATGAGTTTCCCGTTTCATGTCTTCCATATGTGTTGAGAAGGAGTTGTTGAACACATTAACTAGTGAAGGACAATATAATTAACAATCAAAAATATTAAATCAGACACCTTTAAATGCACAAGTATTTAAGGAGGCCATTCAATTTATTTATTTTTAATTTTTTAATACATATTGTCTTTTCCTATTTTGACAGAGGCATTTTAATACATTTAATATATTTTTTTAAATTTAAGACCACAACATTTCAAAGTTTTTCCACATTTCAAAGTTTTTCCATTGAAACAGAATCAATCAAACAATTTCAAATGAATGAAAATAAATTTGTGTTTAGATATATGATATTTTTATTTAGGAAAACCGTAGCAATTTAGTTGATTCATTACCTAAACTCCTATCTTGTTAGTGGGGATCCGATTCTCCACGTTGTAATCTTCTGCTTTACCTCCAATTTTTTTTTAAAGAAAGTAAAAAATATTTTCAATTCATGATTTGAATACGCCGTATGGATTCTTAACCATAAACAAGCCTCAGATTCTCTATAAAGTATGATTTTGGGATTTCAAATGGTGATTTAAATTTTTTTAAAGGTAAAACTTGACTGATAAACTTATGTTTTGTTTAAATAAGTTTTAAATTTTGCCAAAAAAAAATTGTTTGGTGTAAAAAGATTATTCATACCACGTGAAATGATTATAAATAAATAATACTTTCTCCATTTCACAAAGAATGACATGGTTTGACTTGACACGGAGTTTAAGAATATAAAGAAGATTTTTAAATCTTGTGGTTCTTTATTAATGTTAGGCCAAATATACAAAATTGTCCTTTGATCTTGTGGCATTAAACATGTCATGTGGAAAGTTGAAATTAAAATATCACCAAAAAAAGAAAGTGATCATCTTCTTTAAACAGATAAAAAAGAAAAGGATATCATCAAAATATGTGCTTATCGATACGACATTGAGAATATTTCGATATCTTATGAAATATGATTTGCTTATTCAATAAAATTGTATAAAATTATGAAACTATAATACTTAATAATTTATACAATTTTCATATTTTAAGAAAAAATAAATATATACAATTCAAATTACATATCAAAATAAAACTTAAACTCCATATTATTTTGAATTCATATTATGATTATGTATTTATAACATATCTAAATGGGTCCTTAGAATTAGGGTTTTCATTTTTAGAAAGCAAAAGAAGAAAAGAACAAAATGTAGTCACAGTATGATGATATGTAGTACTAGTTTTGGTGCAAACTGCAAAGCAATGATGGTATTTTGCCCTTTTTGAACTGTAAATGTTGGCAGTACAGTGCAGGTAGGTCTCTTTTTTCTCTCTACGTACCACTTCAAACACCTGCACACGTTTGTCCTCATTCTTTTATTATCATATTATGTATCAAACTTCAACAACAATTGATACAATATATATCGAGGATTTTCTTCTTTTAGAAATACATTTCAGACATTGATTATTGGACCGATGAGTGTCCGGTGAATTATAAAAAAGATTTAATCAATTTTAACTTGCATATGATTCATAGAAAAAGAACAATTATTAGGCCAAAATGGCAAGTTATATAGTAGATGAGAAAATTTGAAAAAATGACTATTATGTGACATAATTATAATTTTGATATGTATCATTCATAGCTACTATTTAAGAATCTAAGCAAGAATAAAAAAATCCTCTCAACATTATTCGCCTCTCCATGTCTCTTTTTTTTTTCCTCTCTTCCTCGCCCTTCACTCTCATAGCATGTGTTAAAAATACTCGATTTTAAAATACATGATGGAATGAATAGAGTGCATTGTTTTGAAGTCAATTTAATAGCGATTTTTAGTTATATAGTTGTTGAAATCTTGCCTTTTTACACATATATAGTAACCTTTTCCTCAATAATATTATGTATAGTGATCATTTGTACAATGCACCCGATGACGATCGACCAAACTCATGAATGGTATCTTTTCAACAGTTGAGTTATTGATTCTTTCCTTTTGGCGACAACAATTCTATGGGAACATTAAAGATTAGAACAGAAACAAAGGGGCTCCATTAACAAAGTAACTGGACCTACTCTACTGCCCAACTTAAGAACTTGTCACTCTATACGTTTCAAAACTCCGGGCTAGGGATGTACAAAATCAAATAGAAAATTGAACAAAATTGTAAATCGAGTTAAATAGAAAAAAAATCTCACTAGTAGTTTGGTTTGATATTGAAAAAGAATTCGATTATATTTGGATTGGTTTGATTTTAACTAAGAAAAACCAATCCAATATTATGTATGTAATTTTAAAATTTTATTTTATACATAAAAATATTTACTTTGATATCATTTAAAAGTATTTCTTATACTATTTCATAGTTTTTATCTTTTAGTATATTATTTCAAGTTTAAAACTTAGAATTCAGAATTGTACATTAAAGATTATAGTTATAAATATTGATAATTATGATAAAACTTAAATCAAAATCAAATTAATACTAATGCATAAAGAAAATCAATTCAACACTAAGAATGAAAATAATATTGAATATTATTTGTTCTTTAATTTTACATTGATTTAAACAATTAAAATACATAATATAAGTTTAATTTTCCTTAAATATTTAGTAATGTAACTAATACTTATTAAATTTATTTTAGTGTGATTTAGTAATTTTAAATTATGATTATTTTCATTTTGACTTTACAATATTTATTTTATATGATGATTTCATTATTATATTTATTGATTATTTTTGTGTCATCAATACTCATCTCATATTTTGTGTTTTTTTTATAAGTGGCAAATTATATAATTGTATTTTGGTTGGATAAGAAATATTTGGAGCACAAATTAATTATCTGTTTGTATGTAAACTTTATCGAAAAAATTTAAAAATCTGGAAAAATTCGAGGTTTATTAGCTTGGTTTGATTTATAAATTTAAAAATTCGACACAATGGTTTGGTTTGGTTTGTTATTTGAAAAACCCGAACCAACCCAAGGTTGAAAAATTCAAAAAAAATCCAAATTTTATTAGTTTGGTTTGATTTATAAATTTAAAGTTTTTACACAAATCATTTGGTTTGATATTTGAAAAATCCGAACCAACCCTGTCATGTACAGATAACACAAAAATATGTCTTTTAACTTGACTTCATTTTTATATCGAAAAAGAGTCTAAAGTGTCTCTCAATTATTTTAATTGGTACGAAACTATCATTTATCCACTTTTCAATCTCCAAATATCTATGACGCCAACCTTTTGATTCAGAAATACCCTCGATTTAACCACCTGACTCATATATTTCCTTATTTTTATCATCTCTCCGAAAGTTAAATAATTAAATATTTATTTATTATATTATCTAATTTGATTGGTCCAAATTTACTCCTCTCAAATAATAAATAAGAAAAATCACATGTAATAATTGTTCTGATACAATATGCTTGAAAATACTACTAAAAAATCATTTATTTCATGATATTTTTACATTGGCTTATTTTAAATCAATACTAATTTTTCATAACCGAGCTCATAACTGGGGTCCTTTTTTTTTTTTTTTTTTTTTTGTTTTGTTTCTGGATCCATTAAACATGTGAATATGAAGTTCATATAAAAATATTATTTTTAATTAATATAACATTTTCTAATAATTATTTAATTCTCTTGTTCATTCCCTTCTTTATTTTATTTTTTTTCGTTCTTAATTAGGATATCAGATTCATAAAATTGAAATAAACTTACATGTTCATATTTTTTAAAATTTATATTATTACCATGGTGAGGTTGGGGGGGGGGGGAGAGGAGAAAAAAATTATTTTTATTGGTTAATTATGAATTTTGGGTATACTGATTTTAAACTATATTTTATCTAATCAATTATTTCTATATGAATGTCCTCGTTAATCCAAGAAGAAGAAAAAAAGAGGAAGAGAGAGGAAGTAAACAGGGGGCGGGGGAGGAGGTGATTTTCCTATGGAATCCAAAATTAGGTTAATCATATGAGCTCATATATTAAGTACTTTTAAATTATTTTAGTGAACACGGGCATATAATATTGCCCTGTCATCCACCATTTAAGTGTGGGTCATTAGAATTAAGGGCATTTTTTTGCGGAAAAATTACTTAAATAGCTATCTTTTGATAAATAATTATTGATTTTAGCAATATTTTTTATTTATTATCATTTATAGCAGTATATAACAATATTATGACAAATCTGTAATATATATTAAAAGTGAATTCTATATGCAATATATGTGTATTATAACTATTTTAAAATATATTATGTTTGTTTGGTAAGAAATTGACACATTATATTGCACGTGTATTAAAATGTGTGTAAATTTTTATTCATCAATAAAACTTGTATTATATGTGCTTTATATATTGTTCTCTGTAATATGTATGAAAATTGTATTATAAATATATTAAAAATGATCAAGTGAAAAGAAAATGATATTGCTATAAATGGTAAATATTTTCTTAATACAGTATATTTATGTAAGTTTCCTTTATTAGCGAAAAGGTTGACGTCAGGGGTATTTAGGGGCCGAAAAGTAGACCGAGAATAATTTTGTACCAATTTAAATAGTTAAGGGGCAATTTAGACCCTTTTCCATTTTTATATTTTGTCATCTAATATTAAGTCTGCACAAATATTCACTTAAAATATAAAGTTCAATAAATAAACACGTGCGTCTTACGCGACATCCTACATGACAATCTATGTTCATCATGATGTTCTACATGTGTTACGTCATGTCTATTTGTGCACGCTCAAAGTTGAATTGCCAAAATAAATATATGTTAAAATTTCAACTTAAATGACATATTTATGTATTATGTCTATCCCAAATGTTACTAAGCAAAAGATATCAAAATTAAAACCATATTAATTAGAAGATTAATTCGATAAATTTATAATGAAGTTATATTGGTTAAAGCTCAATTAAGAGGTTTGGCTGTAAATTTGGTGGTCTACTCAAATAATTCATACGGTCCGTATTTGCTGTATAATATTGTTTTTGGAAGTCTTAGTAATAGTAATATTTACGTGAAGTCCTTTTTCAACATCTATCTTGATTAATGTTGGAAGTTTTATAGAAAGTGTTGTTTCCAATCTGTGTTATAAAATCAGAAATTACTGGTTCTAATAAATTATTTAGAAACACGAAGTAACTGAGAATTTTTATAACCAGTAAATAAGATGAACAGAAATTTATTTGTAAAAAATAATTTAATCTGTAAAAACATACCAGAATCTGGAATCCTCTTATTGAAAATTTAGGAAGAAAATCAAGTCCACTGAATTCACAGTGTCCCCTTAAGGAAATTATTCCTCTCTAGTATCCGAGGTTTGATTTGGAATATAACCTCCCAGGGTAAAATGATTTTAATCAGTAGAGTATAGATACCAAAAACTCTACTGTCAGCGAATCAATCCACAGCAGGAAAGTACACGAAGAAATATGTGATTTTTTTAAAGAAGGAAGATCAGAAAAATTCGTAGTAATATTCTGAAAACTGAATGGTATTTATAGGCAAGAAGAATATATTCTAAAAGGTTGCAACCCTTTCAGAATTAACACGACCATTAATGAAAGGTTGCAAACTTTCAAATGGTATTGACTGTTCCTGAAAGTTGCAACCTTTCAGAACAGTCATGGCGGGAAATTTTGAATATAACGGAATTTAAAACGGGTCACTCACGCGGATCCGAGTCGGGTCGGGTTTTAACTAAAAAATTGAAAATATTTTGGTTATCAACTAATTTATTGAAAATAATTTTTGGCCATTTAAATTAATTAATAAATAATTAAAATAAATTTTGCCCAAAAAATTATCTCTCGATCGATCATTTGCCAAAGCCAAAGCCAAAGCCGAAGCGAGCGAGCGACGACGACGACGGCGCAAGGGGGGTCCCTCTTTCCAACCCTTTTAACAATTAATAGGAATGTTTATTTATTTAAACTCTCCTATTTTCCTTTCCATTACCGATGAGGGACTATTGCCTTTTTCAATAAAGCATTAGAGGACTTTTCAAGTTCCCAACCTTTCAAGTTCTAAACCTTTCAAATTTCTCTCCTTCCCTCTATTTCCCATCAATTCTTGCTACATACCCAACAATCCTCCACATTGATGGGGAATAGTTATAACATAGGAATGCACGGACAATTGTGTACTTTACAAGCAAGGATTAATTGCATCTGGATAAGTAGGTTTCCCCTTGGACTTTCCGTAGTGAACATATGTCGGATATACTCAGTCAATCGGTAGATGTGATATCTTTGAACCGTCGAACTTTGGTGTATACCTAGACAACCATATGTCACACAATTAACCCTTTACTGTTTGTGATTCTTACGGTTGTGTTCGTTTTAGCCATGAACACCTCCTGGTTTCATGAGTGTATAGAGAATAGGCTTTTGACATAAATTCTCTTTGAAGCGGCTTCCACTTCACACTCACATAGGTGATTTCTAACCGTGTCATCTCGTAGATACACTATTTGGTCAAGTCTACCAAACTTAGCAAATCATTAAAAACTTTAAGCTTTATTACCTCATTAACAAGCCTTAAAGTCTTAACCTTTTCCTGAACATTGTCTTCATCATGAGAATGGATTGAGTTATTTGACAATGTCGAACCGTCAACCACAACTTTGTTTTTCTCCTTGAATCTATCTCTTGGGATCTCCAGTCTGCTAGATAGAGTTACCGTCATGCTGACTTGTCCTAAGCCGTAAACCCATTCCCTTAGATGATCTTTCAACTGCCTCTCTCACTAGGCCCTTCGTTAGTGGATCTGACACATTATCGCTTGACTTTACATAGTCAATTGTGATAATTTCACTAGAGAGCAGTTGTCTTATGGTGTTATGTCTACGTCGTATATGACGAGACTTTCCGTTGTACATAACGCTCCCTGCCCTACCTATTACTGCTTGACTATCGCAATGTATGCAAATTGGTCCGATAGGTTTGGGCCAGAATGGAATATCCTCTAGGAAATTCCGGATCCATTCTGCTTCTTCACCAGCCTTATCCAAAGCAATGAATTCAGATTCCATTGTGGAGTGAGCAATACATGTCCGTTTGGAAGATTTCCATTGTGGAGTGAGCAATACTCGTGGATTTTACATCATTTGACCCGGTGATCCAATTTGCATCACTATATCCTTCAATTACAGCAGGATATTTATTATAATGCAAAGCATAATGTTGTGTCCATTTTAGATAACCCAACACACGTTTCATAGCCATCCAGTGAGTTTGATTCGGATTACTAGTGTACCGACTCAGTTTACTAATAGCACATGCTATATCTGGTCGTGTGCAATTCATAATATACATCAAACTTCCCAACACTCTGGCATATTCCAATTGAGAGTCACTTTGACCTTCAATTTTTTTAAATGTACAACTTAAATCAATAAGAGTTTTGACTACATTGAAATTCAAGTAATTGAACTTATCCAATACTTTTTCAATATAATGAGATTGAGATAATGCTAGTCCCTGGGGAGTTTTGATAATCCTGACCCCTAAGATCAAATCAGTAACTCCTAAGTCTTTCATATCGAACTTATTGGACAACATGCGCTTAGTAGCATTTATATCATCAATTTCTTTACTCATTATTAACATGTCATCAACATACAAACAAACAATGACTTCATGATTCATAACATTTTTGATGTAAACACATTTATCACATTCGTTAATTTTGAATCCATTTGCCAATATTACTTGATCAAATTTAGCATGCCATTGTTTGGGTGCTTGCTTCAGTTCATAAAGTGACTTCACAAGTCTGTACACTTTCTTTTCTTTACCAGGAACTATAAACCCTTCAGGTTGTTCCATGTAAATTTCTTCCTCTAACTCTCCATTTAAGAAGGCTGTCTTTACATCCATTTGGTGGATTTTAAGATCATGCACTGCTGCAAGTGCTATTAACATCCTAATTGATGTTATCCTCGTTACTGGAGAATATGTGTCAAAGTAGTCCAGACCTTCCTTTTGTCTGTACCCTTTGACTACCAATCTAGCCTTGTATTTGTCAATAGTCCCATCAGGTTTCATTTTTCTTTTATAGATCCATTTTGATCCTAAAGGTTTATTTCCTGGAGGAAGATCAATCAATTCCCAAGTGTGATTGCTTAAAATTGATTCAATCTCACTATTGACTGCTTCTTTTCAATAAGTTGACTCTGACGAAGACATAGCTGCTTTAAATGTTTGAGGCTCATTTTCAAGCAATAGTGCTACAAAATCTGGTCCGAAAGAAACAAATTTTCGTTGTCGAGTACTTCGCCTAGGTTCCTCACTAGTTAGAATATTTTCCATTGATTCTTCTCGTGGTCGTTTAGATCTTTCACTTGTTGACTCACTTTCAGTTTTATACGGATAAATGTTTTCAAAAAACTCTGCATTATCTGATTCAATTATCGTATTAACATGAATCTCAGGATTATCAGATTTGTGAACCAAAAATCGACAGGCTTTACTATTCACAGCATATCCAATAAAGACACAATCTATTGTTTTGGGTCCAATTTTAACCCTCTTAGGTAAAGGAACCTCTACCTTGGCTAAACACCCCCACACTTTAAAATATTTCAAGTTGGGTTTTCTTCCTTTCCACAACTCATATGGAATTGATTGTGTTTTTCGATGGGGTACTCTATGAGTATTTTATTAGCTGTAACAATGGCTTCCCCCCAAAGATTTTGCGGTGAACCAGAATTGATCATTAAGGCATTCATCATTTCCTTTAATGTTCTGTTCTTCCGTTCTGCCAAACCATTTGACTGTGGTGTATAAGGTGCAGTAGTTTGATGAATAATACCATATTCCAAACATATCTATGCAAAAGGAGATTCATATTCTCCACCCCTATCACTCCGAATCATTTTTATCTTTAGATTCAATTGGTTTTCCACTTCATTTTTGTATTGCTTAAATGCATCAATTGCTTCATCCTTACTAGTAAGCAAGTATACATAACAAAATCGAGTGCAGTCATCAATAAAAGTTATAAAGTACTTTTTTCCACCACGAGATGGTGTTGACTTCATATCGCATATATCTGTGTGAATTAAGTCTAAAGTTTTAGAATTTCTTTCAACAGACTTGTAAGGATGTTTAACAAACTTACTTTCCACACAAATTTCACATTTCGACTTATCGCATTTAAAATCAGGCAATACTTCTAAATTAACCAATTTTCGCAAGGCTTTGTAATTAACATGTCCCAAACGGGCATACCATAAATCACTTAACTCCAATAAGTAAACAGAAGCAGAATTTTTATTGATACTGTCAATAACCATTACATTTAGTTTGAAAAGACCCTCATTGAGATAGCCCTTTCCTATGAACATTTCATTATTACTTATTACAACTTTATCACTAACTAGGACACACTTAAACCCGTTCTTAACGAGTAGTGCAGCCGAAACTAAATTCTTCCTAATAGTAGGGACATGCAGAACATTGTTTAAAGTCAACACTTTGCCGGATGTCATTTTCAACATTACTTTGCCAGTTCCTGCAATCCTTGCTGTTGCTGTGTTTCCCATGAATAAATCTTCATCGTACTCAACAGGAGTGTATGTTGCAAAGGCTTCTTTTGCAGAGCAAATATGTCTAGTGGCACCTGAGTCGAGAAACTACTCCTTGGGATTTCCAACTAAGTTACACTCCGATATCATTGCACACAAGTCATCTGCATCTTCTATTTTTTCCACGATGTTTGCTTGATTTTTGCCTTTGCCTTTGTTTTTGTCCTTTCTTGGAGCATGACAATCAGCAGATCTATGACCAGCCTTGCCACAATTATAACAGTTGCCTTTGAAATTCTTCTTGGCCTGTTCTGACTTCTGCCCGTTGGACTTCTTTCTCTTTTTGTCTTTGGTAGGAGCTTCTTCAACAATATTAACTCCAATGATTGTTGAACTCTTACGCGACTTCTTTTCGGTATTTCTGTTATCTTCCTTAATCTTGAGCCGAATCACAAGATCTTCAAGCTTCATTTCTTTACGCTTGTGCTTTAGATAATTCTTGAAATCATTCCACGAAGAAGGCAACTTCTCGATCATTGCAGCCACTTGAAAAGCTTCATTTACTACCATATCTTCAGCAATCAGATCATGGAGAATAAGTTGAAGTTCCTGCACTTGTGATCCAACAGTTTTACTATCTGTCATTTTATAGTCTAAAAACTTTGCGACCACAAACTTTTTCAAGCATGCATCTTCAGTCTTATATTTCTTCTCAAGTGCATTCCACAACTCTTTTGAAGTTATTATTGCACTATAGACATTATATAAGTCATCCTCTAAAGCACTCAAAATGTAACCTTTACATAGGAAGTCTGACTGTTTCCATGCTTCAACAATCATAAATTTTTCCCTGTCTGGCATATCATCAGCAGGAACTGGAGTATCTTCACTTGTAAATTTCTGCAGACCAAGAGTGGTAAGCTAGAAAAATACTCGTTGCTGCCATCCTTTAAAATTCACACCTGTGAATTTACCCGGTTTCTCTGCTTGTGATACAAGAGGTCGGGTTGGTGCAGCAACAACCACTGTAACACCAGTGTTTTCCATTTCTGATAAACAAAATTGATACAGTATAAGTAAGCAATAAAAATATAATTGCAGACTTAAAAGAGTATAAAATCACAAAGATTTTTGTCTCCACCAGAAACACAGATTTAATAATTTTCTTAAGATTGTTTCCAATCTGTGTTATAAAATCAGAAATTACTGGTTCTAATAAATTATTCAGAAACACGAAGTAACTGAGAATTTTTATAACCAGTAAATAAGATGAACAGAAATTTATTTGTAAAAAATAATTTAATCTGTAAAAACGTACCAGAATCTGGAATCCTCTTATTGAAAATTTAGGAAGAAAATCAAGTCCACTGAATTCACAGTGTCCCCTTAAGGAAATTATTCCTCTCTAGTATTCGAGGTTTGATTTGGAATATAACCTCCCAGGGTAAAATGATTTTAATCAGTAGAGTATAGATACCAAAAACTCTACTGTCAGCGAATCAATCCACAGTAGGAAAGTACACGAAGAAATATGTGATTTTTTTAAAGAAGGAAGATCAGAAAAATTCGTAGTAATATTCTGAAAACTGAATGGTATTTATAGGCAAGAAGAATATATTCTGAAAGGTTGCAACCCTTTCAGAATTAACACGACCATTAATGAAAGGTTGCAAACTTTCAAATGGTATTGACTGTTCCTGAAAGTTGCAACCTTTCAGAACAGTCATGGTGGGAAATTTTGAATATAACGGAATTTAAAACGGGTCACTCACGCGGATCCGAGTCGGGTCGGGTTTTAACTAAAAAATTGAAAACATTTCGGTTATCAACTAATTTATTGAAAATAATTAATAAATTTTGCCAGAAAAATTATCTCTCGATCATTTGCCAAAGCCAAAGCCGAAGCGAGCGACGACGACGGCGCGAGGGGGGTCCCTCTTTCCATCCCTTTTAACAATTAATAGGAGTGTTTATTTATTAAACTCTCCTATTTTCCTTTCCATTACCGATGAGGGACTATTGCCTTTTTCAATAAAGCATTAGAGGACTTTTCAAGTTCCCAACCTTTCAAGTTCTAAACCTTTCAAATTCCTCTCCTTCCCTCTATTTCCCATCAATTCTTGCTACATACCCAACAAGTGTTTGATTACGAATATGAGTTTTTGGTCAAATACATTTTTAAATTATATCATTAATTTAAATTGCATACTTAAATTATCCTTCTTAGCAAAAAACATTTTCAAGTATTTAAAATTTAATTACTTCCATACTTTAGTTAAATTTTTTGTCTAATAATTAATGGATTTTACGCAAAAACATGTTGCAGAACTGACTACACATAATTTCATTATCAGTTGGAAAAAGCTTCCACACCCGCACCCACCTCCCCCCCCAATTTTTTTTTGAGACCCTTATTTTATTGAAAGAAGTAAAGTTTGAATGGTGTTGTAAGGAGACATGATCTGCTCTTTTTCTCCTTTATCAACTTAATGAAGCTGAAAGCTTAAGTTTACATCATCTTCACCTTCTGTAAAGCCAAAATGTAATTAGATCAACAATTTCTTGGGCAATTTGATATTTAAAGTTATTAAAATTTTGAATTTCATATGACACTCGAATTTTATTCTCCATCATTAAGTATAAAAGTCTTAGGTCAATGAGAAAAAAAATTTCTACGAATAATTTTTTAAATTCATATCAGCTGAAAAATAAATTAAAGCAAAGTTGCTAATAAAAGGATTTACAAAGTGTTTTTGCCAATAAGAATTTAAAATAATAATTTTATATGTATCACAGAATGAAGAGATTTGTTTAATGTATAATGATTTCATTTTGCTAAGTGTAATATGGATTACACATATTTTTGTATGAATTCTGTTAATTTTTGTCAAATTTTAACAAAACAAGTTGTTAAGCTTAAACTACTTGAAAGATATTTTTTGTTAAAATAATTATGTCAATGATATAATTTAAATTAGAGATATAATTTTTAAATATTTTTAGGCAAAATTTTTTATGGATACTTGCAAGAAATTCTCATAAATAGGGGCGTGTCAAGAACATCATCATTTAAAATATTTCACTCGATATAAATGTATTTCTTAAAATTTAACAAACTCTTCTAATATAAAGTTACTAAAAACCAAAATCTAACAAAAAAAATTATTTTAAAGAAAATCTAATACTAAAAAATTGAACAAAAGAATTTTATTTCTTACTTCTAATTCTTTGTTCTTCTCTCTTTTTCAAAGTGGAAACACAGCAGGAATATATACAAGTGAATCACTCCAAAAAACAAAAATAGAAAACAAATGTTCTCAAAGTATGATTCAACCGCTACTAAATATCCCATGAACATGATGATTTCAAAGGGAAAAAAAGATTTGTCATAATGAGTAATAATAACTCATTAAAAGCTAATAAAAAATAATAAATAAGTTGTTACTATTCATAGCATCCTTTTCTAGTTGTCATGATTTTTTTATAATCAATTGATAAAAAGTTTTATTTGTTATAAATACATTGAATTAAATGGATTGTCCATTACGCTTATAATAAATTTATTCTTATCATGGATATGTATTCCCAAGGTGATGAATCTTTTTGGGATAGAAATGTATCTACTAATGTGACATTAAACATGGTGACCTTTTGGTTGATTTCTCTACCTATAAATAGAGATATCATTCACCATTGTAATATACACTTGAATAAGAAAGAAAATTTCCCTTCTTCTATCTACTTCTCTTGTCTTCTTCTCTTTATGATTATATTCTTATGAGTTTGATTTTATAACACGTTATCAGCACGAGTCTCTATCTAATTGAGAATGAGTTCTTGTTTTTCTTTAGCTCATATTTTGGTTGATCTCGTTATGAAGATCAAAGTATTATATGCATAAAATCAGGTATGTATTTTCTAAAATATTTTATGATTTAGAATAAAATAGTATTCAGTCACTAACAATTATCAGGAACCGAAGACATATACTACTATTGGTTGAGTATGACATGCTATACAAAACTTCTTAAATGGAAGAAAGGTATAAAATTTTAATAACATGAGTTTGAATATAATTTTGATTGTTTTGAAAGACTCAAAGAATAAATCATGTTGTACTTCGGCTTATTATACCGTTGGTTAAGGGTAAGACGATGGATTCAAGTTTCATCGCACCAAAAGGGTAAGACATCATGTTAAAGTCCGGATGCACCATAATGAAAAATATTTGAGGATAAGACGATAGATTCAAGTTCTATCGCATCAAAAGGGTAATCAATTAGAGTTTTGATGCACTGTGATTGTGTTCAAGTCCCATAGAATTTTGGCGTAACACGCCTTATATGGGTAAGACATTGAGTTTGATCCAATGCACCATAGCGATGATAAAATGATGATTAAGAAAAATAATATATTTTGATGAAATGTCTTGAAATTCATCACATTGAATTTGCTCCATTCATTGAAAAGAATGTGGTAGCAAGATAACTCTGAAATTCGCCTGTTGACTTGCTCCATTCAATCATATGAATATGGTAGCAGTGAATGATTAGTCTGAAAGATGACAAATAATTAATGATATGAATAAGGGCGTAGAGAGACAAAATTATAATAGTCATCATTGTGGTAATGATAAAAGGAATGACATTATGAGTTCTTCAATATGTGAAGACAATTTTTATTATCAAAATGGTATGAAAGGTCATTAGACTTGTGAATGTTGTCAACCCAATAATTTGACAAGTTTATAAATCCTCTATCATGATACAAGAAGATAAAGTGATGGCACACTTGATCTTTCAAAGTGATGTTGAGTGGTGTCATGGAAATATGATGATTAAAGCCATGACAATGTGCTTATAATGCAAATTTATGAAGTACATATAAATAATTAGTTCATTCCTTGAAGAGAATGTGACTTGTGATGAGTATCGTGAATGCTCGACCATTCTATAAGAGAATGGGTCAAGATGTGATAAAATCATTATGGATTGGATATATGCCACAACTTACATCTATGAAAGGTTTGAGAAAATGATATATGTCACTTCTCATCTCTATGGGAGATTTGAGAGGAAATAAATTTTATTTGGCAGAAATGACTAATTGTATTTTACGTTTTATACGTCACTATGGTATGTATATTGTGAACCACCTCAAGGGCAAAAGAATGAAATAGTTCTTGCCTATAAGGATTGTGGTCATTATTGTGTGGCAATACAAATTTATCATTGGTTGTGTATCTATGGTACAACAAAAGTAAAGCAAGAAAGACGTCTTTCTCGTAATGATTTTGACCATGACAATAATAATATAATTTCCTCCTTGAAGGAGATGCTCACCATAGGGATGGTTTCATGCAATATGTGATAGTACACAAAATTAATTGCAAGCTCTAACGAGTTGTGCTATTACCAGAGGAATAATATTGGGGTTGTAGTAAGTCTCAAAAGAAACTTTTTAAGTTTCGAATGAATTGAAAATAAATATTGAGACTATAAATCACTACAACCAAAGAGGGTTATAAATGTTTATGTAAAAGATTACTCACTTTTCCTCTTGTTTATTCCATACAAACATGTACATGCTGATGAAATCACATGTAAAAGTAAATTATAAATGTACTAAAATAAAGATCAGTTGGCATGACTGATTGACCATTCCGATTAAATGTGATGCAAACGTGATTGAGAATTCAGGTGATTTATATGATGAAGAAATAAAGATTCTTCAAGAATTCTTTTGTGTTGCTTGTTCTCTTGATAAAATGATCATTGTACCAGCTAAGGTTGGGATTGTAATCCCCTAAAATTTTTGGAACATATAAAAGGGTGAATATGGGCTCGTTCACCTGTCATGTGGATCATTTGCAACTATATGATTGATACATCTATGCGATGGTCATATGTATTTTGTTGTCAACTTACAAATTGGTTTTTGTAAGGTTGTTTGCTCGAATTATTAAAATTAAGAGCACAGTTTCAAACTATGAAATTATATTGATAATGCTGGTTGATTTAGCAGAAATTGTATGCCTCCAATTATAGCTAAATCATAGTTATGAGAACAAAACTCCCAAATAAGATTTGGTATGAGATAATTTTATTTAACATGTAGCAACACATGTGTGCATCAAACCAACAAGGTTTCCCCATTAAAATTGGTTCAGGGTCAGGAACCATATAATTTTCATCTAAAATGTTGAATCTGCTGTGATGATTTTAATTGCTCCACCGCGCACAAAGATGAACTTCCAAATAAGGTTGGAAGGAATGTTAGATTTTCTAACATTAGGGGAGAGATGATTGACAGCTGAAAATTATGTGTGAGGTTAATTATGAATTATCTAGATCCTCGTTAAATAAGTATGTGAACTTAAAGTTCAAGGGATAATTCAGTTGCATAATGTTGCAAATCAGTTGCCAAATGAATGCACTGACCCTATGATATAATTCAGCTGGAAATGCTCCAATGTGAAGTCCTCGAAGGACAGTGTCTATGACACACCGGAAGCGTAATAGACCAATCGATTATAAATATAAAATTCCTTGAAGAAAGAAGGAGAAAATGATCAATATGGTCATGATAATGAGACAAGTGCTATAAAAGAGCACATTGACATAGCACTTCATAAAATCTTGAAAAAGGTTCAGGTACCTGAAATAATGAAAAATGAAGAGATCTCGATAAGTTATGTCTTGTTGGAATCGATATCAAATAACCGTCGACGGTATATTTGATATGAGGTAGCGCTCGATGATATAAATTGTGACGAGGATCTTGAATTTAAATCTGTCATATAGTGTGGACAGATAAATGGTTGGCCAAGTAAATGCACAATTCAAGTATATTTTGTTTCACTTAGAAAAGTGACATTTTGGACTTGTAGTCTATAAATCAAGGTATAATGTTAGTGGAGTACAAATAAATTATTATGCGATAGTATAACCATAAGATATCAAATACGATTTGTGCCTTGGGGCATAAAGGTTTATCGCAAAAAAATCTTGACATTATTGGAGATGTTTTCTCCTTTGGTGGATGCAATGAGGTTTGTTTTGATCTGGTAACATATGAAAAACTTGAATGCATGTAATGAATAATTGTAATGTCTAGCTAAACAATGAAGGTTATATGAAAATCCTTGAAATAATCGAGGTGTCTGAAGTATATAAGAGTTTGAAAGAAACTTTTTCAATAAAGCTTCAAGAATCCTTATATGGATTGAAATAGTCTAGGAAGAAAAAAGGGTACAAAAGAATGACCCTAATTGTCCTTGTATTTTTATGAAAATGTCTTGGTAAGACAAAATTTTGTCTTGACCTACAGATTGATAATTTGACAAATGAAATATTTCTCTAACAGTGCACATACACTGAAAAGTTTTGATGCAATTTTATATGGATAAATCACATTCATTGAGTACCCCAATGATTATGAGATCACTTGACAAAAATGATGATTCAGTTTGATCTCAAAAGAAGGATGAAGAGTTTCTTGGTGATGAAACTCTATCTTGGTGCAAGCAGGGCACTAGTGCATCTTACTAACAATATTTGATGAGATATTTGTTTTGCAAGTAAATTTACTGGCAAGATTCAGTTTCTCCCCTATAAAAGGACATTGAAATGGTGTTGAGTACATGATTGAATATCCTCGAAGGACCATAGTTATGGGTTTATTCTATTCCGATGAATCCAAGACAAAATTGATTGGTTACGCAGATGCGGAATATTTATCTGATCCGCATAAAGCTCTATCTCAAGCACGCTATGTGTTTGCATGTGGAGGCACAATAATATCCTGGCGATCAATGAAGCAAACAAATGTTGCTATGTAGAAATAAAAGTCCTCTATGAAGCAAGTGGAAAGTGCGTCTGGTTGAGATAAATGACACACCATATTCAAGAAATGTGTGGTTTTTCTTTGAAAAAAGAATATACCAACCACAATGTACGAAGATTGGAGACATCGTCACAAGAAATTAAGTGATGTTTTAATCAGGGCGAGTATAATACGTGTTGCACTCTTTTTCCCTTGACCGAGGTTTTTCCCCACTTGGTTTTCCTGGCAAGGTTTTTAATGAGGCAACAAATAGTGCGTATCAAAAGATATGTGTACTCTTTTTTCTTCACTAGAATTTTTTCCTACAGGGTTTTTCCTAGTAAGGTTTTAACGAGGCACATTATCTATGGACATCCAAGGGGGAGTGTTATAAATACATTGAATTAAATGGATTATCCATTAAGCTTATCATAAACTTATCCTTATCATGGATATGTATTCCTAAGGTGATGAATCTTTTTGGGATAGAAATGTATCTACTAATGTGACATTAAACATGGTGACCTTTTAGTTGATTTCTCTACCTATAAATAGAGATATCATTCACCATTGTAATATACACTTGAATAAGAAAGAAAATTTCCCTTCTTCTATCTACTTCTCTTGTATTCTTCTCTTTATGATTATATTCTTATGAGTTTGATTTTATAACATTATTAGTATTTTATGATATATTTGAAAATTATATTAATATGTAAAAAGGTATAATTTATAGTACTTTTCATATACTTTTTGAATAATATCGATCTAAAATTTTAATTTATGATATCAAATCAATGTAATCTTATTTAACTTTAAAAATTAGTTAAATTGACTTTTAAAAAGCGTAATATGATAACTAAAAAAGGACGAAGGGAGTATTGTAATACAATAAAACATTATTAACAAATATTAAGTAATGAACCTTAGATTATTTTTTTTAGATATTGGAATCATTTTTGAGTAATCTTTTACAAATTTCAAAAGGAATATTATGGAATAAGAAATTTTAGGGGGATTTTCACATGAGTATAATGAATCATATCTGGTGTCCAGATTGTGAACTAGACCTGAATAAAATAATATATATAATTTACATAAACATTGGTGAAGTTTAGAACTCCTACAAATCAAGAATTTATATCTAACACTACTAAAAAAAGGCCAAAAAGAGATCTAGAAAAGAGACCTCACGAGGTCTCTTTTCGAAAAAAAGAGACCGAAAAAGAGACCTCAACGGTAGGTCAGTAAAATGCAGGTCACTTTTTTACAGACACCTCATGAGGTCGCCAAACGGAGACCTCACGAGGTCACCAACAAATTATTTGATTTTATAAAAAAAAGAGACCTCATGAGGTCACTATTGTATTATTTAATTTAATTTTATATTTTTTTATATAGAGACCTCATGAGGTCACAGTTTTATCATATTATTTAATTTTTTATTTTAATAAAGAGACCTCATTAGGTCGCTAAGATATTATTTAATTTAATTTTAAATTATTTTAAAGTAGAGATCTCATAAGGTCTCTTTTCTGCATTTATTTTTAGAGACCTCGTAAGGTCTCCATAATGAAATTTACGAAAAATATAATGCAGAAAAGAGACATGTTTTCTGCATTTATAAAATATAAAATGTTAATTAGAGACCTGATGAGGTCTCTATTATGAAATAACTGAAAAAATTAATACAAAAGAGAGAACTCATGAGGTCTCTTTTCTGCATTTATAAAATAGAAAATGTTAAATAGAGACCTCATGAGGTCTCTATTATGAAATATCTGGAAAAATTAATGCAAAAAAGAGACCTCGTGAGGTCTCTATTATGAAATATTAATGCAAAAAAGAGACCTCATGAGGTCTCTTTTTCTGGGAAAAAACTGGCAGAAAATTATTATTTCTGCGGCTTCTCATCACCTGTCATTTTAATTCAGTACCCAAATCAAACTCAAAGAGCTTCAAAAACTCAATTGAAGCAATACATTTACTAAATATTCTCTTATCAACTCAATTGCAACTCACTTCAACATAATTATATATTAAACAAAAACCATGATATCCATAAGTTATATAATACATTCCAACGTTATCATGTATTCACAAAACAAATAATTCCCATCACAAAATTATAAAGTTAATAAAATGATCCATAAGTTAACTATCACAAGTCTAAATTTCACTAATGTGGTAGTGTGTTTGCTACATAATCATCACTTTCTTCATCACTACTAGTCTCATGGGTCATATTTCTTTGTTGACCATACATTGGATATTGAGTAGGTTGAGATTGAGGAGGTCGAGGAGGGAAAGTGACATCACCAGAACAAGGGGGAATCCCTCCTAAAGCAAGTAATGCATCGAATTGAGCCTTAAGACCCGCAAACTGTAATTCCAACCGCCTTTCCCTAGCCCGTGATTCTTCGGCTTGGCTAGATAGCTCAACAATCTTTTTCTCCATAGCCAAATTTTTCTTCATTGATTCATCATGATTTGAACTATTTAGGCTTTAAAACTCAGAAGAAAATTTACGAAAGATTTTATGCGGCATTCCATATGCATACCAATATCTACTCGGACCACAAGTCAAGTCTAACCAAACTCTCTCATCCTGTTCTTGAGTAAGTGGCATACCTCGATTTTCTTCCAGCAGAGTTTGTTGTAAATCCTCCAAAGCTTGAAGATATCGATTCTAAATTGAATGTTATCATATGAGAATATAAATTTAGAAAATAAGTAATTATTTTTTAAAATTAGAGGCTTACATAGGTCACTTCAGCTCGCGGTTCAACCCACACGTCTGGATCTTCAGGATTTTTCTTCTTTCTAATGTGTGTTTCCTTAAATGCCTCAGCTTGAGTTATCGGTCTTCCTAGTTCCTTTTCCTACATAAAATAATAAAGTTATAATCAAGAGTAGTTAAATGTTAATACATAAAATATATAAACACAAAGAAAAATGATACACACCAATTTCCTCATCACACTTCCTTGACTTTGAGCCCCACTTGTGTGTAGAGAACCACTCTTAGTAGATGATCTTGCCTTTTTACCGATCTCACTCATCTGCTTAAATCTTGGATCCTATTTCCAATGCACGAGTAATTTTGCCCAATCCTCCGGTATAACCCAGCTAGGTTTGCTGTTATCTCTACGAGCTTTATTAAACAAACTAGCAAGAATATCCGTAGCTTTCTTGTGAAAGTTTGCACAAATTTTGGCCTCATGTTCCGGACGCCAAACACATATTTTCTACAATCAAAGCATAAATTATTGTATTTGATAAGTATTAATGAAGACAAGTATTTTAATAGTGTTAAACAAATAAATTCGAATATACCCTGAACTCCAAAAATATTTGTCTCTTGAGATTTTTAGGAAACTTGCCCCATGTAGGATAAGCATCTCTATAGAGTTCTTTGATTGCCTGAGAAATGATCCCCATAGCATCATCTGGATTGAAACTGTAATACAAAGTTTTAACATTTACAAGTTAAAATAAATACAATTAAATCATATAATAATAAACATACCATATTTTTTTAAAAAAAACTTACGTGTAGCCTTTAGGCTAAATGACAAGTCTATTATGCATGTCCCTCATGCCAACTTGTGTATTGTCATGACCAGGTGTATCTGACTGATTTGTGGTAGGAGTGTTAGGCTCAAAACTATTACCTTGAATGCAAAGACTCGACATCATAAGTTGTGAAGCAGATGATGATGATGGCTGTGAGTCTGCACGGTTGTGAGTATTAGTGCGAGAGACACTAGACGTTGGTCGATTATCCTCTGGAGGCAAAACACTGTATCCCTGTGGGGTAGCATTCCCTGATGTGGTCATCATCAAAGGTACCTGTGGGGGCGGCTGAGTATATTCCAGTGGTGGATGCATATAGGTCGAAGGAGGATTAATATGTGGAGGCACGGTCGGCCTAGAATAGCAATATGGCAGAGTATCTTTTGGTGGGAGAGATGCTGTGTTGTCTGATCTTATATGTATACCTGTTTGTTGTCTACTAACCATACCTTCTTTTTTATTTTTTTATTTTTGGGGCCATTATAAATATCTTTATTTTTACATTTACCTGTCATCTATTTGTAACAAAAACATTCAAGTCAAAGGTTGTTAGATATTGAAGATATGAGAGACAAACATCATCCAGTAGCTTATCTAGCAGTTCGTCACTTTTTAAAATAAAATAAAGCCACAACCACAAGTACAAAATAATATGGAAAACAACATCTAATAAAAGGCACACGAGAATATATGAAGTTGAAGTTATTGAAATTAAAACAAAAGGCACACAAGGATAGATTAATAAATTACTCTCTGTATCATTAATAAATCTATAAAGCACTCAATACGGAGATACAATGGTAATTACTAATCCTCCTCGTCCTCGTCCTCATTCTCATCCTCATCCTCGTCCTCGTCCTCATATTCATCTTCATCCTCATCATCATACTCATACTCATTTTCATGAATAGTTGCATTTGCCCCTTCATTTGTTATTTCTTCCATATCAACCTCTTCTAATATGTGTTCAGGATGCTCTAAATCATTTTCTAATTCAATATCGACGGTGTGGTGAACAATTGATGAATCATCATTTTGGTATGCAACATCCAACACGTTTTCAACTTCCACACGGCCCATGGGTTTGGTTTAATAGCCACCTACCAATCAGCTTTATTTGGACGCAAGGGATAAGGAACATAGTACACTTGCTTAACATTTTGTGAAATAATAAAAGGATAATAAGCTTCATATTCCCTTGTGTGCTTTACTTCAATGATATTATATTGTTTGATTTCTCTCGTACCTCATGAGGTCTCTACTTGTTAAATTAAAATAATAATTTAATTTAATTGAATAGTTGAAAAATTAGAGACCTCATGAGGTCTCTAATTTTATGAGAATTAGATTAAAAATTTAAATTTTTTAAATAAGTCAGGTAAAAAAAGTAAATATTCATTAAATTGACCTCACGAGGTCTCTCCTACATTAAAAAAAAAAGATATTAATTTAAACAGAAACCTCATGAGATCTCTTATTATTGACCTATTTTTGAGGTCTCCATTTCTAGGTCTCTTTTTGGCCTTTTTTTAGTAGTGTTCAAGGTCATATTTTATCACATCATATTTATACAATCTTCGTAATTATCACGATGTTGCTCTAAGAGGACTACCTATTTGATGAATGCTCTAGAAGATTTTGATATTTTCATAAAAAATGACACCACTCTATACTCATATAAATCTAATCATCAAGTGTATTTTGTAGAGTAATAAACCATTTATATATAAAAAAAGAATTTAATTTAAATGTATAATTCAACTTTACTCTATCTTGCAGTATGATACTATTTTCACATATCATAGGAGGAACATAATTTTATAATGCTTACTTATTAACTAACAACTTGTTATTACCCATGATACATACTGTTTAAATAATTAGATAGTCATGCATATCTTCTATTACCATAATATATTAGTATTAATTAAATTAGATAAGGAATTGGAAGATGGTGTCCTTGATAATTAAAAAAAAATGAATAAATAAAAAGACAAAAATCTTAAAATATTGGGTTACAAGGTTAACTTGAATGGAGAATTGTAGTTGTTTACTGTGGGGCATTGGAAAATAATAAAATAGTGGAATTAATTTTTAATGGATAATTAGTATGTGATAATTACTATGTTATGTGTGATTAATGATTAGGAATTAAGCTTGGTATACGTGAGGGTGTACTGATTTTTAGGTTCCGAGATCACATTCATTGAGTGGATAAATTGTAATTTGGCTTAATTTCTTATTATTTATCATATTATGATTTAAGTATTCATATATTGACTATCAAATTAAATAATAGGTGTATTATCTACATGTATTATGATTTAAATTTTGATATATTAAGATAGATAATTAATTATTGGATTTGTATTATACTAATACCACTATAATTATGTCAATGGAGGGATAAAGACTTAACCCTAACCTTGAAACTTAGGAACATATTTTTAGTTTGAGTGAGTTTTTTGATTTAGGCTAAACCTATAGTAATATGGATCTTGTTAGTTTCAAAACCTTATTATGATTATTTACTTGAATAGATTGTATTTGGTAGATTGGAAGCAATTTAAAGCTTTATGAAAGGGGAAGACTCAAGTCCTAAAGTGACTCAAGTCCCCAAGTGATTGTCCGACTATTTGAGGCAAGTGAATTTCTAAAGTCTTATTAAGTGTATGGAATGCGTGTATTTCCTTGTGGTATATGTTTGAGAGTAATGGGAATTAATGATGGGTTGACTTGTCCACATTGATTAATTCTATCGATGCAAAAAAGGTTAATAAAATGGTAATATGATAAATTATTTTTGTGTGATGTGTTGAGAATGGAGAATGATTTGAAAGACTTGTTGAATCATTGTTTATATTGAATCGTGATTGTATTGTTGTGAATTGTTCAATGTTATGAAAATGGTCATATCCTTTTTATTTGTGTGAACATGTCATTTGCATTATTCTAAGACATGGTTGTGACAAGTGTTATGTGCATTGAGAAAGATGAGAACTTTAAGAGGATGAACCATTCTGAGGGACGTATCGCGCACCGCGATGGATACTATATCTCGAGGGACGTAACGCACGCCGCGATGGATACTATATATCGAGGGACGTATCGCGCGCCGTGATGATTACTATTATCGAGGGTCAAATCGCACACCCAATGGATACATGAACAGATATGTCCTTCATGGGTCCCGGACTGAGAGACAATGGATGTGTATCACTAGGTCAAAGATGCATCATTGCACATACTTATCATTAGTGAACTTGATATTGTGTTTTATTGATCTTGTGAATGCCTTTTCGTGAAACTTGTGATTGATAAATACCGAGCTTGTTGTTGAGGATGTGTAATTTTTTAAAGTGTTATTGTTGAGGATATGTAATTTGTCAAAGTGTTGTTGTTGAGGATATGTAATTTTGTCAAAGTAGTATTGTTGAGGATATGTAATTTTTCTAAGTGTTGTTGTTCTGCTATGTGCTATGTAAACAGTGAGCTTTTAGGTTGGGCTGATCTTTTTGCAGGTTGTAGTTGTGGACGTTCAGTTGGGGTGGTAGGAGTACCCGTATTTTATCCCCTTAGATTGTGTTTAGAGGTTTACTTGGTGAGTATTGAGTGGTATGGTAATCACCCCTTGCTTCTACACTTTTTTTTGTAGGTTACTAGCCCGGACCTTTATGATATATTCTCTTCTTTTTTGAGGCTTCTTTGAGATTCGTAAGGTAGCTGTTTTCCATCTCAGCGGACCTAATTACTCCTGTTCATTATTATGTTCTACTCTAGAAACAATGTCATATGAGACTTATATTTTCTTTTAATTCAAATGTAATACTTTAGAGGCTTCTACACGTAACAACCAGATTTTGGATATAATTTAAGGTAATAGTAAATTTTCACATTTTATTGTAATAGTTAAGTTTTAGGGTGACGTGTCTTTGTGGGTCGTGACACAATCAAGGACAGATGTTCACAAGGAGGATATATTGTAAAACTTCAAAAAAGGAAAAAACTTTATTTGGCTGTTGTTTGAGTTCTACGGGTCCAGTCTACGGGCGTAGAAGGTATTCGTAGAAACGGGGTTGAATTTTTGGGAAAATTAAGTATCACTACCACATTACACTGTTGACAAGGACGATCTGTCAAATGTTTTACGGGTCGTAGATAGGTCTTGTAAAAAGGTCCCATTTTTACTAAAATTTTAGGATCAAAGGTGTGTTCTACAATTTGGGTATACAAACCAAAAAAGGTTCTACGGGTCTGAAACCAGCCTCATCAAAGTTAGCTTGATTTTAGGCTTCGGTACTTGGTCTACGATTTACCAGTACAGATTGTAGAAATTTCAATGTCTGTAGATCATACTCGTAGATCGAGTCGCCAGTTATCTTCTAAGGAGTTTTTGGGTCTTTTCCCTATGTTTTTAATACATATGCTATGTGTTTTGACCCATATTCTAAGCTCTATATAAGTATTTTAAGTCCTAAAACTAACCATTCTTAATCATTCTCCTTACTCCCTAATTCCCTCCAAGTTTTACTCCAAATTTCTCTTTCAGGCTAAGGAAGAAGAGGCTAGAGTTTGACCTCAAGGTATCCATTTCACCATAGCTTTTGGGCTTTGATCATCAAGATATGTTAGAGTTTTATTCAATTTCCATAGATTCTTCTAAATTATGATGCATTTAATATTTTTCTATCTTCTAATGCATGAATTGAAGTACTTTGAATTCATATGAACCTATGCATGATCAATAATTTTTTATTATGAAAACATGATGAAACTTATGAACTACAAAATATGAATTCAATAAGATAAACATGTTTTTTGAAATTGATTCATATGACTTGATAATGCTTTTAATATGAAAGTATAAATGAAATTTCAAAAAATTCTCACATAGTAATTCATAAAGTTGAAAGGTTTTTTCAGCTAAGTTGAATAAAGAAATAAGGATCTATTCTGAATGAATTAAGCTTGGATTGATAGCTTAATTGTGTATTTCCATGGATGATGAAATGAATATGATAAATGAAATTATGTGGGATTTTACTTATCACAGAGAGGATATTGAGATGGAGGCTCTCCTGTTAATACAGGTAGTGTCTCTAGTAGCAATCTTCTTGTCCATAACTATGTTCCCCTGAAGGATTTCATAGCTAGTTGATCTATGTAAGCTAGAAGTTTATTGTCCTTACTTTGACAAGTAGGGCATCTCTTTTCGGTGTGGATTGACATCAGATCTATGTTTTAGCTCATATGGTCTATGTCGATTAAAGGTATACATTCCATAATAATGAATTCGGTTACATTCACAGTATCTCTCTAAGTGTTTTAAGTTTGCTAAGCTTGCATTGACCAGGATTACAATTTGTGTTTTCTAACATCTTATCTTATGCTTTAGCTTGGTCATTGCATTCATTAAAATTTATTTTAGAACGATTTCATAAGTTTGTGCATTGTTATCGTACTTCGTACATTCCATGTACTAATGTATATTTGTGCTAACATTATTTCACTATCCGACGCTCCTGCGTTCACATACTTGTGGCTTGTTGATCTCCTCTATCGATAAAAGATAGGCGAGTTCTTATTTTTCAAGGACCAAGACACTTTTATAGGTTTTGTTCATTCTAATTTCAGACATTTTATGTGGTGTATGGATTACATCCCAACCACTTCTGTTGAGTATTAGATGGATTGTTAAGACTATGTTAGACTTCGTCTTCGCCAAACTACTTTATGATATAAGAATGCTTCTTTTAAAATCTTTTTTTCTATTTATGATGTATATTAAATAGCTTGTGTAGGGTCTTTCGGTGTTCATACACCATGTTACACCTGGGTATACTTTGGATCGTCATAGATAATGTCAAATAAATAGTAAAACATGCACATGATTTAGAACGAAACTTTAAAACTTAATATAATCAATAATAGAAAATACTGAAATAATATAACTTTATTTTTCTTGAAGAGTTTCTCTAACTGACAAGCATCACTTTGAGTATCATGATGATATACCATTTTGCACACATTGTTAGAGTCATTTTATACCTTTTTAGGATAAAAGATGAATTTAATATTAGATCCAATTTTTGTCATCCTTATCAAGGACTTTCTAAGGATTCACTTGAATCAGTAGCATGATCACAAGTATGCAATTTGGATTGTTTGAATACTTAGTCAACGCACTGCACTATTCTAAAATATAATGCAATAATGCTAAATAATTGTACGATGTCCCATTCAGGGAAAATGTCTCACTTTAGGGGGAACTAATATTCTCTGTATTCACAAAATACTAAAATATGCTTTTGTATAACTCTACTTATTTTTCTTTAACATGTTATGCAATTTTATGAAACACTGATTGTACTTTCTCAAAATTAAGATATGCCTTTTTTCAAAGCTGAATATGCTTTCATTAAGAAACTACCTACACTTTCTTTCTGTGTCTGAGGGAAAAAATTATACATTCTTGAATATATTTTAAAGTAATGCACTTGAAACACAATATACTTTCTTAAAATACTTCTAACACTTGAAGCAAAATATACTTTCTTGAAGTTATTCTAAAATAATATTGAAGCAAAAATATATCTTCTTGAACTCTGTTGAAAGACATCTTTAAAATATGAAGTATATTCTACACGTTAAACACGAAAGAACAAATCAATATGACAAGGTTTTTAAATAACTCTAGGTACGACGAATCATGTGGTAGAATATCATAAATCCTAAATCTATCAAAGATTCTCAACACTATAGAGTATACTGATTTCAAAAATAGACCAACCATGAATACATTCAAAATAGATAAATTTTAAGATCATGGACTTCGGGTAAAACCCTTAGCTTTGATCTTACCAAGTAAAACTATAGATGTCAGGCATGAGAAAGAACTTAATGCCTCAAAATGATAGACTTACATACCTTAAACACCCCACGAATTTTGAAGAAGAACCCTAACTTGAAGTAGAATGATTAATAAACTTTCTCTTGAAATTATTGGATTTGTTTCTTCAAAATCCTATAATTTTATGGTAGATTCTTTCTTTGGATACATAATTATATGTTAGAATTACTAAGGAATAATGATAACATGTTTATCTTGATTTCTTACAAAGAATTCTTAATGGACTTACTCAAAATTCAAGTCTTGAACAATGGAATCGAATTCTTGATATTCATTAGAGATAGAAAGAATATGAGGTGTTAGAATTTTGTAAAAGTTCTATGATTTATGTTGTAGGATCATAAAAAATAAATACAAAAACTTATTTGAGTTAGAAAGAGCTTTTGGGGGGTTTGGGGCCGATAAAGGGGTGAAAAGGCAGAAAACAAACTCAAAATAACAATTTTATGAAATCTATTTTTTTTAATATACAAAAGATATACATGATATATGGATGATATACATAATTATTGGATCCTTTTACAGATTGTAAAATGATTCAAGGCTTATGAATTGGGTCCATGGAATATGCAAATTTTGTGCCTCTGATCTCATTTTATGACTTGACTCCATGACCCGTAAATGCTTTTATGGCCGGTAGTTACCGATTTATGGAAATTGATACTGAAATCTCAAACTGAAGTGTCTCCTGTAAAATGTTTAGAACAATTTACTTCAAATTTCATTGATGTAATCTTTGTGTCTTTGAAAATAATACAGTCAGAATTTTAATTTGATAGTACGTGGATTATCTAAATCTTCATATTATGAGATATATAGTTGTTTGACGTTGATTCTTACTTGATTTTATAAAAAATAACTTTGCGAGTAAAGAAGGTTTTGAACTTGGCTAAGTGCTAGAGGTCCTTAATGACTCTAAATCACGCTTGACACACTTCGTACACTTGATAATGAAATTAAATGCGCATGAAAAACTAGGAATCAGCTAGTACAAGTCTATATGAATAAAAAATAGTTAGAATCTTATCTTATACTTTTGGAGTGTTAGATTAACTCCCCTGTGAGATCATTTTTCCTTTATTGATGTTGTTGGACTAGAATAGAAAGGATAAACTCTTACTATATGTATAAATTAAACTTTTCTGCCAACATAAGGGTAGCTAGTTTACAGAATGAGTTTGGAACTCACTAGGGTAGCTAGTTTACACAATGAGTTTGGAACTCACTACAACACATAAGGCGTAAACGTTTTCATAACATAACTAGCTTACATATAATGACAGGAATAACCATAGGAGGAAGTCTATTACCTCAAACGTTCCCATCAAAATTCCTCAAAACATTTTGGAAAATGAATCACGAGGATGATTCGCATGAAACATCTTAATATGAAACAAAAATGAAATCTTAAGTACTTGAGTCTTCCAAAATGGATTTATAAAGTATGAATGCTATTAATTTGAACATCATTTATAATCTATCTAAAGTTTTTTGATATGAAACATGGGTATCTTGTCATAAACAAAGTAGGATCACTATGCCTTAAGTGATATGAGTAATAACTTTTAAACTTATAAATATTCTCAACTACGCTCCTCCTTCTGAATACCGCACTAAATTAGTTACGATATATAGCTTCTCACAAGGGTATGTATGTCTACTCCTACTAAGCTTTGAGTCTAAGTGTCACGACCTGAGAGTACCCCAAAGTCGTAACACGGCGTACTCGACCCCGACGGAGTCTTATACAAGCCCTTAGCATATCATCCTTGCATAAGACATTCAATAATGTGGACAATTTAAAACTTTAAACAATCAATGTCAAACTATTTCACATAAGAAAATAGAATATCTAGATGTCGTCTTATTTATCATTAAAGTATAACATACAAATATCAAATTAGGACCATAGCCCTTTAGAATAGAATGTATCATAATACGAAGTACAATAGTGGTCTAGTACAAAATAAAAAGAACATGGTGGTATCATTTTGTCCTCGGAAATTGAGGACATATCAAATGGTCTTGGAGAATGCAATCCAAGCTTTCCTTCTTTACAATAAGAACCTACTAACCCAAACCTCCACTTGGTAGAAAAATAAGATAAATATTGTTCAGTTTATTCCACTTGTACTATGTATGGAAACCATGCAATTAAAACCATTAAAACATGCACAAAGGACCTTTAGTTCAAAACATGCGATTTCAAGTTAAAATCAAAAATGCACATTCTAGTAAGGCATAATTAATCCATAATATAAGATAAAGAGATATTACATAATCATGAGTAAAATCCTACATAGGCATAGTTCATATCTTACATAATTGAGTTCACTTAACCTCATACCATAATGACATCATCCATGAATCCCTTTCAAGTTCACTTATGCAATGTACATATGAAGTCTCATACCCCCACATACACTAAGCAAAACCATCAAGAGAACACAAGTGTAGTCACATACATCATTACCATCATAATAAGTGAAATCAAACTTACCATCATTCATAAGTTTCTCTACATAAAGGACTCACACAAGAACTCCTCTTAAAACCTGATACACTCAAATTATACTTCCCTAAAGAAGTATAAATGGTCGTATCAAGTAAAGAACACAATTGTTAGGTTGGGGTCGATCCCACGAGGAAAATAGTTTTGCCTTAACTTCAATCTACGATTACGTGTATTCAGTCAAGTCCTTTCCGAAAATAATAAATTAAAAGGAGGGTTTTGTGTAGCAAAAATATTTAATTATTTCTAAGTAAGACAAATATCAAGTTTATAACTTTGGTGTTTATCAAGTGATGAGAGAAACTAGGGTGTAAGTGTTCCCCATAGGTTCATAACATGGTAATCCTAGCTATAACAATTCTTTCTTAGTGTCTTGCATGCAAAGTGATAAGTTATGTATCCCTAATTCCTTGGCCCAGCAACTTGAGAATTTCACTCCGCACCATGGTCGGCTACGTGTGTCTACTTTACTAAACCTTACCTTTACCTCATATTAAGCATCATATGCAATGTATATCTAAGTTACTACTTTGCACATTTGAAACTAGCCTATTAGATTGTGTATACTAAATCTATGTTGATAATTCTTTTCCTATCAACTACCTCCTTGGTCTGGCAGGTATAAATAGGGCAAGTTCTAACGCGTGCATTCGTTAAAAGACTTCTAAACAAAAGAATTATCAATACATGCAAGAAACTATTCTAGAATTGTTATTTGGCTAGTTTTATCTTGTTAGTTACCCATGGTTCTCACAACCCTAGTTGTGGATTTAGTTACCCATTCTTAGAAATACACATTTCATAGTTATTAAACAAGAATTATGTACTTACTTTGACGAGTTTGAAAAAAATCCATAAATAACACATGAATTAACGAAAATATCTTGAGAATCGATTCCGGAAACTTGAAGTAATTCCAAAAATCCTAAGTTCAACTTCCAATAACAAGAGTATGTAAAATAATAAAAAAGTCTAACCCCAAAAATGAGGTTTTTAATCCTATTTATAATAATAAAGTCCTAAAATAAAAGGGGTTCTAAATAAGGAAAAGTCTTTCCAAAACGCATCTTCAGTCGACAACCCAACTGACGGTCCCTTGATAGAACAACTGACTGTCGGCTACCTCCGTCGGTCCATACTTAGAATCTTTTTCAGCCTCTACTTTTGCAACCTTTCTGTTACAATCTACTTGCCAACAACATGGTTCGTCGATGGACTTATGGTCCATCGATGCCTCTGTTCCTCCATACTTAGTAATTGCTTCAAGTCGGGTACTGGGACTATTTTCTGTTACAATCAACGGTTGGCCAGAACGTTCTGTCGATCAGTCGAGGGACCGTCGATCCTTCCGTAGCCCCACACTTAGTCAGAATTCTTTGATTTGATTTCAGCATCAGGAACCTCCAGTCAATGAACACCACCTACTGACTGTCGATGGGTCGACAGGCCGTCAATGTCTTCGTAGATCATCACTTCTACACAGCTTTCAGCACAGTCTTCTGCGAATCCATTTTGGACAGTTTTCCTAGAAACACAAATAAAAATACATTAGAATTACTACAAAAATGCCTTAAACACACACTAAACTTAAGGAAAAAGCATTAAAAGTACCGTGAAACCACGGTACACTAACACCCTCAACTTAAATTCGTTGTTTGTCCTCAAGAGACACACTATGACTCACCACAACACCTTTTTACAAAAGCATCATTGTTTAAGATTTCCCAATCACATGACTATCAATCACGATTATCTTCATTGCTTTTATGCATGACATAACTCTTAGGCTCACTGCGCTCATTCAGGTGGATCAGACCATGACACAGACTCACCACGCACCGACAACTCTTCTCTTTTATCTCTCACCAAGGTACCAACTTTTCAATATTGCAACTAGTGTCCTCACTTCAAAAACAATATCCTCATTTTTCACGAAGTGTTTTCAAATTTGAGTATAAGGATTATTATTCAACACTCACACTTAGAACAACTTCACACCTAATTGATACTTGTCGCCATAGACTTGCCCTTATTTTTAGTGCTTTAAGTTCACCATATTAGACTCTCATGATCACGATAGGACTTTCTTGGCTTGTAACGAAGGATCAGGGTCAGGTATGACACATATGGATACAATTTAGTGGCTTTTTTTCCTCTTTGACATTACGGCTAAGCGTCTTACCTCTTTCATAGTCTATTATGCCCTACTCTTCATTTTCTTATATTCTTTGCCTTGCTTTTCTCCTTTATTTCTCCTTTTCTGCAAATGGCTCTTCTTTGATTTTTAATTAATTTTTTTTATTTTCATTTTTTTCACTTGATTTTGATTGAGTCACTTTTATTTTTTTTCTTTTTCTTTTTTTACATTAATCTTTTCAACCCCACTTTTTGGAACAGTACTCATAATAGCCACCCTCAACTCATGGCTTTGTCATGGGTCGAGGTACACAATACCCAAGGTTGGGTCAAGGCCAAGACGATATTAATTTATGCATTAGCCACCCTCAAATCATTCTTTTGGCCTAAGTTGAGATGTACATGTCCCAGGAAGGACCAGGTCCAACACATTATACCCAGAAATGATGAGTTGGGGTGGAAAAGAAGGTCCATTGTAAGCTCAAATCATTTGGATAAAAAAGGGATTAATTTCATTTGGTTTTATTTTATTTAGGCTAAAGATTTGATAATTTGAACAAGGGCCTATGATCATTTCCTAATTGTCTAACGCAGATTACTTTTTGCAAGATTAACCGGGCAAGTTCTAGCTAGGTACCAAAAGTGGACTATTCAACTTTCCTTACACTCTCTTAACATCTCATTACCCTACCAGATTATCGGACACCTAGTTTTAAGTTTTAGATGGAGGGTCATGCAATGATGTATCTCTATGTCATGCTTAGAGCCAACTCATTCAACATTCACTATGCCTAATCATGCAAGCATTCTCTTTAGAACGGGATGTCATTGTATTTAGCCATCATGCTTTTGATTTCACATTCATATTTTGTACAAGGTACTAAACATGCCGGTTCAACAGTAAAACAACCAGTCTCTTTGGGCAAAAGAATACAGGCAAGAAGACCCCAAGAGAGGATCGTGAGTTGGGCTACTCAGACTTCACCCTATTACTCACTTTCCATTTACCCCACCCCAACTAGAAAGCACGCAATTGTCCCCAATGCATAAGAAATATAATAATAAGGTGGTAGGTGAAGCAAGCCTAAGGTGTATAGCACCGAAGGAAAATAAGCAGGCGGGTCCGATTGCCCAGAACTCGCTCCATCAATAGTAGGGACTCTATCAGTAGTGTCCGTAGCAATGTCTGCAACCTCAGTGGTGCTCGCTGAACATCCTCAAGACTGGAGCTAGATGCCCAGCAGCCAACTCACGAGGCCTCATCTGTCGAGCCTCCTCATCTACAAAAGAGGCTCTCCTCGCAGCCTCCAACTTAGTGCGCTCCTTCTTTCTAGCCCGAACCTTATCACTCTCTCTGGGCCGGTGCCTCTTGGAACGCTTACGCGGAGGAGGCGATGGTGCAGTGGAGGTAGTGAACGCTGCAGCAAGCACCATATCCTTAGCAGGCTCTACAGATATGGCCTTAGACTCGGGCACCCGCGCATCCAGAATGACATCCACATCAACCCTCAAACTCGCCACAGTATCCTAGAGAGTCATCAAATCAATAGTAGGGGCTGGCCAAGCAAGAACTCTCAACTCGAACGCATCAAAGTGCTGGTGGACTGCCATAATCTTCCTCTCAGTCTGCACGGAAATCTTCTTCTCGATCTGATCCTCCGCCTCAGCAATGGACGTCTTCATCCACGACTGGATATGATACAGCAGTGTGGCCATCTTGGCCTCTAGCTTCTGGATCCTAGCAATCGGGACCAGTCCTGCTGATGGTGTAGAAGGGGAGGAACTCGGAGCTCTGCTAGTGCCCAGTATAAACTCAACCGGGGTGGTGTCGGTAGGCTTTGATGTAGCCTGATCAGCCCGTTAGGCTTTTTCTACCGTGTCTGCCAAGTTCTCACCTAGCGGCTGCACCTCTACTCTGGACCCTCTGTTGGGTGCCGCCTCATTGGCCTCATCCCGAATGAGAACGATATCATCTGTCCCAGTAGGAGTCCTGAAAATATCGATGTGCCAAATGGGCACTCCAGCAGACCGGCACAACTCAAAAATCATACAAGGAAAAGGGTAAGTGGTCGAGGCCTTAAAAGCTCTCTCATGAATGATTGACAGCAACAGCGTCGAAAAATCCACCTCGAACCCCGCAACCATAGCAGCTACCAATACTGCTCTATCCCATGTAAGAATGTTTTCAGCAGTAGTGGGGGATAGGCAGTGACAGACCAATAGCCAGATGAACTTGGCAGCAAATGTAAAGTTGGCCTTCTTGATAACGCCTCTGGGCTCCAACACCCAATTTGCACCCTCACGATGTGCTGGGCTATCCACCTCCTAGTGGTCTCTCTCACCACCGTATCACGCTGGAAATGGCCTTCCTTAATCAGCTTCCACAGGCAGTCAAACTCGGGGGTAAGGGGCTCCCTGGTAGCATCTGTATCAGCACCGTATAAGAAACAGTGAATAGTGAGTAAAGAGATGTCCATCCTGCGGCCACGGACTCGAACATGCGTAAATGGTGCCTGTTTGGCAGGATTAGATCGCCTATACAAAGAATACCTGAGAGTCACTACATATGAAGCATATAACGCTCACATCAACTCCTCACTGTAGCGTCCCACGCTCCTAGACATCCACGCGAGCTGATGGTGGGTGAATAGGTTATGTATAGTCACCATTGTGTGAAGACTCCCTGTAAGAACTCGACGCTCGACTGTTAGAGTCTATGTCATGACACCCTTATCATTGAGCAGCTTCTCATCCCTGTACACATGGTATTGGCCTTTTACGCACCACCAGTTGGACTAATCAGCAACCAGTGTAAGGACGTCGAGCTGGTTGCTGGAGTAGAATCCGCACTATCGGCCTCATTAGACAAGGCAAAGTGGACAAGTGCAGCAGGAATAGTGTCACCATGCGATCCTGACGCTCCCTCATACCCGAAATCTTCCTCGGAGTAAGACGCTCCCTCAGAACCCGCAGCAGACCCAGACGATGTGCCGATCAGTGTGCGCTCCTCATTAGACTGGGAGGCAGTGACTACGCCGGACGCCACCTTCTTGGGCGTACCCCGAGTGGTCCTAGTAGCAAGTGTCTATTTCTATTCCTGGTGGCACGTATTCAGGATCAGTCTCATCGTTCGAGCTAATCACCATCCGATGTGAAGGGGCGACAAACATGGAACGTCCTACGGAGTATACAATGTCAGGCTTGATGGCCATTTTTACCTACAAAGGAAGGTTATTAGTACCAATATATTCATTCAACACACTCTAAAGAAGCAAAAATCAAAGGTGGAACACAAAACACAGTCAAGTTTAGAACTGTAGAACTGAACAACGGGCACTATCGACGGTCCATCAATGCAACGACGGTCCATCGGTAGGGTCCGTCGGTGGACACTTAGAAACTTTTAGAAGTTATAGTTATGAGACAAAGGTTATTTTAAAATGACGGACGTGCAGGACGGTCCGTCGATCAAACGATGGACCGTAGGTCACTTTCGTCATTGGACACTTAGACAAAATTTAGAAAGTGTCTGAGACAAATGTTTTGTTAGAAACATGGTTGTACTGGACGGTCCATCGATCAATCGACGCACTGTAGGTCACTTTTGTCATTTGATACTTAGACAAAATTTTTTGAAAGCTTTAGATACAGTGTTCTGTTAGAAACGACAGATGTGCATGATGGTCAGTCGATCAATCGATGGACCCTAGGTAACTTCCGTCGGTGGGCACTTAGACAAAATTTTAAAACCCTCAATAAATAGGGTTTTGTTACAGAAAATAGATGTAGGGGATGGTCTGCCGATCAATTGATGGACCGTAGACCATATCCGTCGTTCCAGGGTTAGACTAAATCAGGGTGTAGCTATCGATGGAACCCATGACGATCTGTCCATTGACCAATGGTCCATAGACGGGGTGTCGTACCATCGATAAGAGAACGAATTTGGTATCCCATTGTTGTAACTCCTAAAGAACAATTTCAAGCAAATTACGACACTTCATGTTCATTTAGCATTTAGAACACCATTTCGTCATTCCTAGGGCTTGGATTATTGCAATTTCAATCGTAGATTCTAAAATACCATCAAGCCCTAAATCGGAAAATAACAAAACACATAACAAAGTTCATTTAGATACCGAAACCCTAAACCCATTAACTTTCCATTATTCTAGGGGACTAGGGACCCCATTTTAACAAGTTAATCATGCAGTTTCGTCCCAAAGTCAAGACTTACATACATTTTTCATCATTTTTGCATGAAAATGAAAGAGTATTCAATGAGATGATGAAAATGGCATAAATGTATACTGTAGTGGAGTGAATAGGAGGATGAATTTTGAAAGAACAACATTGATCCCGCCTTCGAGTACCGACCGGAAATATGGAAAATAAGGATGGGAGTTTGGGACTAAGGGTTTGGGAATGTGGAGATGGTGAGAGAATAAAAAATTTAGAGAGGATTAATGGGTGAATTAGTGTGTGTGTGAGTGGGGGAGTAAGGAATGTTGGGAGAAAAATGGTTGGGGGGGGGGGAATTTGAAAGGGTGGGAAGTAACTGAAGAGTTTAAAATTATTTTATAATTGGCCGGGTCGGGTCCTTGGATGTGGGGAACTTACGATTCCCCATTGACGGACCGTAAGTCAATCAACGATCCGTTGACTGCTCCGTTTCTTGTGCCCTAACTTAGACAATATTGAAAAACAAATCTGGGATATACGGACCCCATCGACGGTCTGCAGACTGGATGACGGCCCGTCGATTAGTCTGTTGATCATTGCACCAGACAAATTTCTGCATATTTCTGGTGATTTGATCCCTGCACATTTAGCACCTCATAACCCATTCTTTTTGTATTTTCTGGACACTTTTTAGATACGGACCCTAGGATACTCTCTCGCTAACACTTCTAAAAGAAAATAAAAGAAAATCCACACATGACATTAAGTAAATAGAGAAATAATGCAACTACTCCTATAAAGTCAAGAAAAACCTATTGTTGGCTAGAAGATACACATTGGGTTGCCTCCCAATCAGTGCTTGATTTAGCATTGCAACACGATGCAAGACTCTTGATTACTAAGACTTCATCAAGATGACATGCCTCAACCACTTCATTCACATTTTCTGCATGGCCAAGGTAGATTTTGATCCTTTGCCCATTTACTTTTAACCGTGCACCCTCCTTGTTCTCCAACTCAACCGCACCACGAGGGAACACTTGAGTGATGAAGAATGGGCTAGTCTATTTGGACTTGAGTTTGCCCGGAAACAAGTGCAACCTAAAGTTGAACAAAAGTACCGAATCCCCAACCACAAAGTCGCGCTTCTCAATATTTTGGTCATGCTACTTGTTCATCTTTTCTTTGTAGAGGGCTAAACTTTCATATGCCTTCAAGCGAAACTCATCAAGCTCATTTAACTTATTTAATCTCTATTCCGCAGCTTCATTCCAATCCATTTTCAGTTTCTTCATTGCCCACATGGCCTGATGCTCTAACTCAACCGACAAGTGACAAGCCTTCCTATATACAAGTTGGTATGGTGACATACCTATGAGAGTCTTGTATGCTGTCCGGTAGGCCCAAAGAGCATCATCAAGTCTCCTTGACCAATCTGTTCTACTAACATTCACCGTTTTTGCCAGAATCTGCTTGATTTCTCTGTTTGACACCTAAACTTGCCCACTAGTCTAAGAATGGTAAGGAGTGTCTACATTGTGGCAAACCCAATATTTCTCCAATACCCCTTTGAACAACTTGTTGCAAAAGGGGAATCCCCCATCACTAATAATGGCCCTCGAGGTGCTAAATCTTGAAAATATGTTCTTTTCTAGAACGCGGTGACACTCTTCCCTTCATTATTTGCAAGTGCTATCGCTTTCACCCATTTTGATACATTATCAACCGCCACAAGAATATACTTCATCCCATGAGAATTCACAAAAGGGACCAAAAAGTCGATGCACCACACATCAAACAACTCAATTACAAGAATGGGATTTAAAGAGAGCTCTTGCCTTCTAAAAATACCTTCATCTCTTTGACACCTATCATATGCCTTGGCAAACTCATGAGCATCTAAATGGATGGTTTCCCAATAGTAGCCAGATTTTTTGCAAGATTTTATGGGCAGTACGGATACCACTATGATGCCAACCCACAGGCAGGAGTGACATACATCCAAAACACTTAACATCACAATTTCCGGCACATACTGACGAATAAGAACATCAGTACAACTCCTATATAAATATGGCACATCCCATATGAACTTTTTCACATCATGCATGAACTTTTTCCTTTGATGAACGGACAAGTTCGATGGTACTATGTCACTAGCCAAATAATTCGCAAAATCGGCGAACCATGAAATCAAGTCACGGGAAGCGGCCAAACATGCTCATCAGGAAAACAGTATCATCAATTTCAGCCTTTTTACTAAACTCTTGCATAACTTCATCCTCTAATCGGGACAAGTGATCAACGACTTGATTTTCGGTCCCTTTTCAATCTTTCACTTCAAAGTCAAATTCTTGCAACAGTAATACCCACCTAATCAACCTTGTTTTCACATCCTTCTTTGCCATCAAATATCTCAAAGCAGAATGATCAGTATGCACTATGACTATCATGCCAAGCAAATAGGAGCAAAATTTCTTGAACACAAAAACCACCACATGGAGCTCTTGTTCAGTCATAGTATAATTCTTTTGAGCTTCATTAAGAGCCTTACTGCAATAAATATTTGGTTGTAACACGAATAACCATCAAGAAAACAATACCACCCCTTTCATGAAAGCCTATCCAACATCTGATCCATGAAGGACATAGGAAAACTATCCTTCTCAGTCCATGCATTCAATTTATGGTAATCCATACACATTTTCCATACGGTCACCGACCTCATTGAAATAAGCTCATTTTTGTCATTAGGAACCATAGTCATTTCCCCTTTCTTAGGCACACACTAAAAAAGGCATACCAAACTACTATCAATGATCGGATATATGACTCTGGCATCCAACCACGTAATAATGTCCTTCTTCACTACCTCTTGTATAGGTGGATTTAACCGTCTTTGATGCTCTATATTTGGCTTCTGATCGGGCATGAGTTGGATTTTGTGTGAACAAATACCGGATTGAATCCTAATGATGTCCGTAATAGTCCAACCAATGGCTCGTTTGGACCTCTTCAACACCTCTAGAAGACACTCCACTTACTCTTCATTCAAATCCGATGCAATGATTACTGGCAAAGTGTCACCTTTTCCCAAGAAAACATACCTCAGATGAGGTGGTAGAGCCTTAAGCTCCAATTTTGGGGCCTCCTCAATAGATGGTTTCGTGGGTGGAGATTCTATATATTTCATATCTAAATCTAATTTCTTTAGTTTGAAACGAACATCACCTCGATCAAGTTCCGCAAGAAATTAACCATACTCTTTGATACAATCACTCACAAAATTCATGATCACTATCGCTAGTTCCTCAACACGAATACGCTCTTCTATTTGTACCTCGGACGAAATCTCAACCCTGTAGGATATCGCAGATATTGATTGGAGTTCACCGCTCTGCCTCATGGACCTATAAATGTTGAAAGTTGCTTCTTCATTGTTCAATCGAACTTCATCTTCCCTTTCTCCATATCAACTAAGTCATGACTGGTAGAAAGGAACGGCCTCCCAAGAATAATAGGCACCTCAAAGTCCACCTCACAATAAAGAATCACAAAATCGACCGGAAAAATAAATGACACCATTTTCAATAGCACATCATGGAGTATCCCAATAAGCCTCTTCACCGTTCGATCGGCTATCAGTAGCCGCATCGCTGTGGGCTTTGGGCCACCCAAACCCAACTTCTTATAAATAGAGAGAGGCATGATATTTATGCTTTCCCCAAAATCATATAATGCTTTAGCAAAGTGTAACAACCCGATTGTACATGGAATAGTGAAAGTACCCAGAACTTCTTTCTTTTGCACAAGAGACCTTGTAGGCATAACACTACAATGTTGCATCCAATCGTCATCCTCAAAACTAACCGACTCTTCTTAGTGACCATATTATTCATGAACTTTGGCGTAACCGGGCATTTGTTCAGGTGCTTCTATCAAAGCGACATTGATGGAAAGTTGTTTCAACATAGTAATAAAACACCGATATTTACCATCCTTGGTATTTTTCACCAATCTTTGTGGGAATGGAGGTGGTGGTCTAGGAATGTGATTCACCTTTTGGGGTATCTCAACTTCTTTCCTCGATTTTTCTACCAACTCTATTAACTTCCTCTACCACATCATCTCATCTTCTAAGCTAGACGGCGTAGGTGGATCAATAGTTTTCTTACCCGCTCGAGTAGTGACTGTCATACAATGTCCATTATTTTTCATATTTTTGACGGTATTGCTAGGAAGAGTACCCGATTGGCGTGGATTCACAGTAGAAGATCATTGGGCCATTTGCAAAGCAAGGTGCTTGATTGAGATTGCATGTGCATCCCTTTTGCCCAATATTCACTAAATCACCTCTCAACTCTTTGGCGTACTCATCACTAGCATCAAACCTCCTCTTCATCTTCTGGAACATATCCTCAACTCGCGCCATATTAGCTCCACCATCCCTAGGAAGAACTTCCTGATTTTGAGGTGGAAGAGAGGGCCCACTCCAATTGTTTCTGTTACCATAGTTACCCCGGTTGAAGTTGTTGTCACGGTTGTAGTTGCCATCTTGAACATAGTGACCCTCTCGGTTGTAATTCCCATAGTTCCACCTTGATTTCCTTGACCTTGGTGCCAATTCTCCTGATTGGAGCCTTGGGCGTTCGATCAGAAACCCCCCATCTGCTTATTCAATGCATAAGAGTCTTCCTCATAGTAAAATTTATCTACTGTAGGTGGTGGCTTAGTCAAATAATTCACCGCATTCACTTTCTCTGCACCCAGTGACATGTTTCAATACTAACCCAAGCTCAGTTCTCATTTGAGCCATATCTTCACGAATCTCATCTGTGGCCGGGTTGTGTGAAGCTTGCACTGCAAAGGTATTTCTCCCAGTGTCCTCCTTCGTAGTGCTCTAACCCTTGTTGTTTTGTTAAATTTTCTCCAACTTCTCCGTGATCTCTGCATTAGTGCACTCACCATAAGAACCACCCGCAATAATATTAAGTATAGCCTTATTGTTATCATCATGCCCCCTATAGAAGTACTCTATCAGCTATTCATCATCAATGCGTTGGTTTGGGACACTTCTCAGAAAAGAGGTGAACCTATCCCAAGAACTACTTACTGACTCCACAGGCAATGCCACAAAGTTGTTCACCCTATCTTTGTGGTTAAACTTTTTAGAAACCGGGTAACACCTTGCTAGGAACACATCCCACAACTGCTCCCAAGTATAGATCAAATTATAAGGAAACTCACTAAACCAAATTACAGCCTCTCCCGTTAGTGAGAGAAGGAACACCCTTAATCCAATGATATCCATGTCCAAGTCTGGCCTCCCTACATAACTCTTGCACGCCAACCTCAGTTTGGCGATGTGAGCATGTGGATCCTTAGATGGTAGCCCCGAAAAAACCCCTCTAGCGATGAGCATCAGTATCAAGCTACTAGTTACCACGAATGAATGACCTTGTGGTAAAGGAGGTAGGAAAAGAGGTCCATACGGATCGGCGATGTTAAAATTGCCCCTATAATACTCTTGAGGGCGTCGAGCAGGAGGTTGTCTCCTCAGAGCGCCCTCATCAGGGTTTTCCATGCTCACTTGGTTATGAGAATCAACCGGCGGAGGAAGTTAATGGTTGATCCCATGACCAATATTATAAGGATTGTGTGGCTCTTTCAATCTGCGGAGAGTGTGAATCAGTTCTGGATCAAATAAAAGTATTGGTTCTCCTCGACTCCAATTACTTGGCATACACTAGAGTTAGACTTGAAAGAGAAAAAAACAAAGAAAAAACAGTAAAATCAGGAAATTATTAACTAATATTCATTAATTTCGCTTAAAGTTAATATAAAGTCACTTTCCCCAGCACTGGCACTACAATTTGATATTCGTTAATTTCGCTTAAAGTTAATATAAAGTCACTTTCCCCAGCACTGGCACTACAATTTGATACGCTAAAATTACACTTCCCTAACAAAGTATAAGTTGTCGTATCAAGTAAAGAACCCAATTGTTAGGTAGGGGTTGATCTCACGAGGAAAATGATTTAGACTTAACTTCAATCGACGATTATGTCTATTTAGTCAAGTCCTTTCCGAAAATAATTAATTGAAGGGGGATTTTTGTGTAACAAAAATGTTTAATTATTTCTAAGTAATAAAAATAGCAAGTTTGTAACTTTGGTGTTTATGAAATGATGAGATAAACTAAGGTGTAAGTGTTCCCCATAGGTTCATAACGTAGTAATCCTAGCTATAACATTTCTTTATTAGTGTCTTGCATGCAAAGTGGTAAGTTATGTATCCCTAATTCCTTGGTCCGGAAACTAGAGAATTTCACTCCGTACCTTGGTCCGGCTACATGTGTCTACTTTACAAAACCTTAACTTTACCTCATATTCGGCCTAATATTCAGTGTATAGCTAAGTTACTAATTTGTACCAATTGAAACTAGCTTATACTAAAGTTATGTTGATAATTCATTTCCTATCAACTACCTCCTTTGTCCGGGAAGTAGAAATAGGGCAAGTTCTAACGCTTGCACTCGTTAAAAAGACTTCTAAATGAAAGAATTATCAATACATGAAAGAAATTATTCTAGAATTTTTATTTAGCTAGTTTTACCTTGTTAATTACCCATGGTTTCCACAACCCTAGTTTTGGATTTAGTTACCCATGCTTACAAAAACTCAATTCATAGTTAATAAACAAGAATTCATGTACTTACTTTGACAAGTTTGAAGAAAACCCAGAAATAACACTTGAATAAACGAAAATATCTTAAGAATCAATTTCGAAAACATGAAGTAATTTCCAAAATCCAAAATTCAACTTCCAATATCAAGAGTATGAAAAATAATAAAAATTCTAACCCCAAAAACGAGGTTTTTAGTCCTATTTATAATAATAAAGTCCTAAATTAAAAGGAGTTCTAAATAAGAAAATATCTGTCTAAAATGCATCTTCAGTCGACGACCCAACTGACGGTCCATCACTACCTCCGTCGGTCCACACTTAGAATTTTTTTCAGCCTCCACTTTGCATCCTTTCTGTTACAATCGACGGACAAACAACATGGTGGACTTACGGATCGTCGATCCTTCTGTAGACCCATACTTAGTCAGAATTCTATCGATTTGATTTCAGTAGCATAAACCTTCAGTCGACGATCACCACTTACGAACGTCGATGGGTCAATGCGCCGTCGATGGTTCCATAGGTCATCACTTCTGCACTGATGTTAGCACAGTCATATGCGTTTCTGTTTTGGACAGTTTTCCTGCAAACACAGATAAAAATACATTAGAATTACTACAAAAAGGCTTTAGACACACACTAAACTTAAGAAAAAAGCATTGAAAGTACCGTCAAACCACGGTACATCAAAACCCACGTATGCAATGCATAGGTAAAGTCCCATACCCCCAAAGACCATGCGAGCTGCATGGAATCCGATGTCTACCTCCCACATCGAAAAGACTGTCTTACTTGCCAAGGTACCCCCCCCCTCCAAGAGAATTTTTGTGTTCTTTCGACCGCACTAAAAAATGAATTACTATTTTCATAATAATGTTGTAATTTTCTTTAATGCTAACGTCGTAAAAATTCATCATAATCTACTCTCCCTATTGATCCAAATAAATCGGATTCGGGGGAGGGGGGCGCCTAAGGTTCCAACTTAGGAATCAATCAACCTTAATCCACAGTCATTATTGTCTTTTTACAATAATGGTATGGATTTGGTTAATGATCGGAGATTATAAAAGTATATCGACCGTCTATGATAATCAGCAATTATAGCATCTAGGTGGATATACTAGCTAATAGTCTTATGTGGGTACATAGTTATGGGATATGAAGATTCTACTAGAAACCTTATACTTACTACCATGCGGGTTTCCATATCATGAGACATCATAGTGGGAACCTCCCTTCCTTTGTGAAGGAACCCATCTCACTTGCATATCCACTTGGTGCTAAGCAAAAATTCCCCTTTTAAGTAACAATTATTCTTTACTAAAGGATTGGTTCATAAAGAATACCTTAGGGATTTAATCTCTTATATATCATAGAGCTCAAGCGTTTCAAGATAAGAATAGTTTTTCATCATAGAACCAATATGATGTGACAATGTTTCTTTCATATCATTGTCATATAGTGTTAATGAGAATTTCCTCTTATTTATCATAACAACACACCCATACTCGTATCACAACATTCATGTTCACATCTTAGCATAACATTCATGTTCACATCTTAGCATAACATTCATATTCATATCATAGCACAGCATAACATTCATGTTCATATCATATCATAGAATACTTGTTCATAACTAGGGTTGTAGGGAAGAGGAACAACACTCAACACCAAAATTCATAATTCAAGTAAGCACCTACATCATAAGTGGATCAAAAATGCAATATAAGACTATAGATCATGTAAACACCTCCACCATAAGTTGATCAGCAAGTCAACATTAAGCAATAATCAATTGATAACCTTCATTGATAGACTTCAAGGATTTCTTCAAGATTCAACCCTAAATTCATGACATTCATTCATAGTATAGGGTAACATCATAAAACAATATAGAATTACATGTAAACATACTAGATTCTCATCCTTCATTCATTAATCAAAGCATACTAAGGTTTTAAAGTTGAGAAAGAAGGGAGATTCATGGGTCTTTGGGGATTTTTTCAAACACCACAAATATTAATCGTGTTCATCCATAAAACTTCATATATAATCATCAATAATCAATTTATATCAATGGAAACAAGTTTAGAAAGAGACCCACGAAATTAAGTGAACCTAGAATTTGGGGAACTTTGAAATCCAATTTTGAGAGAGCCTATTGGAGAAAAGATCCCAAGAGTGAAGAGCTTCCATACCTTAATAGATTCCTTGAGAATTTATGGAGAAAATTCAAGTTCTTTTTGCCCTATTTTAACCTTAGTCTTCTTCTTCAATGTAGTTCTTTGATGTTCTTTACGAGAGTTTTGAGAGGGAAGTTGAGTGTTGTGTTGAGTTTGTGAGTTGAGTTGTAATGACTTAAAGTCTTGGTGTTAGGGTCTTATAGGTGGTTTTAAAAAGGTAATTAGTTAACTAACCACAAACCATTAACCCCTAATTAAATAACTAACTAAAACAAGACCCTTAACAAATTCCGAAATTAACTTAAACCTGGCAGCAACTACGGCAACCCATCTAAGAATTGTAGGTGGAGTTATGGCCTCGTACTGTAGTCTCGTTGTTTCCATCAAATACTCCCCTTTTTTCTGTTAAGCACCCCAAGATAAGTCCCCATCTTCAACCAAGATTTACAGTCCTTAGACCAGTATACTGGCCATATATTGGGCTTCGTAGGAGGTGCTATTTTTGACAGCTTTGGGTCCATGTTTGGGTTCTTCCAAAAGGCCCCTAGGCTGGTCCTTGAGGGTCATACCTGGATTTTTGGACCCTAAAAATATATTTCTACAAGATTTAGTCCACATAAGACATTTCAAACCTCAATACAAAACCTAAGACCACACTAGTCGAATTTACAAGTTTCCGAACGTCATGGTCGTTTCTTGACGATTATCTAACACTTTAATATTAGGTTAGTTACATTAGATTAGGTCTTATAACATAATTTTAATCCTTTTAAATTTCTTAGACATCATATGATGCTCTATCTTAGGTAATTAGATTTCTAGGGTATTACATTATCTACCCCTTGGGAACATTTAACCCCGAATGTCAACCAAGACACCAAACCAAGTTAGAAACTCTAGATCAATAGCCTAACCAGCATATATACATAAAATTGCAAAATTCATTATAAGCACTTATTCGGAGGAGAAAATTCCAACTCCAACTTTGGACATGTCGAAGGATATAAAAAAGTAGGAACTACATCTACCGACTCAACTTGCATACCATACATCATATATCATGTTAATAGGAGGATACCACAATATGGATTCAAAATTCCACTTCACAATTAAGCATATTCATAGATTCACATCATAAGTAAAATATGAAATTTTCATGTTAATTAAGAAATTTAACATGAAGGACATATAATTCATAAGAAACTCAAGTTATGCTATACATGTTTCTTCACATGGACCCGCACCACATAAATACAATCATAACAAATACTCATATAATACAGATAACTCCCAATTCACTAAAAACTCAAGAGAAACTACTTACCTCAAGTTTGAATAGAAATATGATGGAAAAGATGAGGATAAGGGGACATCATGTCGGCTTCAGCCTCCCATGTAGCATTCTCAGCTAGATGGTTCCTCCAAAAAACCTTTTCGGAAGCTACCTCTTCATTCCTCAATCTCTTTACTTGCCGGTTTGAAATCTCAACCAGAACCTTTTCATAAGTAAGGTTCTCATCAACTCCTAATCCTTCTGAAGGAAGGATAGACACTGGATAACCTATGCATTTATTGAGCATGGGAACATGAAATTCCTGGTGAAACGGAGCCAACTCATATGGGACTACATACGAGGGACTAAGTTTCCCCTTTTTGCTAAACCTCATTACCCTTTTTATGGGTGAAATCTTCAAGTAGACTCAATCACCTACCTCAAATTCAAGATCCCTCCTTTTATTATGGGCATAAGACTTTTGCTGACATTGGGTCGTCTTCAACCTATCTCTAATAAGTCAGACTTTCTTAACGACCTCGTAAAATATTTTGGGACCTGTAAGTGCAAACTCACCTACTTCAAACCACCCAATCAAAGACCTACATCTTCTCCCATAAAGTGCTTCAAATGGAGCCATGGAATTACTTGAGTGGTAGTTATTATTGTATGCAAAATCTATCAACGGTAGATGATCGTCCCAATTATTCTTGAAGTCAATAACACTTGCCCTCAGCATGTCTTCTAGGGTTTGGATAATACATTCCGCTTGACCATCCGTTTGGGGATAAAATGCGGTACTAAGTTTCACTTTAGTACCAAGCCCATTTTTGAAAGCCTCTCAAAAGTAAGAACTTAATTGAGTACCGCTATCTGAAATTTTGGACAAGGGAAACCCATGCATCCTCAATATCTCCTTAATATATATCTTGGAATAGTCTTCCACCGAATATAAAGCTTTGATAGGAATAAAGTGGGCTGACTTGGTCATCCTATCTATGAATGACTGTTTTACTTAAAATATGTGATAGTAGAAATGAAAAACTGACTAAGTTTCCAAACATTAATTAATCTTATGATTTAAGAAAAATCGACATTCTAAATTAATAGAGTCGCCAATTGATTTTTTAGTAAAACTTAAGAAAACTTACAAATATTTTTAAAAAGATTTAAAATAGATAAAAATCGATTGAAAGATGGTTCAAATTCCAATATACATTCCGAGAAGGTGTTAGGCCCTCGGAATGCCCGCTAACTCGCGGTTGACCGATGATTTGACTAAAAATGACTTTTCAATGATTTTCAAATTTTTACTTAGTTATGTAAATTCAAACTTTTTTATTTATTTTACTTAATTTGTTATTCTATTATGTTGAGTGGAAAATAAATAGCGAAAATAATTCATAAGTATTGACAGGACAAATTAAAATAAAAAAAGAAGCAACAAAAAAAATTAAAATTTGTGTTTTTGAATATAAAGAAAAATATATATCTTGGAAATCAAATTAAATTAACCAAAATCAATCAAGTAATATTAGTCATTATAATAAAAAGTAAATAGGGAGGAAAGAGGGAGATGTCAATTTTGGGCCTTTGCCCCAAATTCCTGCTAATGGATTTGCTGGAAATTTCCTTGGATTTTTGGCCTATATTCCTTTTTTTCCACACTTAAAATCTGTGTACACAAAAAACGTATATGGATGTACACGATATGTGTTTTGACTCATTTTCATGTATATTGGGATGTATGTTGAATGTACGCTTCCCATTTCAGACTTCCAACACCTGTTTTGTCAGTTCAGACCTATATACTTCATGTATACTACCTTATTTTGGGCTTTTTTGAGACCTTCAAAAATAATTTCCAGCCTATATTTATCTACCTCAACTTGTACATCAATTTTGCAGCTTGTCGAGGGGGCTGAGTCGAAGGAAAAAGGGGATTTGGGGCCTTTATGGCCCATCCGAAATATGAGGGAAGAAGATTGTAGTCCAAGAGGACTCGGGTGGTACCACATGCAACAAAAACGAAATAAACAAATTAGCGAAGCTCAATTTCGTCAAAGTCTAGCAAAGATGTAGTCTAAACAATCAAGTAGCATAACTAAATAGTATTAAGAGCAATGAAGGATCTCAAAATAAACAAGAAGTAACACTAAAATTATCATTAACAAAGCCAACCCTTTAGTCTACTAAGCAACTTGTTTAAAATATAAAACATTTATTTTCATCATTTTAGATAGTAGAACACATAAGAAAAATGAAAAACCCACATTACAAACTTTGATTTGAAGACTACACTCATAGCATAAAAAAAGATTTCATAGCAGAATATGGCAATTAATGATTTTAAGAATGCTTGAGTATGTTCTACAATCTACATACTATATAAAAGTAAAATGATAGCCATAACACATGATATAAATATATTCACATAGAAGATATACATGAATACATCATAAGACTATTAAAATGGACCACTTGAACATCCTAATCCACTGTTATGTTACAGTTGTAAAGGAACAATGCTTCAACTTCATTAAAGTAACAAAAGAGAGACCACTGAACTAGCATATTAAGCATGATTCAGCTAAATGACTTCACTGTGTAAGGAAAAATAAATGCACATTTAAATAATTGGATTTTATAACTGAGATAAGTTCAACACATAACATAAAAATTAACGTAAATGAAGAAGGAACTTTTACCTTTTTCTGGGCAACTGAACCGAGACTGAATGATTACAGACAGCAAGCTTCCACCACCAAAACGTAACTCTGAGAAGTTCGATAATGAAAACAGAAATGAACCAGTAAACAGAGGGAGTAAACTTTGTTTTTTCAATATATTTTGAAACCTCTTTCCTAAGTATTCATATATAAATGTATATGACTAATAGTTTTCTTCACTTTTTCCCATTTTTGTAACCCTCTCACTCTCATTTTTTCCCTTTTTCACAAAGAGAAAGATGAAGGTATTTATAGAATTAAATTAGGGAAGAAAATAGGGGAGAAATTCGGGATGAAATTTCAACAAATTCAAATTCGAAATGGAGGATAAGGTTTCTAGCTAAGAACGAGTACCAATTTCAAACGAGAAAATGAAGGGAGTCGTCCAATCTTGAATAAGGACAAGCAGAGGCACCAAGATGATAACACCTGGAAAATGTGACAACGATCCTTATACGGATATAGATACGCGTGAGTGATATGGAATGCTAGGCTGCATTTTGCAGCAGCTGGGCTACTAGTTCGCTATTTGGGTCGTTGGAATTGATGGATCGCGTTTCTAGACTATGTTCTATCGCATGAAAATGAAATATAAAGAGGTGGGCTTGTTTTTTTGCTGTAATGTATTGTTGATGGGGTTGGACTGATTTGGATATTGAAAGGTGGGTTGGGTATTATATAAAGAGTGGGATGAAAGTTTGAAATGCTGAAGCAAAGCCCAAATTTAGTCCCAAATGGGTTTAAGGGATTGGGTAATGAATTAATATAAATTAATTAAAGAGCTTCATAATCTTAACGAAAATAAAATAACTATTTCATTATAAATTAATTAACCTTAAAATATAAATTATTATTTAGTAGTTGTCTAATATTTTACCTAAATCATTTTGAGATGATTTATGAATAAAAATAAAATATACTAATCATATGCATAATTATGTAATATATATATATATATATATATATATATATATATATATATATATAATTTAAAAATTATAAAAAGTGACAGAACTATTTAAAATAAACATAAAAAATATTTTAAATTTTATAGAACTAATTATTCTAATGTTTGGGAATTAAGAAGCTCAGTGATTAATTTATATTGTGGAGGATCAAAATTTGGTGTCAACAACTGTCTCTCATTTTACTTGGATTGATGCAAAAAATTCGGGGAAAATGAAATTGACCAAGCCAATTTTGACTGACTACATATTCATCTTTAGGAAAGGATTTGGTACGAACTTTTAGGAATTATGGTTGAACCCTAGACACGAGTTTCCTACATATCTCAGACTCTATGAGAATTTAGGCCAATTGTAATTCGATATGCTTGATTTAACGCACGATTATGAAAGAATTGAAAATCTACTGAAATATCGAATTATGAAGCGATCACGATGCTTGATAATGAGATTCATAACAGAATGTTGGAGTGCAACCGAGTTTTCAATATTGAGTCTGCCTACATATCCTTAAATCATAGAAATTAGGCTACTTGTAGTTTGACTCGAGTTGAAAAGAAAATCTATTATGCTACTTAACCTTTGTTCTGGACATGTGACAAAGAATTGAGTATGAAAAGGAGGCTTGCAATCTCTTAATCATGAATTTGGAGCTCTTCACATACATAAGTAAGAACTTACATGGATATGATTTTCAAAGCTCTTGGTGCATTGTCACTCTGATTGGAAGGTGTTTCCGGTGAATAGTAAGAAATCTAAAGAAAAACCCACATGTTTTCTGATATGGGTGTGGTTAGATTGTGGTGGAAGTCGTTCCTCTGCTCGCCTCCTAAGAGTTAGACACTCTTTTTTCGACTATGTCCCAGTTCGCTGCTAAGAAAAGTTTCGATTATATCCCAGTTTTCTGTTTGGCAAACAGTGATCTTTGCCACGAGCTAGCTAGCTCGATGATCATCTAACTGTAACGAGGTGGATGGCTCAATTATTATCCAACTGTAACAAGGTGGATGACTCGATAATATTCAAACTGTAACGAGGTGGATGCTCAATAATATTCCATCTGTAACGAGGTGGATGCTCAATAAAATTCCAACTGTAATGAGGTGGATGCTCGATAATATTCCAATTGTAACAAGGTGGATGACTCAATAATATTCCATCTGTAATGAGGTAGATGCTCAAAAATATTCCAACTGTAATGAGGTGGATGACTCGATAATATTCCATCTAGAACGAGGTGTATGCTCGATAATATTTCAACTTTAACGAGGTGAATGGCTCGATAATAGTCCAACTGTAATGAGGTGGATGATTCGATAATATTCCAACTATAACGATGTGGATGGCTCGATAATAGTCCAACTGTAACGAGGTGGATGACTCGATAATATTTCAACTTTAACGAGGTGGATAGCTCGATAATATTTCAACTGTAGCGAGGTGGATAGCTCGATGATATTCTAACTGTAACGAGGTGGATGCTCGATAATATTTCAATATAATTTAAAAATAGGAACTTGAAATGGAAAACATATATACGAACCACTTATGGGGTGGAACGCCCAACAAAACTATATGCGAAAGTCTTTGATTTCCAATCAAAACACATAATCCACATATGGGGTGGATACCTAAACAATTAGAATTTTGACTTTGACATTGTCAAGAAACATGTACGCATAAATTTCCACGCGACAAACGCACTAAAAAACTAAATTGATGTATATGCACGTCGCGACTATGATTCTATTTTTTAAAAGACAGAATTATTGAGGTGAATGACTTAATTCATTCACATGAAAATTAAAGTCACTCTCGTCTTCCTTGACAAGCTCAATAGAATTTGAGTTTGTTAAAGTGATTTTAAATCGTTATCAACAAACTATAACGATTGAATAATTTTGACTTTCAAGGAGATATTATGGTCACCATCATCTATCTAATGTGATGGACTCGGTGATTCTCCCTTGAAACACTTCTAAGTTAGTGTAACTTTTGAACATCTTCAGATTTGATGTCGATTTTATATATAATTTTGACTTTATCAATACTATCACCTGCAAAGCTAGACACCAAACATTAGTATCGATGATGAAGTACAGAATAAAAGTAAAGTTTAAGAGCTGGATTATGTCCTTTGACTTATCCAAATTATGCTATGATGATCCCAACTGTAACTTTGATCATGACTCGACACTAGCGCTCCTCATACAGATTGTTTCTTAAAACTTTAAAATAATCTGTCAACGTTTGTATTCAATATTACTGCAAAATAAGTTTAAAAAATTGTTTAAATATCACTTGAAGCAACATAATGAAATAGAGATAAAATGAGATGGAAGGTTTTTTTAAGTTTGTTGATGAGGCCACAATGGGTGCAAATGACGCCTTTTGCCACTCTTGACAGCTTTATATAGCCATTTTTTTGACTTCGATGTTCCTGCATCCAAAGAAAAATTCTTAGTTTGAAAGACTGATTTGTGTTGGTCTTGTCTCCACGCTCCTTCATGCAGTTGTCTAACACGGTCGCCCGTCTTTTATAAGACAGTCTTGATGGAAATTTTGAGAACCCTCCTCAAAATTATGTCCCGATCTGAAATATATTTAACTCTAGTAACTTTCTTTGTTAATTCTGAGGTTGTTCATTTTGGAATTTTGAGCCCCCCCTGAAAATTCTATCCCTGTTTGCCTCGATAGTATAAGACTTTTAACAAAAGACATTGTTGTGTGAAAGTTTTGACATCATCTCAAAAAATATGTGAAGTTGCACATTTCAACATGATTCTCCATAAAATATCATCTTGGAATTTTGAGATCTACCCAAAAACTAAAAGTTGCATTTTGATATTTCTGTCTTGACTTATTGAAGAAGTCCATTTTCAAATGAATTTTTGAGATCCTCTCGAAAATTTTGTCCCATTTTCCATTATAAAGAGAAATGTACATCTTCTTTGGAATATGATCGAGTCATTGTGGTGCCTACATATCCCATTGAAGCAGGAATCAGGTCAAACGTAGTTCCATTTAAAGGTTAACAAAAATAAGAAATTTTACAAAGAAACCGACCGAAGCCGACATTGGCTGCCTACATATATCTCATTCTTGAGAATTAAGGTCGAACGTAGTTCAAATATAACGAAATATTGAAAGTAATAAATGGGGTGACCGAGGCCGACACAGCCGCTTATGTATCATATTCTTGAGAATTGAGGTCAAACGTAGTTCATTACAGGGAATGTGCGATAAAATGGAAAGAAAGAGATTCAGTAGACACTATCAAAACTTCATATCCATATTCTGATCAATGCTAGGAATACTTCTTATCGGCCTTTGACGACAAACATCTTCAAACGACTCAGTTTAGAAATGTCTTGCACTTACTCTTAAGCATCCAATATGTAAACCCTTGAGGTTTTTCTCAATATTGATCAAATTGTTATTAATCATGTTTTGTATCTTGTGCTTCAAGGTTGAACAATTTTCTGTGTCGTGTCCAACGACTCCTGAATGATAAGCACATCTATGGTCAGTTCTGTAATATTTCCCACGGGATTGACTGGTCTTCCTTCTATAGGATAGAGCATACCCATTGCTTTCAACCTTTCATAAAGTTTAGTTTGAGATTCCCTTAATGGTGTAAGTACTTTAGGAGCCTTCCTAAAGTTTAGAGGAAATTTTTTCTGATTAACATTATGATTTTGATATTTCCTTTGGGAAGCTGACCGCATACAGTTAGCCGTGACCATACCTACCTCCTTTGCTTTTTATTTTTATGTATCCATATTACTAATTCTAGTATCTTTTCCATCAGCTCGCAATGCGGTAAGGTTGGTGACCTTTCTAGTCTTGAAACCATCTTCCACAGCTTCTCCAACTTTGACAATCTCGACAAATTTTTGTCCCATCATACACAACATTCTTTCATAGTACTCAGGCTCATAAATTTGAATGAATATTCCAGTGATCTCACGTTCGTACATGGGAGGTTGAACTCTTGCGACCTCTTTTCTCCACCGAAGAGCGTACTCTTGATAATTTTCTATAGACTTGTGTTTGATCTTCTCCAAGTAGTAGCGATCTGGGGCAGCTTCTACATTATGTCCAATTCTTTCCGTGAAATCCTTCGCAAGTGCATTCCAACTTTTCCATTTTTTCAGTTCTTGTGATTTAAGCCACTCTATAGTCTCCCCACTTAGACTTCGACTGAAGAGACGCATCAACAATGCTTCATTTCTTCCAACTCCCAAAAGTTCATCAAAATAAACCTTTAGATGTGATAAAGGATTTCTAGTTCCATTAAAAGTGATGAATTTTGGCACTTTGAACCCTTCTGGAAGGTCCAAATTTGGATGAATGCATAAATTTTCATAATTCAGCCCCACCTCTTCTGAAGCATAATCAAATTCTTCTATCACTTTTGCAATCTCTTCTTTCACAATTTGCTTAGTCTTTTCCTCTTTCGTCCTCCGCTCCTTTTCTTTCTCTTCATAGTGGTAAAGTTTAAAATATGCAGTATAGTGAAGATGTTGTTTGGTTTGGACAGGGATATCAAAAGTCACTTTAGGAGGTAGGGGTTGAGAGTTTTGTGGATTTTGAGTGTCTTTTGAAAGAGTATGATAGATTAAAAGGATGTTTAAGGATTGTTGACATTTAAACTTTGAAACAGAGCTAATATTTGGGAGTTATTTGTGTTTTAGTTTTGAGAGAAGGGGAAAGCTTGAGGGTTGGCATTGAGATTCTGAAAAGGGTGGGGTGCTTGGTATGAAGTGTTGGAGTGATTAAGATCTGACGCGATTAGGTAGATGGTGAAAGGAATTTGAGTAGGGTTAGAGGGTAGGTTATTTTAAACATGTTCCAAATTTGAAGTCAGAGGAGGAAAATGGAGTGGAAGCCTTTTATTGCGTAGAGTGTTGACGTCCATATTCGGAATTGACAAGTCTTGTTTTTTCTGTAGTTCAACCCTTAACTCAGCAATCTGTTGCATCAACTGTTTAATTAACTCATTTTGGTCGATGCCAGGCGGTTGAACTATAGCAACTTCAGTAAGGCCGACATTCTCATTATTCTGGGTCATTTTTCTTCTCTCTTTCAACAAATTTTGATTGGGAAAGTAATTTTGTGAACATTGAATGTTCAATAATTAATCTACATATATAAGTTTTGAGTACCTGAAAAGAAAAATAACTCAAATGACAAATGTGTTAGTTTGTGTAGGTAATTGGTAATACAAGATATCACACACAAAGTGGTAAGCACACAAGAGTCGCTTCATTTAAGATGAACTAGCCCACGTATATAGAAAGATGGCCTATAGACATGAATTTGTATATTTAATTTTAGGATTAATGAATCATAAATGTCGACTTGAGTCAAGACAAAGTCGATTGTATCTTTTATAGTTGTACTTCTGGTTTTTGACTGAGATGTAACTCTAATTTTTTAAGAGTTTGAAAAGATAAAATTTCTCAAAATGGGGACCGAAGCTTAGAAGGCTGCCTACGAATCTCACTGAGGAGACTTCAGGTCCTACATAGTTCGACCCTTGAATTTTTTTTCACTTTGAGACGGTGGATCTTTTTTTTGATATAAGAGTAATATTTAATAAGTGGAGTTCGAATTTTGTTGAAAAACTAAGGACTCGAAGAGTATTTGGACGCACTTCGATAGTGACTTGATATTTGTGCTTAGGGGTTCTAAAAATGATTTGAAGAAGAGTGAGCTGGAATATCTCCAAATATAGCAACATAATCACACAAACAGTTATGACACATTAGCAAAAATTGCGCGTTCTAAACAAATATGTGACCCTTTTGTTCCAAGGGTAGGCCTAGCGATTTGAGGGATGTATAAGTCATTTGAAATATTTCATTGCCCGAAAACCCTAATTTATACAAATTTTATGAACAAAATAAATGGGGATACATAATAGGGAAATGTATACAAAGTAATCAGTCCCACATAGGGGTACGACCCTAAACTATGCCTCCACGAAAGATCCTTCTTCTTTCTTGACTTTTGTAATCTTCGAAGAAGGCAATCGACAGATAACTGGTAAGTAAAGCTATGGACTGGGTTCTCACTCTAAGCCAGTACCAGTAATTTGAAAAAACGATAGACATCTAGCGCATTCACTCGTTTTTTCTTTCTGATAGGCCAACTCAAAGAGGGAAATGCAAGGGGCGTTAGCGGTCTTTTTTGCCTCGCCTGCTACTGTTATGCTTCGGATGCTTCACCATAGAATAGATCGATCCAGTTCCCGTTCTTTTCCGGTGCACTCGCTTTATATCTCCGACACACAAGGAAGGACGCGGTGGGAAGGAAGCAGCCCTAGCCTCTGTCCGGCCGATCATTCCGCTGGCATCTCGCATTCACTGCCAACGTCTTTGCATGGAATAGTAGCTTATGAAGCTTTTTCTTTAACTTAAATAAACTATAATCTAATCCTTACCCCATGAGACAATGATTTTTCAAACAACGTATACATCCATCAAATTTAAACACATAAGTATGAACGTTCATTTAGGTCGTGGGCCGTTTTGGACTCAAGGTGGTCTTTCTAATGGGCCAACACGCCTTGGATGTTAGGTCATCTTAGTTCAAAATCCTCTAAATTCTAGATTTGGTTTAGCTTTACAGTAGCTGGCTAAGATTGACTTTTGAAAGACCGGGAACCAATAAATTGCCGATCATTTAGGAAAAAGGTTGAGTATAAAAAGTCCGGTTGCGGTTCCGAAAACCATCCTTTAATATTCAGAATATGTCATGAAATGTAATGACAGTTTATGAAAATTTAAACATATTCGGCACATATATCATTTTAACAATTAATAAAAATTAGTCAAACAGTCAAATCTCATGGTTAGAACTTAATTAATCTCCAACAGAGTCATCATTTCTATTTTACTTAAAATATATAATAGTAGAAAAGAAAAAATGACTATGTTTCGAAAAATCAATTAATCTTATGATTTAAGAAAAATCGACTTTCCAAATTAATAGAGTCGCCACTTGATTTTTTAGTAAAAATCAAGAAAAATTACTAGTATTTTAAAAAAGAATTAAGACAGGTAAAAATCGATTAAAAGATGGTTTGAAGTGCAATCTACATTCCGAAAAGGTGTTAGGCCCTCAGAATGCCCGCTAACTCGTGGTTGACCGACGATTTGACTAAAAATGACTTTTCAATGATTTTCAAATTTTTACTAAGATAAGTATATTTAAAAAAATTATTTATTTTACTGAATTTATTATTCTATTATCTTGAGGGGAAAAGAAATAGGGGGAATTTGTTAAGAGAAAGTAATTCGTAAGTGTTGACAAGACCAATTTAAAAAAAAAGAATGAAAGTAACAAAAAAATTAAAATTTGTGTTTTTGAATATAAAGAGAAATAGCTATCTTGGAAATATAATTAAATTAACCAAAATCAGTCAAATAATGTTAGTCAATATAATAAGGAAAAATTACATAAATTGATACATTTTAATAAATAATTACTGACTTTAGCAATACTTTTTATTTATTACCATTTATAGCAATACTACGTTAAATCTGCAATATGTATTAAAAGTGAATTATGTATGCAATATATATATATATATGAATTATAATTATTTTTAAAAATATATTATGTTTGTTTGGTAAAAATTTAACACATTGTATTATAAGTGTATTAAAATATGTGATTAATGAATTATCTATCATTAAAATTTGTATTATATGTGAGTAAAAAATTCTTCTTTGTAATATGAATTAAACTTCTATTATAAATGAATTAAAAGTGATCAAATGAAAAAGAAATATTATTGCTATAAATGGTAAATATTTTTTATTATAGTATATTTATGTAAATTTCTCATATAATAACTTATAAATAGGGAGGAGGGAGATGCCAATTTTGGGCCTTTTGCCCAAATTCCTACTAATGGACCTGCTGGAAATTTCCTTGGGTTTTTGGCCTATATTCTTTCTTTTCCACACTTAAAATCTGTGTATACACCAAACATATATGATGTGTACTATACATATTTCGACTCGTTTTCTTGTACATTGGGATGTATGTTGAATGTACGTTACCCATTTCAGACTTCCACCACCTGTTTGTTAGCTCATACCTATATTTAACGATTCTTTCCATGTATACTTGTGTATACAATTGTATACTTCATATATACTACCTTCTTTTGGGCTTTTCTGAGACCTGCAAAATTAATTTCCAGCCTACATTTATCGACCTCAACATGTAAATCAGTTTTGCAGCTTGCCGAGAGGGCTGAGTCGAAGGAAAAAGGGGATTTGGGGCCTTTATGGCCCCTCTGGAATATGAGGGAAGAAGATTGGAGTCCAAGAGGACTGGGTGGTATCACATGCAACAAAAATGAAATAAACAAATTAGTTAGTCTCAATTTCGTCAACATCTAGCAAAGATGTGGTTTAAACAATCAAGTAGCATAACTAAATAGTATTAAAAGCAATGAAGGATCTCAATATAAACAAGAAGTAACACTAAAACTTATCATTAACAAAGCCAACCCTTTAATCTACTAAGCAACTTGTTTCAAATATAAAACATTTATTTCCATCATTCTAGGAAGTTGAACACATAAGAAAAATGAAGAACCCATATTACAAACTTTGATTTGAAGACTACACTCAAAGCATAAAAAAGAAATTAGGAATAATGTCCAAGTACCCCCTCAACCTATGCCCGAAATCTCAGAGACACACTTATACTATACTAAGGTCCTATTACCCTCCTGAAATTATTTTATTAATAATTTTTTACCCCTTTTCGGCCTACGTGGCACTATCTTCTGGGCCCAACAATGGTTGACTTTTTGTTCCAAACCTGTGCCACATAGGCTAAAAAGGGGTATAAAATTACTTATAAAATAAGTTCAGGGGGGTAATAGGACCTTAGTATAGTATAAGTGTGTCTCTGGGATTTCGGGCATAGGTTGAGGGGGTACTTGTGCATTATCCCAAGAAATTATAGAAGAATATGACAATTAATGATTTTAATCAAGCTTGAGTCTGTTCTTCAAGATACATACTATAGAAAAATAAAGTGATAGTCATAACATATGATATAAACATATACACATAGACGATATACATTAATACATCATAAGACTATTAAAATGGACCACTTAAACATTCTAATCCACTGATATGTTACAGTTGTAAAGGAACAATTCTTCAACTTCATTAAAATAACCATATAGAGACCACTGAACTCGCATATTAAGAATGATTCGGCTAAATGACTTTGCTGTGTAAGGAAAATAAATGCACATTTAAATGTTTGGATTTTCTAACCGAGATAAGTTCAACATATAACACAACGATTAACGTAAGAGAAGAAGGAACTATTACCTTTTTTCGAGCAGCTTAATCGAGACAACAAGCTTCCACCATCGAAACAGAACTCCGATAAGTTCGATAAAGAAAATAGAAGCAAACCAGTAAACAGAGGGAGTAAAATCTGAATTTTCAATCTATTTTTAAACCTCTTTCCTAGTATTCATATATAAATGTCTATGACTAATAATTTTCTCTACTTTTTCCCATTTTCATAACCCTATCACTCACTCCCCCCCCCCCCTCACAAAGAGAAAGATAAAGGTATTTATAAAATTAAACTAGGGAAGAAAATAGTAGGAAAATTCGGGATGAAATTTCAACAAATTCAAATTCGAAATGGAGGATAAGGTTTTAAGCTAAGAACGAGTACCAATTTCCAATGAGAAACTGAAGGGAGTCGTCCGATCTTGAACAAGGACAAGTGGGGCACCAAGATGATAACAACTAAAAAATGCGACAACGATCCTTTTATGGAGATAGACACGTGCGAGTGACATGGACTGCTGGGCTGCTAGTTTGCAATTTGGGTCGCTGGAATTTACGGAACGGGTTTCTAGACTAGGTTTTGTTGCGTGAAAACAAAAAAGAAAGAGGTAGGCTCGTTTGTTTGTTGTAACGTATTGTTAATGGGGTTGGAATGATTTGGATATTGAAAGGTGGGTTGGGTATTGTATAAGGAAGTGGGCTGAAAGTTGGGAATGCTGAAGCAAAGCCCTAATTTAGTTTCAAATGTGTTTAAGGGATTACGAAATGGATTAATATAAACTAACTAAAGAGCTTCATAATCTTAATGAAAATAAAATAATTATTTTATTATAAATTAATTTACCAAAAAAATAAATTATTATTTAAACCACGCTAGTTGTCTAAATATTTTACTAAAACTAAAATCTTTTTGAGATTATTTTTGAATAAAAATAAAATATACTAATTATATACATAATTATGTAATATATATGTGTATATATATATATATATATATATATATATATATATATATATATTATTTATAAATTATAAAAAGTGACAGAACTATTTAAAATAAACTTATAAATATTTTGAATTATATAGAACTAATTATTCAAACATTTAGGAATTAAGAAGCTCAGTGATTAATTTACATTTTGGAGGGTCAAAATTGGGTGTCAACAATGACGAAAATAGAATCATATTGCCTTTGGTGCTAGGCAATCCCACAACAAAGTCCATATTAACATCATCCTACTTCCAAGTGGTAAAAACCTATATCTTGAGATAAACCTCCCAACTTTTGCTTTTCGGCCTTGAATTGTTTACATTTCGAAAACTTGGCAACAATATCCGTTATATCCCTTTTAAATCCATTTCACCAATAGACTTCTTGTAGATCATGGTACATCCTTGTGGATCCCGAACGAATAAAATACCGCGAACCATGAACTATTCTAAAATTTATCTTTTTAAGTCGTCCACATCTAGAACACACAACCTACCGTAATATTTAAATATCCCATCTCACCCTTGGGAGAATGCCTCAATGGATTTCCTAAGCATGGATTCTTTAAAATCCATCAAGATGGGATCAAGGTGTTGCTTAAACTTCACATCAACCACTAAGAAGGAATCGGAGTGATGTTCGACCATTAAACCACCCTTTGGAGAATCTATTAGTCGAACTCTAAACCGAGCCAACCTAAGTACATCACACACTAACTCCTTCATCTCATATTCTACATGGGCCACATTACTCATGGACATACGACTCAAAGCATCTACAACCACATTGTCTTTGTTGGGATGGTAAAGGACACTCATATGATAGTCTTTCAAAATATCTAACAACCTTCTTTGCTGTAGATTCAAATATTTTTGAGTAAACACATACCTTAGACTTTTGTGATCGGTTAACACATTATATGCACCCGAAATAGGTAATGTCTCCATATTTTGAAAGCAAACACTAGGACCTCTAATTCAAGATCATGTGTTGGATAATTCTTTTTATGTACCTTAAGTTTCCTTGAGGCATAGGCTATCACCTTACCTTATTGCATCAGAACACAACCTAAACCTACTCGGCAAACATCACAATACACGGCAAATACTTCATTTCTCTCCGGTAAAGTTAATACTAGAGAAGAGGTAAGCTTTTTCTTCAACTCTTAGAAGCCTTTATCACAAGCTTCCATCCACTCAAACTTAGCTTTCTTTTGGGTTAGGGTCGTCAAAGGAGAAGCAATACAGGAGAATACTTCAAAAATCTCCTACAATATCCGGCTAGACCCAAAAAGCTTCTAATATTAGTTGGTGATAGAGGTCTAGGTCAATTCTTGACCGAGTCTGTCTTCTTTGGATCAACCTCTATACCCTTGCTTGACACTACGTGACCTAGGAACACCACCGATTTCAACCAAAACTCGCACTTATTAAACTTTTATAACAATTGGTTATCCTTGAGGGTTTGAAATTCAATCCTCAAATGGTTCATGTGATCATCCTCACTACTAGAATGTACCAAGATATTATTGATTAACATATGAAAAACATGTCTAGATATTTTTGAAAGACTCTATTCATAAGGTCCATCAATGTTGTCGGGGTATTAGTTAGACTAAAAGACATCTCAAGAAAATAGTGCCCATACCCAGTTTGAAAAGTTGTCTTAGGGAAGTCAAGCTCTCTCACCCTAAGTTGATGGTAGCCCGAATGAATGTTGATATTTTAAAAGTGATTATCTCCTTGCAATTGATCGAACAAGTCATCAATTCTCAGAAAAGGATACTTATTCTTTATAATGACCTTTTTCAATTAGCGATAATCAATACACGTCCTTAATGACCCACCCTTCTTTTTCACAATAATTCTACTGGAGCACCCCATGGGATATGCTTGGTTGAATCAAACCCTTGTCAAGCGAATCTTTGAGTTGAACTTTAAAATCCTTTAACTCGGCCGGAGCCATCCTATAAGAAGTAATTTATTTGGTTTGAGTATTCGATAATAAATCGTTGCCAAAATCTATGTCCCTTTCGGGAGGAATTCTGGGTAAGTCATCGGGAAACACTTTTGGAAAATCCTTCACTACGGGACCGACTCTAAAGAAGGACCCTCATACCCAAGGTGTTTGAACCTCACAATATTATAGATACATCCCTTCGAAATCATCTTACAAGCTTTTAGACATGAAATAATTCGACCTCGAGGGATTGAACTCCCCCCTTCCCCCTTCCATTCTAAAATGGATTCATTAGGAAATTGAAATTGGATTACCCTAGTTCTACAATCAATGGAAGCAAAACAAGCACGCAACGAATCCACCCCAAATATTACATCAAAATCCAACATATAAAGTTCTAACAAGTCAACCAATGTGACTCTATTGGACAATGCAATGAGACAACTTGTATAGACTCTTTTAGTAACAACGAAGTCACCCACCAGGGTAGAAACCAAAAGGGTTCTTCGAAAACATCGGGGATCACATAAAATTTTATAGCCACTAGAGGAATTACTAACGACAAAGTGTCACCGCAGTCACATAGAGATTGGGAGAATAGAAATGCTTTTCTAATGGGCATAGAAGTTACGACCACTTGCTTGAGCTTTGCTATTCCCCCCTGCCTTAAGATCTCAAAATAGGACAAACTATCTTCATATGACCACACTTTCCACAACTATATCAATTATCTGTGCCAACTAGGCACTTGACTACATGACTCTTACCCCTTCAAATCTGAACTCTTTGCTTAAATCATCTTGAACTGTAAGTCTTAAAACAAAGTTAAAACATTTGTAAAAGATCTCTGAAAACTTGGATAAACTTCTCTTAACTTGATTCTTAACTTTACTTGAATTAACTCTTAAATCTCCTTGAATTAAATTATGGATTCAAGGATTATGATTTGTGATACGAAACGCCTCATGATGTTTAGGAATGATCTTAGATAGATAAAATTAGAAAATTCATCATCTTGGAACAAGTCCGCGATTCGCAGATGTTTTAAGTAAGGGAAAAGGGTCAAAATTACTCCTCAACTTTGATTTATTGATTGACTTTACCCCTGTCGTTAAAAACAAGTTATTTTTACCGCTACCGTCAATAAACTTAACAAATATACCCCTGCTTGGATGAAATCCCCAAATCAATTAAAGTTATCCGATTTTATCTAAATTATCCAATTTTAATCCGATCCGACCCACTTAATAAAATTACCCATTTCTTTTATCCAAATCAATTTTTTTCCCTCACCACCACCACCATCAAAGTCACCACCCTTTCTGAGATCTCCTTCACCACCACCAACACCACCGTTGAAAACCATTTATACTTGATTTTGCTAATTTTTTATGTTATTATATCCCATGACATTAACTGATAACTAGATCCATATAGTGCATAAGTGGTGAACTGGCCAATGTATCAGTCAGACTCCTCCAAATGGCCAACGTTGAGCTGAAAGATGCATGATCCTTGGAAGTGATCAACTTGTTTGTGGCAGAGCTACATTCCGAATAGTATGTTAATTAATAATTATCCATGAAAACCTAATATACATCTTCACAGAAAAAGATGAAGATGGGCAGCTAATTCTAATCCAAACTATTACTAGGAAGCAAAAAATATATGCCACTTCCTCGGGATGTGAAGGTCCATGTTTTGTCTCTCGTAGTTCTGCATTTTGACTTTAGAACAAAATTAATTTGGGTAAAAGAAATGGATTATTATATTAAGTAGGTCAAATTAGGTTAAAATTGAGTAATTTAAATAAAGTTGGATAATTTAAATTGATTTGGGGCTTTTCATACAAGGAGGGTATATTTGTTAAGTTTATTGACGGCACGGTCAAATATAACTTATTTTTAATGGCAGGGGTAAAGTTAACCAATAAAACAAAGTTGATGGGTAATTTTAACCATTTTCCCTCTTAAATTACTGGCAAAATCATATTTTGAGACAGAGGAGTCCACAACTTAACCACGACGCGGAGCAACTTTTACAATGTAGTTGAGGGTATCTTCAATGAGAGAGAAGATGGTGGTGGTGAACCTCATTTGCATCAAAAGAAAATATACAACGGTAAAACTTTGTGATTTTCTGAATATTTGATATCAAAATAATTACTGGAAATATCACTGCTTTCTCTAGGACAATTCTTAACACAACTTTCATTGAGGTACACAATTTTTTTCCTCACCCTCTTTTTTTGGTTTATTTACTTCCATTTTCTTTTCCACTAACAATTTTTGTTTTCTAATTTAAAAATTTATTGTTTAAATAAATATATTTTGCTTACATATCTAACAAAAATAAATAAATGAGAAATTCACTTATTTTCTTATAAAATATTTGAGGTCTAATCATATACTGTATCAGCTTAAATTTGATTGTTTGGTTATGACTTGACACAAATTTTTAAAAAATTAAAGATTTTTTTGAATTTTGTATTCTTAAACTATAGTAAGCAGAATCTATGAAAAATAATATTTTATCCTTTAATATTAAATAAATCATGTGAAAAGTTAGTACCAGAGAGTTATGAAATAAAAGGAAAGAAAAACAAAAGATTAAGCTCTTTAATTTGGAAATATAACTGGCCAGCATTTTATTAATTATAATTAATATGGATTCCTAAAGTTCTGAAGTGTTACTTGTAAAATGATAAATTTCTTACTATGTGTAAAGTTCAATAATTTATACTCCCTCCATATCATTTTATTGAGTTAGTTTAACTAACACGAAATTTAAGAAAGAAATGAATTTTATTTTATTTAAATTTTGTGGTTAAAAATAAGTGATAGATATTTATATGATCATAAAATATTTCATTAAGAATAATATGAACATTTTGAGGTTAAATTGTTATTAAATATAAAAATTTGTCATTCTCTTTTGGATGAGCTAAACCAGAAAGCGACTCATATAAATTGGGATAGTGGGAGTATTAGTTAAATCAAATACCTAATATCTACTCTCACTTTGATTTAATTTATCTTTTCCTGGCTGAAGAGGAAGAGAGCAATCTTTTGAAGTTGAGGATTGAAGTTGTTGTAGCTTCTCTAAATGATCCAGATAGCCCTATGAGCTCGTAGAACAATAATCACTTTAACTCAACTATGTTTCTCCTTCATGATAATAAGGATGTATTTATTCCAAGAGTGTTTTTTTTTCCTGGTTGATCTTAAAGTTTTTTCAACCTTTGAATAGTTATTAATTTATGTAGTTTGTAGTTGGTGTTTTTCACATGAAATCTCATTCAAGGAAAATCTACCTTTAAAGTCCATTTCTAAGGGTGAATTTTGGTATGAGGGAAAATATTTTCTAATTTTCTCATGTTTGGTTGACTTATATGTTTTGAAAATATTTTCCAAATCAATTTTATTTTCAAATTTAAGGAAGCTAATTCTCCTTAAAGAAGTAAGGAAAACATTTTCCAAAATCATTTTGAACCTCATACCAAAACTACTTCCCATTGTAACTTATATTTCGGGTTATTAATTTCCCATACTAATCTAGGAATATCTTACTATTCCCTCCGTCCACAATTAATTGTCATGGTTGTAGAGTCAAACTATAAGAATTTTGACTAACATTTTACGATGTATATTTTCATCATATTGATATGTAATCACTAGCAATTTATAGTACTTTTTACATAGTTTTTGGATATCTAATTTTTTTAAAAATAATCAAATTAACGTAACCTAGTTTAACTTTAAAAATTAGCCAAATTGACTTTCGAAAAGTGCAACATGGCCAATAAAATTTGATAGAGGGATTATTGATTCTTGTTTTGAGACTTGACTCTCAAGCTCGATTCGAGACCCAACTCCTGTGTTTCATATTGAGTCGGGCCAGATCTTCAGTGAGGACTAAAAATTCAATTTTGAGTTGAGTCATGGATTATATATTGGGATGAGGTTTCAAGTTGGGTGTTAGAGTCGGGTATTAGATTGAGTGTCGAGTTCGAGTCTCATGTCAGGTGTTAGGGTTGGGTTCTGAATTGATCATTGTGGTGGGATGACGAAGTCAAATCTCATTTCAAAAGTTGGGTCCCGAGTCTTGTTCAAGTTTCAATTCAAAATCATTTACCGATCATACACAAGAAAATATTTTTCGTAAAATATTTTCCACTCACTAACCTAATATGAGAAAATAAGTTAGGATCCAACTTATGTTCCAAGAAAACATTTTGCTTGGACCGAACACACCCTAAATTTACAGAAGTGTTCAAACACATGGTGCATGCCACATTAGTCTACACCTGAACCAGTGGTTTATAATAAGAGTTAAATCACACGTGAATTATATGATGAACAAATTTTATATTATTCTTGATGTTTTATAACTTGCAAAATTAAATGTTCAATGATACGTAAAATCAATATATTGTAAAGTAATGACATAAGACAAGAAATTATTCTTATTAAATGTTTTGGGGGTGTGATTGTCTAACTATATTACTAGAAAATAATTATTTGAGAGCCTTCGAGCATTAGTTCGGGATTAATAGAATTATTGTGATGAGAATTATAGAGTTATAAGCAAGGGGAATGAATGTACTTATAGTCTAACGTACACTAAGTAATGTCTTGTGTGTATTTTTCTGCCTCTCATAATAACAAGCATTATCTCTACATTGAATTCATCAAGTGCGTGGTTGAATGACTACTTAAGAAAATCTTGAATTATCCGAAAAAAATCATAGATGAAGCTTATCTAGATCGACTATTGATAAACTTTATTTCCAATCTCATTTCTCCCAAACTAGATCATTTGAATAGTTGTTTAGTATCGGATAGAAGAAGCCTCACTGGGTACGACTTAAGGTCATGACCATTATTATTGTTGGTGAGTTGAATCTGACTACATTTTATTAGTCACGTGTCACATTCTGATACACTTTAAATGCCAAGTGTAATTATGGTATGCGATAATTCGAGGTATTCCTGTCAAACAGGTTTTTATTTATATGTTAATTATTTTCCTTTGAAACACATAGGTTAGATAGGTTTGGCTGAATTTCAGGTTTGAAATAGTCTCATATAGGGATGGTAATTGGGTGGGGCGGATGGGGTGAGGTGGTTTAAAAGCTAGGCAGGGTGAAATGAATTTAAGGTTATGCGGGGCAAGTGGGATGCGGGGGTTGAAGTGAGTTCTTTTAAAACTACTGCAGCGCAAGCCAATGGCAGATCCAAGATTTTAAAATTGTGGGTGCTACTTTAGCTATCAATTACAAAGCATAAGTGCACAAATTTAACATTTGTCTTAAAAAATACAATCATATTTAAATATGATAGCGAAAAAAGTCAATTAAAAAACTATAATAAAAATTATTTCAAATAAAAAAAAGAAGAAGGAAAAGTTTTTTTAGTAAAGTTTTGTTTAGAAAAAGTTAGCAAAAGGGAATAAGGTAAAAACATAATCAACATTGAGAGAAAAATAAAATAAAATAAAAAATCAAATTGAAATAAATGGGTAGAAAGAGGAGAGTTGGATTTGAAACTAAAAATTTATGTGTACAGAGGGAACCAAACTCAAGAATAAGAGCAAGCCAACAACCTTGAGCACCCCATTTGTAATCACTGCGCCAACCAAGTCATTTGAAATATGGGTGCTGGTCTTTAATTTTATACGTTTAAATCCTCGTATAAAAGGACTGCGATGATCATAATAAACTCAGTCCTCCTGAAGAGAAGGAACATGTTTCTGTCATACAAATACTTCTTTTCGTATTTAGGTTTGAAAAGGAGGAACCTCTTCCCTCAGATAAAGAAGAACGGAAAAAGGAAATTGAAGATTTTTTTTATTTTTAAAATGAACATCTGTATCTTGGAATCACATATTGGATTTACGAATCCATCTATTTTGCCGATGCAGAAAGGATAACTAAGTAAGTGTCAAATGGGGAACCACCGTCTTGTCCTATATGAACAAATTTGACTCATCACATATGAACAAACTGAACTTATGAGTCCAACTTGTTCATCTTGAACAAGACGATGGTTACCCATTTGACACTCACTTAGTTATCCACTCTACATTGGCAAAACTGATGGATTCGTAAATTTAATATGTGATTCCAAGATACACATGTTCATTTTTGAAAAGAGATCTACAATTTTCTTTCCCATTTTTTCTTTCTCTGGGAGGACAGGTTCCTCGTCTTCAAATCAAAATATTAAAGGAAGTGTTTCTTTGATAAAAGCATGTTCCTTGTTTTCTGGAGGAATGACTTCATTATGATAGTGGGCTCAGAAGTTTCTGCAGGACTCAAAAGTTCATTGACTGAACCTCCTCCACCCATTGTTTTCTACATTTCTTCATCACCTCCAAAAGTCGCCATATTTTTTCTTTTCCTTTTAGACTCAAGTCATTCCTCTTTTCAGTTATATATATATATGCGAGATAGAGTAACATCATAAGAACAACGTGACTTAGACTAGCCTCTTATACGTGAGAGATATTTTTTTATGTAAAGTGAGTGCATTTTGTGATAGATTTTAGAATATTTCAACGAATCGTGTGAACATCAACTTTTCCAATCATGTCACATGAATTTACAAAATTTGTTGCAAGGGTTTTTTTTAATAAAATAATTGAATATTTTATATTCTATTTTAATTTAATTACTGTACAACTTTTTCAAATTTGTGGGATCCACTTTAGCTACACCTTAGTATTAATTCATATCCTTTAGTTATAACTTTATTATTTTTGAATGTAGTTATTTATTAAATTTTGCTGTTACTTTTGGGTAAGAAATTGATGATTGATAAATAAAAATATTTCAATTATTGACATCCTCATGCCCCCTCACATTAGGTTTTGAAAAAATGTGATAATGATAGACCCTCAATGAAATTGATGATTATAGACCATTGATTCAAAAGTTTTCGGGTTTGTTTACGGCCTAAAGAAAGTAAATTAACAATTAAATTATTTTGAAAAAGAAATTCGTTACTCAATTGATTGACAAAGGGTGTTAATATAGCGGGTAGTAGGTCATAGATCGACTTTACTTGCCAACATATTCTCAAACATGTTCTTTGCATCGGAGTTGCCTAATAAAATTAATATCTCCTGTGTGATTTGTGAGTTACTACATAAAAAATGAGTGTATATGGTTCGTACCTGAAGAATAGCGAGGGCGGGTGACCAATAGTGTGACTCTTTTGTGACCATAATGTCATAATTCAAAATTAATTACAAAGGCTAATATCGCACGTTTGGTTTTTGAGTTAGTAGTAAATTTTGATTTTGATACTTGTAATTATGACTCGATATATTTTATCTTTCATTAATCAAAATGTTTCTTTTTATATTATATATCATGAAAAACCTTACTTAGGGGGATTAATGGGTCATGGCAATGACAAGACCATTACGAAAAGGTCAACCTATCGCTCGAAAGAGAAAGGTTCTCTGACGAAAACTATGATAGAGCCAGAGATAGATACAAAAGAATAATTTGGAGTTAGCGCATGAGATTTTGAAATTCGAAGGAGATTTGAACCAAGAAGGGAAGAATCAACCTTACTAATTGAGGCATTTGTTTTTGACAATATGATGTGATAGCTATTCATTTATGTTATATCTTTAATCCGAAACTATATGTCTTCATTTATATTATCTCTCCCTAATATACTTTGGATGGTTTATGTTTAACTGATGGTCTATCATAAATAACATTCTAACTCTAAAGTAATAGGTGCATACATTTTACTCTCTCCAGACCCTACTTAGCGGGATTACACTGAATTTAGATGGTATTCCTGATAGACCCTTGAATGTTGATTCAGTTATCACTAAACTCTTATATATATATAATTCATACTAGTTGGGTTTTTCTCTTTTTTGAGTTATCCACTCTTTTAGCTTCCGCATAGTACATGTCTTATTCATTTATACTCAGTATGCTTGATATATGATAGACACAGGGTTAACGTAGGTCACTCGTGATACTAGGTCCCGTGTTACATTAAGGAGGTAGTCTCTGGGCGCGACAATATTAAAGAATTATTAGGTTGAATGAACCAACAATTATATGAATTTATACCGCAATACAATTTGTATTCGTTGTATTTGTATTCACGATATCTTTTTGTATTTTTCATAAGTGAAATGTATAATATAGATATCAGTCCAGAAGTTGTTTGGCACCATTATATTAATGTATCAATTCTAAAAAAAATTATACAAGTTTTGAAAACAATAATCATCAAATCAACATAGCTTGATTTAAGGTATTCTCGTTTTATAAAAGTGGATTCTGCCATTTTAAATGTCCTCAAATTTTGATTTGTACACTAGTATCAAGACGTTTGAACCCTAAACATATAGTTTTACATATTTAAACCAGTTTTATAAGATTAAGTCCTCATAAGACATTTCAAAACCTTAATACAAAACCTAAGACCACACTAGTCCAATTTACAAATATCCGGATGTCATGGTCGTTTCTTGATGATTATGCATTAACACTTTCATATTAGGTTAGTTACATTCTATAGGTCTTATAACTTAATCATTTTTGAGTCATTATACATCATATGAGACTCTGGCTTAAGTTATAAGAATTCTGGGGAATTACATTATCTTCTCCTTTGGAAACATTCGTCCCCGAATGTCAACCAAGACACTAAACCAAGTTATAAACTCTAGTCAACATCCTAACCAGCATATATACATAACATGTATCAAAACATCAATTGCAAATTTCATTCTAAGCACTTACTCAGAGAAGAAAATTTCAACTTCAACGCAAGGCATATCAAAGCAATATAAAAAAAAGTAGGAGCTACATCTACCAACTCAATGTGCATACCATACATCATATATCATGTTCATAGGAGGAACTACGCACACAATGACAAGTTCAAGGTCACAATATGGATTCAAAATGCCACTTCAGTGAACACAATTAAGCATATTCATAAATTCACATCATAAGTAAAATATGTGTTTTCATATTAATCAAGAAATTCAAAAGGAGGGATATATAATTCATGAGAAACTCAAGTTATTCCAACATGCTTCTTCACATCGACTCACATCACATAAAGAGAATCACAACAAATACTCATACACCAATCCCGATTCACTACAAACTCAAGAGAAACTACTTAACTCATGTTTTAACAAAAGTAGGACGAAAAAGATGAGGATAACGGGACATCATATCAACTTCGTCCTCCTATGTAGCACTCTCAACCAGATGGTTCCTCCATAGAAACTTAACGGAATCTACCTCTTTATTCCTCAATCACTTCAATTGCCTGTCTGAAATCACAATCGTAACCTCTTCATAAGCAAGGTTCTCATCAAATCCTAATCCTTTTAAAGGAAGGATGCATACCTGATAATCTATGCATTTTTTGAGCATTGAAACATGGAATGTCGGGTGAACCAGAGCCAACTCATATGGAACCATATACCAGGGACAAAGTTTCCCCTTTTTACTAAACCTCATTACCTTTTATGGGGGAAATATTCAAGTAGACCCAATCACCTAACTCAAATTCAAGGTCCCTCCTTCTATTATCGGCATAAGATTTTTGCTGACTTTGGGCCATTTTCGACCTATATCTAATAAGTCAGAATTTCTTAAAGGCCTTATAAACTAGTTTGGGATAAATAAAAGCAAAGTCATCTACTTCAAACCACCCAATCGGAGGACTACATCTTCTCCCATAAAGTGATTCAAATTGAGCCATAGAAATACTTGAGTGGCAGTTATTATTGTACGGAAACTCTATCAACTGTAAATGATCATCCCAATTATACTTGAAGTCAATAAAAAATTCCCTCAACATGTATTCTAGGGTTTGGATGGTACGTTCTTCTTGACCATCCATTTATGGATGAAATGTGGTACTAAGTTTCTACCAAGCCCATTTTGGAAAGCCTTCCAAAAGTGAGAAGTAAATTGAGTATCCCTATACAAAATGATGGAAAAAGGAACCCATTCATCCTCACTATCTCCTTAATATAAATCTTGGCATAGTCTTCCATCGAATATGAAGCTTTAATGGGAATAAAGTGGGTGGCTTGGTCATTCTATCTATGATAACCCAATAGAATCATATTGCCTTCGGGTGCAAGGAAATCCCACAAAACATCCTCCTACTTCCAAGTGGGAATACCTATATCTTGACATAAACCTCCCAGCTTTTGATGTTCGGCCTTGACTTGTTGACAATTTGAACATTTGGCAACAAAATCCACTATATCTTTTTAAGCCATTCCACCAATAGACCTCCCGTATATTACGTTTCATCCTGGTGGATCCCACCATGAGTAATTTACTGCGAACCAATAGCTTATTCTTATATTTATCTTCTTAAGTTGTCCATATCCGAAACACATGACCTACCTTGATATCGATTATCTCATCTCCCCATTGGGAGAATGCCTCAACGGATTTCTTAAGCACGGATTCTTTCAACTCCATCAAGATGGGATCAAGGTGTTTCTTAGACTTCACATCAAACACTAAGGAGGAATCGGAGCTATGTTGGACTATTAAACCACCATTTGAGAATCTATTTGTTGAACTGCCAACCTGGACAACCTATGCACATTATAGACTAACTTTTTCTTCTCATCTTTTACGTGGGCCACACTACTCATGGAAATGCGACTCAAAGCATACGCAACCACATTGGTTTTGTCAGGATGGTAAAGGACACTCATATGATAGTCTTTCAAAAGATCTAACCACCTTTTTATCGGAGATTCAAATATTTTTGAGAAAACACATATCTTAGACTTATCTTAGACTTTTGTAATAGATTAACACATCTATATGCACCTCATAAAGGCAATGTCTCCATAGATTCAAATTAAACACTATGAACGCTAATTCAAGATCATGTGTTGGATAGTTCTTTTCATGTACCTTGAGTTTACTTGAGGCATAGGTTATCACCTTACCTCATTGAATCAGAACACAACCCAAACCTTCTCGGAAAGCATCACAATACACTACAAACCCTTTATTTTCCTCCGGTAAATTCAACACTAAAGCAGAGGTAAGATTTTTCTTTAACTCTTAGAAATCCTTTCTCACACGCTTCCTTCCACTCAAATTAGCTTTCTTTTGGGTTAGGGCTATCAAAGGATAAGTAATAGAGGAGAAACCTTCAACAAATATCCTATAATAGCCGGCTTTACCCAAAAAGCTTCTGATATTAGTTAGTGATATATTTTTAGGTCAATTCTTGACTTAGTCCATCTTCTTTGGACAACCTCTGTACCCTTGCTTAACACTAAGTGACCTAGGAATGCCTCCAGTTTCAACCAAAAGTCACACTTACTAAACTTTGCAAGCAATCGGTTATCCTTGAGGGTTTGCAATACAATCCTCAAATAGTTTATATGGTCGGAAGACTCTATTCATAAGGTCCATAAATGATGTCGGGGTATTATTTAGACCAAAATACTTCACAAGAAAATCATAGTTCCCATACCCAGTTGGAAAGTTGTCTTAGGGAAGTCAACCTCTCTCACCCTAAGTTGATGGTAGCCCGAATAAAGGTCGGTCTTTGAAAAGTGCCTAGCCCCTTACATTTGATCGAATAGGTCATCAATTCTCAGAAGAGGATACCTATTCTTTATAGTGACCTTGTTCAATTGGCGATAATCAATACACATCTTTAAGGACCCATCCTTCATTTTCACAAACAAGACTGGAGCACCCTATAGAGATATGTTTGGTTGAATGAAACCCTTGTCAAGCAATCTTTGAGTTGAACTTAAATCCTCCAACTCGGCCAGTGCCATCCTATAAGGAGGAATTGATCTGGATTGAGTATCCGATAATAAATGATTCCAAAATATATTTCCCGTTCTGGACCAAAGAAATTCAGGGTAAGTAATCAGGAAAGACTTTCGGAAAATCTTTCACTACAGGACCGACTCTAAAGGAGGAGACTCATACCCAATGTCTTTGACCCTAATATAATAGATAAATCCATTATAAATCATTTTGCAAGTTTTTAGACATGAAGTGATTTGACCTTTAGGGATTGAACTCCCTCTCCCCCTTCCATTCTAAAATAGATTCATTAGAAAATCAAAACTGGATTACCTGAGTTATACAATTAATGGAAGCAAAACATGCATGCGACCAATCCGTCCCAAATATGACATCAAAATCCAAATTATAAAGTTCTAACAAGTCAACAAATGTGACTCCATTGGACAATGCAACAGGACAACTTTTATAGACTCTTTTAGCAACAATAGAGTAACTCACTAGGGTAGAAACCGAAAAGGGTTATTCTAAAATAGCGGGGAGCACATAAAATTTCACAGCCACTGGACGGAGTTACAAATGATAAAATGGCACCACGTTCTAATGCATAAACATCAATTTAAAATATTTGTAACATACTAGTAACCACATCTGGAGACCTCTCTTGGTCACTTCGATATTGGAGAGAATAGAAGCAGTTCTTCTTAGGAGCATAGGAGTTGGGACCACTTTCTTGAGCTTGGCTATTATCCCTTCCTTAATCTCTCAACAGAGGACTATCTCTCCTAATATGACCACTCTTTCCACAACCATATCAATTATCTGTGCCAACTAGGCACTTGCCTCCGAGCCTCTTGCCACACTTGACACAATTAGGTTTCTCAACTTACGAACTGCCAACTTTTCCTCCGTGTGGCTTAGGTTTAGGTACCCTATCTTTGTTTACCCTTGGTAAATTGGAACAAACTTGGTTAGAAAACCTTTTTTTAAACCTTGGCTTATCTTGAATCTCAAGTTTCCCTTGGAAGCACCTCCATCATAAGACCTTGCCTTCTTGGAATCCCTAGTCTTCTTTTTAAGATTAATCTCCTCTACTTGTTGAGCATGCATCAACAAATGAGAAATGTCCATACTATCATGAAGCATTGTCGCATGAAATTCTGCCACCAGATCATCGGACACACCCATCACAAAGTGACTCATTTCATTCATATGATTAGACACCAAACATGGAGCATACTTGCACAACTTAGTGAACTTCAAAGAGTATCTGAACTCATGCCTCCTTAAAGAAGGTTGATGATTTTTTCAACATTTGCCTCCCTTTTCTACCTTGGGAAAAACCTATCAAGAAACACATTCCCAAAAATTTCCCAATTTATGGGACCCGCACTCAAATCCCTATTGTCCCTCCATTGAGTTTAACATGATTGAGACACATCTTTGAGTTTATATGTGGGTACTTAGGCCTTCTCATTCGAAGTTACCCTCTAGGAAATAAAATCTTATAGACCTCATCTAGAATGTCTTGAGGATCCACATTTACGTTAGACCCAAAGAACATTAAAGGGTTCATCCTAGTGAAGTCTGTCAAACGTGAAGCCATGGTAATAGCATTTGGATTCACATAAGGTTTAACCTTCCGATTAACTTGTGTCGTTGTAGCTTGAGTTTGTCTAGTTATGCCTTGAGCTTGAGTAGCCATGACTTGACTAATGTTAGGAAAGTTGCCCTTATCTCTCCATTTGTCGTAACTGGTTAATTGACCGGAACATGGCCACCTAGACGAACTTGCTCATTAGGAGGAGCTTAGTTGCCTTGGGCAGGAACTACCTCATTCGCAACATCTTCTTCAACCTTTATTATGGATGTTCTTCTAGTAGTCATATCCTATATCCACAAGAAAAGGATTAGAACAAAGGACTCATAGAGTGAAGACTCTTAGGCATGACTTAAGAATATCAAAAGAAGTGGAAGTTCCTAAGCATCCCATAGCCTATTATTCATAAGTGTGGCGCACACACCCATGAACAAGACTCTAATGGACGTGGTTCATGATACATCAATCCTAGAAATTATCTCAAAACCTTGCATAATATATTGAATAATGTAGAAAATTTAAAGCTTTTTAACAATTAATGTCAAACACGTTCACAAAAGAAAATAGAATATCTCGATGTCGTCTCATTTACCATCTAAGTACAACATATGAATCTCAAGTTAGTGACCTTATCCCTTTAAAATATAATGTATCATAATATGAAGTACAATAGTGGTCTATTACAAAGTATAAAGAACAAGGTGGTATCATGTTGTCCTCAAAACATGAGGACATACCAAATAGTCTTGGAGATTGCAATCCAAACCTTCCTTCTTCACAATAAGAACCTACTAGCCAGAACCTACACTTGGTAGATAAATATGGGTTAGTACATTTTACTTTACTAAGTATGGAAACAATGCAATTAAATCATTAAAATATGCACAAAAGGAACTTCAGTTCAAAACATGTGATTTCAAGTTAAAAGCCAAAATGTACACTCAAGTAAGGCATAATTAAACCATACCATAAGATAAAAATACATTTCATATATCATGAGTAACATCATACACATAGATAGTTCATCTCTTACATAATTGAGTTCACTTAACCTCATACCATAAATACATCACTCATGACCTCCTTATAAGTTCACTTGTGCAGTGTACATATAAAGTCCCATATCCCCACATACACTAAGCAAACCCATTAAGAGATCACAAGTGTAGTCAGATACATCATTACCATCACAATAAGTGAAATCGACCTTAACATCATTCATAAGTTTCCCTACATAAGGGACTCACACGAGGACTCCTCTTAAGACCCACTTGTGCAATTCACAGGTAAAGTCTCATGCCCTCACCTATACTAAGTAGTATCCCTCAAGAAGCCCTAGTTAGAGTTCATGTTCTTATCGTATTTCGTATTCTTTAGTATTCGAAAGATTTTTCCATAACCGACATAGACCATATGAGCTACATGAAATCCGGTGTCTACCTTCCACACCGAAAAGAGAGTGTCCTATTTGCTAAGGCAGGGCATACATACATTATAGATCCTAGGTGGATACACTAGCTAATAGTCCTATGTGGGTGCATAGTTATAGGGTATGAATATTGCTACCAGAAACCTTATACTTACTAACGTGCAGGCTTCCATCTCATGAGACATCATAGTTGGAACCTCCCTTCTTTTGTGAAAAAGCCCATCTCACTTGCATATCCACTCGATTCTAAGCATAAATTACCTTTATGAGTAACAATTAGCCTTTACATAAGCATTGGTTCATAAAGAATACCTTAGAGACTTAATCCCTCATATATCATAGACCTCAAGGGTTTCAAGATGAGAATAATCTTTCATCATATGTAATGAATGACCTGGAAGGTCATTTTTGGAAATTTTAAATATTAGTGTAACTGAGTTAATTAATTGATAGTTTATGGGCTAAAGTGATAATTTATTTAAGACTCTATACCATTTAGACTATATTTAATAAAATATGTGGGTAAAACCTATCACTTTTAGTACATAATTAATTTAAATAAAAAAAGAAGAAGAAGAAATAAGAAAAGAAAAGGGTCGAAGCTTGAGGTGGCTGAAGGGTTTGCAGGTATTTGATTTCCCATTTTCTATATGCAACATATTGTTATGCATATAATTATAGTTATTATTTAATGTTGGAGTTGAAACAGAAAGTGGGAAAAAAAATTGGTTTTGAAACTTAGAGAAAAAGAAAGTGAACAAAATTAATTGTACGCATTAAGTATTATATGTGGGTTTGTGTGCAGCATGAAGAATCGAACTTAATAGGCTTATTTTTTTTTGTATTTGGGTGGCGTGATGATTGCAATATCATTAGGGAGTATATATATTATAATATAAATCCAACAGTTATACGTATAGGGAATTTTGAGGGATTAATTTTAAGGTTTCTGTGATTTATATTTAATATGTTTATGTCACTTAATTAACTTTATGTTATTTGGAGATTAAGACTAAACCTTAGGCTTCAAATTTGGAAATATAAAAATTTACATTTTTTTTATATCAAGAATTACAAACTTGATTATAAATTTGGGGTGTATTTTTAGGTCAAGGTTAAACACATAAAAGTGTGGGTATTGTTAGTTCTGAAACTTTATCGTGAATATACACTTGAATAGATTCCATTGGTTCGGAAGCTCAACAGAAAGGGAAGGCTCAAGTCCAAGAGTAATTATTCGATTGGCTAAGGCAAGTGGATTTCTAAACTTTTGTTAAGCGTACGAAATTCGTGTATTTCCTTGTGTGATGCTGAGAATAATTTGGAGACTTATTGTTTATTTGTTGGTGTTGTATATATTGTTGTAAATTGTGCTTTGTTATCAAATGGTTATCTCCCCCTTTTCATTTGAGCATGTCATTTGCATTGTATCTGAGACATGGTTGTGGTAAGAGGATGATGTACTATTTTCGAGGGTCGTATCGCGCGCCGCGATGGATATTATATTTCGAGGGACGTATCGCACGCCGCGAAGGTTACTATTTATCGAGGGTCGTGTCGTGCGCCGCGACAGATGCATGGACAGATATGTCCCCCATGGGTCCCGGACTGAGAGACAGCGGGTGTGTATCATTAAGAAAGACATGCATCACGATATTTGACATTGCATCTCATGGCATTGCACATTTTATTATTGATGAACTTGAACATGTGTTTTGCTGATCTTGTGATTGTTTCTCTGTGAAGTTTGTGATTGTTGAATATTGAGTTGTTATTGAGAATGTGTAAACTGATAGAGTGTGGTTATTGAATGGTGTGTTTGGTAAACTGTTAGGCTGTAGCGTGGAGGTTTAGATAGGGTGTAAGGAGTACCCGTATTTTGTTCACTTAACTTGTGTTTAGAGGTTTGCTTATTGGGTACCACGTGGTTTGGTACTCATCCCTTGCTTCTACAAATTTTTGTAGGTTACGAGCCGGAATTTTTGTGATACCTTCCATTCTCTTCGTTTCCGAGGTATCTTGTGGAGGATTGTGAAGTAGCTGCTTGTCATCTCAGCGAACTTTCCTACTCCAGTTTATGACTTTGTTTTTACTTGAAAGACAACTTCATTTATACTTCTATTTTGTTCCAATTCTAATTTTTACATTAGAGGCTTGTGCACGTGACAACCTGGTTTTGGGGATTGAATTAATATGATTTGGTTTTCTTTTATAGAAATTGTTGTTGGATTGTCATTTACTTCCGCACTTTGTTAGATATTGGGTTTTAGGCTGACTTGTCTTGGTGGGATAAGACGAGTGCCATCACACCCATTTCGGGTCGTGACATCATAAAACCAACATAACGTGAGAATCTATCTTTTATATCGTAGTCATATAGTGCTTATGAGAATTGCCTCTTATTCATCATAATAATACACCCATAATCATCTCACAACATTCATGTTCGCATCATATCATAACAATCGTGTTCATATCATATCATGTTCATATCATATCATAGCATAACATTCATGTTCATATCATATCACAACATAACATTCATGTTCATATCATATCATAGCAATTTTTTTCATAATTAGGGTTGTAGGGAAGAGGAACAAGACTCAACACCACAATTCATAATTCAAGTAAGCACCTCCACCATAAGTGGATCAACAATTCAATATAAGACTATAGATCAAGTAAATACCTCCACCATAAATGGATCAACAAGTTAACATTAAGCTATAAACAAACTGAAAACCTTCATTCATAGCCTTCAAAGCTTTCTCCAAGATTCAACCTAACTTAATGTCATTCATTCATTATACAGGCTAACATAATAATACAATATTTAATTTCATGTAAACATACAAGATTTTCATCCTTCATTTATCAATCAAAACATATTAGGGTTTAAAGTTAGGAAAGAAGGTAGATTCATGGGTCTTGTGGGGATTTGTTCAAAAACCATAAACATTACTCAAATTCATCCATAAACCTTCAGATATAATCATAAACATTCAATTTAGATAAATCTAAAAAAATTAGAAAGAAAGCCGCGAAATTGTGTGAAAACCTAGAATTTGGGGAACTTTGAAACTCAATTTTAAGAGATCCTCCTGGGGAAAAGATCCTAAGAGTGAAGAGCTTTCATACCTTAATCAATTATTTGAGAATTGATGGAGAAAATTAATTTTCTTGGTTCCCTATTTGAACCTTGGTCTTCTTCTTAAATGGAGTTCTTTAAGAGTGTTTTGAGAGGAAAATTGAGTTTTTTTATTTGAGTTGAGATAACTTAAAGTCTTGGGGTTAGGGTCTTATAGGTGGTTTTAGAAAGTAATTAGTTCAAATAACCACCATCATTAACCCCTAATTAAATAACTTACTAAACCTAATACCCTTAATAAATTTCAAAATTGACTTACACCAGGCAGCAACGACGACCACCCACCTACGGACCGTAGGTGGAGTTACAGCCTCGTACTGCAAGCTCATCATTTCTACCAGAGACTCGCCTTTGAAATTTATGATCCCTAGATATAACTCCCTATCTACGACCAAGACTTATTGTCCATAGAACAGTCTACTGGTCGTAGATTGGGCTTTGTAGGAGGTGTTATTTTTAACAGCTTCTGGGTCCACGTTTAGGTCCTCTCCAAGGACCCCTAGGGTAGTTCTTGGGGAGTCATACCCGTACGTTTGGACCCTAAAAATATAATTTTACATATTTAAACATTTTTACAAGATTTCTTCCTCATAAGACATTTAAAAACCTTAATACAAAACCTAAGACCACATTAGTCCAATTTACAAGTTTCCAGATGTCATGCTCCTTTCTTGACAATTATGTACTAACACTTTCACATTAGGTTAGTTACATTATATTAGGTCTAATAAAATCATTTTCATATTTTTTAAGTCATTATACATCATATGAAGCTCTAGCTTAGGTCATTATATTTTCGGGGTACTACACTAATTGCATTTTCGTATCATGCTAAAGCCTAACTCGAAGTCACAATGTGTTGCACACGAGATGATCATACTAGTTTGACCTACAACACTCATGTTCTCCATCTCTATAAGGACTATTTTCCCGAACATACTAGTTCTTGTTACAAAAAACATTAGTGTTTTATCCATATTTATATTAACAACTTATTCTAACCTATTACTATAACAACTCCATGGACTTCTAGGTAACCAATTCTTCTACAAATATTTCACCTTCTTATATCTATACCAACTAAAATTCATGAATTGCTTCACAAAATATATCAAATATTTTCATCTAGCTACTACATATAATCATGCCTCATTTTGGTTTTCCTCCACACTAAAACCTATATATAGAATAATTTTACTATAACTTTACCATAATAGTCGTCTACCTACATATCTAAACCAGCTTTCAAATACTATCAAGACCTCTCCAAAAGAGAATCACCAGAAGGGCTTAGAGCAAGAAGATCAGAAGCACGAATAATTCAAGTTATTGGATTGAGACTACGTACATCGTAGGGTGATTTCACTATTCATTAACGGTATATCATAAGTTCATGGGACTGAGTTTACTGTGAAACATGATTGCATATGTTGTCACATTCCGAGCCTACACCCTGGACGTATTCGGCACTCAAGAACCATTGTCGGTCCCAAAGAAAACATTAATCCTGGTTGATTTCAAGCAAAATACTAATGCAAGCATACATAAGCATCAACTTTAAAGAAACATTTAAAACGATTCACTGAATCTCAAAACTTTGTTGAATATAATAAGTATGAAAATAGGTTTTAATAAAACTTTTGAAACTGAAAGACCCTCCAAAATTGTTTATCTATGAAGCCTCTACTATAAAAGGATGAGTGTATGGACAAGACCCACAACTCCTCAAAAGAACTAGCACTAGCAACTCGTAAAAGTGGAGTACCCCGAAAGCAATGAGGTCTTACTCATAAGCATATGAGCGGATGAAGTGATCTCAACAGACACTTGATGATGATCCTAATAACTTATGTCTACATCATTAAAAGATGAAGGTCGAATGACATCAACACATTGAATGTACGAGCATGTAATATAACTGAAAAACAATAACTGAAAGAAAAGACTAGAATAGATGACAATGTACTCAAATTGAATGCAAATAAACAAAGGAGTACATTTAAAACTTTACAATATACTTTTTCATCTATGAACTCAACATAATAAGTGATATATAAAAATACGCTTTAACTCTATTGGGAGATTCTCTAACCGACAGCCATCACTATAAGCTACATGATGATACAATGTCTCGCCCACACTGCAAGAATTGTCTAATACTTTGTCAGAGTACAAAAGTACTCAACTAAGTGGATCCACTAATCTATGCTTAAAAGCAATAAGAAATCATCTAAAAAGTATGATTCCTTTACTAATATAGGTGTGCATGAACTCATAACTCATTTAAAAATTAAAGTTTCTCTTTTATTAAATGTAAAAAGTAATATATTTGGGATTACTTAATTCCCTTATACTCTAGTTAATTCATACTTATAAACACTTCCTAAAAATAAATAAAAATTCATATTATGATATGATCATTGATGTATTGGGAAGTCACACTGCATAAACAGTGATGGTACATTCATATATCATATTGCTTGAACATTGCTGACATACTAGATACCATATTTCTTAAATATTGATGACATAACTAGATATCATATTTCTTAAACATTGATGTCATACTCGATTGTCATACTAATCATGTTTTAAAAATCATAGTTTCTCTCGTCCTAAATGTAAAAACATTTACTCTTGGGAATACTTAGTTTTCATATATCATTATAAAGAAAATGAACTCAACTCTAATGTTCTTCAACTAGGTGCTCAAGTCGTTAAAACAAGTTTTTTATAATAATTTATAAAAAGACTTCTTAAAATAGGGTTCATGCTAAATTATAGACGTGAACGATTCAATCCAAGGTTTTCAATAACCATGCTTATATCTCAATACTTAGAACTCAACAACTCCGGAACTCAAGGAGTCAATGATAATACTCATCTCAAGAATTCTTTACTCAGAGGATTCATGTGAAATTATGGTTATGAACTAATCAAATTAAGGAAACAATGATACATGTCATCTCAAGACTACTCGACTCATAGGGTTCATCAGGAATTATAGGCAGTAATTACTCATGGACCTTCATGGGTAACATGTAGTATCCCCATTATTAGGAATATAATCCCAAAATGATTAGAAACTCAATACTCAAGAAGAACTTAAATATATTGCTTATTTCAAAGATAATCAGTTGATCGAGATCATGCAAAATTTATGGGGATGAACTACTCGACTAAAGAGTCTAGAAAACAATATGGAACTCTTTTATACGACTCTTCTCATTGTCATAGTTACTTCCTCAAAATTCATCTTAATTTTCTCAAAAACTCAGTTTAAAACTCAAGTGTTTGCTCTAAGAATCTTTTCACAGGATTTCATTGACTCCCTATGACACTTGAACTCTGGGCTCAGATGCCAAGTCTTTTACGCCCTGGTCGTATACCCTAGTCATGACCGACACTCATAACCATTGTTGTTCCCAAGAAAATTCTTGAACTGGCTTATTATTATAGCGCCACCTAATATTGTTCGCATATTTCGTATTGACACCTCAAGTATAACCATGTACCTATTAAAAAGTTACATTATTCAAAATGAATACATATTAAACAATTTTCGTTGACATGGCATGGAAAGTGTATAACACATATATCTAGCGCGAGAAGTATAATTATTTATTTCTTAAACACCTTTTTCGTTTTATTTCTTCCTCTTCCTTCATAACTCCTTCCAACGCCTTCACCATTTTCGTTGTCACTGCCATCGCCACTATCATCACCATCCATCCTTCTTTTTGTAGATTCTTCAACCATCTCTCCCTCTCCCTCACCACTACCATATTCATTTGGAAAGTACACTACATTTTTGGAAATGCAAGAAAATCAATGTAAATAAATTCTTTAAACAAAAATATAAAATCAAAATAAAAAGGGAGAAAATGAATGTGGGTTCATCTAAAAACAAAATAATTTCAAATTTTCAATTTTATAAAGGAAACATTTATTCATTGAAATAACTCAATTCCACCATTATCCATTGAATTTCCTAGACGAGAAGAGGGGTAATCGATAACTATTAAGAAAATGAAGAAGGACTCAATTTCAAACAAACAGTTTTACAATCCTTTTATAGAATTGGAATTTTTTCACTGAAACAACTCAATTCCATCATTAATTGTTGAATTTCCTTCAATGTTTTCCCAAACCTCAAACAAAAAAGAAGAATATAAGTGAAGAAATTGAAGAAGGATTGATTTTCTATTTCAACATATCTGAAAAAGGTTAAAGAGCCGATGGTTAAAGAAAAACATATATGAAAAAAATTATTTGGATTTGAAGAAAACCGGTAGCGGTGACAACAATGGTGGATATATGACACACTTTGAATAAATAAGGTTGAAGAGTGACAGTGGGTGCACAAAAACTTTTAAATAGTTTTATTAAGTCATAATCTAATTATTGTTTCAAGTCAAATTGCAACATGTACATTGTTAATTTTACAATTTTCCACGTCATGGAGAGTAGGTTACACTCATTTTATATTTTTAGCTGATTGTAGAAAAAAATTCAAATGGACTTAATTTGAGCTAGTAGAGGTGTTCAATAGGTATATGTCGTTGTTGAAGTGTCTAAGTGAAATATGTGGATAAATTTAAGGGTCGTAGATGACTTAAGCCTTTAAAATATGACCACACAATAATTTTAGAAACAAACTCAAATACTTTATTTGAAGATCTCAAAATCTAGATATAATATATGTGTATGTGTGCGCGTACCTACGTGTATGCGCGTACGTGTGCATCGATAAAACAATGTTGAAAGTTATAACTGGACGGAATAATCTATGAAGTCTCTAACATACTAAAGATATGTTATTAGGACAAGATCCTCAGCTACCTGAATACTCTGCTAATAATATATACCAACTACCAATATTTAAAGATAAATTGGAGCCCTTTGAAAGAAATGTGGTCTCACCAAAGTTGTATAAAAGTGATCCTAATGATGTTTCTGTTGTTATGAGCACCTAAATTTGCATCATAACACGATACAAAGTCAAATTATGTTAATACATAGAATATACAATATGTAAAATAAGTTAGTGCAACAACTATTTAAAACTCAACATACTAAGCTGAAATGAGTAACTCTAACTATAGACTAAACAAGTTCAATTGAAAATTAAAACATTCATATTATGTATCAACGAGACTTTAAAAGTAAATATATGCAATAATAGAACATACTAAAATAATATAAACATTACTTTTATTGGGGAATTTATCTAACCGGCAACCATCACTTTGGGACTTTGATGGTACAACGTCTTGCCCAAGTTGTCACAGTCATCCTATACCATTTCGGGGGAAAGGATGAATTGAAGTAATGGATCTAATATCTAAACCCTTGTCAAGGGCTTTTGAGGAGTAGCTCAAATCAAAAACACAATCATATCCTACGCTGACAACGTAGTTATGGGTTTAGATTATTTGAATCCTTACCCAACTTGATGTCTAATACCACTCTCAAAATAATGTATAATGCTCAACAATGGTAAAATGTCCTATTTAGTGAAAATATCCCACTTTAGGGGAAAACTGATAATGATGTGTATAAATGTATAGATTTTTCTTTAAAAGGTTCTACTTTTATGAAATGTAACCCCCCGTAAATATTGACCAAGAGTCGCATGTTGATTTATTGTTGCTTAATTACTACAATATGTTTTATTCACATTTTGAGAACTTAAAATTTTGTGATATTGCAAACTTGCTTAACATAATTGTGATCGTAATTTAAGGGATTGTATTGGGTTATTTACGTAATATTATACTGGAATTATTTATAACTTGAAAGGAAGGTGAAGTATATACATATTGTATATATGTATTCTTTTGGGCAACCAACTTTGACTTTTGTCTATATTTAGTAGGTAAGTGATAGACACCACTTCTATAATATATAATTTCGCACCTCCTCTATAAGAGAATTTGTGTCCTTTCACTCTAAGAACCTTTATAACCTCCTCTAACCATATTACTCACAAAATTTGAAGAAAATCTTTTTCCTTTTGGCTGGATTTCAAGATACACACTTCCTTTTGGTAAGTGACGAGATATGTTTTTGAGCTAGGTAGTGTTTGGTGTTTTATGCATATATCGTAGTGTAGAACTTATTTTACAGTGAATAGATATTATTTGGAAAGATAATTTTTATACCTATGACTCTTATGCTTATGTAAAACTCTAATTTTGTTGTTATGAATTTGAAATATTGGACACAACTTAGGACATGTTTAGTCCATATTCTTGGAATTAGAAATCCTGTATGTTCAATTGTTAGTGTTTTGAGATCTTTTTGTACAAAGTGTATTTTGCGGTGATTCTTGATTATTTTCAAGCTTAAGAGATGTATTTATATCTTTCATGAAGTTTATAAAGTCCAGTTTTGTCGTTTTCTTTTCAAATCGTAGTTGCGACATGAGATATTAGGCTGTCCAGAATCACTTTTCTGAGAGCATAGTCGTATTTGTAAAGGCTAAGCATACTTGTGATGATACCCTATTTAACTTTGAAATTATTGAGATACTAGGAATTAAAGAAGTTATTTAATTATAATTTTAAGGTTGTATATACTCGTGAACAAGTTGAGGACCTTTATACGTTAATTGCTCTACGGTTTGAACTCTTGAAGTGGTGTTAGATTGTTTCTTGTCTAAAGAACTGAGGTTGTGTATAAACTTGTACTTGTACTATTTTTACCTGCTGGTATATCTGAAAGCTTATCTTGGTACCTCTTGTCACTTTGCATTGTCGTGTTGTCATTTAACACGTTAAAGACTCTTGTGTAACTCGCCCACTTGTACGAATTATTTGATCACTTGACACTTTTATAGGGACCTTGTCCTTCTTGTAGCTATGACTTTGTCACTATTGAAATTCCTCTTGATTCGAATCATTTGTTGTCTTGGCTCTGGATTTGTAGTTCGTCTTAAGTATGGTAGTTGTCCATTTTAAGTACGAACTACAAATTCATTTTTAATATGGTTCTTGGTTCTCTTGATTATTGGGCTTTGACCCTTCTTGATACAGAGTGTCGGCACTTCTTGATACCTGTTCGTGCTTGGTGTGACGACATGATGTATATAGTGGGCGAGTCTTGTTATTGAACCTCTTGGAAAATGGTGCTATGAGTGTTATTGTCATTTGGATCTTTAAAATCTAACTTGATACTCTTTGTATATTGTTTACTCGATTTACTGATTCTGTTTAAATTGTGATGTCCTTGACTTGAGAATGATAACATGGTGAATCTGAGTGCTCCGGATCTATAGTTTTACACCAGTAAGCTATTTACTTAGCGATAGTTGTTTTTATCATAGGGAATGTTTGAGAGGACACTTGAAGTTGGCCATTGAAGATGGAGATTTTGAAAGCCTTAAGGAAGATCACACTTGCATATAGACATATATATTTTGTATAAACCTTGGGACTTGTACATTATCTACTTGTTGTACATTGACATGAAATTTTAAGGGTTGATTTGGTCATGTCACCATGGGTTGTAATATAAGTATGGTTATACGTTTTTATCTTTTTGGGGTGTGTAAATCTAAGTCTTGTAATATACTAATTTACTATATGTTTTGAAAGCTTGTGTGAAGCATGAACCAGCTAATTTCGGTACTCAAAAGTTGGTAATATTCATGTTATTTCATCATTAAGTGTGAGAATAATATTGCATGAAAAGCTCGTTGGTTATTTGCTTAACAGATTTTTGGAGGGTTTTTCGTCATAAGTTAAAATTCCGTGCCATATCAATTTTAACCTCAAATAAAGGGTTAAATAGGCACGATGTACATCCTTAACTAAATTATACGTTAGGAACCTAATCCCTCTACTAGATTAAAATCAGTATGCCCTTCGTTAATCTCTTTTAAATGTTTCAAGTATTAAATTAGGTTTCTTGTCAAGTTGTAGTATCTCTTGGAAAGGGTCGCTACATGATTTACTTTCTCAAAATCAAGATATGCTTTATTGAAGTTAAAGATTTTTTTTTTGAGAAAACTATCTATACTTTCTTTATGAAAATATGCACCTTGATGTAAAAATATAATTTCTTAAAACTTTTCTAAGCAAAATATACTTTCTTGAAACTCTTCTAGAATAATGAACTTGAAGCAAATAATACTTTCTTCGACTATTTCTTGTAACACTTCTTTAAAACTTGAAATATATTCTACCCATGAAAACAATGCATACGAAATTAATATGGCATAATTTTTAAATAAGTTTAACTATGTATGGATCATGTTGTAGAATAGAATGAACTCTAAATCTAACAATGATCCTTAACAATGTAGAGTATAAAGATTTTGAACAATAGAATCAACAATAAGCACATTCACAATAGAGGAATTCAAAGATCATGAATTTTGGGTAAAAATCCTAGCTTTGATCTTACTAAGTGAAATTATAGATGTAGGGCATGAGAAAAAACTTAATCCCTCAATATGATAGTCTTACACACCTTAATGCTCGATGAATTTTGAAGAAGAACTCTGACTTGATGAAGAAGAGCCGAGAAATCATTTTTGAAAATTTCTGGATTCATTTCTCGAAAATTGTATATTTTGATGACTTATTCTTTCTTAGGATACATTATTATATGTTAGAATAACTAAAAAAATTATGAAAATATGCTTACCTTGATTTAGAAAAAAGAATTCTTGATGGACTTGCTCAAAAATCAAGTCTTGAACCTTATCGTTGAATTCCTTGATACTCATTAGAGATTGGAAGAGGATTTGGCCTTAAAATCTTGGAGAAATTCTAGGATTTATGTTATAATATCATGAAAAATATAAAGCAAGACTTATTAAGGTTGAAGAGAGAATTGAAGGTTGTGGAGGTCAAACAAAGGATAAAAAGTGAGAAAAGAAATTCAAAACAACGTTTTTATGATATATGAAAATTTGATATATTGCTGATATACAGATAATATATATAATGTGCAGACCCTTTTACGGCCCGTAAAACTTTCATAGATCCGCAGAGTTATGTGCAAATTTTGAACCTCTGATCCTATTTTACAACGTGAAACTATTGTTCATAAATGCTTTTACGACCAGTAGTTTATAATTCGTGGAAACTGCTACTCAAATCTCATTTTTGGAAGTGTCTACGGGAAAATGGTCATTATGGTTTACTCCAAACTTCAATTGATGCAAATTTAGAAGCATTGAAAAAAATATTCTTAGTCCATTAATCGGAAAGATAATGGGCCACCTTACTATTATATTATGAGAGATATAGTCATTTGAAATTGAACCTTGCATGCTTTCTGAATAACTTTATGAGTAAGAAAGTTTCGAACTTGACTTAGTGCTAGAGGGCCCTAACGACCCTCATCATTTCCAACACACTTCCTACTTGGTAATGAACCTTAATACACATGACCAACTAGGACTCATCTAGTAGAGTCTATATGCATAAAAAAAAATAATTAGCGTCTTAATTTATAATTTTTTGAGATGTACACATGCACTAGATAGGGTTGAAGAACATTTCTTAGATCAATATTTTTTCTGTACTAGTGGGTCCAAAGTGGAATACCTGCAGGATGTTAGAGTATATCCACGTCCTCACATGAGTCATAGACCCATAATACTCATGTTATAAATCCTCCTTACCAACATAGCTGAAATGATGCATGATTTCAACGGGATAAACTTTGAGAAAATGAGGAACTTGATATGTTTTTGGACTACGATTTTAACTCTTGACGTTGTAGTTGGACTGCTTTTTTGATATTTTTGCTTTTAATAATTGAGGATGAAACTCAAGCATTAGAGATCTTGATCACATTAACTATCAGTTTTTTCTGAACAATTATTTATGTAACGATATTTTGACTTTGCATAAGGTGAAGATGATGTGAAATTAAGCTCCAACTCTATTTCATTGGTAAAGGAGAAGAGTATATCATGTTTTTTCGTAGATTCACACCGTCCTAACATTTTTTTTAATCACAATCAATGATCCCAATCAATTTTAAGTTTCTTTTTTTGGGGAGCTTTTTTCCATTGGTAATGAAAATATAGAAAAAAAAATTAACGAGACAATATCAATTGCATATGTTTTTGTGTGAAATTCACTAATTTTTTGATAAATTCTAATAGATGGATAGAAATTGTTAAGTTTTATATATTTGTAGAATGTTTTTATTGGTTATGATTCAGAAAGATAAATTTAAGTTGAAGGTATAGGTTTAGCTAAAACTCTAAAATAGATGCATAGTTGGGCGGAGAAAATAATGTCACCCATCAAATCAAATAGAGCGGAAAACGGAAGCAAAATTTAATAAAAGGGTAAGGCACCGTTTATTTGACCATCCAACACATACAGTCACCCAGTGGTGTTTGATGTAATTTTACTACAAATGTGAAGGCCATTATTAAGTGCTAATGCTTTTTTGTAACTTTTTTTATTTTTTTCGCTTTTAATATTCACATTGAAGTTATAGTTAAATTTAAATTGCTCTATAATAAAATATATTTTGGAATGATGCTTTCAATAACATTATTTTTATGTCAAAATTTAAATCAAAAGCTTTGATTAAGAATGAGACACTCGGATGACTTTGCGACAACGTATATTGTTTTTTTTTGTCATTTTCACTTACCCTTGTCCTCTTCTGCACGATTTTCCTTTTAATTTGGTGCATCTGTCTCGAAGCTTTTTCACTTCTCTCTCTGGTGTCTTTAGGCGGAGCAAACGAGGTACCCTGAAAAACCATCGGAAAAATGGCTCTCAATTTCAATCCTCCGACGTTTCAGTCAATTCAAACGACTAGGCGTCCGTGTTCACCACTCAGATCTCATAGAGTTTTAATGGCTTCAACACTTCGTCCTCCTTCTGTGTGAGTTTCATTTCATTTCCTCTTTCTATTTGTCAAATTATTGGATGTTGTTTTAATCGTGATTATATTTCTGTTTCTAAATCGGATTGGCGGTAGTTGATGCTAATGCATGGCGTACCTCTGATCTTTCGTATATTTATTTATTTATATGTTGGTCGCTGTTTCCTGATGATACATAATTTTTCTACTTGTATATCTATTTATCTTCCCCTCAGGGTAGGTTGGGGTGCATTGTTTTGATATGTTACTATTCTAGAATTTCTCTTCTCCTTGTGCATGTTTTGATATAACAGGGTAATGTGAGTGAGGAGCTGAGTAGTTGTGGCATAGGAATAACGGCCTGAGATTCCAAGATGGAATCCCACTTAGAATGAGCTCATTTGCACGAATCTTTGTGGGCTATAACAGGCTTCCCTGTGGATTGCTGGGGCCTTTTTAAAAGCTAGCCTAGATACCACTGCCACTAATAATTTAAAGAAAAAGAGACTGAAATCTGATGCTCATTTTATTAGTGCATTGGCATATATGTATGAGTTATGTATGTGATCTTTACATTAAACAGTCGTAGATTCAGCATTTGAACTTATGGGTTCGAGTGTGAAATTCTATTACAACCTGTTTGTCAACAAAGTGGGAGGAGAACTATGAGGTACAAGACCTAATAGAGGCAAATAACAATGTTGGTCTTTTCCCTACGAATAGTCGATGTGCACAACGTCATAAAAGAATCATTTGATTTACTAGGTTCAAAATCTATTATCTATACTGGGGGAGTTTAGTAACATACAAATCTGAGCTTAAAGCTTTTAGGTTCGCATGAACTCTCAACTTCTGCAATACATTTGCCCCTGGCTAGAAATTCCTTTACTGATTGTTTTCTATCATCTTTTATCATTAGGGGTCATTTAGCTTTTCCCCTGCTGAGTGACTTAAATTGATAGCGTATACATTGCTAAGAAGATTATCATTGAACTGATTGACTGTCAGAATTAGATCTTGTTCTGTCAATGTACTCAATAAGGTTAGACAGATATTTGTGGTGTACTTCTTCGTGTACAAATGTTTGATCACACCTCCGGATCTGCTTTTGGGAAAATAACTACTTGAAAAACAATAGTAAAAAGGTGAGTGACATCGCAAGGGAGAATTGTTTTATCCAAAAAAAAAATACAAGGGAGAACTGATGACTTCATCCATTACTTTGTTCCTGACTAGTGTTTTTCTTCTGTTGACCAAATAATCATTTGCCTTTAACTAGACTTAGACTGTGAATTTTCAATTGTAGCTCATCTTTTCGAAAGTGCATAATAGTAATTCTAATTCTGCCTGTGCTAATTGTAGGGAAGGTGGAAATGTTAAGAAGCCATTTAGTCCTCCACGAGAGGTGCATGTTCAAGTTACTCATTCCATGCCGCCAGAGAAGCGTGAAATCTTTGATTCCCTGCAAGGTTGGGCTGAGAATAATATTTTGGTGCACCTAAAGCCTGTCGAGAAGTGTTGGCAGGCCAGTGACTTTCTTCCTGATCCTGCCTCAGAAGGATTTGAAGACCAAGTTAAGGAGCTGCGGGAGAGGTGCAAGGAAATTCCTGATGACTACTTTGTTGTATTAGTTGGAGATATGATCACAGAGGAGGCTCTTCCAACTTACCAGACAATGATTAACACCCTAGATAGCGTTCGCGATGAAACTGGTGCCAGCCTAACTCCTTGGGCTATTTGGACGAGGGCATGGACTGCTGAGGAAAATAGGCATGGTGACCTTCTCAACAAATATTTATATCTTTCTGGAAGAGTTGATATGAGGCAAATTGAAAAGACAATTCAGTACCTCATTGGTTCAGGGATGGTGAGTTTGCTTCTCTGTATTCTGTTGGTTACTGTCTTTGTTGCTCGGACTCTCACAAATGATGCCACATTCGTGTCAGATGCTTCAAAATACAGTATTTTTGAAGGATCCGCCACCCACGTGACATTTTTTTAGTTTGAGCCACATAGGCTACTGTTAAGCTTTCAAATCATCTTGAAAATTATTGGTAAAATTTATACAGACTTCTCTTACATAGTTATTTAATCATTTAGCTGATATAATAGCAAACTTTCAGAGTGTGTGGTATCTGTGTTGTGTCTCTGTTTGTATGAGCCTGCACATAGATGAGCTGCATCTCTAACAGTTCAAAAATTCTCAGATTTTGGCTAAACTAATGATGTATTAGAGAATTTGTTGTGTTATCTAGAAAAGGTTCTGATAGTACATTTGGTAAGCTACATTATGCTTTCAGCTCTCCAGTTAGAATTCCAAATTTACATGACTTGAATCTGTTGATATTTGTTTACCAATTCTAAAAAAAAAATAAAAGAATCTGTTGATATTCATGAGAGTACTTTCTTTTAATGCATTTGAATGTGGGTTCTATTTAGATACTAGTTTTAGTTCTCGTCTTACTGAAGGAGGGTATTTTAGTCTCTTTGTCACCCTTTTATTATCCATTCCCCACACCTCAAAGGCTTGTTAAAGCAGAGATAATTAATTTATTTTGTGTTACGTACTTGTGTATTGCTAGATCTTGAAGAATAAATTTGATTGCATCCTGAAGTCTCCTCCATTTTGCACACTATTGCTATCTAACCGAGGAAGTTGAGTGTTATCTAGTTTTGTATTATCTTATTCTTTCCTATTATCTTGTTCTTCAATTTTAATTATTACCTGATGTTTCCTTAGCTTCGGTTATTATATTATTTTTGTTGCTAGTATTCTTTTCTCATTATTTTCATCATAGCTTCTTCAGTTAATCTGAGTTTCATGTTCGCTATATATTGCACTTAGAGTTTCGATGTACATGATTAACGTGTTGGCATTTTCTTTAATTAACCAGCATGGTTTTAGCTGTTGATCAGGTAAACAGAAAATCTGAAATGGAATTGTTATATAGTCATCCCTTTTTTGCTACGATTTTCTCACTTAAGGGGCATATCATTAAGTTGATCTTTCTACACGCGTTTGATGCTTAACTTTTAGGATCCTCGCACGGAAAATAATCCGTATCTGGGTTTTATCTACACTTCCTTCCAAGAGAGGGCTACCTTCATTTCTCATGGAAATACAGCTCGGCATGCTAAGGAGCATGGGGACATGAAACTAGCACAGGTATGTGGTATAATTGCTGCAGATGAGAAGCGCCACGAAACCGCGTATACCAAGATTGTGGAGAAGCTATTTGAAGTTGACCCAGATGGCACTGTGATGGCTGTTGCTGACATGATGAGGAAAAAAATCTCAATGCCAGCTCATTTGATGTATGATGGCCGGGATGACAACCTATTCGAACACTTCTCTGCCGTAGCTCAACGCCTTGGTGTATACACTGCAAAGGATTATGCAGATATTCTTGAATTTCTGGTGGGAAGATGGGAAATAGAAAAATTGACTGGTCTTTCTGGTGAAGGTCACAAAGCACAAGATTATGTATGTGGTCTGGCTCCGCGTATAAGAAAATTGGAGGAGAGGGCACAAGCAAGGGCCAAGCAGAAGGCTCCTGTTCCTTTCAGCTGGGTATTTGGTAAAGATATTAAACTTTGAATGATATATGTTGTAGGATTATGTTACTTTCGGAGCACCAATCGACATAGGAATGCTAGTAAGTAATTTCAGGTTATGGTATCTATCAAGTCAGTATTTGTAAGGAAGATGCTATGGTGTTATAACTACTGCACTATAATCTTGTAGATACCTTAAATTTTGTTTTTGTTCTGCTATCGTTTATGGCTCATATCAAGAAAATGACAGCCTTTAATTTTTACCTCCCCTTTTAGAACATGTAGGTTCTTTATGTTGGTTACAAGTTTGATATATGAAATGTCAAGTGGTTATCTATAAGAAGTTTAATGCTATATTATGCTGTTTTCTTCTCTCTTTTTTTCACCAAGGGTAAAGTCACTGTTTATTATACATCCTAATTTTCTCGAGAATGCTCTTCATTGTTTGGGGTGCGTTTGGAAATTGCAGCTTGGAACTTTGTGGAATTTAATTTCTACGTAAATAATAAGGTATTATTGTAAAGCATTGGCTATATACTAGTAACCAACAATATTGACAAGAGAAATAGAGAGTAGAATGTAGAGATCATTTTATCTAAATGTCTTCGAGTATCTCTTTTAATAGTGAATGACAACGTTATATATAGGTCAAAAATCACTCCAAAATTCACAATGTTAAATGTTGTAATTAAAAGATACATTTTTATCCAAATTGGTTCTAAATGGATAATTTACTCATTCAATCGATTTATCATACCCCTTGAATATTGCTTTCTTCATCTCCTGTTAGTATTTCTGCACTTTTACTTATTTGTGTACATTTCAAATTGAATCTTGAGTTCACCAAAAGAAAAGCATGACATCAAAAAATAAAGTAATTTATCGCACGAAGGGGTCAAAGGAAATTCTCGCGATCACCTTGATAGATATGGGCATAAACCATTGCATTAATAATTTCCATCTTGTAGGGTGTGTTTGGTATGGAAGAAAATATATTCCAGAAAACATTTTTCAATTTTCTCATATATGGTTGGGTTAAATGTTTTTTCAAATCAATTCATTTTTCTCAAATTTAAGAAAAACGACTTCCCTTCAAAACTTAAGGAAAACATTTTCTTAAATTCTCTTCCAACCTCTCCCCTATCTACCCCACCCTACCAGCCCCCTACCCTAAAAAAATTAAATTTATTTTTAAAAAATATTTTAAACTTCAAAATTTCATTTTTTCACCCCTACAGTCGAAACGCCCACCCCTCCAACCCCACTAGCCCCCTAACCACCACCACCCACAAAAAAAATTAATATTATTTTTTTAAATAAAATTCAACTTCAAGTTGTAATTTTGTCACCCCTACCCTCGAAACCCCCCCCCCCTCCCCCCCACCCTCACCACGAAAAAAAATTAAGTTTGTTTTTTTTTAAAAAAAATTACCTTCAAAAATTATTTTCTATTCTAGTAAAAACTAAAAGATACTTCTCAAAAGCATTTTTTATTCAAAAACCAAACACTAAAATATTTTTCCGGGAAAAATTTTCTACTCACCAACCAAACATGAAAAAATAAGTTAAATATCTACTTGTTTTCCAGGAAACTTTCCATGGAAAGCATTTTCCCTCATACCAAACACACCCATGGTCTTACACTTCTACTTGTGTGAGTAAATTTAGAAGTAAACCCAAAAGTTTCCTTAAACACTTAAGCAATGAATTAAAAAAGAAGTAATTAGTCTCTCATGAAGTTGTCAGGGAACTCTTGAAATCACCTTAATAGATGTAGGCATGAATCACTTCATTCATCATATTCAATTTGTATTCTTGTAGTTCTACTTGTTTGTGTAAATTTCAAAGTGAACCCTATAGTCATTAAAAATTTATTAAATATAAATTTATAAAGTTAATGGGATTATATTAAATTAATAATATATTAATCCAAATAAATATTATAAAATTAATATAATTGATTTAATTCAGTAATATGAATTTAATTAAAGTCCGCTCCATAAAACCCATATGCCATGTCATTTGAATCTGATTGGCCAAAGGGAGTCCTATTACAATGCAACTCCTCTATTTAAAAACTATAAATATGGGTATCATAATTCAGAAAAGAGGACCAAGAATTTTAACAAGCTAGAGAAAGTTCGTGGATCAAAAGTTGCAGATTTCTCCACAAGTTCAAGAAATTAAAACATTCAAGTTTCAAAAATGATCGAGATCAAGAACGATAAAATCAAGAACGATCAAGATCAAGACCGTCAAATTTAAGATCAAGCTTGAAGCCCTTGGATTCAACTAGAAGTTCAGATCAAGATAAAGTTCAAGATCAAAATCAAGTCCAATCCAAGTTTAAGATCAAGATAGAGATCAAGATCAATATAAATCTCAAGTTCAAGATCAAGCTTTAAAGCCCATGAATTATATTTGAAAAGACGAATTCAGAGGAATCATAGATATTGTAACATTCGCACTTGAAATAATAAATCGATTTTTGCTATAATTTTCCGTTCTTTATTATTGTTTTCTCGATGTGAATTTTATTCTACCAATTATGGCACGCCCAGTGAGACAATCTCTACCTCTCATCTCAACTTTTCAAGCATCAAAGAATAACAAAATGTCTTCCACTAAAAAAGAACAACTAGCAAGCTTAACTGAAGCAATTGAAGGCTTGATAAATTATGCACACGAACAAGATGCTAAAATTTCCAAGCTAACAAATAAGATGGATAACATGATTGAAAAAATATCAAGTCAATCAACTCTGAAGCTTTCTAAAATTCAAGATGAGAAAGAGTATTGCGTAAAGCAATCAAAGATCAAATAGATTCATATCTTAGCTGAAGGTTTGATTCTAATTGATCAATTAAAGAACTTTATCATAGAGGTATCGAGACAAATCTGAGACTTCATCCAAATTTTCTCCCATATATGCAAAGTCATATACACAAAGGATTGATAACTTGAAAATGTCTTAGGTTATCAACCTTCTAAGCTTTGACAATGTGATGGCAAAGGAAATCCCAAACAACATATAGCGCACATTATTGAGACTTGCAATGCTGCTGGGACCTATGGTGATTATGTTATTAAAGAGTTTGTTCGATCTCTTAGAGAAAATGTCTTTGATAGATACACAGATCTTGAACCTAATTCTATAGATATTTGGGAGAGAGTTCCTTAATCGTTTTCATAGAACGAGATGTGTTGTTAGTATGATGGAAATTACAAAGGCTAGTCAAGGTGAAGATGAGTTAGTTGTTGATTTTATCAATCGTTGGAGAAGTCTGAGCCTCAACTGCAAAGATCGCCTTAGTGAAATTTGTAGCATTGAAATGTGCATTCAAGGTATGAATTGGGGTCTTAGCTACATTTTGCAAAGATTAAAGCCCAATACATTTAAAGAGTTGACAACTCGTGGACATGACATGGAGTTAAACATAACTTTAAGAGAAATTCAACAATCTTTTTTCTATGGACCTCGTGAAGATGAGGATATAGAAGAACTCTAAAGTGGGGGAAAATCTGCATCCGAAGATGACTTTGAAGAGTCAACGTATATCTAGACGCTCCTTGAGCATGAGCTTAAACTGCAAGTTACAATGCTCATAGAAATACGAGCAGAAACTGTATGTCACTTAAATCTTCAAATTGAAATGCTCCTTGAAACACGAGCTTAAACTGTATGTCACTTAAATCTTTAAGTTTGACTTGAATATTCAAGTTGAAATGCTCCTTGAAGCACAAGCTTAAACCGTATGTCCCAAAATTTTTCATGGTCAGATTCTCCTTGAAAAACGAGTTTAAACTGTTTGTCACTTAAATCATCAAGTTGAAATGCTCCTTGAAACACGAACTTAAACTGTATACCACTTAAATCTTCAAGTTGCAATGCTTCTTAAAACACGAGCTTAAACTGTATATCACTTAAATATTCAAGTTTGAGTCAAATCTTCAAGTTGAAATGCTCCTTGAAACACGAGCTTAAACTGTATGTCACTTAAATCATCAAGTATGAGTTAAATCTTCAAGTTGAAATGCTCCTTAAATCACAAACTTAAATTGTATGTCACTTAAGTCTTCAAGTTGAAATGTTCCTTGAGACACGAGCCTAAACTGTATATCATAAAGCTCTTTAAATTTGAGCTAAATCTTCAAGTTAAAATGCTCCTTGAGACACGAGCCTTAATTGTATATAATAAAGTTCTTTAAATTTGAGTTACTCAAGTTAAAATTCTCTTTAAGGTACGAGCCTAAATTGTATATAATAAAGCTCTTTAAATTTGAGTTACTCAAGTTAAAATGCTCTTTAAGGTATGAGCCTAAACTGCATGTCACTCTTGGCCCGCAAGAGTATAAACTGTGTATGACACAATAAAAAAAAACAAAATAATCACTCACTCCTCCATAACTATGTTGTGACTTGATCCTATTCATTGAGGTATGTAGGCACTTAGAACCATATTCTAAGTTCAATTGCATGAGTGTCAAAAAATCAAATGTTCCCACTTGATCTGTCACATGAGTTAAAGTTATGAGTAATTTTTCATAAATCTTCAGACTTGCACAGAATGGTGGTGACTCAATGGGGGAAAATCCTTATGGATAAAATTGTTCCAAGATGAAGTCTTCAAAATCTCCAAGTATGCAAGTTGAAGTCTTCAAATTCTTTAAGCTTAGTCTTTGAAAGATAAAATATATATCGACAAGACTTGAAGAAGGGGGCATTTGTAGTCACTTAAAATTTATTGAATTTAAATTTGTAAAGTTGTCTGGATTATATTGAATTAATGAATATATTAATTCAAATAAATATACGGATTAATATAATTGATTTAATTCAATAAAAATAAATTAAATTAAAGCCAACTTCATAAAGCCCATATGTCATGTCACTTAAATCTGATTGACCGAAGGGAGTCCTATTCCAATCACAACTCCTCTATTCTAAAACTATAAATAGGGGTCTCATAATTCAGAAAATAGGACCAATGATTTTAACAAGAAGTTAGAGAAAACTCGTGGATCAAAAGCTGCAGATTTTTCTACAAGTTTGAGAATACAAGCATTCAAGTTTCAAGAACGATCAAGATAAAAAACGATAAAGATTTCAAGAACGATCAAGATCAAGACCGTCAGATTCAAGATCAAACTCGAAGACCTTGGTTTCAACTGGAAGTCCAGATCAAGATGAACTTCAAGTTCAAGTTCAAGTTCAAGTTCAAGATCAAGTCCGAGTCCAAGATCAAGATCAAGATAGAGATCAAGATCAAGTCCGAGTTGAAGTTCAAGTCCAAGATAAAGATCAAGATAATCTCAAGTTCAAGATCAAGCTTTAAAGCCCTTGTGTATTATTTGAAAAGACGAATTCAGAGGAATCATAGAGATTGTTATACTCGCACTTGCAATAATAAATCAATTGTTGCTATAATTTTTCATTCTTGATTATCTCGACGAGAATTTTATTGTCTACAAATTCGACAGTATCCAAGCATTTCAACAGGGCATTAAAAATGAAGAAATTAAGCCCTCATGAGTGGTCAAGAAAACTCCCGACAAGACCTCAATAAATGAAGACATGAATCATTATATTCATCATTTCTAGCTTATACTATTGCACTTCTACTTATTTCTAATCATAAAGTGAAACCAGGATTTCCCCTAAATACTACAACAATGGCATTAAAAATGAAAAAATTAAGCCCTCGTGAAGTGGCCAAGTGAACTCTCAGGAACACCTTAATAGATGTATACATAAATCATTGCATTCATCATTTCTAGCTTGTACTCCATGCGATTATCTTATTTGTGTATATTTCAAAGTGAACATCTTAATAGATATATACATAAATCATTGCATTCATAATTTCTAGCTTGTACTCCATGCAATTCTACAATTTGTGTGTACTATAAAGTGAACCTGAGAGTTCCCCATACACTTCAGCGGGACATCAAAAGACGAAGTAATTAATCCCTCATGAAGTGGTCTAGAGAACTCTGAAGAACACCTTAATCAATGTAGACACGAATTGTTGCATTCATCATTTCCCCTAATACTATTGCACTTCAACTTATTTGTGTAATTTCAAAGTGAACCTATGATTTCCCCCAAAAACATCACTAAGAAATCATAAAAATAAGTAATTAAGCCCTCACGAAGTTGTTAAGGGAACTGTCAAGAAAACCTTGTCGCTGTGGACATAAATTGCTATATTCATTGTTTCCTTCTAGTATTCTACACTTCTACTTATTTGTGTGTACTTCAAATTAAACCTGGAGTTCCCCCGAACATTTCTGCACGACATCAAAAGATGAAGTAATTAATCCCTAATGAATTGGTCAAGGGAACTCTCAAGAATACCTTGATCAATGTAGACACAAATTGCTCATTCAACATCTCCCCTAATACTCTTGCACTTCAACTTATTTATGTAATTTTGAAAGTGAACCTGGGAGTTCCCCCAAACACTTCAGCGGAGAATCATAAAACAAAGTAATTAAGCCCTCGTGAAGTGGTCAAGGGAACTCTCAGGAATACTTTGATCGATGTAGACATAAATTGTTGCATTCATCGTTTCCCTCTAGTATTCTGCATGTCAACTTATTTGTGTAGTCTTCAAAGTGAACCCCGGAGTTCCCCCAAACATTTCAGCAGGGTATTAAACCATGAAGTTATTAAGTCCTCCTAATGTGGTTAAGGGAACTCTAGGGAACACCTTGATACATGCAACTATGAATCAATGCATTCATCATTTCCCGCTATTACTCTTACGCTTCTACTTGTTTTTGTAATTTTAAGAGTGAATCTGAAAGTGATCCACCAAACACTTCAATAGGCATCAAACAATACAGATATTCAGCCCTAATGAAGTGGTCAATGTAACTCTCAAAACACCTTGATAGAGTTTCCCTGAATCATAGCATTCATCATCTACCTCTACTCTTGCACTTCAACGTGTTTGTGTAAATTTCAAAGTAAACCCGGGAGTTCCCCCAAACACTTCAGCAGGGCAGTAAAAACAAAGAAATTAATCCCTAATGAAGTGTTCAAGGAAACTCTGGAGAACACCTTGATATATAGATATAGGTATTAATCAATGAAAATTCATCATCTTCCATTTATCTTGCAATTCTACTTTTTGTGTAAATTTCTAAGTAAACCCGAGAGTTTCCCGAAACACTTCTGCACGGCATCAAACATCAAAGTAATTAAACCCTCATGAAGTGGTCAAGAGATCTCTCGTGAACACTTTAATAGACTTGAGAACTATTTTTATTCATCATCTCCAACCTAGTACTCTTGCACACTTGTTTGTTTAATATTGTTACCACATACACTCCTATTTATATTGTGTTGGTAAGAAAATTACATGCAAGATGTGAAAGTGGAGTTTGAACTTGGATATGGGGTTACATTTTGTTGAATCTGGCTCCAAATGTGGGTGATATTAAAGTTTAAGAATATCAGAAGAAGAAAAAAGTAATTCCTTCTCTAAACCTTTTTCCTTTCATCCCATATTATACCTTCTCCTTTTTTCTTTTCATGTTTTAAGTTTAAGTGATGGATTCACTTGCTAATTCTCATACCTTAAGCTTTTAATTAACTTTGATATTAAATATATACAAAAATAATCAATTACCATCTTCAAGTTTTTTTTTCTTCCATCAATTTGCTGGCAACAATTGATTTATATTCACTGGCTAATTATTCTTGAACTTTTTAATACGACTTCTTCACATTTTTTATGCATGTCTATTTTCTTTTTAAAAATAAATAAATAAATAAAGAATTATATAACAATTTTTAAAAATACTTTGGCTCATTTTTAAATAAATAAATAAAGAATTATATAACAACTTTTAAAAATACTTTGGCTCTTGTTTGACGGAGAAGTTATATATTTTATAAAGTTATTCTAGATCTTGTCCAATTTGCTTTATGATTGATAAAATAGAAAGGTATCAACAGAAAATTTAACATTGAGTCAATCACATTTGTGCATGGAATGTTTCTTTATTTTGGTATTAAATTTTTGCCTTCACTTGGATAAAAATATAGTCCAGGTTCAATACTAAATCTTATAAAGTATACTCTAAGCCTATTGTACCGAGGCAGCAACAAGTACGTGTTACGCACCCAGCGTAATCCTATAAAATAGGGTAGTAAAATGTACACAAACCTTACTACTATATTGGTTGTTTATGATAGATCTTAGTCCAAGAAAAAAATAGTCCTAAATAATATAGAGAAAGAAAAACTATTATATAAATGTACTCCGTTCGTCCATAAATGTTTGGTAGATATATTAAAAATAGATGTTCAAGATTAATTATCAATTTGAACAATCAAAAAAATAATTAGTCATTTTTTTCAGTTCTGCCCTAAATAATTAATCTATTTTGTTTGATTGAAAAATTATGTAAACTTTTGATATTATTAATATAGAAGAGTTATATTAATCAAATTACACCTTATATTAAATTTTTCTTAAGAAAAATGCATGACTTTATCCTAAAAATTAATTATAGACGGAGAGACTATCATTTATCTAGAGTAAATTTACACCAAATATGTGTTTTTTAAGACCTTTTATTAACTCAAAGTGCATTGAAGAGAATTTGCTCGTGAACTATAAAGATCATCTAATAACATATTACGAGAGCAAGTCATGATCATGATTCTGGTCTTAACGTCATTTATTATTTTCAAAAACGAAATTTTATATTCTTGACCGGGCAGGAAACTGAGAAAGAGACTACATATCATCATATTAGGGAACATGTTGGAAATACTCCTAAAATAAATATTCTCTTAGTTCCTATTTATTTGTTCCTATTTTTTTTTTATATTATTCATATTTATTTGTCCATTTTAACAAATCATAAAAGGACAATATTTTTTTTTCTAATATGCCCTTATTTAATTCTAGAAAAATTTTAGTACTACTTTATTGTCATGCATGTTTTTTGGAATCAGAAAATACATTTATTATACTTAAGAAGTTACAGAATATTTTAAGTTAAGGGTAAAATTGTAACTAACCTGTGATAATCATTGGTGCCTTAATATATGTGTCACTTTTAAAGTGGACAACTAAGTAGAGACAGAGGGAATAATAAATATATACTCATATCTTCAGTTATGAACGTTGAAGCTTGATATGAATTTAGCTTAATTCAATTATTATTTATTTTAAAAACGGTGCATTTTTATCAACAAATTCATTAAATTTTCTTACATATTTATTAAATCATCAAAAATGTTTATACATCTTCAGAAGATCAGATAGAGCAACTTCGATTCGAACTTTAAAAATATATCTAACAAATTTATCAAGTAAATAAATGCATCAAATGCATGTGTTGAATTTGATGGTAAAGACAGGTAATATTAAAGTTTGAGGATAAAGCAAAAGGAATATTTCCTTCTTGAGATCCTTGTCCTTAGAGGTGTACGTGGTTGGGTTGCTTCGAGTTTTTCAAATATTAAATTAAATTATTATTATCGGATTTTTAAATTTATAAACTAAACCAAATCAATAAAACTCGGGGTTTTCAACCTCGGGTTTTTTCGGATTGTTTGCGGGTTTTTAGGATTTTTGGATTTTTTCGGATTTTTCCGATAAAGTATTCATATACACATATAATTTACTTGTATTTCAAATATTTCTTCAGTCCTACAGAAGATGCTTGTTAAGAAATAACACAAAATATAATATGATTAATGACATTAAAATATCAAAATAATAATAATAATAATAATAATAATAAATAATAATAATAATGAAATTGTATAAAAGATATCGCAAATTAACAAGTCATAATGAAAATGATCATAATTTAAAAGTATTAAATTATGCTAAAATAAGTTTAATACTATTAGTTACATGACTAAATATTAAAGAAAAATTAAATTAGATTATGTATTGTATTTGAAATTAAATTAGATTATGTATTGTATTTGTCAAGACCAATGTAAAACCAAAGAACAAATATTCAATATTATTGTTATTATTAGTGTTAAATTGATTTTTCTTTTGCATTAGTATTAAGTTGAATTTGATTTAATTTTTATCATAATTACCAACATCTATGGACTATAATCTTTATGAAATCATTCAAAATTCTAAGTTTCAAACTTGAAATAATATATTAAAAGATAAAAACTATGAAAAAGTATAAGAAATATTTAAAAATTATATCAAAGTAAATATTTTTATGTATAAAATAAAATTTTAAAATGATATATATAATGTCGGGTTGGTTTGGTCTCGAGTTGACTTTTTTGAGTTAAACCAACTCAACCTAAATATAGTCGAATTTTTTTCAATACCAAAACAAGTTAAACCAACCACTGGCCGGATTTTTTTTTGTTCCACTCGATTTGCTGTTTGGTTCGATTTTTTATTCGATTTTGTATACCCCTACTCGATTTGTGCAAATTTAATGTAACGAGCTTCATTCAGATGTCTATAATTAAAGTATTTTTTTAAAATCACCGTTGATTTTTTACTCATAGTGATTACAAAACAATATATGAATACATTTAAAATAATAAGACTATAATTATAAAATATGAATTTAAAACTAAAAATCATATCTAAAAGGGATCCATCATTCGAAAGATTATACACTAATTAAATTAAAGTAGAATAAAAACTAATTTTTTTTCAAAAATGCCCTTGTAACTTAGTGGAGCATAAATCTACTCGATATGAAGTAGATCCTTGATGATCAATCTCAGGACAAAGAATAACTTCAATTTTGTGCTTGTAACATGTGAACGAGGCAATTTTACGGGCCAGACTTGGAAGAGCAGTAAACAATGCCTTTGTTTTAGCATAGATCATGAACACATTCTCAAAAGAGTTATTGAGTGGGGTGTTTATACTGGAATACTTAAATGGTGTGGGAGAATTTGATAAAATTGATGGATCGAGAATCTGTTGGGAAAGACAAGGCACTAACAAAGAATGTCTGACAGGATAACATCGGAAGAATACCCAAGTCTATACTTTCCCTTCTCGATTTGAACCAAGAGAAGACAAACAACCACAATCAATATGATAGTAAGGCAGCAAGTAATTCAACCAAACAAATATAACAAGACAATAATAAACCAATCACACAAGACACCAAGATTTACGTGGAAAACCCTTCGATGTGAAGAGTAAAAAATCACGGGACCAAAAGCTCCACTATAATCACCAAGAGTTACAATATTGTTCTCCAAAATTGGCCACAAAACAAATGTCAAACAACGAGCAACAACAAAATAAGATTGCACCAAATCTAGAGAATTAAAGGAGCAAAATCACCAATTTCGCAGCTACTGTTCACGACAGCAAAACTGAAGCTGCACGCCACCAAATCCAACTCTGTCAGTTCCTAATCAAATATTGAGATGAAGATAATATGTTGTCCAAAAATCAGCTCAATCGGACAAGAAACGAAGCGGAAATCGCAATTTGAAGTTGGCTGTTAGGGCTGAATTTTGACTGCGAAAATTGCTCTCTTTCTCTCTTTTTGGTTGCTGAAAAACTCTGTGTGTGTGTGAAAATAAGACCTAAAATAGGCTTATATTTGCCTAATAAGAATGGGCCTATGGGCAAAAATGGATTGGTCCAAATTGGGCTTTTATTTATCCACATAGGAAGGGAAAAAGACCCATAACCCAATAATTCTCCCCCTCACGACTATGTGGAGGAGACCGCCATCCCGGCGACCATGCAACAATCTTCAAACTTCCCTCTTGGCAAAGCTTTAGTCATCATATCGGAACCATTGTCATTTGTATGAATCTTTTCAAGCTCAAGCAACTTGGAATCCAACACATCTCGAATCCAATGGTATCTCACATCAATGTGTTTAGACCGACCATGGAACGTAGAATTCTTGCCAAGATGTATAGCACTTTGACTGTCACAATAAAGCACATACCTCTCTTGAGCACAACCAAGTTCCCCCAAGAATCTCTTCATCCAAAGCAATTCTTTACAAGCTTCAACGATAGCAATAAGCTCAGCTTCTGTAGTAGATAGAGCAACACATTTTTGCAACCTAGATTGCCAAGACACAGCTCCCCCTACAAAAGTAACCAAGTACACTGAAGTAGACTTGCGAGTATCAACATCACCATCCATGTCTGAATCAGTATAACCACAAAGAATAGGCTTACCTGTACCAAAACACAAACTCAGACTAGAAGTGCCACAGAGATATCTCATAACCCACTTCACAGCATTCCAATGTTCTCTTCCCGGATTAGAAAGAAAACGGCTAACAACTCCAACAGCGTGAGCAATATTCGGTCTTGTACAAACCATCACATACATCAAACTACCAACAGCTGAAGCATAAGGAACTTTCTTCATATCTTCCTTCTCATCATCACTAGAAGGACACTGTTTCGTGCTCAATTTGAAGTGCATAGCTAAAGGTGTACTGACAACCTTAGCTTTGTCCATGCTGAATCTGTGAAGTACTTTCTGAATGTACTTCTCTTGTGATAATACCAATTTCTTGGCCTTTCTATCACGGACAATCTGCATGCCACGAATCTGCCTTGCTGGTCCTAAGTCTTTCATAGCAAAAGACTTACTCAACTCTTTCTTCAACTTCTGAATCCTGCAAGTATTATGACCAACAACAAGCATGTCATCAACATAAAGCAACACAATAATAAAGTCACCATCAGAGAACTTTTGCACAAAAACACAATGGTCTGAAGAAGTCTTCTTGAAGCCCTGCTGACTCATAAAAGAACCAAACTTCCTGTACCACTGCCTGGGAGCTTGTTTCAAACCATACAAGCTCTTCTTCGATTTGCAAACATAATTCTCTTTTCCCTTGACTTCAAAACCTTTCGGTTGCTCCATATAAATTTATTCATCTAAGTCACCATGGAGGAAAGCAGTTTTAACATCCATTTGCTCAACCTCTAAATCTAGACTTGCAGCCAAGCCTAGAACCACACGAATGGATGACATCTTTACAACTGGAGAGAATATCTCATCAAAATCAACTCCCTTTTTCTGATTATATCCCTTGACAACTAATCTAGCTTTGTACCGTGGAACTGGATTACCATCTTCATGTTTCACCCGAAAAACCCACCTGTTTTTCAAAGCTTTTCTGTCTTTAGGTAACTTAACCAAATCAAAGGTATGATTATCATGCAAGGATTTAATCTCATCTTCCATAGCATCAAACCACCTTTCTTTTTCTTCACTTTCCATGGCCTCATCAAGACTCTCAGGTTCTCCCCCGTCAGTCAAGAGTACATACTCATTGGGAGAATAACGAGATGAAGGAATTCTCTCTCTACTAGATCGTCTGAGAGAACTCTCTGGAGCATCTATAATTGGTTGTTGGACAACCACATCATCTTGCACTGGAGCATCAACAACATCATGCCGGTCATTCTGAACATGATCACCATCTTCATTATCAACTTGATTTTCATCATTATGAAGATTTTCTTCCGGTGCAATAGTCAAAGGAACTTGATCAACATCAACTAAGCTCTCACTACTCTAAAAATCAGCCTTGTCGGCTTTGTCAAAATCTTCAATTGTTTGGTCTTCAAAGAACACAAAATCACGGCTTCTAACAAGTTTCTTCTCAACAGGATCATAGAAACGATAGCCAAATTCATCTTGACCATAACCAATGAAGATACACTGCCTAGTTTTAACATCCAACTTTGACCTTTCATCCTTAGGAACATGTACAAAGTCTTTACACCCAAAGACTCTAAGATGATCATAAGAAACATTCTTACCAGTCCAAACTCTGTCAGGGACATCACCATCTAAAGCAACAGCAGGAGATAAATTGATAACATAAGCAGCAGTATTAAGTGCTTCTGCCCAAAAGGAATCTGATAGCTTAGCATCTGAAAGCATACATCTAACCCTCTCAACTAGAGTTCTGTTCATCCTCTCTGCTAAACCATTTAACTGAGGAGTCTTTGGAGGAGTTTTCTGATGCCTAATACCCTGCTCTCTGCAATATCTATCAAAAGGACCAATATACTCACCACCATTATCTGAGCGGATGCATTTCAATGTCTTCCCTGTTTGTCTTTCAACCAAGGCCTGAAAACTCTTGAACACATCAAGTACTTGATCCTTGGACTTCAAAGGAAATACCCAGAGTTTGCGAGAATGATCATCAATAAAAGTCACAAAGTAAAGTGCACCACCATGAGATCTTACCTTAAAAGGACCACACAAATTAGAATGTACCAACTCCAGCAAATCAAGCTTTCTTGAAGGCGGATGACTCTGAAAAGAAACTCTTTTCTGTTTACCGGCTAAGCAATGAACACTCTTCTTCAACTTTGCTTGTTTCACTCCAGAAAGCAAATTTTTCTTAGCCAAACTATCAATCCCCTTCTCGCTCATATGACTCAGCCTTCTATGCCATAACTCTGATGAAGTATCATTCTCCACCAAATTTACTGAGTCTTTGGACATGGAGCCCTGAAATACATACAAGTTAGACAACTTGTCACCACGGGCCACAACCATCGAACCTCTAGTTAGCTTCCACTGGCCAACACCAAGTGTATTAACATAACCCTCATCATCAAGATATCCCACAGAAATCAAATTCAAGCGAACATCTGGAGCATGCTTGACATTATTGAGAACTAGTTTGGAACCATTGCTACTTTCCAAACAAACTGTCCCAATGCCAATAACTTCAACTTCATGATTATTGCCCATTTTCAACTTTCCAAAATTACCTAGAGTATAAGAAGAAAATAATTCCTTCTTTGGCGTGACATGAGAAGTAGCACCAGAATCCACAAACCAGCTAGACTCATCACGAACAAGATTAATATCATATGCATCACAAGAAACAAGAAGATCATCATTAGCAACAACAGCAACACGATTTTCATTATCGCCTTCTCTCTTTTGTTGTCTCATATCTCTCTTGTGCTTGTAACAATATTTCATGATATGCCCATTCTTGTGGCAATAGTCACATGTAATATTCTTGTATTTAGACTTTGACTTGCTTCTACTTTTACCTCTATCATTCTGACCTCTGGACTTATTTCTCCCCCTATCTTCAGTAACCAAAACATCGGAGTGTGAAGCTGAAGAAGAAGAGGCTTGAGATCTTCTTCTCATTTCTTCATTCAAGACACCACTCTTAGTATATTCCATGGTTACAACACCACTGGGAGTAAAATTAGTCAAACAAACTCGAAGAGTTTCCCAAGAGTCTGGCAGAGTATTAAGAAGCCAAAGTCCCTGTATCTCATCATCAAACTTTACACCCATTCCGGACAGCTGGTCAAGAACACCCTGAAAATCTTTAATAGGATCAGAAATAGGAGTTCCCTCTTTATACCTGATATTCATTAATTGTTTCAATAGGAACAACTTGTTGTTGCCAGTCTTCGAAGCATAAAGTGTCTCGAGCTTGTCCCACAAACTTTTGGCTTGTGACTCATTCACAATATGATTTCTAACATTATCTTCAACCCATTGTCTAATATAGCCATAAACCTGCAGATGCTCAAATTCCCATTCTTCATCATTCAAAGACTGAGGCTTATTAGAAGCAAACACAGGTAAATGCATCTTCTTGACAAATAGAAGATCTTTCATCTTGCCTTTCCAAATATGATAGTTACTACCATTTAAACACGTCATTTTTCTCATATTTGCCTCCATCATTCAAAACGACAATCAACAATAACCAATGCTCTGATACCACTTTGTTGGGAAAGACAAGGCACTAACAAAGAATGCCTGACAGGATAACAGCGGAAGAATACCCAAGTCTATACTTTCTCTTCTCGATTTGAACCAAGAAAAGACAAACAACTACAAGCAATATGATAGTAAGGCAACAAGTAATTCAACCAAATAAATATAACAAGACAATAATAAACCAATCACACAAGACACCAAGATTTACGTGGAAAACCCTTCGATGTGAAGAGTAAAAAACCACGGGACCAAAAGCTCCACTATAATCACCAAGAGTTACAATATTGTTCTCCAAAATTGGCCACAAAACAAGTGCCAAACAACGAGCAACAACAAAATAAGATTGCACCAAATCTAGAGAATTAAAGGAACAAAATCACCAATTTCGCAGCTACTGTTCACGACACCAAAATTGAAGCTACAGGCCACCAAATCCAACTCTGTTAGTTCCTAATCAAAGATTGAGATGAAGATAATATGCTGTCCAAAAATCAGCTCAATCGGACAAGAAACGAAGCGGGAATCGCAATTTGAAGTTGGTTGTTAGGGCTGAATTTTGACTGCGAAAATTGCTCTCTTTCTCTCTTTTTGGTTGCTGAAAAACTCTGTGTGTGTGTGAAAATAAGACCTAAAATAGGCTTATATTTGTCTAATAAGAATGGGCCTATGGGCAAAAATGGGTTGGTCCAAATTGGGCTTTTATTTATCTACATAGGAAGGGAAAAAGACCCATAACCCAACAGAATCTACCATTTTAATCGAGACATTTGTACAATTCATCAAGGTAATTCTTTAGTTTCAGCTTATTTTACCAAATTGGGTTTATGTGGGATGAATTTTATGCAATTGTGCCACCACCATCATGTAATTGTGATATATCTAGGTCTTATGTTGATCATATTCTATATTTGTGTCTATTCTCTTTTCCGATGGAGTTGAATGACATACATGGTCATGCACGAAGCCAAATACTAATGATGAGCCTTTCCAAGTGTTAGACAAAACTTATGCAATAATAATCTTAGACGAGAGCAAGAGAGTTGCTTCAAACGAGAGCCATCGAGTTACTTTAGAGATGCGCACTAGTGAAGATGTGATAAGCCACAACATATATGCAAGAAGAGAAAATTATTCTAGGGTCAGAAGAGTTGAGTATAGTTCTAGAGGAAATGATGTAAGCAAAGTTGAGTATAATGTTGGGAGAGAAAAGAAGAAAGTGAACTGGAATCTGTTCTGTAACCACTGTAAAATGTATTGACTTGCACAAAATAATTGTTTTCGATGTATGGATATCCTGATGATTGAAAGTTCAAGAAGAAAGTTCAGGATAGGTTGGACAATAAGGGTACAATAACAAATTTAGAGGAGTGAATTCGAGTAAAGGAAAAAATGTTGCTAACAATGTGCAATTGGATAAGGTTTCTTGTGATGCATTTGGGGCAGTCAATGCAGGATAGACATGTGTACAAGAAAATGCTTGTAATTTCAATAATGTTCGTGCTAACCTGTAAGCCTTTGGTGCACGACTTGACTACACTTTCAACCAGTGCCAAAAGATATTGAAGTTGCTTAATGAGGAAGACAAGACTAAAGAAATGGTGAACATGGCAGGTAACTTCAATATTATAGAAGTATAATTTTTAATAGCTAAAAAATGAAGATTGTGTAGCTGTCATGAATACTACGAAGATGCTTTTAAAATAAGGAATAAGTGTAGCTTTCATACGAGTTCAACACTTGACAATTTGAACAATGTGAATGATCTTAATAAAAATGTATGCAAGAGAGTGTACTTGTTTAATGGTTAAACTACCCTAGTGACACATTGAGGAAGCTATGGAGTATTAGACAATGTCTTGGTTGTGTTTGATTTTAAATATGATCTATTACCAATGTCTCAATTGACTAGATAGCTACAATGTTATGTGTGTTTCTATCCTAAATTTTGCATTTTTCAGGACCTCTCCAATAACGAGGTGAAGAGAATTTGTTAGGAGATAGAAGTTTTGTATTAATTTTCAAGTCAGTTTCTTCTCGAGATTCAGCTAACGGGGATGATAAGTTACTGATATAAAAGGCAAGTGACACAGATTGTGTGTGTTGTCATAGAAGGATGAGTCATACTTCTATCAAAGTGTTGAACAATTAGCCTTTGGCGAAACAGAGTAAACTTTTTTTTCCAATTAGTATGTCGAATACAAGTGATGTTTTTGATCTTATTCATGTTGATATATGGAACCATATAGAATTGCTACATATTATGGTTTTAGATTCTTTTTGACAATTGTAGATGATAAGGTAAGGATGATTGACTACTTTACTAAAATTCAAGAGTGATGTGTTTGTTGTGATGAAATTTTTTCTTACATTGGTTAGTACTCAATTCAAAATACAAGTGAAGAACGTAAAGTTTGACAATGGGACTGGGATTTTTTAACGAAGAATGCAACACATTATTTTCATTCTTACGGATTATTCATGAATTCTCACACGGTACACAACAAAATGGAGTGGTGGAAAGAAAGCAGCAACATATACTACAGGCATCAAAGGCACTCAAATTTCAAGGGTCTATTCTTGTAAGATTTTTGGTGAAATGTGTTATAGTTGATTTGTACTTAATAAATAAGAAGCCTACTGATGTTTTAAAGGGACAGTCTCCTTATCAACTTTTTCACAAGGCCAGACCCAAGTTTAGCAATTTGAGAATAATAGGCTATTTTTGCTATGTCATTAAGCTGATCAAGGATGCTTGTATCATGACGGAATATTCATCTACAGAGAAAAGGTATGCGTTGCACAATTTGAGTCTCAAAAAGTTTGTAGTGAGTTGGGATGTCACTTTCAAGAAACATATATTTCCTTTTGGTTCCTGACAATAATGTAGAACATGCAATTCAACAACAAAACTTTGAAACTATTCTATTAGTGATTCTAGATAGCACAAGTGTTGATGTTTAAACTGTGGACCATGGTGAATAAGGTATTCAGAATGTTACAACACACAAGTTCTATCAGAATGTCTCATCCACTTGTTTGGATGAAAGGATTATGTTTCTCACATGACTATTCTCCACATCCATATACACTGGTAATTACATGACTTATGGTATGTTGTCTCCTACGTATCAAGCATAATCGAGTGATATATTTGTTAACACAAAACCCAGGACCTATGAAAAGATTGTTAAAGACCACAGATAGGTGGAGGCCATGAAACAAGAAATTAGTGCATTGAAGGATAATGAGGCTTGCAACTTCCACCGGTAAAAAGATTATAGGATGTAGGTGGGCGTTCAAGATCAAGTATAAAGAAAATGTATAGGTTGACAAGTTCAAAGCTAGGCTTGTAGCTACAAGCTATAACCAAACTGAAGGAATTGACTATTAGGAGACTTTCTCTCCTTTAGTCAAAATAGTGACTATAAGATTTATTATTTTTATTGCAGCAGCTGAAAATTGGATAATATATCAAATTGATGTCTTTAATGCTATTATGCAAGAAGACTTAGTTGAAGAAGTGTACATGAAATTTCCCAAAGGTTTTACTAGACAGTGCAAGCACCAAGTTTGCAGACTTATTAAGTCGTTATATGGGCTTAAGCAAGCTTTAAAACAATGGAATTGCAAGCTTACTAATGCACTAACCAACACAGGATCCTTGCAGAGTCCACAGAATTATTCTCTATTCATTAAATGAAGAGGTTCAACATTAGTGATTGTGCTAATTTGTGTAGATGATTCATTTTCCAAAGGAAATTACTACTAAAAAACTGTGAAAAAATATTAGACAGAAAAGTGACGGATGGCGTCTCTCTAAAAAGCAATGTCATTTGTCATGTTATCCGTCACTTTTTATTAAAAACAATTATTTATAAAATTATTTTACAAAAATCGGAAAATGATATCTCTTAATCTGTTGCTTTTTTCGCGAAATTTTGCAATATATATATATATATATATATATATATATATATATATATATATATATATATAATCACTTAGTAAGTAAACATAGTGACACCGTCCGTCACTTTATTAAAAATAATTAAATATAAATAAAAAAGTTAACCACGATGTACGAGGTGAAGTTTATAGTCAACCTTTTCCTCTCTCTTTTAATATATTTAATTTTATTAATTATTTTTTTATCATAGCGACGGATGGCATCTTTATGTCCGTCACTTATTGGTCAAAAGTATATGGTCAACACTTTAAATAAGTGACGGATAATATTGTCTAGTCTGTTGCTTTAGTCAAAATATAGTTCAAACATTTTTAAAAAAGTGACAGACAAAGAGACGTTGTACATCACTTTTCATTAATTATGTTGCATCAGTGACGGGTCTTACTCCAAATTTCTCATTCTCTTTTATCTCCATTCTCACCCATCACTGGACCACCGATTGTCGCCATTATCATTGTCGCCCTGTCACTGTCAAACCGCAGCTGCCACCCCGTCGCCAGCAAACCCCAATTGCCCCTCCTTCTCTGTTATATGGTTAGGGTTTAGTTTTAACTTTTTATTTTTTGAATGCTAGTAATTATATGTGATTTATTAGTTAGTATATTGTTTTAGTTTGTTGAATTGTGTCACTGAATTTTGTGTGTGTGTGTGTGTATATACATACATATATATATATATATATATATGGGATTTGAAGTTTATATTTTAATAATTTTAGAAATTCTCGTGCTAGGCAACTGAAGAAGCTCAACGTCTAAAAAGAATTGATAGAAGACTATGTTGTTTCTTTCATCAAAGAAGGAGATAAGGTTAGTACTTCTAAATTTCTAAAGTTAAATTACAATTGTTTTCAATAATGTGTTTATGTCCATCTAGTATTGATACTTAGTTTTAATTTTGTGATAATTATTTTGTGTCGATCGATCACTAGTTGATCCTATTAATGACAAAATTGATTTTCTTGCAAGATAGATTTGTGTCCATCTAGTATTGACACTTAAATTAAAAATTAAATTAAAATAAATAATGTGATTTAGTTGATGGATTTAACTGTTGGAATTAAGTCAATACTAAACTAGTTAAAGTTAATTTTTTTAAAGTTGTTTAAATAAGATAGAAAAAATAATGTGGATTTAGTTGTTCTATTAATTAAAAACTAAACTAGCTAAAGTTAAGTTTTTTAAATAAGTTAGAAAAAATAATGTGATTTAGTTGGTGGATTTATTGTTAGAATTAAGTCAATACTAAACTAGTTATAGTTAAAAAATTGTTAAGTTGTTTAAATAAGTTAGAAAAAATAATGTTGTTTAGTTGGTGAATTTAGTTGTTCTATTAAGTCAAAACTAAAGTAGTTAAACTTGTTAAGTTGTTTAAATAAATTAGAAAAAATAAATTGATTTAGTTGGTAAATTTAGTTGTTGGAATTAAGTCATCAATATTAAATTAGTTAAATTTAAAAAATTGTTAAGTTGTTTAAATAAGTTAGAAAAAATAATGTGATTTAGTTGTTGGATTTAGTTGTTGGAATTAATTCATCATTCATCAATACTAAACTAGTTAAAGTAAAAAATTGTTAAGTTATCTAAATAAGTTAGAAAAGAATAATTTGATTTAGTTGGTGGATTTAGTTGTTGGGATTAAGTCAAAACTAATTGAATATCTATATTTCTATAGATGGATCATCGTTTGTGGATTTATAATATGTATTATGAAACTGGTGTGGGTTTCAAACCTAGATTTATTGACGGTGTTACAAATTTTATTGAACATACAATGACACTTGACATTTTCAAGAATAATAGATTCGTTAAGTGTCCTTGTAGTGCATGTAAGTGTTTACTTTTTTTTTTAAACTAGATAGTGTTATGGTTAATTTGTACCGTAATGGATTTAAACATATATATTTTGTATGAACTGATCATGGAAAAATTGGATTGTATGATATGTTTTGTAATTCGATGCATGTGGATGTATATAATAGGATTGCAACACACGGTCGTATTAGGGTTGAACAAGATAAGGTTCATCAAATGATCGATAATGCTCTTGGGGTTCAAGGTGGGATGAAACCAGAATAATATTTTGATGAAGCTCTTAATGAAGAAGCAAGACGTTTCTATGATCAATTAGAAGAGTCTAGTCGTCCACTATGTGAAGGGATTCCACAATCTGCCTTGTCAGTTGCGATTAGATTAATAAATATTAAATCAAATTGGAATGTTCCGAATGCAGTTCTGAACTCAATGGTTGATCTTTTGGGTGAACTAGTTAATCCAGAGTTTAACATACCAAAGAAATTCTATCAGGCAAAGTGTTTTGTGTCCAAATTAGGATTGACGTATGATAAAATTTATTATTGTGTTAATAGTTGTATATTATTTTACAAGACTGATAGTGAATCAGAAAATTGTAAGTTTTGTGGACATGCTCGTTATAAGAAGACTCTGGGTGGAAAGATAGTCCAGTTCAGGGGATGAATTATCTACCTCTCATTCCTAAGTTAAAGAGGTTGTATGCATCGATGAGGTCAGCCCCACATATGAGATGACATCATGAATATAGAAGGCCGTGGGGTACTTTATCTCATCTATCTAATGGTGAAGCATGGAAGCATTTTGATAACGTAAATCCTTATTTTGCTAGTGAATCAAGAAATGTTAGATTGGGGTTGTTTTCAGATGGCTTTACACCATTCTCTAATGCAGATTCGCCTCGTTCATGCTGCCCGATATTTCTTACTCTGTATAATCTTTCTCCCAAAATATTCATGACCAGTACCTAAAGCTTTCTAAGTTATATTATTCCAGGTTCCAGTAAACCAAAAGTTTGATTGATGTCTATCTACAACAATTATTACATGAGCTCAAACAATGGCGGTTTAAAGACGTTTTGACTTATGATATATTAACTAAGCAGAATTTTGTTATGCGTGTTTCTTTAATGTGTACTATTAATGATTCTTCGGCATACGAGATGTTGATTGGCTGAATGACAACTGGAAAGCTAGCATCTCCATATTGCATGAAAAATAGTAAGGCATTCACTTTAAAGCATGGAAGAAAAAAATGCATGGTTTGATTGTCATTGCAGTTCTTACCACTGCACCATGAATCAAAAATATGAAAAATGAATTTAGGAAAAATAAGATATGAAAAGTTATGATTTGCATGTGTTCATGGAAACTTTAATTCCTATTGTTTTCAGAAAGGATATGGAAATCATTCACAGATGTAAGTCTTCCTTTTAAAGACTTGTGTTCTGGAAAGTTGTTGAAGAGTAGTTTAGACCGGATAAAGGAAAATATTGTTGTTATTACTACTACGTTGGAGAATATATATCCAAGTAGTTTCTTTGATGTGATGGAGCATCTTCTAATTCACATTGTACAAGAGGCCCGACTTGGAGGTCCGGTTAAAACAAGATGGATGTATCCATTTGAGAGATATTCATTTGTAATATTCACTAAGCTATATATATTCACCAAGTTTTTTATTAACATATATATACACATATAGATGAAGAAAAATTGGCAGATCCAAGTAAACAGTTAAGCAAAGGGGAAACATCGCATGAACATTTGTTCAAGGCCATATTGGGAAAGAAACTGGTGATTTTATTCTTATTGCTTTGGTGATGATGTGTCACGTAGGAGAAACATGCACAATCACAATGATGAAGGCGATATTGATCCTTCATTTCCACTTATATCATTTTTAATCAAAATGGTCGAGGATCTAAAAAGTGTGGACAACAAGGCTTCACTTATATGGAATTGCAATTAGTTGTGACACATATTTTGCTTAATTGTCCAGAGATTCAACCATATCTCCAGTAAGTATTAAAAATATGTTATCAAAATACATAATAATAAGTATTCATTAACTAACTAAATACTTGAATGTAAAATGATCAGCTTGTTCGTAAACATATACAGAATTTTTCAAATGTCTATACAACTCTGTAAGTGTGCAATCACTAAGTATTTAATAATATATACATGTTATAATAAATTATATTACTTGAAATAACAATCATGTAGGTTTACGATGAATACTCAAGTATCCAAACATTTGCAATTAATGAAAGAAGTAATACTTGGATCAGAATCTCAAGTACTGACAATGAATAAGTATCTTTCTAGGAACAAGAGAACAAATAATAGCGGAGTCTACATACAAGGTGACGATGATGGTACATGCCAAATTATTGAATATTATTGTGTCCTTGGTGAGTTTATTGAAGTGAGGTATTCAAGTTCGCCTAAGAATAAGATTGTATTGTTTCAGTGTAAGTGGTTTGACTCATCACATAGATTCACAAAGGTGGAATATCAACATAACATAAATGAAGTTAAGCACGCCAAAAAAATACAGAAGTTATGATCGTATTATCATTGCATAAAATGTCAAATAAGTGTATTACGCTTCATATCCATTGCATAGAGACAAAGCTGATTGGTGGGTTGTTATAAAAATTAAATCTGTTGGAAGAATTGAAATTGAAAATATATTAGATGTGGTGTATCAAAATGATGTTGTAATTGTTCAACAACAAGTTGATGTCGAATTGGAAACCACACTACAACATCTTCAACGCATATTAGAAAAGTATTTGATGATGAGATATTGAATGTTGAGGTAGAATGTCTGAGAATGAGGAAAATGAATCACTTGATGATGAGGAATGGAACGATAATTGTCACGACCAGGGAGCACCTCCTAGACGTAATCGGCGTCTTCGTACTCGAAGAGACTTTAGATAAGCCCTTAGCATACATCATCACATTTCATAGGTAGATAAAAAGCAGAAAATTTAAAACTTTACATGTGAAGTTCACATAAACTTCTCATATATCAAAAATAGTCTACAATTGTCTCACTCAAACCATCTAACATAAGAGTGCAAGATTTGGTACATAACCCTTACAACATTACAATAAGTCTCATAAGAGAATACAACATAGTATTTACAAGATAGGAAATAGAACACAGTCTTTAGACTAATCATATAGCTAAACTAGAATGATAGGCTTCGTCTTCGAACTTGAGGACTTACTACTTGGGAATCTATCCAAGCTTCTTGAAAATTGACCTTGAAATCCTTCAATTGATCGAACCTACATTATTGTTGAAATATAAAAGAATATGGGTTAGTACAAACCACATGTACTAAGTATGGAAACATATGCAAGTAAAACCTTTAAAACATGCACAAAGGGACATTTTGTTTATAAGCATGGCAAGTTACGTTAAAATCTTTCATGCACATTCCAATAGCACATACAAGTGCATAACATAATAATAATAATACATATTCACATTCATGTTCAAGAGTCACATCATAATAAAGCCATATCAACATTTCATGTTTTAGAGTTCATTTCATCAAAGCATTACAAGACCCTTACTCACAATCTCGATCCAAGCCAACTAGTCCAATGCTCACGTGAAGCCTCATAACCTCACATAAACCAAGTAAACTAGTAAAAAAACCATAAGTAATGTATTTACCTCATATAACATCATAACAAGTATAGTCATCATCATGCTTAGCGATTTAGACCAATAACATGCACATCAAGTGAAACAAACATGATATAAGATCAACATTATGCATTTGATTCATAACATAAGTACATAAGAACCCCTCCTAGGAATCCCCTCAAGGACCACTTGTGCAATGCTAGGTAAAGTACCATACCCTTGCCTACATTAAGTAGTACCCCTTAAGTCATCCTAGTTAGTGTCCATCTTATTACTTTTATTCATTTATTTTAATTTTGGGAACATTTGTCATAACTAACAATAGACCATGTGATCTAAACATTGAATTCGGTGTCATCCCCTCAAAACGAAAGGAGGGCATCCTACTTGCCAAGGTAGGATGTACACATAATTGTAGGATCTAGGTTAATCCACTAGCTAGGTTACCTATGGGGCACATAGTAAAAGAACTAAGAGATTGTTACTAGAAATTCTATTCATCGCATTGTAGTTTTAACCTCACGAGAACATTGGTGAATCTACCTTCCACTTGGGAAGGGACAACTCTCATTGTCAAGTTCACTCAGTGCTAAGTTAAATTTCCTTTTTGAAATCTAATAAAATCTTTCTTAAAATGAATTCATAATATAGATCTTAGGAGTTTATACCCTCATATAATAATGTCAATACGTAATAGGGTCTAGGATAAGAAAGTCCTTTCATCACCAACTAAACATCATGTGAGAACATTATATCATAACACTGTAATAATATGCACATGAGAAATCACCTCCAATCCCTCATAACAATACACCTATCATCATATCACATCCACCATGTTCATAACATAATCATACATCCATAACTTCATTCATCATACTTTAATTGAACAACTTATATACCTTTTTAATTCTTAGATAATTGTAGTGGAAAATCTTGATCTTGGAGCCATAGATAAGCTTGACATTGTTCTTCAATGGGGGTCTTTGGAGTAGTGAGAGAAACTAGAGAGAAGTGAGAGTTATTTGGATTTTTGGATTTATAAGGTGTTAGGTTAGTTTAATGACTTAGGGTGTTTAAATGGTCCTAAACTAAATAAATATAACCATACCTAATCATATAATTAATTAATTAGTTAGTTATATAGCCACCCTCCCCTTAAGCCGTGTTGAGGTAGTGTCACAGGGGTCCATCGACGAGACCCCGTCGACGCCCTATCGCCCCATCCACGGACCATACTGGTCAAACGTAGTTTGGGACAGCGGATGTATTTTTTGGGTACAAGGAGAGGAGTATAAATATAGACTCACGAGAACCACCGACAGGGTGTAAATCCATCGACGGCTCATCGATCCCCTCGTGATTGCACACTGTATTTTGACAGCTTTTAGGTTCAAATGTTTGGTCTTCCTTGAGGGCCCTTAGGGTGGGCCTTGAAGAGTCGTACGTGGATGTTTTGACTCTAAACATGCACTAAGGTGTACCTTAGGTCCTTTCAGAAAGTTTGACCCTCATCAGACTCTTCAAACCCGTACAAAACCTAAAGGCACACTAAGTCACTTTCACTAGTCTACGGACATTGTGGTCGTTCCTTGACGTTTAGTCTTCATAACTTCTTAATCAAGTTAATCACATTATTTTAGGTCTAGAATTATCATTATTCACTACATAAGGCTTTATTCTAGGTCATAGAACTTCCAAGGTGTTATATTATCCCCTCTCCCCCTTAAGAACATTCGTCCTCGAATGACACCTTCTTCTTATAAGAAAATAAAAGGACTCAATACTAGCAGCCAACAACCATAACAACAATATCATCATGAGTCACCGCTCATCAGACGAATTCTCAACTCCATTCAACACATAATCATAGCATTTAGAACATAGTAACTCAATTGATAATTCATCACACATAAAAGTTTACGATTTCACATCACACGAGGAACTACCTTCTCCATTTCAATATGAGCTCAAAAAATGAATGTCAAAGAGTTGACATGCAATTTTTTCTTCTTAAAATAACATTAACATGCTCACTACAAATCTCATGAAGATAAATATAAGAACTACATATAAGTACAAGTTAACCATGAGACACACTTCATGAAAATTCAAGTGCATAACCTTTTTCAAAGATATACACATACTCAAAAAAACAAGATAAGTTTAGAATCATTCATAATTTTCTTATATTAGAAGCTACTAACCTCAACCTTGTCTAGAAGTGAGAGGAAAAAGATGAGGATAGTGGGACTTCATGTCAGCCTCGGCCTTGCATGTTGCACCCTCAATTAGATGGTTTCTCCATATAACTTTTACGGAGGTCACCTTTTTATTTCTCAACTTATTGACTTGAAGATATAAGATCTCAACCAGAAACTCTTCAAAAGAAAGGTTCTTATTCACCCCTAACCCTTCTATCGAAAGAATAGACATTGGGTCGCCTATACATTTCTTGACTATAAAGACATGAAATACCGGATGAACCAGAGCTAATTCACTCAGCAATTTCAACTCATAAGCAACTTTCCCAACCTGCTTAAATATTTCATAAGGGCCCACATACCGAGGACTAGGTTTTCCCTTTTTACCATACCTCATCCCCTCTTTCATGGGTGAAATATTAAAATAGACCCAATCACCTATTTCAAACTCAAGGCCTATCCTTCCATTGTTGGTATAAGATTTTGGCCGACTATAAACTATTTTCAACCTATCCCTTATCATTCAAACTTTTTCTGTGGCCTCATAGACTATCTCGGGACCAAGGAGTAAAAATTCACCAACTTCAAACCACCCAACTGGTGACTGACATAACCTATCATGGAGTGCTTCAAATGGTGCCATAGAAATACTCGAATGGTAGCTATTGTTGTAGGAGATTATATCAAAGGTAGGTGATCATCCCAATTACCCTTAAAGTCAATGACACATGATCTCAACATATCTTCTAGGGTTTGGATTGTGGGTTTCGCTTGGCCATCCGTTTGAGGGTGAAAAGCGGTACTAAGTTTGACTTGAGTACCTATCCCCTTTTGGAAAGACCTCCAAAAGTGAGAAGTGAATTGGTCACCTATATCCAAAATGATGGATAAAGGAATCCCATGAAAACTCACAATCTCGTTAAGGTACAACCTAGCACATTCTTCCGCCGAATTAGTGGTCTTGACGGGAATAAAGTGGCTAATTTTGTCAACCTATTAACAATAAACCATATGGAATCATTTTTCTACGTCTACGAGGCAAACCCACAATGAAATCCACGTTGACATCTTCCCACTTCCAAGTAGGAATAGATGTATCTTGAGTTAACCCTCCTCGTCTTAGATGTTAGGCCTTGACTTGTTGAAAATTAGGGCACTTGGCCACAAATTCTGATATATCCTTCTTCAACCCATTCTACCAATAGATCTCTTATGGATTACGATACATTTTGGTGACACCCGGATGAATATAATATCGGGAACCATGAGCTTCTTCCAAAATTCGTTTTCTTAGACAACCCACATTTAGCACACACAACCTACCTTGCTACTAAGTACCCCATCCTCCCTTAGGATAATGATTCATTGAACTTACTATGGACCAATTCCTTCAACTCCATCAATAGAGTATCAATATATTGCTTAGACTTCACCTCAACCACTAAAGATGATTCGGAGTTATAATGAACCATGTAGCCTCCTTGTGGAGAACCTTCTAACCGAATACCTAACCAGGCCAATCTATGCACCTATTTAACTAACTCTTTCTTATTATCAGGAACATGGGATACAATACCCATAGACATTCGACTTAGAGTGTCTGCAACCACATTGGCTTTGCCGAGGTTGTAGAGAACACTCATTCGTAATCCTTCAAAAGCTTCAACCACTTCCATTGTCAAAAATTTAACTTTTTTTGAGTGAACACATATTGGAGACTCTTATGGTCGGTGAACACATGTACATGAACCCCATAAAGATAATGTCTCCATATTTTCAAGGCAAACACCACGAAGGCTAGTTTAAGATCATGAGTTGGACAGTTCTTCTCATGCACCTTGAGTTGTCTGGAGGCATATGCTACCACTTTACCATGTTACATGAGGATACAACCCAAACCTACTCGAGAAGCGTCAGAATACAGTACAAACCCTTTAGTACCCTCATGTAAGGTCAACACTGGAGAGTAGGTAATCTTATCTTTCAAGTTTTAATTGGAATCCTTCTTCACAAGATTCCGTCCTCTCAAACTTGACTTTCTTTTGGGTTAAGTTAGTTAATGGAGAACTGATAGATGCAAATCCTTCAACAAATCTCCTATAATAACTGGATAAACCCAAGAAACTTTGAATATCAGTTGGATTCAAAGGTCTAGGCCAATTTTTAATTGCCTCCGTTTTCTTTGGATCGACCTCAATATCCTCACTTGAATAATGTGACCAATAAAATCCACCAATCTCAACCAAAATTCACACTTACAATACTTGGCAAAGAGTTAATGTTCCTTGAGGACTTGCAATACTATCCTCAAATTACCCATGTGTTCATCCTCACTCTTAGAGTATACCAAGATATCATCAATGAAGACAATTACAAATGAGTCAAGGTAATTCTGAAACATCCTATTCATAAGGTCCATAAAATCCGCTGAGACATTAGTTAGACCAAAAGACATAACTAGGAACTCATAGTGAACCATACCTAGTTCGAAAAGCCATTTTAGGAATGTCAACTTCTGTAACTCTAAGTTGATGATATCCCAACCTCCAATAAATTTTTGAAAAATAACTTGAACCATGGAGTTGATCAAACAAATCATCAATCCTAGGAAGAGGATATATATTATTTATAGTTACCCTGTTCAATTGTCGGTTGTTAATACACATTCTAAGAGACCCATTTTTCTTTTTCACAAATAATATCGAAGTGCATCATGGAGATATGCTTGGTTGTGTAAAACCTGGTCTAGCAAATCCTTGAGTTAAGACTTTAGTTCTTTCAACTCATCCAGAGTCATCCGATAAGGAGAAATCTGTATGGGTTAGTATCCAACAACAAATCTATCTCGAAATCTATTTCTCGTTCGGAAGGAATCCTGGGTAAACATCAGGGAAGACTTCTGGAAAATTTCACCACCGGGACCAACTCTAAATGAGGGACCTCGTACCCAAGGTCCTTGACCCTCAAAATATGGTAGAGACATCCCGTAGAAATCATCTTACAAGCTTTTAGACATGCATGATTCGCCTTCTAAGTATTGAGTTTCCCCCTTCTATTCTAAAACGGGTTCATTAGGGAATTGGAACCTAACTACCCTTGTTCTACAATCAATTGAAGCAAAACAAACATGTAACCAATCCATCCCTAATATGACATCAAAGTCCAAGATATCAAGTTTTACCAAAGCGACCAATGTAACTCTATTGGACAATAATATGGGACAACTCCTATAGAGTCTTTTAGCAACAACGGAGTCACCTACTGGGGTAGAAACCAAAAAGGGTTCAACTAAGACATTGGGTAGCACATCAAACTTTATATCCACTAAAAGAGTCATAAAATATAAAGTAGCATCTAGATCTAGCAATGGATAAACATTAATTTAAAATACTTGAAACATACCGGTAACAACATCGTAAGGATCCACTTGATCACACCTATATCGAAGAGCATAGAAGTGATTCTTCTTAGGAGCATAAGAATTAGGACCTCTTGCTTGTGCTTGATTACTCTCCTTTCCTTGAGCCTTGCCATAGAAAAATATCTTACCTTGTGGACACTTTTTCCACAACCAAAACAAGTATTTGTACCCAGTAGACATTCACCGCCTCTTCCCCCTTGGGACCTAGGGTTGGACACCCTATTCTTACTAGCCTTGGGGAAATTAGATGGAACTCGGTTGGAGACTCTCTTCTTAAACTTTGGTTTGGCTTGAATTTCTAACTTACCCTTAGAAGTACCTTCATCATAGGACCTTGCCCTCTTCGCATCCCTATTCTTCCTCTTAACTTTAATATTCTCAAATTGTTGAAAATTCATCATCAAACAAGAAATATACATGTTGTCATGAAGCATTGCCGCACGACAATCTTCCACAAGTTCATCGGAAACACCCATAACAAAATGGATCATTTCATCTCTAGGATTGGACACCAAAGAAGAGGCATATTTAGACAACTTAGTGAATTTCAAAGAGTATTATTGGACACTCATACCTCCTTGACGAAGGTTGATGAAATCTTCCACATTAGCCTCTTTTTTCTCCCTTTGGAAGAAGCTACCAAGAAATGCTCTCATAATGACTTCCCAACTTATGGAAATGGCTCTCAAATCCCTATTGTTATTCCATCGAGTGTACCAAGTTAGAGCCACATCCTTGAGTTGATAAGAGGCAAGTTCAGTCTTCTCATTTGAACTCACTCCCATAGCGTAAAAGATCTTATAAACTTTATCTAGAAAGTCTTGTGGATATTCTTCATTCACCTTAGACCCAAAAAAACATTTGAGGGTTCATCCTTGTGAAGTCCCTCAAGTGAGAAGTCGTAGTACTAGCATTTTGATTCACGCGAGGTGCAACTTCCCAGTTTGCATGAGTCGTCATAGCTTGAGCTTGAGTATTTACGACTTATGCTTGAGTAGTCATGGCTTGAGCTAAACTTAGAAAATAGCCCTTATATTTCCATCCGTCATGGCTGGAGGATCGACCGGATCTTGATCACATAGAGGAGCTTGGTTGTCTTGGGGAGGAACTTCCATATTACAAATCTCATGTTCAACTCTTCTTGCGGCTGCACTTCTAATAGTCATAGCCTATAACCATAAGAAAATGATTCGAAGAAAAGGACATATAGAGTTTAACACTCTTGAGGTAAGACTTAAGAATACCAAAGAAGAAAGAGTTTCCTAAGAATCACATATCCTCTCATTTATAAGTATGGCGCGCTTCATAATTATGAATACGACTCTACATAGATGCGGTTTTGTGAGACATCATTCGTATGATTATTCAACCTCATGCTCTGATATTAAGTTTGTCAAGGCCAAGGATTACCCCCTAAATGTAGCAGGTGTCTTTCGTCCTCGAAGATGCCTTAGAAAATCCCTTGTAATACATCATCGCATTTCATATGCAGATAAAAAGAGGAAAACATAAGCTTTTCATATATCAAAAATAGTCTACAATTGCCTCACACAAACCATCTAACATAAGTGTACAAGATTTGGGACATAGCCCTTACAACATTACAATAAGTCTTATAAGAGAATAGAACATAGTATTTACAAGATAGGAAATAGATCAAAGTCTTTAGACTAATAAAATAGCATGAACCAGAATGATAGGTTCCGTCCTCGGACTTGAGGACTCACCAACTTGGAAATCTATCCAATCATCTGAAAGATTGTCGTAGAAACCCTTCAATGGCCCTAACCTACATTATTGTAGAAGTAGAAGAGAATATGGGTTAGTACAAACCACATGTACTAAGTATGGAAACATATGCAAGTAAACCTTTGAAAACATGCACAAAGGGACATTTTGTTTATAAGTATGGAAAGTTACATTAGAAGCTTTCATGCACATTCCAATAGCATATACAAGTGCATAACATAATAATAAGAAGAAGAAACATTCACACTCATGTTCAAGAGTAACATCATAATAAAGCCATATCAACATTTCATGTTTTAGAGTTCATTTCATCAAAGAATTACCAGACCCTTGCTCACAATCCAAATCTAAGACAATTAATGCAATGCTCATGTGAATACCCATAGCCCCACATAAACTAAGTAAACTAGTAAATAAACCATAAGCAATTCCTTTACCTCATATAACATCATAACAAGTATAGTCATCATCATGCATAACAATTTAGACTATACATCAAATGAAACCAACATCATATAAGATCAACATTATGTAGAACAAACATTATGCATTTCAATCATAACATAAGTACATAAGAACCCCTCTTAGGAATCCCCTGAAGTCCCACTTGTGCAATGCGTAGGTAAAGTCTTATGCCCTTACCTACACTAAGTAGTACCCCTTAAGTCATCCTAATTAGTGTCCATCTTATTACCTTCATTCATTCATTTTACGTTTGGAAATATTCGCCATAACCGACAATAGACCATGTGAGCTAAAAAAGGAATTCGGTGTCATCCCCTCATACCGAAAAGAAGGCATACTACTTGCAAGTTAAGATGTACACATAATCGTAGAATCTAGGTAGATCCACTAGATAGGTTACCTACGGGGCACATAGTCAAACAACTAAGAGATTGTTACTAGAAACTCTCTTTATGCTATCTCGCATTGTAGTTTCCACTTCATGGCATTGGTGAATGTACCTTCCCTCTTGGGAAAGGACACCTCTCATTGTAAGGTTCACTTAGTGCTAAGCTAAGTTCTTTTTTTGAAGTCTCATTAAGTCTTTACTAATATCAATTCTTAATACAGGTCTTAGGAGTTTATCCCATCATATAATCATGTCAAAAGCTCATAGGGTCTAGGATAAGAAAGTCTTTTCATTACCAACCAAACATCATGTGAGAACATTATATATAACATGGTAATAAGATACATGAGAAATTACCTCCAATCCCTCGTAACAATGCACCTATCATCGTCTCACATCCATCATGTTTATAGCATAATCATACATCCATAACATCATCCATCATACTTCAATTGAACAACATTATTAAGAATAGACCAACATTAAATCAATCAAGTGTTCATTACCTTGAAAGTCATACCAATAGCCTCCAAGAAACTCTTTCAAGACTTCACCTGCAATTCCACAATACTCACCTAAAAATTAAATCATCATCACCAAACATAAGAATACATAAATCATCAATAATAATAAAATTAAGACTAAACAATTCAATTTAGAAAGTAGACCCATGAAATTGGATGAAAACTAGACTTTTCAAAAACATTGAAAACCAAACCTTGAAGAACCTCTTGGGGAAAGAAGTCCCAAGAGTGAATATCTTTCATACCTTGTTAATTCTTAGATATTTGTAGAGGAAAATCTTTATCTTTAATCCCTATATAAGCTTGACTTTTTCATTCAATGGGGTCTTTGGAGTAGCAAGAGAAACTGGAGAAAAGTGAGAGTTTTTTGGATTTTTGGATTTATGAGGTGTTAGGTTAGTTTAATGACTTCGGGTGTTTAAATAGTCCTAAACTAACTAATTATAACCATACCTAATAATTAAATTAATTAATTAATTACCTAACCACCCTCCCCTTAAGCGGTGTTGAGGCAGTGTGATAGGGTCCATCGATAAGACCCCGTCGATACCCCTTCATCCCATCCATGGATCGTACTGGAAAGAGAAGGAGTCTAAGTATAGACTCATGAGAACCATCAAAGGGGCGTGAACCCATCGACAACTCCTCGATCCCCTCGTGGTTGCACACTGTCTTTTGACAACTTTTAGGGTCAAATGTTTGGATCCTCCTCGAGGGCCCTTACAGTGGTCCTTGGGGAGTCGTACTCAAATGTTTTGACCCTAAACATAAACTAAGGTGTACCCTAGGTATATTACAAAGTCTTACCCTCATACGACTCTTCAAACCCGTTTAAAACCTAAAGGCACACTAAGTCACTTTCACTAGTCTCAGAACGTCGTGGCCGTTCCATGACGTTTAGGCTTTAATACTTCCTAATCAAGTTAATCACATTATTTGGGTATAGAATTATCATTATTCACTACGTAAGAATCTAGTCTAGGTCATAGAACTTTCAGGGTGTTAAATAATATAAATGAAACAACTGAGGAGGAATGATGGAATTGAAACAAGTGGCGAGAAATAGTTGGTGTACTTTGCTAATTTTATTGAATTTATGATTCTTATATATATTATACATGTAAATTTTCATACAGATGTCATCAGGCGGTGACAATGATAGATATCGCGAGCATCGGGGAGTTAGCCAGACTAAAAATGCTAAAAAGAAAAAGTCATACCAATAGATCCTGAGGATATTGCAGGATTTATTTCTTCTGCGTCAAAGTGCATCAGCCATGATACATATATATTTGTTGTATCCTTTGGTACGGCGGATCCTCGAACACATTATCTTATTTACTGTCAACCAGTCAGTGCTTCCTCTATTTCACATTCATTGCCTTTAGTACACTATGAGGACCTACCTTTACAAGCTATTTGTCGAGGAAGAACCTTATCGGCAGGTACTTCAGCTCCCACATGTACTTCATCTCCCACGTGTACATCTCCTCAGTTATATGCCATGAGGATTAGAGATTTTAATAGGAGCAGTTAGGTGCTATGGTCGGTACGCCTTAATTGATTCGGTGTTATGAGCATCCTCATGTATCACCTCAGCTACAACTACAGCTATATCGAGTTCTACTCCAGATGATGAGAAGCCTCCTTTAGTTCCTGGCCAGAAGGACATACTTGGTAGAGTTATGATTGATTTGGATAGATCATCATAAGTTTGTTTTATTATCTATTTGTCAGTTTAGTTTATTTATTGCTTATACTTTAATATATTATTCATTAACTAACCTATTTATTATGTATTTTTCATGTGGCATCCGGCTAAGGATATTGTCGGGGCTTTAAAAGAAAGTGTTAGGAGACTCTATACACAGGCTTATCACTCTGAGGTAAGATCCCAAACAGTATACGTCAGACCATGTTTAATAACTTTAAGGTATACATTTTTTAGTAAAGTTTAGTATATTTTACTTTTTTCTATCAATCTAATCAATGTTATTCAGTTTTTTTAATTTACTATATGTACTTGGGAGCCGAGACACAATCAAGCCATTTTGACCACATTTGAGAGGAAGGCATCCGCCAGACTTTCTGCCTAGCTAAAGAAAGTTTGGGATGATGGTGAACATCCGGATTGAATGTTGTTGCATGTTTATGATGAACTGGGTCTGTACTGGAAAACATACAAGCTTAAGGTAATATAATACCAAGCTAAAAAGGCTAGAGTAAGTCCTAGAGGTGCAAAGTCCGTTGAAACAATTGCAAAAGAGATGGTAAGTTCTAATTAAAACTTTTGAATAAATAATTAGTTGATTCATATATTGTTATAAATTTCAGTTTTTATTTATAGGAAAAATAATTGGGACGCACTCCTACTGCACCGGAGAATTTCAAAAAGACTCATGTCAGGAAGAAAGAAAATGAAATGGAAATGAATATCTGGGTGGAGGAAAGAGCCAAACAAACTTTTATAAGTTATTTAATATGGATAATATATACTAATAGTGAATATATTTATGATATCTATATGTATTAATTTCAATTTTTATATTTTATGTGCAGAATGAGTTTCAGCATTACCCGCTGAGAATTTAGATAGTTCAGTCCAATTGACACACGAACTTTCCACCAGATTTGGACAAATGAAGTGGTAAGGGGACATACAAGGGTAGATTCTATGGTCTAGGCTCTCGAAATGATGTAAGACAATCCCAGTCAAGCTCAGAAAGAATTGGAGCGTCAAGTGAAGCAGAGGTACTTGACTGTGTTCAGATTGCTGCTATGTCGGATCAAATAGCTAAACTTACAGCGACACTGGCAAAGCTGGAGCGGAAAAGAGTAGCTGAACAAAAAAACATGAGTGTGACCATTCAGTAAATCAAAGAACAAGTGATGAACCTTGCCCTTGGATCTACTACTTTGGCTTCCGATGACACCAACGACAACAATTCTGATTATGAGGATGATTGTATAGGAGTCACTCTCTAGTTTACCTTTATGGACATTTATGAATTTTTTTGTAAATTTGAAACATATTTTGAACCAAAATTTGAAAGACTTTATAAGTCTTTAAATTTATATTCGGATATATACTTCCGAATATTATTTTAAGTTTCTTGTTTTATGTTGTGTAGATTGTTTATATAATTGTGTGTTTCTTATTGAGATGAATAGTATAGATCAATTTAACTGAATTGAATTTGTAAGCTGGCAACAGAAACTGGCAGTTTCAGCTGTCAAAAAAATACAAAAAAAGAGACTAACAACGTGGTTTTGTCCGTCGCTAATCAGAGTTTTAAATTTTTTGAAAACCCAGAAAAGTGGTGGACAGTGTGGTTTAGTCCGTTGCTATTCTGGATTTAAGGAAAAAATAATTTTTAAAGAAACGACGGACAACGTCCTTTTGTCCGTCGCTTTTATGGGATTTTCAAAAATTAAATCTCCACAAAATCGACGCACTGCGTCACCTTTTGGAAATTAAAAAAATAAATTAAAATGTAGCGACGGAGTCCATCGCTTTTGATTTAAAAATTAAAAAAAATCGAATTGCGACGTAGTCCATCACATTCGAAAAAGCGTCGAGTCAAAAAGCAACGGACGTAGAAGCATCACATTTTCTTCACTTTTGGCCAAAAAAGCGACGGAGTGTGTCTCTTTATCCCGTCTCTTTTTGGAAATTTTTTAGTAGTGAATGACTATGAGTTGTTAGAGAAGACTACGCAAGTTCTACATCACCATTTCAAGATTAAGAATTTGGGTGAGCAGAAATATTTCCTAGACATATAGTTTTGCCTATCTGCAAAGGGAATTGTTAGCGGGTAATATAAAACTCACAAGTGTAGATTTTGATGCCAATGATGATGACTTATTTGTAGATAGACATACACAGATATCAAAGGATGATTAAAAATTTGCTCTATGTTACCAATATTAGACCTGATATATCTTTTTCAAATGGAGGGTTATATATGTAAAGGCTGAGTCAGAGAGTTCAGAAAAAGACTCACAGCTCAAAGAATTTTGTGATGCAAATTGGGCTACTTGCGCTAGTACCAAAAGATGTGTTATGGAGAGTCTCTAATTTCCTGAAATTCCAAAAACCATAATATTTTTTCTATTTCTAGAAGCTCCGTAGAGGCAGAGTATAGGAAGAGCAGAGAAGTCTGGCTGAGTTTGCGTTACTAAATTTTTAAGTAACTGGGGCTCAAAATAGACGGTCATGTCAACATTCATTTTGATAGCAAAGTTGCTATACAAATTTTGTATTTCATGAACGAACAAGAGACCGACTTTTATTTTATCCAAGAAGGAATACGACAAGGTCTAATTAGAACAATCTATGTCAATACCAAAGATCAACAAGCTGATTTACTAACAAAAGCTTTGGAAAGGTCACAACATGATTTTTTGCTTGCCAAGCTAGGTGTCTTGAATGTGTTTTCAAAACATCTAGCTTGAAGGGGGGTATTGGAGACAATTAATGACTTATAAGTGTTGGGTATGTAGCAAGAATTGATGGGAAATAGAGGGAAGGAGATGAATTTGAAAAGTTTAGAACTTGAAAGGTTGGGAACTTGAAAAGTCCTCTAATGTTTTAATGAAAAAAGGCAATAGTCCCTCATCGGTAATGGAAATGAAAATAGGAGAGTTTAAATAAATAAACACTCCTATCAAGGTTGGGAACTTGAAAAGTCCTCTAATGTTTCAAAGTGTGGGGGTGTTTAGCCAAGGTAGAGGTTCCTTTACCTAAGAGGGTTAAAATTGGACCCAAAACAATAGATTGTGTCTTTATTAGGTATGTTGTGAATAGTAAAGCGTGTCGATTTTTGGTTCACAAATCTGATAATCTTGAGATTTATGTTAATACGATAATTGAATCAGATAATGCAGAGTTTTTTGAAAACATTTATCCGTATAAAACTGAAAGTGAGTCAACAAGTGAAAGACCTAAACGACCACGAGAAGAATCAATGGAAAATATTCTAACTAGTGAGGAACCTAGGCGAAGTACTTGACAACGAAAAACTATTTCTTTCGGACCAGATTTTGTAGCACTATTGCTTGAAAATGAGCCTCAAACATTTAAAGCAGCTATGTCTTCGTCAGAGTCAACTTATTGGAAAGAAGCAGTAAATAGTGAGATTGTATCAATTTTAAGCAATCACACTTGGGAATTGACTGATCTTCCTCTAGGAAATAAACCTTTAGGATCAAAATAGATCTTCAAAAGGAAAATGAAACCTGATGGGACTATTGACAAATATAAGTCTAGACTGGTAGTCAAAGGGTAAAGACAAAAGGAAGGTCTGGACTACTTTGACACATACTCTCCAGTAACAAGGATAACATCAATTAGGATGTTAATAACACTAGCATCAGTGCATGATCTTAAAATCCCCCAAATGGATGTAAAGACAGCCTTCTTAAATGGAGAGTTAGAGGAAGAAATTTACATGGAACAACCTGAAGGGTTTATAATTCCTGGTAAAGAAAAGAAAGTGTGCAGACTTGTGAAGTCACTTTATGGACTCAAGCAAGCACCCAAACAATGGCATGCTAAATTTGATCAAATAATGTTGACAAATGGATTCAAGATTAACGAATGTGATAAATGTGTTAACATTAAAAACGTTATGAATCATGAAGTCATTGTTTGTTTGTATGTTGATGACATGTTAATAATGAGTAAAGAAATTGACGATATAAATGCTACTAAGCGCATGTTGTCCAGCAAGTTCGATATGAAAAACTTAGGAGTTGCTGATTTGATCTTAGGGGTCAGGATTATCAAAACTCCCCAGGGACTAGCATTATCTCAATCTCATTATATTGAAAAAGTATTGGATAAGTTCAATTACTTGAATTTCAATGTAGTCAAAACTCCAATTGATTTAAGTTGTACATTTAAAAAGAATGAAGGTCAAAGTGACTCTCAATTGGAATATGCCAGAGTGTTGAGAAGTTTGATGTATATTATGAATTGCACGCGACCAGATATAGCATGTGCTATTAGTAAACTGAGTCGGTACACTAGTAATCCAAATCAAACTCACTGGATGGCTATGAAACGTGTATTGGGTTATCTAAAATGGACACAACATTATGCTTTGCATTATAATAAATATCCTGCTGTGATTGAAGGATATAGTGATGCAAATTGGATCACCGGGTCAAATGATGTAAAATCCACGAGTGGTTATGTATTCATACTTGGTGGAGGAGCTGTCTCTTGGAAATCTTCCAAACAGACATGTATTGCTCGCTCCACAATGGAATCTGAATTCATTGTTTTGGATAAGGCTGGTGAAGAAGCGGAATGGCTCCGGAATTTCCTAGAGGATATTCCATTCTGGCCCAAACCTGTTGGACCAATTTGCATACATTGCGATAGTCAAGCAACAATAGGTAGGGTAGGGAGCGTTATGTACAACGGGAAGTCTCGTCATATACGACGTAGGCATAACACCATAAGACAACTGCTCTCTAGTGAAATTATCACAATTGACTATGTAAAGTCAAGCGATAATGTGTCAAATCCACTAACAAAAGGCCTAGTGAGAGAGGCAGTTGAAAGATCATCTAAGGGAATGGGTTTACGGCTTAGGACAAGTCAGCATGACGGTAACTCTATCTAGGAGACTAGAGATCCCAAGAGCTAGATTCAAGGAGAAAAACAAAGTTGTGGCTGACGGTTCGACATTGTCAATTAACTCAATCCATTCTCATGATGAAGACAATGTTCAGGGAAAGGTTAAGACTTTAAGGCTTGTTAATGAGTTAATAAAGCTTAAAGTTTTTAATGATTTGCTAAGTTTGGTAGATTTGACCAAATAGTGTATCTACGAGATGACACGGTTAGAAATCACCTATGTGAGTGTGAAGTGGAAGCCGCTTCAAAGAGAATTTTATGTCAAAAGCCTATTCTCTATACACTCATGAAACCAGGAGGTGTTCATGGCTGAAACGAACACAACCGTAAGAATCATAAACAGTAAAGAGTTAATTGTGTGACATATGGTTGTCTAGGTATACACCAAAGTTCGACGGTTCAAAGATATCACATCTACCGATTGACCGAGTATATCCGACATATGTTCACTACGGAAAGTCCAAGGGGAAACCTACTTATCCAGATGCAATTAATCCCTGCTTGTAAAGTACACAATTATCCGTGCATTCCTATGTTATAATTATTCCCCATCAATGTGGGGGATTGTTGGGTATATAGCAAGAATTGATGGGAAATAGAGGGAATGAGAGGAATTTGAAAAGTTTAGAACTTGAAAGGTTGGGAACTTGAAAAGTCCTCTAATGCTTTAATGAAAAAAGGCAATAATCCTTCATCGGTAATGGAAATGAAAATAGGAGAGTTTAAATAAATAAACACTCCTATTAATTGTTAAAAGGTTGGAAAGAGGAACCCCCCTCGCGCCTCGTCGTCGTCGCTCGCTTTGGCTTCGGCTTCGGCTTCGGCTTTGGCTTTGGCTTTGTCGAGAGATAATTTTTTGGACAAATTTATTTTAATTATTTATTTAATTAATTAAATGGCCAAAAATTATTTTCAATTAATTAGTTGATAACAGAAGTTAACCGAAATATTTTCAACTTTTTAGTTAATCCGACCCGACTCGGATCCGCACGCGTGACCCGTTTTAAATTCCGTTATATTTAAAAATTCCTGTCACTGTTCTGAAAGGTTGCAACTTTCAGGAACAGTCAATACCATTTGAAAGTTTGCAACCTTTCATTAATGGTCGTGTCAATTCTGGAAGGGTTGCAACCTTTCAGAATATATTCTTCTTGCCTATAAATACCATTCAGTCTTCAGAATATTTCCCTACGAATTTTCTGATATTCCTTCTTCTTAAAAAAACACATATTTCTTCTTGTACTTTCCTGCTGTGGATTGATTCATTGACAGTAGAGTTTTTGGTATCTACACTCTACTGATTAAGATCATTTTACCCTGGGAGGTTATATTCCAAATCAAAACTCGGATACTAGAGGGGAATAATTTCCTTAAGGGGACACTGTGAATTCAGTGGACTTGATTTTCTTCCTAAATTATCAAAAAGAGTATTCCAGATTTTGGTAAGTTTTACATATTCAATTATTTTTTACAAATAAATTTTTGTTCATCTTATTTACTGGTTCTAAAAATCTCAGTTACTTTGTGTTTCTGAATGATTTATTACAACCAGTAATTTCTGATTATTCATAATACAGATTGACAACAATAAGTTTATTAATGAGTTAGTTGATTAAGTTATGTTTTCTGTTAAGATAGTTACATGATTGTTTCGGGGCACAATAGATAATAGCACCATGTTGATTGATTATTTGTGTATATATAGATACTTCATTATTCTCATTGTAATCAATTCAGTTGAACTTCTAAATTATATCTCAGAAATCCTTTAGAGAACTGATAAACGGATCAATGCCCAATCTTGTTTAGAAGTTCACTTGAGCTAAGATGAGTTCGATCAAAATAACGAGTTATACCCTAGCTCGACCAACTTTTTTCTTTGTTTTATGAGGTCTGTAATAACATTTTCAACCAAATATTTTCATATAACATAGATATTACAAAAGACTTATTACTTTACACAAACTAATCCTACTTATCAAGATAATTAAGCATAGTCATCTAAACTAAACAAGGAAAGCTTGAGAAGAATGTTTCTGTTTATTTACGTGGCAAATTATTAACAATAAATAAAAAACTTTGGAGCCTTAAGCTTGTGCTATATATTATCGAATTACCTCCTCACATTTTAATGAATTACAACAACATCTCTTATTTTATTTTATTTCATTTTCATAATAATTATTAATTTTCCCCATGTCTAGGATGTTGATGCACTCGATTCATGTGTTCCAAATGTCACTCCATACGAGAAAAGAAGACAATTAATAACATCACTTTCTAATCATTTAAATATCATTAAAGATAAATTTATAAAATGATTTAGATCATATTAAATTCATAAATATAATAATCCATATAAATATAATTAATTAATAAAATTGACAAAATTATGTAAGTCCAAATAATTATATTTTTAATTGAACTTCAAATTAATTGATTTGACTACAATATATGAGCTAGTTTGCTAAGCTCAATCCATCTCTTCCTAAAGGTCCATTTTGGTGTCACGTGGCAAATGGCGTGACATGCCAAATCAAATAAAGATGTCAATAGGATCATGCCATATACCAAATGACTAATCATTTCATAAAATTCATATGTTGTGTAACTTAAATATTATTGTACCGAAGAGAAATTACCTATTCATATTACAACTCCTCTAGTCCACAACTATAAATATGAGTCCTCGTAATTCGAAAAAGGGAACAGAAATACTAACAAAAAGCTAGAGAAAGCTTGTCGATCAAAAGTCACATATTTCTCTACAACCTACAAGTTCAAAATTTAAGCATTCAAGTTAAAAAATGATCAAATCAAGACCACCGGGTTCAAGATCAAACTCGAAGCCTTTGAAGTAAAATAAAAGTCAAGATCAAGATAAATTTTAAGTTCATCGAAGATTCAAGAACAAGCTCCAAAATTCCTTGAATTTAAGATCAAGATCATCAAGTTCAAGTCCATATCAAGTTTATAAAATCCACAAAATCAAGTTCAGGTTCATCGAAGATTCAAGAACAATCTCCAAAGCCCTCGAATCCAAGATTAAGTTCAAGAACAAAATCAAGATCAAGTCAGAACAAATTCAAGATCAAACTCAAGAATTCTTGAATTATATGTGAAAAGATAAATTAGAGGAGTAATAGAGATTGTGACACTCATACGTGTATTGTCGCATGCTATGTGATTGACTTATTTTACTATGTGTTTCTTGATGCATGTGTGGTATTAGTCTAGGATATACTAGTGTTGCCTTTGACTTGTGAACCTTGTGACTTTGGTATATCTCTGATGTCATTCGGGCGGACTAGGTCCTTGTATACTAGAATAACATAGTGGGTTCTGATTGTATGAGTACTAATTAATTTAGGTATTTGTGCAACTTGTTGGCCGTTCTGTCTTCTCTCCCTACTTATTATGCGACTCTAATGTGTTACCAGAGATTATGTACTTTCTTGGGATCGGAGTACTTCAGACTTCGAGTTTTTTTTGTGATATTTTAGAGTGGAGTTCGATCCACAGTGGCTTGGAGCCTACTTGAGATCCTCTTCGGAGTCAATAGGCCCCTCAGTCGCCCTTGCTAGTTGGGTGGCTTACGCCTTTGGGAGTGAACTTTACGAAGTTGACACGCCCCTAGGCACTCTTTCTAGATGGGAGGATTACGCCCAAAGAGCCTGGGCAGCCTGGGTTCATTGTCACTCTTGCTAGGTGGGCTAGGAGTTGATTGATTCTTCGTTACTTGGGTAGGGAGCCTGTGTGATGTTCTTGGATTAGAATTTGTGTTAGTCTTCTTTCTGTAGACTTGGATATTTTGTGTACTTGCCAGACTTATAAGCCTTCGTTTGATTTTTATGTAAACTTGTGCACGAGTGTACCTTCTGGGCTATGGGTTCCAATAAGGTTTATTTTAGTTGTACTTAGATTTACTTGTTGTATGCTTGTGAGATTATTTTTTCTTTCCCCCATTTTGACCTTTATTTGTGTATAGATTATATCTTATCATATTGTTTTTATCTTTCCTGCTCAGGCAGCTTTTGATCCCTACTGAGTACCTTGTTTTCGTATTATGCTATACTCTCCATCTTTTTTGTGATGTAGGTCCTGGTACCAGCTACCAACAGTGATCGTTCGTGCCATCTCTTGCAGCTTGTAGACACCGGAGCTAAGGCTGGGAACTTAGTTAAAGTACTTCAAAAAAAATTTGATCTATTGCATGTTGTTGATGCTCAGAGGGTAGAACTAGTTGCATACCAACTAAAGGGTATCGCTAGAGCCTGGTTTGATCAATGAAAACGAATAGGGCTGAGAATGTGAAGTTCTCCTGTGGCTGTTTTGCATAGTAAAATGGGTAGATTCTGTTTTTAGATACCTCTGAGTTTATAGGTAAAATGCTTTGCTGATCCAGGACCAAATTTGCTATCCTTGTGGAATATTGTTACATGACATTATTGGTGTCAAGGACAAAATCTTCTCCTTCTGTACTTATATAACTAGTCTTTTGCCCTTGAGATGACGTGTTATGGTCCACTTTTATCACTTTGTATTTATTTTTACTAGATAGTTTTTTACTCGTGAATTTCAGGTTTTTGGAGGATTTTTATCATATATATATATATATATAGATAGATAGTAGATAGATATAGATATAGATATAATAGTTTTGGTTTGATCTTGTTTTTGTCTTCTTTGTTAGTATTATTTTCTGTTTAGTTCTATCCTTTTACTAATTATTTGTTATTCTAGATATACGGGTTAACTTATCCTCTGATGGATTATAATAGGAGGTATCATGACTCAAGGAATCGAATTACGACGAAAGTTATGCATATCTTGTAGGTAGTTTGCTTGATGGATGGAGACGCATTTTATTAGGAGCTCCTAGCAACCGTATTAATAGAGAAGTTCCTAGAGTTAAAGTTTTCTTTTACTTTCAAGTCTATCTATATACACGTCTGTTAACTCCATAAATTACATCCTTTTGTAATGGATAAGTTAGAAGATTCTTAGGGTTCCTTTATATAAATTAGACTATAGTTTTAATCAGATTTTATTATTTACTTTTTCATTTTTATTTGTCATTTGTATTTTTCGGAAGTCAATTACATTAATTTTCAAAGTTAAATTAATTATTATTAATTTGATATTTTAAAAAATAGATATACAAAAACTCTATAACTTGTAATTTTTTGCATATCGATACGATGAAAATATAAACATTAAAATGTTATTTAAAATTTTTTATAAAAATAAAAATCATGACATTTAAAATGAACGAAGAAAATATAATTTTTCACGATGCAATGTAAATGTGATTATGTACGTCGTTTGAACGAAGGTAAGTTTGTACATTAATATCCACTGTTAAGGCTTTTTGGAAAAGGAAGTTGGATGACGACTGTTGTATTTCCAAAGCAAACTCAACTTGTTTGGTGACAAAGAGGCGGCCTTTTTACTGCCCTACAAGTACTTCCACTCAAGATTCTTTATTGGAACTTGTTTTATGCCAAATAATACTCAAGTTCATATCTTAGAAATTTATAAAAGTAACAAGAAAATATACTGTTTTATAGAGGAATAACAGAGACTAGTTACAAACTTCTTTCATTCAATACTTTTAATTGTTATAATTTTTTTTTAAGAGCTAAACTATAAAAAAAAATTAACGTTTTATATAATTTACTTCCTTTTAAATTAATCATATTTTTATATTTAATAATAATGATTTAACTTTTTAAGATAGTCATACAAATATGTACAACTTATTGTAAATCACAAAATTCTAAAGTCAGTCTTTGTTTCTTTATTGAAACTTGATATCAAGTCACTAATTCAAATAAATTGAGAGGAAGACAATATAGTAAAGAAGTAAAAGAGTAGATTAAAAAAGATAACTATAGATACTACTAAAGTTGTAAGAGAAGTAGTAGATATTGGTGGTTATTATTAGCTAAAAATATCATTGTTTTTTTGTTTTTTGTAGTAGATGGAGTTGATCAATCAGCAGATCTTCTACGTCCACCACTGCCACTCTCTCTTTGACAATTAAAATAGACAGCAGCAACAGGTAAACCAAGATTATAAAGTTCTGCAAAATCTCTTGTGTTGAAATTCTGACGCCATCCTGGAGCATACACTGTTTGCCGACCTAATTGTCTGAATAATACAAATACAAATCGATGTATTCCCATTGATGGTCTTGGACTTTCATAGCTCACTATTTCTTGCCCTACATATTAAAAGTACATAAACAACCAAACTTTCATGCACTAGCTAGCTACTTATGTTTTTATCAAGTTTCAATGCATTTCAAATGACTACTTCTTATGTACATATCCAATATTTTCAACAAGATACTCCCTCCAATTTCAAAAACAAAAATTATCACATCTACTTCTGACTTGACACCAAATTTTTAAGTTGAGAAATAAAACTTTTGAATTTTGTGTTATAATTAAATTAAAGTTATGTCAAATTTATTCACCAATAAATGTTTTTTTATCTTGTGATCTTATTAGAGAGTATATATATTTGAAAAGGTATACAAATATACAATAACTATTATGGTGTTTTACCACAATATCTATGTTAATTTGGAGAATAAGAAATTATTGAAGAGCATGAAACAAATAGCTTTCTTAATATGTTAAAAAAAATCATAAATAAAAATGGAAGAAAAGTGAATGGGGAAATACTTATGGCAGAGCGCAAGTCTCCTAAACCTGTTTGGTTAGCCAAAAATGTTTTTTTTCTTTTTTCATAAAAAAATTATTTTAAAAAAACTTAAGTATTTAACTAAACTTTTGAGAGAAAAATCAAGAGTAACACAAGTGTGTTTTTGAGAGGGGAAAAAAAGGAACACTTTTTAAAATAAACTTATTGTAAAAATTTTAGCCAAATAGGTAATGATCTTTTAATGTTATGCATACAAATTTTAGAGTGTAATGCTTAAGAACTTTTGGCGTAGTGTGGGACATAATTAAAGGATATCAATTGTTTAGAATATTTAATCACGTTAATTGAGAATAGATTTCATTCCCTTTCCTAGGTTTTAAAAGTTTAGGACAAACATGATTTAACGCAACATTGCCCGCTCAGTATAAATCCCTTTGTCATTACTCTGTTAGTTTCATATTATTCGTCCATATTATTATAAAAATATATTTTTAAATACGATAATGATTTTTTTTTAATTCTACCTTTAAAATTAGTTTGTTTTTTTAAAAAAAAATGTAAACATGGGAAGACAACAAACAAACAATTAACAAAAAGAGGATTCTCACCAAAACTTGAACCTGTGGTAGCTGGAATATCGGTGACCAACCTGTCGACGATTCATTAATAAAAAAATGACGATTAGTTATATATATAACAAGAGGAAAAAAACCCTTAATTTTTAATTCATCCTACTTGGTATAAATATTTTTTCACTTTATTTGCAAATATTGAAATTAAAGATAAAATTGTATTTGGTTATATCTTTTAGGAAAAATAGTTTGAAATATATCTTTGATCGAAATTGCTATAACAATCTCTAACTTTGAGCAGGACCTACTATCTCCTATATTATTTAATAGTATATTTTACAGGTATATATGTATCCACGTGAACAAGTTACTATATATAATAATGCAATATTTATTATATTTATGTTGACATATATATACATTTAAAATATACTATAAATAGTGCAAGGGGTAAAAGGTCCTTCCCAAAATTTGAAATTGTTATCACAATTGTGATCAAAGTTTGAATATATTTCAAATCATTTTTCCTATGTTCAACAAATAATATTTAATTGCTTAAATATATTTTTTTTAACGAGTATAATCCATGAAATGTAATTTAAATGACTAAATACTGATTTTTATTTAAAAATATATGTGGATAGCCAAATAGATCCTATTTATACCAACACTGAATTCCAAAGAAAGGAATATCAAAAATAAAATCTTGTACTGGAGGAATTCGAAGAATAAAAATAGACAAAACTTTAGTGGTAAAGGTGACAAAAACAAATAATCTCTTCATTCAATGGCATTCACTCACTTACTCACCACCTACAAAGATGTTAACTTTACGAGACAAGAAAGATGTTGTCATTTAGCACACACCTTATCAAACCATAAGAGTTAAACTACTACTTTCCCCTGTTTCTATTTATATGTCACTAATTTAGATTTTATATCTTTTAAAAAAATTAACTAAATTTATTATTATATTCTTAATTAGTGTTCTCTTAAAGTTAACTTTTGCAAAAGAGATAAATTAATTTATTTTGATTAATTAAATTAAATTAATTATTTAGTAATCATAAGTCAAATTTTGATTTTGTGAAATAAATAAATATCAAGAAAACATTTATATTTAATAAAAATGATATATAAATAGAAACGAAATGAGTACTACTTAGATACTGATGTTGAGTGATATTTCTATAAGAAATAATTCAACAATTTTCTTGATATTTAAGCAAAATGAGTAAACATTTTGGTCATAAAATAATTTAATGACTTGGTGAAATGAGGATTGATAAATATTCATTCGATCTCTAATTATTTGTTCGCTTTTTTTTAGTTGTTCTTAATTACTTATCCATCTTGAGAAATTAAGGAAGGACAACTTTTTTATACCTTCAATTGATTATTTTTAAAAATGTAGAACTTTTTGAAAATCTTAAATTTTTTAGTCTATCTACTTAATAAGTAAAAAGGATAAATGGTAATATCATTTATGATCAATTCAAACGTGAACAACTAATTATTTTGGAAATTATAATATGGATTGTGCATGACTGTGGCACACATGAAGGGAATAATCCGTACTAGCTATAAGGAGGTGAGAAGTGATTCTATTGGTGCACTACTTCATTTTTTTGTGTTCCCTTTTTTCTCCAAAAGTTTTTATTGGGAATTATAAGACGGTCAGCGTACCAGAATCTCACCCATTTTAGATGGATATGACTAGGCCAATTTTATTTTTTTTATTTAATTTTTTAAAGAATAAAATCTATCCATCAACGAATCAAATATGAATATTATGAAATAAATATCATTCCTTAAAAAGTAGATATTTTGATGGATGCAACAAATTTTAAAAATATTCATTTATATGAATGAGCTTAAACGTATTTTGACTTTTACGTTATGTCTCGTTTGACTATTTTTAAAGTCATGAATAATATAAATATTCATTGACCAATATAGTACAGAATATTGATAGAGTAAATATTTTATTCATTTTTATTTTAGTAGCTTGTTTTTAAGTTCAAGAATATATATCTTCACATTTATATATTTCTACCATCTGCTCCCTCACATGTAAATCTCCTCTTCATTTCTCCTTTTCGTATTTCCAATTTTTAAAAAGGATATCATCATATATTATTACTAAAGAATATAATTAAGTAAAAAGGTCAAAAAAGAAAGAGATGAAAAGAAGAGAGAATAAGGAAAAAATACGGACCAGTGAAGGTATTCTCTCAGATTTGGATCACTCGGACTTGGAGCATCAGGGTCCACCATAACCTTTACAAAAAGACAAAAATACTTTTTACTTTGCTTATGAAAATCAACTTAACTATATTCCCAAACAAAAAATATAAGAAATATTACCAAAGTGAAAAAGGTACGTAGGTCATCTCCTCCAACTTCAACCCTTGGCTGGTTAATAACTTGGGAAGGCCTAAGCTCGCATCCATTATTAACTTCTCTATCTCTATATATAACTCTTAGGCCAATAGTTCTTGTGAAAGGGTCCAATACATCCCCTACCACACGACCAACAACAAGAGGATCACGTTCTCTAGGCATGACGATGGTTGACGATAAACAAAATAAAAACTAGCTATGGCTAACTTTTGTGTATTTGTGAGCTAAAACACAACACAAGAGTACTCCTAGCTAGCTAGTTTCTTATCGGGCTATGCATATTTTTACAAGTGTAGAGGTAGAATGTGTGTGTATATATATATACACATATGGTAGCACCTTTTGCTGTCATATCCTCCTAAAGAATCTAGTACGTGCCTTTTTTAATTACTTCTCTTTTCCCACCTTACAACCATAGGTTTTCTAGGAATTCTTCTAATCGAATCATGACATATTTGAAGATTAGTTTTCATTTTATTTTTTTTGACAAAGGAAAGGCCAAAGGGTAGCAGCTGCGGATTAGAATTTTTTTTTTTTTTGTGGAAATTACTTCTACATAGCAATTTGTGTTAAAATATTTTTCATGATTTTACACAAATTTCATTATGTTATGAATAAACGGACTTTTTTTCAAATTACAAAAAAAAAATAATTTGGTGAAATTCGAATACACCCCAAAGCGTCCCAATATCATCGTGTCTTGATTCTGGAACATCTCTCAACGTTCTACATCGCGTAAAGTAGTGTATCTGACCGATACATCACGTAAAGTAACAATATCCCGATACATCGCATACGTCCAGATAGAACGCGTAAAGTGTTGTATACAAGCGATATATCGCATAAAGTGATGTATCTGAGCGATATATAGTGTAAAGTGATATATCCGACTGATACATCACGTAAAGTAATATTTGTTATATTTTTTTTTCGAATAGTAGAAAATTTTAAAAATTATAATAAAATAAGTTATATATTTAAATGATTTTTCCAATATTTTACCCTTACCCCTACCTAAACTGGTTTAAATTATCACCTTATTCTTTAAGTTGGTAGTCTTAGAAATCCATGCTACTGATTTGTTGACTATGACATATAGTTACATATTAGTTACTCCCACCTTTAATATTACTTTTATCTTCATACTAAAAATAATTACTTACTAACCTAATTTATGAAAATAAGAAAATTTTGCTATATTTTTCTTTTTCTACCTTAAGTATTGAATAACAACTTAAACTAATAGTCATAGTTCCTAAACATTGCTAACGAGATTAGATTAATATACACATATAATTAAAGTTTTCTAAAATGATATGCTAGATCAATAGAGATCAGAGTAATATGAAAAGAGGAGTAAGTTAAATTGTTGGTTTAACAGTTAATTTAATAGAAGTTAGTTAGGTGGGTAGCTGATAATATAGTGCAATTAGTGGCATGTAGTTAATTAGTTCTATCATTACCATACATTGTATCTGTTTGACATACATTTCAGTCTGATAATGACTTTGGTTCTCTCCTTCTTTAAAACTCTTTTCACTCATTCTATTTCTTAGCATTCCTTCCTAACACGAATTTATAATTTTAAATTTATGAGTTTGAATAAATATATTTTACTTTACGAAAGGTGTTAGAAATTCACCAGTTATATCCGAAATGTTTCCGAATTTGTTTACCCTAAAATAGGTTGGGTTGAATTTGTAGGAGGACAAGAGCACATGTGTTTGTTTGGTTCTTTTTATATTCGTTTACTAAAGGTTTGATTTATTAGCAAGGACAAAAGTGAATAGAATGAAATAAAGTAGTTTAATAGTAGAAGAGTCAAAAGTTTGGATGTTTTCATAGTGCTTGTAACTTTAGCCCTAGCTCTAAGATCAGTAACGTCATATAAAGATGCAAAAACAAAATAAATGTATTGTTGAATGCTTAAGAAAATTAATTTAAATGTATTGTGTATCCTCTGAATTTTTTACGAGTCCTAGTAGAGGGTGATCCATGGGTTACAACAAGTTTATTCAATCGCTCTAGCGTTAATAGAGCCTTTATCCTCGGTCTACGAGACTTTGGATCCTTAGAGGAAAACTTCTTTAGTGAAGACTCCTAAGGAAATCGACACAAATTACCTTCTCCTCTAGTAATTTTTTCCTAGTTTTGACATTGTAATATCGACTCAGACCATCGTGAGTGACATCCACACTAATCCATCGGTGGGATAACCAATTACTAACTTCAATCTAACTCATCAACCATTTTAAGAAAATCATTATATGAAACACTAGAAAAAAATTCCTTAAAACAATAACAAATCATGAAGTTCCTAAAAACTCAAAATAATTATCCAAAAATATTGCAAAATTAACTCCCTAGAATCAAAAAGCCTTACTAACATAACTCTTAAGTATCTAAATAAGGAATGAAACCCCAATCAAGAAAACATAATTTAAGAGTCTAAATGTTTGTGTCCAAAGAGAATGGGCGTAGAAATAAAGAAAAATTCATGGCAGGCTGAAAGAGTAGATCAACCCTTGGATTCATATCACCCATATGAATATCGCATGTGCTCAATAAGAAAAGAGCAAGTACAATATTTTATTACAAAATCAGAATGTGATTGTAGGATCATACGATCTAGTCCCAAGAATGAATGTAAACAAGTACCCACATACAATAATACAGGAACACATAGATGAACAATCACAACAGATATAGACTCGGGGTCACAATTATTTACTTAACTTATGAATTGAACATGTCCACATGATCACATCAATAAATTTTTGGTCATCTCATGAAACCCACACAAAAACTGTTAGTGTATCATTGTAGTACTCGAGCCAAACATTAGTGTTTCATATCAAATGTGGTATCTGAGCCAACCGTTAGTATCACGTATTAGCATAGAACCCGAGCCAAGTGTTACAGTATTTTTTGTTGAAAAAAATAGGTTTTACTTGTGACTTTTAGTTTCCACTAAAAATTAGTCTCTATTCAATCTTTAGTCACCGCTATAAATCAATGAAAACCTTTAATGAAGATATTTTGAGATTTTATGGTAATTTTTGTCGTCGTTAAATGTTTAAGTTTTTTTTATAGTGAATCCTAATTGACAACACATCGGTGATGAAGAGTTAGTTTCACAAGGCTTGTCATGTCACTAAATATTTTAGATTGTTAACTCTTCAAGGCATTTTTGATCTCCTAATTAGATAACTATGAAGACATTTTTTATCTTAAAATATAATGGAGGGCATAAGTGTCTATCTCGGAATTCTTAGGGCGTCATTTGCTTTTCCTTTCATTTGTATGGATGGTCTTTGAACACTTATACGAGTAGCTAACGATTGCAATAGCCACTGGTTTTTAGGGGCAAATAAAAGTTACCACTAAAATCTATTTTTTCAACAAAAAATATGATAATTAATTTTCGGCTAACCACAATTTTCTAAAATCAATATACATTTATGATTAATATTAAAAACATCCAATATTTTTATGATAAAACATCAAAATTACTTCCTAACTTCAATCTCCTATTGCACAAATGCCTTAACAGATGACATAAACATAAACTATAGTGTCTTCAAACTCCTACTTGATCAACATCATTTATGATTCTTTTTAAAAACAATGTCCCTTTTTTGGAGAACACACAAAATTATTTTGATAATCTAATGCTATAAATGAATTAATATCTTTAGTGGCAATATTTTGAGATTTTGTTGCGACTTTTGTCGCCACTAAGGGTTCAGTTTCTCGTAGTAAATCCTAATTGGTGATGCTAAGGTGAAGGGATTAGTCTTACATGACTTAACTTGACACGTCTTTAAAATTATCAATTATTAACTCTTGAGGGTATTTCTGCTCTCTTGGGATAACGTTGGAGGCATATTTTAATCACAAAATTTAATTGAGGATATAACTAGTCTATTTGCATAGTTTAGGAATAATTTTGTTCTTTTTTCGATAATATTTTAAAACTCATTTAATGGTAACAAAATAATTTATATTCACACAAATATCTAGTATAATTTATTTTAAACCATAGTTTTTTAAATACTTTTTAGAACTTTTATGTGTAATCATACTATATCACATTAAGACAAAAGATTTTTTTTTATGTGTAATCATACTATATCACATTAAGACAAAAGATTTTTGAGGTGTTTCACACCCTTTAAGAAAAATAAATTAAGACATAAATTGATCTTAGTTTTTTATTTTTATCCTTATAAAATATTGTCTTATGATTTAAATAACTAGAGTCGTCACTATGGATTAGGTCTATTGGGCCGGCCTGATCTAACTCAGGATTTAATAGGGTTCGGCTATGATTTTTGGAGCCAATTTGAGAAAATGGCTTTTAGCCCGGCCTAAATAAGCTTGTTGATTTGTGGGGTTTGAGAAATATCTGTAGAGCCGGCCCGTGGGCCAATAAAAAAATATAATATAATATTAAAATTTAAAATTAAAGAGAGTACAAACTCAAAACAATTAAGTTAATATTTCTATTTAGATATTTATACTTTTACTTGGAAAAAAAACTTAATAAATATTACAAAGATAATTTTATTTGTGGATTTTATTAAAAAGTAGTAACGTTAATATCATGTAATATTATTTTGTTGATAATCATGAAATATTTAAAATTATAATTTATAATTTAATTTAATAATTCTAAATATAATATAATTTTTAAATAAAGTGAGCTGGCCCGGTAAGCATGTAGCCCACGTACTTGTGAGTTGGGCCGATCGTTTTCTGGCCCAAACCAAAAATAGGTTAGCCCGGCCTGACCTGTAAAATGTCGAAGCTTGTATGGGTTAGCCCGTATGGGATGGGCTAACCCATATTGACAGCTCTAAAATAACTAAATATTAATTAATCACTGATTTCAATACTAACTAATGAAGGATAAAATTGAAAGAACACTCTAAAAATCATTTTGAAAATTGAATAATTAAGTTAATTTGAAAAATAAAAAATACTCCCTCCGTCTAAAATTATTTGTCATGTTAAGGTCATGCACATCCCTCAAGGAAGATTTAATACAAGATGTAATTTGACTAATATAACTCTACTATATCAAGAATATCAAAAATCTACATAGTTTTTTAATTGAACTATACTATTATTAAGAGTAAATTCAAAAAATGTGATTAATTATTTTTTATTATTTAAATTAATAATTAATTTTAAATGTCTATTTTTAATATATCTATCAAAAAATTATGAACAAAGGGACCTAAAAAATTAACTTAATATAGAAAAAAAGGAGCAATAAAATGTCGTGGATTTTCACTAACATAGAAATTCGTACTTTGTGAAAAGAAAGGTCTTTTCAAATTATTTTACTAAAAGTAATAATGGTTAGTAAAAACAAATACAGTATCCACCTGGGGAATATGCCATGTTTACCTAGGATCCGTATTTGACTAAAGAGTGAGTATTTTCTTAGTCTTAATTTAAGTAATAGTAATCTCTTTGTTTTAAAAATAATGATCATATTTTTATTTTAATTTATTTAAAAAAGAATAATTTTTTTTGGTAATATTTTATCTTTAACTTTCACATGACATGTTTAAAATCACAAGATTAAAGAGCATTTTGGTATATTTGACATAACTTTAATTTAGAACCACATAATTAAAAGGGAAAATTGTATAAAATAGCAAACTAATAGCCTAAATTAAATTGAATAGCTAGGGTTTGATTTAATTATGCTCCATAGCAAACATTGGCAAAAATTTGCCAGGCGCCTCTCTCCCAGAAGTCTCGCTCGCCACTCTCCCATTCTCGCCTCTCTCGCTTTATACACAGAAGTGTATAATTTTTGTTTCTGTTTTGTATAAAGCGAGAGAAAATTGTATATACACATGCAAAAATGTATATCTTCATGTTATACACTTAATTATATAATTTACAAACATTTTACTTCAAATATTGCAGAGAAAAAGGCCAAAGAATTATACAATTGTGAATTATACAATTGCAGTGAAATACAATTTTTTCTAGCTTTATACAACAGAAGTGTATATATTGTGTTTCTGTTTTTGTATAAAGCGAGAAAAACATATATCTTCTTGCTATACACTTATAATTATGCAATATACATACATTTTAATTCGATTCAACTGTATGCAAAGCTAATTATACAATTGCAGCGAAATAGGCCAGCGAATTATACAATTTAGGCCAGCGAATTATACAATTTAGGCCAGCGAATTATACACTTTTATATGTATAGCGAATTATACAGTTTTTATGTTTGCTATGGAGCGCAATTATGCAAAGTTTGCTATATTATACAAATATGATTTTTTTGTTTGCTATATGTGAAAGTTGCCCTAATTAAAAAGACTTCTTTCTTTTTTTAAATTATGTTTTAAACTAAGTCATTCTTTTTTAAACAGAGGAAATACTTTTTATTTGATTTAATTTTTTTGAAAAAGATAACTTTCAAATTTATGATATAATCTTTTTATTATTTGCCTGATTATAAATTATAAGATAAACAAATAATCTTATAGCTAAATTTGTTCAATGACAAAAAAATATTACTTCCTTTCGACTCATTTCATGTGAGATAGTTTGATTCAATAGATAGTTTAAGAGAGAAAACAAGACTTTTAAAACTTGTGATCCAAAATGAATAATAGAAATTTGTCTGGCATTAAATCATTTTATTAAAAATAAATTAAATATTTTATAGTTAAATTGTTACTTAATATAAAAATCTGTTATTCTTTTTTAAAGTGACTAAAGTAAGTCACATAAATTGCTACTGAAAGATATAACATTCTTTTTAAAATCAATTAAATAAAATATCGCATAAATTGAAATAAATGTGTATCTTATATGATAATTCTTTTTCTACTCTTTTAAAGTTCAAAATTCTAATTCCACTGAGTTTCTTCCTCGATGAATAGAATTTTTGTATTTTCATATCTTTAACATACGAAATTGAAGTTTCGCGCATATGGGGGCATGTCACGACCCAAATCCGGGCCGCGACTGGCACCCACACTTACCCTCCTATGTGAGCGAACCAACCAATCCAAAACTTAACATTTCAATATAATATCAACAGAAAGTAATGCGGAAGACTTAAACTCATTAATAAAAACCAATTCAATAACTATTATTTCCCAAAATCTGGAAGTCATCACCACAAGAACATCTACTTCAAACTACTAAATCTAAGAGTATTCTAAAAGCTAAAAATACATAAGAAGCTAGTCCATGCCGGAAGTTCAAGGCATCAAGACTTGAAGAAGAAGATCCAGTCCAAGCTAGAAGCATTAGCTCACCCTGAATTTCCGATGTAGTAAGACTAGCTTGAATTACTGTTGAGTTGAAGACGATGGCACGTTTGCTGCACTCCACAAATAAACAAGAAAAAAACATAAAAGTAGGGGTCAGTACAAAACACGGGTACTGAGTAGATATCATCGGCCAACTCAAAATAGAAATCAATATATACCAAGTAATATCATAAAATCAACTATGATACTCAACATGTAGCAACAACAAATACTATATCATTAACAATTACCGTCAAGTTCACACATGATGACTCAAGCCTCAATACCATACTCATTTGGGAATCATGTTCATTAGATTGAGTATATTAACATCTTTCAAGATTCATTATCTTTATTTCTCTTGTGTCGGTACGTGACACTCTGCTCCCTCAATATTCATTAATCCTCTTGTGTCGGTACGTGACACTCCGATCCCCTAAATCTATGTGTTGGTTCGTGACACCCGATCTCCTAAATCTACGTGTCGGTTCGTGACACCCGATCCCCTAAATCTACGTGTCGGTTCGTGACACCCGATCCCCTAATACTACGTGTCGGTTCGTGACACCCGATCCCCTAATACTACGTGTCGGTTCGTGACACCCAATCCCCTAATTCTACGTGTCGGTTCGTGACACCCAATCCCCTAATACTACGTGTCGGTTCGTGACACCCGATCCCCTAATTCTACGTGTCGGTTCGTGACACCCGATCCCCTAATCTCCTTCCATCAATTCATCAAGCCTTCTTTCTTACCAAGACATCATCAATCCCATTATTTTAGTTCATCACGCCTTCTTTTATACCAAGGCCTCATTATTAACAAAGATATTAGGATTTTGCAAGATTTAGGATTCAATAACTTCATCATGCTTATATAATCACAATTATATAATTACATTCATGCAAGCATACAATTAAGCACATAGCAGGGTTTACAATATTATCAATACATATCATTCTCTATTAAGAGTTTACTACGAATATCGTAAGAGAAACCATAACCTACCTCCACCGAAGATTCGTGATCAAGCAAGAATATTTTCCCAAAACTTTGTGTTTTTCCCCTTCTCGATCGTCTCTCTCTCTATCGATTCCCTTCTCTCTCTTTCTCTTGTTCTTTCTATTTTCTTTATTCAAACCCTCTTTCTTTTACCCTAATTAGTATATAATTAAGAATAAAAGATGACAATAATAGCCCACTAATTAACTTAAGGTTACCTCTTTTATCCCCCAAGCAATTGAGTTATTAATATAGACCCACGAAATATATAATTATAGCAGGAATACTCCAAAACGCCCCTTTAAAACTTAACCAGAATTCCGACTTCAACTGGGATTACGCAACCTGTGACAGCCCGTCGCGCCTGCGACGGTCCGTCATGCAGGTTCGTCAGAGACTCGATTTCCTTAAGGAGTCTGTGACGGCCCATCGTACCTACGACGGTTCGTCCTGCACTTCCGTCACGACTTTCAAAGAATCGTTCCCCGTACCAAATTCTCAAAAGTTGAAGTGTTTTCAAAACGGTGGATCACGACGGTTTGTCGTGCCTGTGACGGTCCGTCCTGCAGGTCCGTCACAGAGTTCAGAGAGTCGATTTCAGCACCCAAATTTCAAAATTTCTAAGTGTTTTGGGACGAGACACCCTCGACGGTCCGTCGTGCCCATGACGTTCCGTCATGGGTTCCGTCGTCTCAGCCTGTTTTTCCAGAAATAAAATCTGCTGCTCAAAACGACTAAACAGGTCGTTACATTAGATACCAATTTACCCATCGTTCATCCCCGAACGATCACAAGAAGGAGAATAAGGGCGAAAAGGAGTACCTGAATCTGTGAACAGGTGTGGATATCTTTCTCGCATATCAACCTCCTTCTCCCAAGTGGCTTCTTCAACGGGTCGATTCTTCCATTGAACTTTGATGGATGCAATCTCCCTTGATCTCAACTTGCGAATTTCTCTATCTAGAATAGCAACAGGCTCCTCCTCATAGGACAAATTCCCATCAAGCAAAACTGAATCCCAACGGATAATATAGTTTCCATCCCCATGGTATCTTTTCAACATCGACACATGGAATACCGGATGTACCCCGGACAGCCCTGGAGGCAAGGCTAACTCATAAGCCACCTCCCCTACTCGCTTGAGTACTTCAAATGGTCCAATATACCTTGGACTTAGTTTACCCCTTTTTCCAAACCGCATCACCCCTTTCATGGGCGAAACCTTCAGCAAGACTTGTTCTCCCTCCATGAACTCTAAGTCTCTAACCTTTCGATCTGCATATTCTTTTTGTCTACTTTGCGCCGCTAGAAGCTTTTCTTGAATAGATTTCACCTTCTCCATCGAATCCCTCAAGAGATCCGTACCCCAAGGTCTAACCTCGAACGCATCAAACCAACCAATGGGGGACCTACATCTCCTACCATACAATGCTTCAAATGTAGCCATATCAATGCTCGAGTGATAGATATTATTGTATGAAAATTCCGCTAAGGGTAAGAAGCTATCCCAATGGCCACCAAATTCTATCACACACGCACGAAACATATCCTCCAACACTTGAATCGTTCGCTCAGACTGACCATCGGTCTGAGGATGGAACGCAGTACTAAGGTCCAACCTAGTACCCAATTCCGCATGCAATGTTTTCCAAAACATAGAAGTAAACTGCGTACCTCTATCTGATATGATGGATAGTGGAACCCCATGCAATCGAACGATTTTTGAGATATAGATCTTGGCTAACTTCTCGGCATTGTAAGTCACCTTAACCGGAATAAAATGAGCAGACTTAGTTAACCTATCAACAATCACCCAAATAGAGTCATACCTACCCATTGTCTTTGGAAGACCAACCACGAAATCCATTGCGATTCTCTCGCATTTCCATTCCGGAATGGGCATTCTCTGAAGTGTTCCTCCGGGCCTTTGGTGTTCATACTTTACTTGTTGACAGTTTGGACAATTGGCAATACAATCCACAATATCACGCTTCATTCTACTCCACCAAAAGTGTTTCTTTAGGTCACGGTACATCTTGGTTGCACCCGGATGTATCGAATACCTTGAACTATGAGCCTCTGTCAGAATAGTGTTGATCAAATCATCAACACGGGGCACACATACCCTTCCCTTAATTCTCAAAACACCTTCCTCATCGATTTGTGCTTCCTTAGCCTCTCCTCGCAATACCTTATCTTGGATTCTTCTTAGTTTCTCATCATCAAACTGTTTTCCCTTAATCTTGTCAAGAAAGGAAGATCTTGCCTCCACACAAGCCAACAATCCTCCCTTCTCATTTACTTCTAATCTCATTAAGTCGTTAGCTAGAGTCTGAACTTCTCTAGCTAATGGGCGTCTAGAGGCTTGCAAGTGAGCTAGACTTCCCATGCTTCCCGCCTTTCTACTTAAAGCATCCGCTACAACATTCGCCTTCCCCGGATGATACAAAATGGTGATGTCGTAGTCCTTCAGTAGTTCCATCCATCTTCTCTGTCTCAAGTTCAAATCTTTCTAAGTAAAGACATACTGTAGGCTACGATGATCCGTATAGACCTCACACTTAACCCCATATAAATAGTGTCTCCATTGCTTTAATGCAAACACTACCGCGGCCAATTCCAAATCATGAGTTGGGTAGTTACGTTCATGCACTTTTAATTGTCTTGAAGCATAAGCAATCACATTCTTCTCTTGCATTAGCACTGCACCCAAACCCGAATAGGATGCATCACAATAGACAATGAAATTCTTACCTTCCACTGGCAAGGTGAGAATGGGTGCGGTAGTCAACAAAGTCTTGAGCTTCTGAAAGCTTTCTTCACACTCATCCGACCATATAAATGGAACATTTTGCTTAGTCAAGTTCGTCAGTTGGGAAGCAATAGAAGAGAATCCCTTGACAAATCGGCGGTAGTAGCTAGCTAACCCAACAAAGCTCCTTATTTCTGACACATTAGTAGGTCTTACCCAATTCTTTACTGTCTCAATCTTAGAAGGATCCACCATCACTCCATCCTTAGAAACCACGTGCCCCAAGTAGGACACTGCATCTAGCCAAAACTCACACTTAGAGAACTTGGCATAAAGCTTTTTCTCCCTCAACATTTTCAATACCATTCTCAAATGCTCCTCATGTTCTTTCTTGCTCTTTGAGTATATCAGTATATCATCAATAAATACGATCACGAAGAGGTCCAAGTATGGCTTAAAAATCCCGTTCATCAAGCTCATGAATGCAGCAGGGGCATTCGTAAGACCAAAAGACATCACTACAAATTCGTAATGCTCATACCTCGTTCGAAAAGCAGTCTTTGGCACATCCGTTGCCCGTATTTTCAATTGATGATAACCGGATCTCAAGTCAATCTTAGAGAAGACACAAGCACCTTGTAACTGATCGAACAAGTCATCAATGCGAGGAAGAGGATACTTGTTCTTTATGGTTACCTTTTTTAGTTGTCTGTAGTCTATACACATTCGAAAACTCCCATCCTTCTTCTTCACAAACAAAACCGGAGCACCCCAAGGAGATGCACTTGGTCTAATAAAGCCTTTGTTTAACAACTCTTGAAGTTGGGCTTTTAACTCTCTTAACTCCGCGGGAGCCATTCTATAAGGGGGTATAGAAATGGGGCGAGTACCCGGTTCAAGGTCAATACAGAAATCAATATCCCTATCTGGTGGCATACCAGGAAGATCTGCAGGGAACACATCCAGAAACTCACGGACCACCGAAACCGACTCAATCGAAGGTACTTGGGTAGTGTCATCCTTGAGATGTGCCAAGAAAGCTAAACACCCTTTACTAACCATTTTCTTAGCACGAAGAAAGGAGATGATACGCACCGGATTGGAAGTGTAGTCACCCTCCCAAACTAACGGATCTGTCCCAGGCTTGGCTAACGTCACTGTTTTAGCATTACAATCCAAGATCGCAAATTGCGGAGAAAGCCAAGTCATACCTAGAATTACATCAAAATCATCCATTTCTAAGATAACTAAATCTACATAAGTGTTGCTCCCCACAAAGTTCACCAAACAAGACCTATATACCTTTTCAACTACAACAGACTCACCCACCGGAGTAGAAACACGAATAGGCATATCATGTAATTCACAATGTAAATTTAGACCATTAGCAAATGAGGAAGATACATAAGAAAATGTGGATCCAGGATCAAACAATACAGAAGCCATGCAATCACAAACCAGAAGATTACCTGTGATGACAGCATCAGATGCCTCCGCTTCAGACCGCCCAGGGAAAGCGTAACAATGGGCCCTATCATTTGTCTGTCCATTGCCCCTACCATGTTGTGATGTAGCGGCTCCAGTTTGCCCATTACCTCGGCCATTTTGTTGACCACCATTACCTCGACCACCACGTCCTCCAGAATAACGGCCTCTACCATGACCACCTCTACCTCTAGCCATTGGGGGTCTATAACTCTGTTTTGGACAATTTCTCCTAATATGTCCAGTCTCCCCACATCCATAACACTATCTAGAGTCAAGCATAGGTCTCTCAGAGAAGTGTTGACCGGTCTGAGGTGGACCCCCAACTACAGTCTGTAGTGAAGACTGAATGGGTCGAACTGAGTAACCTCCGGAACCCTGTCCTCTAGAGTAAGAACCATTAAACTCACCTCCCTTTCGAAACCTCTTTGATGTCGATGCCATGGTGAATTCATTTGGCTTCACTCCTTCCACCTCTACCACGAAATCTACCACTTCTTGGAAGAATTTGGCCGTAGCCGCTACCTGTAAGGCTGAAATCCGCAACTCTGACCTCAACCCCTTCACAAAATGACGAATCCGCTTTTGTGGACTAAAACAAAGTTGGGTGGCATATCTGGATAGTGCACGAAACTTAGCCTCATATGCATTGACCGACATCCTTCCTTGCTCTAGGCTCAAGAACTCATCCCTTTTCCTATCCCTCAATGTCCGAGGGATATACTTCTCCATAAACAAGCTAGAGAATGAGGCCCAAGTCATAGGTGGTGCCTCTGTTGGTTGACACTCAATATGTGACCGCCACCACATTTTGGCGTTCCCGTGAAACTGATAACTCACGAACTCAACACCAAACCATTCTACTATACCCATCTTGTGTAGTAGCTCATGACAGTCAACCAGAAAATCATAAGCATCCTCAGATTCCGCACCCTTGAAGACTGGAGGTTTCAATTTCAAGAACTTACTGAAAAGTTCATGCTGATCATTTGTCATTATAGGCCCAGTAGTCAGACATGGAAACGTGCCTATGTCCAATGAGGCATCCATACGAGGAGTCATAGTGGCTGCATGTTGTACCTCTGAAATCGGAGGTGTTGGTGCAGAAAACACTGGAGGTGTCTGACCCTGATCGGACAACCCACTAAGATAAGCGAGCACCTGATTTATCATCTCTGGGTAGGCTGGGGTGGCAATCCCTCATTCTGCACTTGTTCATTTTCCCCATCCTCCCCTTCTCTTATTACCTCCTCAGTCGGTGGAGGAGTCACTGCCCTAGTATCAGATGGACTACGTGCTCGTCCTCTTCCCCTAGAGGACGTTCTCCCACGACCTCTACCACGGCCTCTTGCCGCTGCTCTTCCTCGAGCTACAGCCCCAGTGGCTGGCTCAGACGCACCCTGTCCCGCCGGTGCTGGTGTTGGTGCTGGCGTAGTCGTTGCTCTAGTTCTAACCATCTGCGAAATAGAGTGAAGATGGTCAGATACCAATTTGTATCACCTAGATACCAATTGGACCCAAGTAATAGCACGAAAGAAAGAAAGAAAGAATGGAATTTTCCTAAAGTCTTATAGCCTCTTAAAGAAAAGTAAAGGCGTCCCCCTACCGTTTCTTAAGACTCTACTAGACTCGTTCTTGTGTGATGAGACCAACGAACCTAATGATTTGATACCAAGTTTGTCACGACCCAAATTCGGGCCGCGACTGGCACCCACACTTACCCTCCTATGTGAGCAAACCAACCAATCTAAACCTTAACATTTCAATATAATATCAACAGAAAGTAATGCGGAAGACTTAAACTCATTAATAAAAACCAATTCAATAACTATTATTTCCCAAAATCTGGAAGTCATCACCACAAGAACATCTACTTCAAACTACTAAATCTAAGAGTATTCTAAAAGCTAAAAATACATAAGAAGCTAGTCCATGCCGGAAGTTCAAGGCATCAAGACTTGAAGAAGAAGATCCAGTCCAAGCTAGAAGCATTAGCTCACCCTGAATTTCAGATGTAGTAAGACTGACTTGAATTACTGTTGAGTTGAAGACGATGGCACGTTTGCTGCACTCCACAAATAAACAAGAAGAAAACATAAAAGTAGGGGTCAGTACAAAACACGGGTACTGAGTAGATATCATCGGCCAACTCAAAATAGAAATCAATATATACCAAGTAATATCATAAAATCAACTATGATACTCAACATGTAGCAACAACAAATACTATATCATTAACAATTACCGTCAAGTTCACACATGAGGACTCAAGCCTCAATACCATACTCATTTGGGAATCATGTTCATTAGATTGAGTATATTAACATCTTTCAAGATTCATTATCTTTATTTCTCTTGTGTCGGTACGTGACACTCCGCTCCTTCAATATTCATTAATCCTCTTGTGTCGGTACGTGACACTCCGATCCCCTAAATCTATGTGTCGGTTCGTGAAACCTGATCCCCTAAATCTATGTGTCGGTTCGTGACACCCGATCCCCTAAATCTACGTGTCGGTTCATGACACCCGATCCCCTAATACTACGTGTCGGTTCGTGACACCCGATCCCCTAATACTACGTGTCGGTTCGTGACACCCGATCCCCTAATTCTACGTGTCAGTTCGTGACACCCGATCCCCTAATACTACGTGTCGGTTCGTGACACCCGATCCCCTAATTCTACGTGTCGATTCGTGACACCCGATCCGCTAATCTCCTTCCATCAATTCATCAAGCCTTCTTTCTTACCAACGCATCATCAATCCCATTATTTTAGTTCATCACGCCTTCTTTTATACCAAGGCCTCATTATTAACAAAGATATTAGGATTTTGCAAGATTTGGGATTCAATAACTTCATCATGCTTATATAATCACAATTATATAATTACATTCATGCAAGCATACAATTAAGCACATAGAAGGGTTTACAATATTATCAGTACATATCATTCTCTATTAAGAGTTTACTACGAATATCGTAAGAGAAACCATAACCTACCTCCACCGAAGATTCGTGATCAAGCAAGCAAATTTTCCCAAAGCTTTGTGTTTTTCCCCTTCTCGATCGTCTCTCTCTCTATCGATTCCCTTCTCTCTCTTTCTCTTGTTCTTTCTATTTTCTTTATTCAAACCCTCTTTCTTTTACCCTAATTAGTATATAATTAAGAATAAAAGATGACAATAATAGCCCACTAATTAACTTAAGGTTACCTCTTTTATCCCCCAAGAAATTGAGTTATTAATATAGACCCACGAAATATATAATTATAGCATGAATAGTCCAAAACGCCCCTTTAAAACTTAACCAGAATTCCGACTTCAACTGGGATTATGCAACCTGTGACGGCCCGTCGCGCCTGCGACGGTCCGTCATGCAGGTTCGTCAGAGACTCGATTTCCTTAAGGAGTCTGTGACGGCCCGTCGTACCAACGACGGTCCGTCCTGCACTTCCGTCACGACGTTCAGAGAATCGTTCCCTGTACCAAATTCTCAAGAGTTGAAGTGTTTTGAAACGGTGGATCACGACGGTTCGTCGTGCCTGTGACGGTCCGTCCTGCAGGTCCGTCACAGAGTTCAGAGAGTCGATTTCAGCACCCAAATTTCAGAATTTCTAAGTGTTTTGGGACGAGACACCCTCGACGTTCTGTCGTGCCCATGACGTTCCGTCGTGAGTTCCGTCGTCTCAGCCTGTTTTTCCAGAAATAAAATCTGCTGCTCAAAACGACTAAACAGGTCGTTACAGGGCATATATTATAAAAATATATATAGGACTACGTTACTAAGATGGTTAAGATATTCAATGTTTGTGAATTATGATAATATCTTCATCAGTATAGTTCACTACACAATATTGTGGTTGATTCTTCGACAAAATTATTTTCTATTATATAAAAGAGTAAAGTGGAGGATGATAAAAGATAAAAATATAATTTCATGCAAACAAAAATTTATTAAGTAAGATAATTAATAATTTTAAAAATATCTTTTCATATGTGAAGTGAATAATGATCAAGGGCAAAAATATAATTTCATACTAATAAAAATCTATCAAAAATGATAACAAAAAAATAGTTCTAGAAACATCTTAATTTATCGTTATTACCATTAACTTTTTTTTAATTACTTCACTTTCTTTTCGTTTGTGAGTTATTTGATATCTATTTTATTATTAATTTAATTTAATTCTTAATATTTTTTTCTATTCATCATGTTTTATAAAAAAAAATGTCTACTTTTTATATAAAAATTTATCGTGAATTAATTATTTCCATTTTTATTTTGGCTCTAATACACTTGAAAATAAATAAGTGTGATAAAATTTATATATATTAGATTGAAATTAAAGAAAAAAATGTTAAAAAGTAACTTTACAAATAAAAATGAATAGGATGATGTATTTGTACTAAAGACGACTAAGAATGAAATGTAATTTCATTCTAACAAAAATCTATCAAGAATAAATAATTCTAGAAACATCTTTCTACATATGAAGTGAATGATAATCGAAGGCAAAAATGTAATTTCATGCAAGCAAAAATTTACCACGAATGATGATAAGAAAATTAAATAGTTCTAGAAACATCTTTAGCTATTATTATTAGTATTACCTCATTTTTGTTATTTCTTCATTTTTAAGAGTTATTGTGATATCTATTTATTATATAAAAGTAAATAAATAATGATTACTCTTAGCCCTTAATAATTATATATCAAGTATAATGTTAGGTGGAATCAATCAAAATCAAAATTAAAATTTATATGTATATTTAATTTTGTGTATTGAAATATTTTTTAGTTTTGTGATCTTAAATGAAGTTATTTTCTTTTTGCAACAAAATAAAAAAAATTCATTTAAATCGAAAAGGAGAGATTCATATATTAAAAATGAAATATATATATATATGTGTTATTATTAAAATGAGTTTTTATATATTTTTTTAAAAAAGAAGTCGTTTGTCTTCCTTCTATTAGTTTGTGCATATCTGTGGAGTTTTAAAGATTTGAACATTCTAATATAGAAATATAATGATTGAAAACTTTAATTCTTCATTTTAATTTCTAAATTTTTACATATTTGAAAATTACACTAAAAAAAGCTTTAAAATGCAATGTAATAATTTAAGATATTTTTAGAAAAACATAGTTCAAAAACATAATGAAATTTGGTTGTCTCCCTTGTTTTTATCGAAACAAAAAAAAGTTGCATATATTGTTTGAAAATAACATAAGAACTAAAAAGTAGTATGAATTACAGTAAAATGACAATTAAAATATGTGAGAATCTTATAAGAAATTTTGTTAACTTTTCTAAAGTCACTTGTATCACATAAAATAAAATAGTTGTAGTAACATATATTATTCGAAAATGCCACAAAAGGTACATAATTAACAATTTAAAATACTTTTAAAAAATAAATATAAAAAATTTAGTCCACTTATTCAAATTGTCACATAAATTGAAAGAAAAAAATTAATATACGTTGAGTCTGCGCTAACGCAGGTTGCTGATATATAGTATAGAGGTAAGAAGATAAATAGAAATATGAAAAGCAATATGAAGGGGGAGAGCATGTTGCAGTGTGTGCCTATTTTATCTAAGAATTCCATCTATTAAATTAAATATATCTTTTATTTAATTAATTGTAATCTTACCACGTGCCCCACTCTTCACTTCCATTCAAGTTTGCTCTTTTTTTAAAGGGATACATTTCATAATTTAGTTTTTTGACACGTGCATTGTACGTGATTATCAATTCTGAAATATATGTTATAGTAAAGTATTGTTTATTTAAGTAAATATTTGAATAACAAAATTTAACAAGAAAATAATATTGCAAATTCTTTTGTGAATGTTCAACGTGGATCTCCATCTATATCTCTTATTCACGCTAACCTACGAAGATAGTCAATGAAAATTTATTAGTTGAATGAAATAATGTATATATTAATTTCAGTTTGATGAGGTTGAATTAAGTAATTAGTCTTATCTCACTAATATAACCTTATAACCAATATTTACTTTGTATTTTTCTTGTCATCTATCCGGATGTGCTTTGCATGTGTATTTCACGTTAAATTGTTTAGATGTCATATTAACATGTAAAGAGAACAACTACATTTTATATATTCACATAATTTTACATTATTTGTTATGACTTTCTGTTTTTTTTTTAAAAAAAAAAAACTCAAAATATTTAAAATAATATATTTTGAAGATAGAAGATCTTGTTGACTTGATAATACATTCGACATATATAATACTTTAATTTAAATACAAGTAACTATCCAAATATAAATATATATATATATTTGCATTAATGAAAATATTTATCTCATAAAATTAACTATTAAATAAATAATAAAAGTTAAACTAACACAAACTTCATCTGAACCCTAAACCCTAAACCCTAAACCCTCAGATTGCGAACCTCCACGACCACCACCTCAACCAGAAGGAGAACCATATCTACCTGAATGGGAACCACCTCTGCCACTCTGTACACCTCCCCTAGCTGGAGGTTGTGCAACCCTAAAAGTTGAAATCGGAGAACTCTGATGTAAGCCCCTATGCCTGGTCCTAGGGCAATCTCTCACAAAGTGTCTCATATCATCACTCTCAAAACAACCCTACAAGACGTAGGCTGATGAGAGGAACCTAAATGACCATAATGTTCTCCATGAACTACAGGTCTAAAAGATGAACCATGTGAAGTATGCACTAAGCTCGAAGAATTATGCCTAGCATAACCAGCCTCAGATGCTGGTATAGCATCATGAATGGGTCTACTGGACTAAGAGTGATAACCTCTCCCTACGTAACCTCGATTCCTAAGAGGAGCACCACCATAATCATGTGAATGGCGGGTACCCTTTCCCTCACACTACTCAAATCCCTCACGTCGAATCATCTCCAACTCCTTAGCAGCATCTACCACCTTCTAAAATGAAACACCAAAACTAGCAACCTGAGAATCTTCCAGAAGAATCGGAATAATCAGCCCCTTAACATTCTCACTCTCTCAGCTTTTGTGGGAAGTATTATAAAGAGAAAAGACATATAGACACCATCAAAGTTGTTCCGTATTTGCATAAAGACACCTTAACTTTTAAAGTGTCCTATTACCCCACAAAACGAATTAATTTCTTTGTAAATGGGCCATTTTGACCCATTTTCTCGTCTATGTAGTGGCGCGTGTTGCTCAAATCCCTGTTCAACCTGACCCGACCCGACCCTATTCTTTAAAGAGAAGTCATCTTCTCCATTTCTTTTCTTCTCTATTTTGCTTGCACCTTCAAGAAATTTTCATTAATTTTTCTTCATTCGGATTTTTTTTATTCAGCTATGGAGTTAGGTGACAACAAAATTTTGAATGTAGGATTGCTATTAGTTGCAACCCCTTTGGTAGCAAAACTCAGACCTAAATAACTCATATGCTTAACTTAGAACAAAACCCATGGATAACACTTTCTTGCACATTGCAAGAAAAGTTAATGCAGATTCAATTGACAACAGTTCCTCCATTAACCATTTTCTTGTTCATCATGTTCCATTGACCAACTTGTGGCAGACAAGAGCTTCCATAGCTTGGAAGTGTACTTTGAATTTATTGAACAAGAAAATCACATTCTTCATTGATCCAGAAGTTTCTCGCCAATAGTGGTGTCTTATTTTCTTAGAGAAGATGATGAAGTGGTCAAACAAAGAGTATCAACATTGATTTTGCTATGGAAAAAACTATGAAATTGAAAAATTAGGGCTAACAATAATTATTTTGGGTTTAAATTTGGGGAAGATGACAAAACTTGATAAAATAATTAATAATAAAGAATAATAATGACACATGGCACCTTTAAACTGGTCCATGGCAGTAAAAATAATGGATGACGCGCCTCAAGTGCGTGGTAACAACTCACACTACGAAATGGATCAAAATGGTCCATTTACAAAGAAATTAAATAGTTCTGTGGGGTAATAGGACACTTTAAAAGTTAAGGTGTCTTTATGCAAATACGGAACAACTTTGATGGTGTCTGTATGTCTTTTCTCTATTATAAAAAAACATGCCTATCCAACGCATGAAATTTACCCTCATACTATGCAACTAATACCATCTTGTTGCAAACCCTCAAACTCTGCCCTCTTACGCTACCTCCTCACTGTGTGGAACAAAACCGACTAGAAATACCTGAATAAATTAAGTCCATCATAGTGGAGGGGATCCAACTGGCCTACTACTAATATAATACCTCCACCACTGCTTGGTAGAGCCAGTCATCTGAAACGTTATGTAGTCAACTCCATGAGATTCCACTAATCCAAGATTATGCAACCTCTCATGACAATTAACTATAAATTAATAAGCATATAAGCATCCTCAATTAAGTCACTAGTATAAATCAGAGGATTCATCAGTCTGAACTTTCCAAACATCTTTTGCTCATCAATAATCATAGAAGGCCTATTCCTTTAGTGTGATGCAATACCAGAAAATTCCATACTATCCAGACAGGGAGCTACAATAGTAGCTGGCTGAATCCTGGAAGTTTGAGAATCTAGAGCTACTATCAAAATTGGAGTTTGACCTCCAACACAGGTCTGTGAAGCATCAGAGGTGATAGGCAAAGTTTTCGTCTGAGCCATCCCCTCTAGAAGTCCTAACATACGAGCTAGGTTATCTTGAAGCTCTGTGGTGGCAATAATGGATGGAGCCTGGCCTGGTCCATCCCCCTCGACACGATCCTGCACATCCCCGTGAATAATATTCGCATCAGGAGGTAATATCCTATCATGTCCCTGGGTAGGTCTTGGTACTTGGCCTCCCACCGATGCTGGAATATCACCCCTACCTCGACCTCGTCCCCTGCCCCTACCTCAGATAGTGCTCCTAAAAACAAGCACAAGAATAGGCTCATGATCACCACTTCCAGATGTACGAGTCCTCACCATCTTAGAGAATGAGATGTCAAGATTAGAATTTCAACAAGGTAAAGGTGCATGATAATAATGAAAGAATAGATTTTTTTCTGAATGTGCTATAGCCTCTAAAAATAGATATGGACGTCATCATACCGATCCGCAAAAGTCTAGTAGACATTGCTCTTGTACTCGTTAGACCGATGAACCTAGGGCTCTAATACCAAAATTTTCACGATCCAAAATCACAAATCTTAATGGCACTTATGTTCCAAAACAATAGGTAAGTCAAACCAACATATTTACCAATTTAACTAACTAAAGAGGAAAAAGGTAAACAATGAGTAAAAATTTTCAACACTAAGTTCTTTATTAATACGAAATGCGGAAATCTAAATACCACCCAAGAACTTGGTCTCATAAGTACAAGAGCTTCTAAAATGTGATGCAAGTCTGTAACTAAAATGACAAACCCAAACATAAAGGATATCCTATTTATATACTAAAATAACATATTAGCTAAAAGATAGATGAAGGTGTGGGCCATTAACAACCAAACAACTCATCATAACTCGAAGACACTCCAAGCTCGACTCAAAAAGCTCCACGAGATGTGTTTGTACTCAAATCAAATCTACTTACAAAGAGTGCAACAAGTGTAGTATGAGTACGAAACCATTTGTACCAAATATATTTCATCGACCAACAACGAAGAAGTAGTGACGTGATTTTATGTAAGAAAAATCAGTTTTTTACTTATACAAGTTTATATTACACTTACTAGTCAAGTTTCATCAAATAAAGAAAATAAAAAACCAAGTACTTTCCAACCACCACAAAAATAACACATAATCGTCAAGAATGAAATATGTCATGAGATGTGATGCAATATGACACCATAAAATAATACACCTCAGAATACACAGTACTCTCTCAACCTTATATGCATGATACTCCTCAAAAATACATCGAGAGTTCATGTGCCATGGGGGAATCGCGAGGTCTATATATTCAAATGGTCTCTACGTGTCTGTACGAACAATGTCAATGAACTATCATAAAATTAAACAATTTCCGCACGGATGATCTATACGTTCCCAAATTTTAACCTTAACATCTCGCCATTCCCAGCACGAACGATCTCCACGTACCCAACTTATACTCAATTTCATGTCAGCGCATGTACATAATATTATTTCAATAAAGGGGATGATGATGCATCTCAATAAATCAATATTAGCATAATACATATCCACTTTGATTATCACAACTATACGGCTGCAATACGAAAATACAATCACACAAAGAATTCAAATCAATATAAATCAGCTAATGCCCATATGCTTTGGCATTCTCGGTTTTCAATCCCCATTCTATAGTAATAAACTTTGCCTTTATATCACAGGTACTCATACCAATGCCCGTCACACCACTTGTACAAGACCCCCATCTTTTGCCCTTACCTATTCTCTATAATGTTTTTAATCTTTAATTAGGATAATGTCCTTCAACGAAGTCTAAAAGTACTTAACATACCTTAAATGTCGAATTCATTTCACGATCCTCAATAATTTTTTCTTCCCTTTTTGCAAAGCTTTGGAATGTCCCCAATCTACCAATTATGCAATATTTGTAAGTAAGCGAATTGTGGTTCCAACTAATATATCACGTCTTATATTTCCTAAAAATCAAGCCTAGTGTTAAGCCTCAAACTCTTCAAACTCTCAAATTCAATGCTAATCAAATAATATACACCTAATTACATAGATTAGATACTCCACTAATAATTTTTCGCATAATGATAATTAGAGGGGGAAAAAAGAACCTAGAAATTGGACTACCCTCACCTTAATATACTGTAGTTGTACGCTCAATCTAAGTACTCTTAAAACAATAAATATATTTTTCGACATTAATGAAAATCTCTACCACACTTAATATAACCTCAATGTATTTACATTACAACATTAATTGTAACTTTATGTTTTATTAATAACAAGGAAACCATATGCTTTAACTGTGAAAGCAAGATGATCAACAAAATAATTTCTTGTTGCCATTTTTAATTTTGCTAACAATTCAATCTCTCCACTGATGGCTATTTATTGCCTCCCTTAAATTATAATTTTTATGCAATGATTACTTCTAGAAAGTAATCAACTCCCTAATTACAGCGTAACCCACTTTCTTTCATCCAACAATGTATACACTAAACTAATAATACTTCGAAGATCCTCCAACAGACAATGACTACATATACAAGAGCAAATTTGACTAAACTTACCAAGATCCTCGTCATTAATTGCATACTTCCGTTGAGTGGCCCTCTTTTTTTTCTTGTTTCTACCTCAAGTCACAGTATGTCAAAAACTACTCTTGTCCCTTTTTCTTTTATCCTAACTACATGGATTATAAGTGAGTAGTCCATTTCCGATATTCTTTTTAAACAAATAGATAATTGATTTATATTTTCATTAATAATCAATTATCTAAATTAACTGTCTATTTAAACTTCATGAGAAGAGTCAAAATAGTCCTATTTTTCAAAATGACCTAACGAGTCGTTAGACATATTCCATTAAATTTCGAACTCAATCAACAACATTAAATCACATAATTTTTTTGAAAATGTAAGAAGAAGAGTATAAGATTATCAAAATTGTGGTTGAAAAATTAGAGGAAACCTCTCTATTTATAGTCAAAAAAGGATAGTATGAACAAATTTTTTTTGTCTTATCTGAAAAAAGTCATGTCCTTTTCGAGAAGTCGCAACTCTTTGGAAAAAATCACAACTTATTGAAAAATCACAACTCTTTGGAAAAGTCACAACCTAAATTAGAAATATTACACCAATATAACATTCAAGTTAGGAGAGGTAACATACATTATCATATAAATATGATTTTTTTTCCCACCTAAATTACATATTTATATTCTGTAATAAAATAATTTCAAAAATTTTAAACTACTAACACAAAAGTCATAGTTACTAAAAGAATAAAAATCCAAATTTTCTGATGAGTGAGAATTATATATCGTAAATATTGTAATTATTTATTGAGAAATTTACATAATTACACGACTTAAAATAACATAATCTCTAAAAATCACTATCATTTTGAATTAATTATAAAAAAAATCTCATTTTCTTTCTCTCTCTCTCTTAGCATCTGGATACATCACTCCACATCTATCATATAAATTGCAACTTTATTTGTGTACAATAGTAAAAAGTTATTGTTGATACATAACCCCATTATTTCAAACTTAAATATGTGTGAGTCTGATTTATTTATATTTATATATCAGATGCATAAGTTATGTATCATTGGCTATGTATCAGACAAAGCAGATTAATTGTCATAATCTAAAAGTGGACGTGGTGTCACTCGTCATATTCCACCAAGATAGGTCAGCCTAAAATTAGAATATAGCAATAAAATGCGAAAGCAAAACAAGAATGAAAGTTAAGCCCCAAAATAATAAAGCGAATAACAAATTCAACTTAGTTTAACCCTCAATATCTGGTAGTCACATGCACAAGTTACTAACGCATTGTAGTACATTTGAAAGAAAAACATAAGTCTCAGATGACATTATCTATAAAGTAGAACAAGATCATAAATAGGAGTAATTGGTCAACTGAAATGACAAACACTTATCTTACAAATCTCCACCGGAAGCCTCTAACAAGAAGAGAAGATACAACATCACGAAGATCGGGGCTCATAACATACACAAATATAAAAGCAATGGGCGAGTATCAAATAACACGGTACTTAGCAGACAAAATCTTAAACACAAAGCAAAGAATATAGAATGCTAGTGCTCATTAGACTTCAACTAAACCTTCAAAACTACAACCTACATAAAAAAAAGCTCAACCTAACAATTCTCAATTTACATAACACATAGTTCAACAATGTCACTTCAACAGTACAGATCAACAACACACAAGATTAAGTCGTGAATCACAAGTTCCACAGAAAAGCACTCATAAATTCACAAATGATACATATGTGTAATGTAATGTCAAGTGTAGTGATGCATGTCTGACCTAATGATACTTACCCAATGTCTCTCAGTTCGAGACTCATGGGGAACTTATCAGTCTATACACCCATCATGACGTGCAATACGATCCTCAATAATAGAATTTCACTACTTGTGACATGTCTCTCGAAGCATAATATTTTTGAGGCATACAAAACATCCCCGAAATGATACATCTGTTTTAATTCCTTTTTCTTCCGTAATTCACACTACACTTGTTACAATCCTATCTTAGAACCAATGCAAATAGAAATATTCACACAAATAGTGAAGAGATGACCGTATATATATCAGTATACAATTCACAATAACATAATCATGATACAACATCAACAATAAATTAATAAACCCTTCAAATCATTCTCAACACATCACACATCAATATATAAATCAAGTAATATTTAGTTACCTTTTTTTCATCATTAAAATCATTCAATATGAACAAGTAAATCTATCACCAAATCTCATTACTCCCCAATACAAACAACAAGAAAGTATATGATTTTATACGCTTTAAGAGGGTCACAAAGTTCACTTGCCTCAAATGATCAAGAAATTAATGAACTTTTACCTTTCATTGGACCCTCCAAATCAATGCAGTATATTTAAGTATAAACTATTAGTAAGAAAGCAAATCCGTAGATCAGTCTAGTCTAGATTCAAAAACCATCTCAAATCTATAATTAAGTTCTTAATCTTAATGTCAATTAATATGTCAACTCTCATATTTTTCAAAATCAAACTCAGGGTCAAGTTCCAATTTCCTCTAAATTTCATAAGTCTAATAGTATTCACAAACTACAATACACCAAATACTTAATTACATATCTCTATATGTCAAACTTGAATCATAATATAATCTCATAAACAAAATTTCATTTATTAAATCAAATATGCTCTTAACCTATTAGAAACGGTTCAAATTTGTCCTCCTAAGGTATTTTAGATCATGTGGGTGGAATAAGAGAATTTTTGAACCATTTCTAATACGTTAAGGACATTTATAATCCAATAGGCGGAAGTGAGCACTGTTGCATAATTTCTAATACATTAAGGACATTTAAAAACTTTTATCCTAATCATTTTCACTAATTTATTGCATAATTTCTAATACATTAAGGACATTTTAAAACTTTTTCCCTAATCGTTTTCACTAATTTATCTCTTATTTATTGTATTTTGAATTATTGCACTATTTTGTTGTTGTTTTTGTTCCCTTCTTCTAGAACTACATTGTGTCCTTGTTATTTGTACTTCATTATTTTCTCCTTTTAATTTGTCCCCGAATTTGTTGTACTTGAGTCAAGACTCTTTTGTAAATAGTCTCTCTATCTGCACAACATAGTTATAAGGTCCACATATATTATACCTACTTCTTGTTATCTCACTAATGAAATTTCATTCAGTATTATGTTGATTTTAATGTTTATTTTGGTATTTAAAAAATCGAAACTCATCTGGCTCATGATCAATCCTATTTGATTGTCAAAAAAGTTGGTTGAGAGCCTTAAAACTTTTAAGCTTGGTAACAAATAGAGAGAACCAAGTTCTTGGTATCATGATTTCGAAGGATAACACAACTTATATTCTTATCTCGAAATTCAGACATTACGCATCTACTACCATAAATCAAAATGGAAACTAGTATTACTATATCGTATATCTTTTTCTCAAGTTTTAGAGCACACGTCTTATCCAAATATATGGTGTTAAAAATTCTTATTTGCATGACAAAAGTACCTAGGTCTAAGTGGTAAGACAAAGTATTTTTACGTCTTGTTGTGCTAAATGCTTGTCACTAGGAATATATTATTCTAAAACAGGTGAATGCACGTAATTAGCCAATCTTATGTCAAAACGTGTAAATCTAAATAATTGTATAAAGTTTTTCCTTTTGTCACATCATTTATATTCCTCCATGATGAACCATTTTGTTACCATTCAACAAAATTAAATGAGAAAGCCCTTCCGTCTAGGAGTATCTCTTATCTTTTTTGCACCTTCCCAATTTCCAATCATAATTCGTGGCTTGTGTAATTGCATGTTTTTTTTTCATGGGTTTAAATTATATATGCAGTATCTTTGCATTGGGGTCGGTTGATAGAGTTTATTAGATTCTCTGCATTAATAGTATTTTATTTGATATATTTTTTAATATATGTATAATTAGTATTTTTATTGTATATCAAGGAGTATATTACTGATATCATGAAACTTTTTCTTGTATTAGTAATGTAAAAAAATTTAATGTATGTATTAGCATGATTAAAGATCAAAAGGCTGGTTCTCTTTATCTTCGAGCTTTCATTCCTCAATCCATCAATTCTTTCCGTCATATACCTCCTCACCAATAGATAGAGACAAATAAAATTAACCGAACCACGTCTACAAAATGCATGATCCTCAAAAGCATTTTTTAACTCTTTTCCACCGTAGTTGTTATGGAGGATATTTTCGTAAATGAATATTTTTTATATAATGTATACTATTTTACACAAAATCTGACAATAAATACAAAATAATTTATGCATAATAATTAGGGGAAAAGGACAAATATATTTTCGAACAATCGTAAATGGTATGCAAATACCTTCTGTCATACTTTAGGTGTTCCTGTCGTCCAAAAACTAGAGTAAATATGCTCTTCATTCTAACAAAAGACTAAATAGGGACACGTGGCACAATCTTATATTATCCGTCCATCCGATATTTAATAAATGTTAGATCGGCGGATAAGATTGTGACACGTATACGTCCGTTAGTATTAAGGATATATATGCTCTTGTTTTTAGACGGTAGGGGCACCAATATTTCAAAAATATAACGGAGGGTATTTGCATACCATTTTCAATAGTTCGAAGATATATTTATCCTTTTTTTCCAAATAACTAATACAAGCTTTACTAATATACTCTATTAAACATTATTTTTATACCATACTCAACCAAACGACTCCTTAATACAATATATTCAAATACAATTGTTTGTTTTTTAAGCACTATAGCAGGACGTCGACGTCAAATAACTTAATGGTGTAAGTATCTTGTCATTTCTTTAAACAGAAATTAATGCACAAAAGTCCTTTTACAAAATGTGATTATTGTTACTGTATACCTAGCTACTAGTAAAATATGGTATCTAATGCTGCGGTAGGAACTTTTGGTACTAGGAAATGACACATACCTTAGGAAGGAGGAGAATATCTCAACAAGAAACTACAATTTGACTTAATTTACGTGATACACTAATATTGGAAGATGACCATATGTTTTCTATGAGTATAATGTTAGTCTTAGTTTGCACTCACTCGTCTAGATGAATTTTTAAATTATCAGTCACTTTTTCTGTTTCTAATTATTTGTCAGCTTTTAAATTAACACATCTATTAAAAAATAATTAATGACATAGTGATTTTACGATTTTTACATTATTAATTATAAAGTAAATGAATTAAAAATTATATATATATATATAATATATATATATATATATAGAGAGAGAGAGAGAGATTTTCAAGTTCTATCTTTTTTAAAGTAATTAATTGAGAGTATAATAGATAAATTTTTTTGTTTTTTCTTGATTTGTCAAATGTACATTTCGAAACAACTTAAAAAAAGCGGATAAGTAATTAGAGATAGAACACAACTATGACATAAATTTATTGACTAAAACATAAATAGACATAAAAAAAGAAATCACCAATACCTTCTTTTTATTATAGAAAATGATAGAGGTGTTAGTTGAGTTTGACTTAAAATCAAATCAAATTAATGAGCCGTGCTTTTCAACCTTTCTTGATTTTTTTTCTTTCGTAAATTGTTCATACACAAAAATAATTTAGTTTATATTTTAAATATTGTTTTAGTTCTACTAAGGTAGAACTTTTTAAGGTGTTTTCTCATAAATAATACAAAATATGAGATGAGTGATGACATTAATTGAATTCTCAATTCCTCAACAAAAAATTAAATAATAAAATATACAATCCAATTAATAAGTTTATCCATAATCTAAAAGTTTGATCACTACTATAACTAGAAAGTAAAAAATTAAAAACAGATAAAATTTGGTAACTAAATATTTGTGCATGATAATCACATTTAACTAGAAATTAGCAATGAATAATAAGGAAATTGAATTAGCTAGGTGCTTTTTAGCAATGTTACCGAAAAACTTCGTAGCTAATTAATTCCAAAATAGAAGCGTTATATCAATACTAAAATAAGTACGACTAATAAATACGTCATTTCATTAAGAATAATCTGATTTGACTTGACACGAAATTTAAGAATATAAAGAAGATTTTTGAATTTTGGGATCCTAAATTAAAGTTAGCTCAAATGTACAAAATTGTTCTTTGATCTTGTGGCCTTAAACATGTCATGTGGAAGCTGAAATTAAAATGTTACAAAAAAAGAAGAAAGAGATCATTATTTTAAAACAGATTAAAAAGGAAACAAAGTCATTCTGATTTAAACGGAGGAAGTATTAATTACATAACTAAACACTAGAAAAAAATGACAATTAAGTTATACATTTTAATTTAATTTATTTTTAAATGAAGTGTTTTAACTATCTATACCAATGCAAATCTAAAGAATAGGCATTCAACAATAATGTGATTCCTAGTGTCAAATTCTTTTAATTAATATTAATATCAGTTTGATTTTATTTAAGCTTTATTTGAGTTGCTAATATCGTGAGAAACTTATTGGACAGTCAAATTTTAAGTCCATATTTATAAAATGTATATATTAAAGGATAAAAACAACAAAAGTTTTTGAAAAACTATTTATATATAAACTACATATAAATGAATATATTTTGAGTTTTGAATTCTTTATCTGATACAATTTGCTAGTAGTTACATTGACTTGTCATAAATTCCTTCTATCTTTTTTCTTTATTGATTCATGATAGTTAATGAGAAAGAATTGTAATTGGTGCCCAAGAAATCAGTGGACTCGAATGTGTGATACGGTAAATTCAAATTTTATCATCTTATCCATGAAGTATATAATATATATTCCCACTAAGATAAATTTATTCTGTATAGGGATGAGAAAGTATATTTCTACAAGGATACTACAATTGCATTTGTTTGAATGGTTGTTACCTAATGTACTTCCGTGGTCCCTCTTTTACTTATTAAGAAAATAATAATTGATATAATAAATTTATAATTATTTTACCTTTTTAAATTAATAGGGTGTCCAACAAATTTACTCACTATATTTTTTAAAGATATTAGCTCAATATTAATAAAATTGAGGATATATATACTAGGGAAAAAAGAATTGTCCTTCCTTGACTTGTAAAATATCACAAATAAAATCAGAAATCAAGTTAGGAAATAATATTATTTAACAAGTAAATAGGAACGCAGGAAGTATTATATTATTAGTTCAAATATAGTGATTATTTTGATTGCTACTTAAATTTTACTGGCTAAATCAATCGTTCTATAACAATGACATTCTCATTTTATATAAATATGATGGATCAATTTTGATTTGATCGCGTTGTTACTTTAGTTTTCTTCCTCATTTGTGTATATATACATATTATTTATAAACCTATTTTATCTTTTTATTCTATCTTTATATATATAGTAAGTTTTTATTGTACCCTAAATTGTTTTTTAAGGTTTATTCTTTTAAAGTATTAATGTGTGATATTATGTAGTGACGAAAAATAAAATAATTTATTTAAATATTATATTTATTTTATCAATATAATTCAATACAATATATATAATACGAAATAATACGTAACAACCTTCTATCCATTAGAGGTATAGTAGCTGGATTCAAACATGTAAAAATATGAACTAACAAAGGTGTGTTCATATCCATCACTCTGTTGCTATATTTTCATGACCCCCAAAATGTTAATAACCATGTTCATGACATATCTTTTGATGTTCCTCCATATTATTTTTTGTAAATACAGGAATTAAAAATTGTGTTGCACATGCTTTGATAAAAAGCTCTCTTTTCTCTTCACATATTTTTGTTAGTTCTCCTTCTTTAATTTATTTTATAACACTTCTAATTTTTTATTAAAATTTTTATATAGGAAGCTATAAAGAAAATCTTACGGAAAATTTTACACAGGGTCATTAGGTTGTGGCGTTATGGCACTGCTTTATCTTTAATCAGATGTTTCGGGACGAGCCTTAGATATGTAAAAATCTTGTTGGGAGCTCCACCTGTGCAATGTTACGGAATATTTAATAAAATCATGACATGGTTACCAAAACTAATTTCTTGAGGGTTTTTAGTTAGATTCCAAGTGGAGAGTAGATGAATTAGAGGATAAGATGATGGAGATATTCTTTTGGGTTGATTAAGATGGCAAACTTTAGTACAAAAATAGCTCCTATCATGTTAAATAGAGTAAAATCAGATTCCATCAACGCATAAAAAACGAACTTCTTTACCTTTTCAATTTTGGGAACCACCAGCGAGTCAGCGACAATGAATTATGGAGATTCCGGGTAATCACAAATATACTATGTAAATTTCTTTTTATTTAATCCAAAAATGGGTCCTTCGTGTTTACCACACAAATAATATATGCGTTCTTTATATTTTTTTTTTAAAAAAAGTTGCGTCCTATTTTAGTTTTAATAAAATGATCTGCATCTTGATCTTTTTATTTTTGGGTAAATTATAAAACTTGTATTTCAAAAAATATATATGAGGGTATAATAGGAAAATGCTGTAACAACTCACTAACCGAAAGAATTAGAAAGAAGTTAAAAATTGAAAATTGTCATTTTTGAAAAGAATATAAAAATCTGGAAAATTTATGAAGTATGTTAAGTTGAGTTTTTGGTCAACTACGAACAATCATAACTCCTAGCTCGAGATGAGTTAGGTGTGTTTCTAGATATCATAGGAAACATCTTCGAAACCCCTACTCCTATAAAGGCCGGCGGAAGGAATGCTCTGCTCATCTTTCTTACGGCTCGTTACCGCAGCGCTCGTTCACCCCTTCTGCTTCTTCCATTCAAAAAAAAAGGTAGTCTTTCCTTGGTAAATAGCGTCTTGAAGTGAAGCGAAGGCATTATTGAAGGAAAGAAATGGCGGGTCGGTCAATTGCATTAGGTAGGAGATGCAGGACCTGTCTTAACCGCAAGTGCATTCGCTATTCGATTCCATCCTAAATCCCACCAATTCCAAAGTGTGTATCTCTTCTTTACTTTTAAGTGACAAGGGGGGTGACAAAGGGTATACTTTCTTCTCTATGTCGCCGTCTCATCAATGAGCGTAGATTAATAGCCAAGCCTACGCGATTCCGAGTTTGTTTGAGTGAGATATGCCCATTTGAAATTGGTTTGTTCAAATAAGAAAAGTCATATTCGAATTTTAGAAGGGCATTATGGTCTTTTCATATCCCAAGACTTAATTTCATTTTTGGTAATTAATTGGGGTCTAAACTGATAGGATTCAGTTTACGCTTTTAAGATATTGAGTTAGGGTTTCAGAAGAGAAAAAAAAGAAGCGTAAACAGGAGAAGGAGCATGAATCCCTACGAGATATATGAGTTTGCATAATGTTGGGTTCGTTCACCCACGCGCTAAACATGTTTATTTCAGTATGATTCTTGATATTTTCTCATGTTTAACTATCAGAAAACACTCCTAAACATCATGAGATCTTTCCTATCATAAATCACTATACTTGAATCCATAGTTCAATTTAATAAAAGTTAAGAGTCAAGTCAAGACAAGTTAAGAGTCAAAGAGAAGTTCATTAAGTCTTCAAAAAGTCTTTTACAAATGTTTTAACTTTGTGTTAAGACTTGAGCTTTGAATTGAGTAAAGAATAAAGCTTGAAGACCTTTCTTCAAAAGAGTATATTGGGACTATGTATTTCCAAAGAGTAAAATATTTTCACATTTAAACAATGATGAAAACTTTGATTTTCCAGAAAAAACTTTGACCTAGTTTTCAGTAAAGAGTAAATACTTTCACAATTATGCACGAGAGGAAACTTTCATTTTCAAGAGGAGCCTTTGAGATATATTTTTGAGCAATTATCTCAAACCACAAAAAGAAGTTATGTTTTTAACGTAAGAGCTAGTATTATATTTTGGGGGAGAAGTATTGAGCACTAATATGTGGGAGAGTTCAGACAACTCTCAACTCCCATAACCCATGTAACCATCATGGGTAGAAAAGGGTCAATACTTTTTAGATGATTCCTTAGTGCTTTTTAGCAAAGACTAGTGGATCCACTTAGTAATCAGAAACTATACCCTCGGCAAGGTATAGGACGATATTGGCAGCGAAGGCAAAATGTTGTATCATCACAATAGCTCTTACGTGATGGTTGTTGATTAGAGAAACTCACATAATAATATTTGTATTCTTCACAGTTTAATTGTATTTATACATACATTTCTGAGTTATATTTGTATCTTTGCATATACACAGAGAATTATTGTATTTCCAATACACAGAGTTGACATCCATGTTTTAAAAAACGTTTCTTTATATTGCACTTGTTTTATACTGCTTTATATTGAAATGAGTTTACTTAAGTTTGAGTTGAGTTGAGCCAGGTAAGTTTTTTAGTTTCGTTCAAGCTTATGTCTTGTTATAGAATTCCCCTCACATACATTAAATGATTCCATTTCGCCTGCATCTTAGATACAGGTAACTAGGAACAACATCCAACATTTCATTGATCTAGTTGAGCATTTAGAGTTTTGTGGTGAGCCTCCTTGCTTTTTCGAGGATCCCTTTTATCACTTACAATATATTAGTTAGTTCATTAGGATCTCATGGGTCGTGTCCTGACATCCATCTCAGTTGTTTTAGAGGCTTCATAAATAGTCAAATGTTAGTTCATTCGTTATTATCTTGTTATTGACTTATATTCACATTTGAGTTGCCATTTTGACTAAATTAAGTATTTATTTTTGAACTATTATGAGTTTACTTTTAAGACTGTTGAGTTATCTTGAATTAAGATTCACTTCTTCTTTCCTAAAAGTCTTCCATTAAGTAAGTTAGTCAGGCCAAGCATTTTCTTAGGTCCACCAATGGTTCTTGAGTGTCAGCCCTGTTGACACCCAATTTCGACCCTCCTCGGTATAAATTAGTTTTCGGGCTTCTTAAATTTCCAAACAATTTAAAATAATTAGTTTTATAAATTTTGCAAAATCATAATAATGATAATAATAATGTATGAACTTTATGCCATTTTCTTATAATTCTTTTTAGATAATATATATATTTACATAATTATGTATATAGTTGGTATATTTTACTATTATTTCTCAAAATATTTTAAATTTTAGTAAGTGTTCTATTTAACTAATTTAGTTTAAATTATAGTTATATTTTGAATTACTATTTTACAATTAAAATAATTATATTACTAAAATAAAGAAGTTCGTTGATTAATTAATACAAATTCGTTTATTTAGGGTTTAGCCAAATTTATTTTCCTAACTCAATTTGGCTATTTATTAAATTAACCCATCTTAAATTTTCAATTCAATTTTGGGCCATTTACAAAATTTCCTTTTTCAAATCCAGACCCACTTTTAATTCCAGCAGCCCATCCCAATTCTCCTGAAAACCGTTCCAGCCCATTTATCTCTGCTACATTTAATCCATTCCCTCCTCCCACTCTTTAAAAGCCAAATTTGGGCGTTTCTTTTCTAATTGACCCAATTCAATTTCCATTCCCTTCAAATTAGTTTCCAGCCTATTTCCCTTAATTTCCGGCTCAAAACCCATTTCCTTCCTAGCCCATTCCCCTATATTTAATTCCCAGCCCAAAACCCAATTCCCTTTCCCCCCTTTAGACCCGACCCGACCCCTTTCTTCATCTTCCCCCAAACGTACGATCGCACAACCCTCCCCTCTATTCTTGTCGTTTTCCCCCGCGTAGCTCCCGTACAACGTGTCCCCCTTCCCTTGTCCCTTTGCGCTCGTACAAGTGGAACAGTAGAACAACTGCAAACCGCCGCACCAACTTGGATTTCGTCCTTGTAGTATGGATTGGAGCCACGCAAGGGCGCAAGGACGAGGGAGACGATCCTATCCGTCCACCTCACCTCCTAATTCGTTGGGAATTTGGGCATCAAAATCGAATATTCCCCCAGCTTTTGAGAGAAGTTTGGATTTCAAAATTCAAACTGGAAGGGGCCTGAAATCATCCTCCAGTCTTTTCCCTCCAAAAACCCTATTTTCCCCCTATAAAACCCCCCGTCTTCTTCAGAAAAGGGGTTGGGAGAAAATTTGGGGAGACTTTTTTTCCACAGAAGAATATATGCTGAGTTCTGTTAGAAAAGGAAGGAAAATTTTCATCCTTCCTTAGAAACTTTGTGTGAGAAGTATTGACAGCATAAATATATACATATAGAACATAAACGTTGGTGTCCGAGTTTAGCGTCAAGTTTAAGTGTTCGCTGCCTCCCCTACTTGTTTGTCCCTGTTTTGCTGCTCCGAAGAAGGTAGTACCTTTTCCCTTGTGACACCCTCTCCTTTATCTCGTTGTGTTGATTCGCTGTTACTTGTGGTTGAGATGATGACTTTGGCGCAGAGAGTAGACATATATTCGTGTTATTTCTGTAACCTAGTCATATGTTAAGTAAAATATCATGGTTCGAATAGTTTCTGTCAATTCCAAGCAGTGGCCCCTTTTTCTCTGTTTTAGACCTTATTGTTTTGTCTATGCTTGTATGATGGGAAGTTCATTGATCAAGAGCAGTTCTGAACTGCCCTTGCTTCTTGTTCTTGGTTTTGTTGTTAATCTTGCTCTATTCTTAAGGTTGGATATAGTTCCCTCATCCTTTAGTCTAACATATTAGATCCTTGCCTCTCTTACTTTGAATAGAATGTTTAGCGACATGTATGTGTTATGTTAGCTGCTGCTAAAATGCTCATGAAATTTTGTGTTATCTTAGTGGTTGTTTAGTGGTTGTTCAATAGGGATGAGTAGTTATTTTCTTCTTTACTAAGTTTCTTGGCCATCCTATTTCACAATGTGAATTCGACTTTCGTTCCTCCTCATTTTCGGCATACTTTCATGGTTTGTTGAGTGTATTTTCATTATAGGTATAAAAAATGTATTTTCATATTCCCTTCATTATTTGAGATCACCAGGCAGTAAAGAAGAATGGGTAATGCTAATGGTTTCATCATATGATTTTCTTTGGGTTAAAAATAGTTTATCTAGTTTTAAATTGTCACTAAAAGCTTGATGGATGATGGCTTTGTTTTATTCCTTTCGAATATTTGATTATCATAGTCCCCTGTTTTCTTTCATATAAGATGTGTATTTTGAGATTTTATATCCCTTTCTTAATTCATATTTCCAAAATAGCTCACATCTTCTATGTTTGTTTTGTTTTAGTCATTTGCTTATGGTGCTAATTCTCCATTTTTGTTTGATCGCATGTGAAATCGTTTTCGAGTCTCCACGGACTTCATTCCCATCTCTTGCACTTCCTCGTTGAGCCGTAAAGGATCAAACCTCAATCCTTGAGTCGTAGACCCCTTCTCGACTGGCGTACAGGTTGAAACACAGAAAAGTTGCTGGAAAATCACATTACAGGTGTTGCAGAAAGTTGTATACCAGCTATATACACAGTGTATACACTGGTATACAGGTTGAAAATGCACAGGAAAGCCGAATCCAAAATCTGGGTTTTTAGAAGTAAAAGTAAACTGCTGAAAAGGAGTTTACAACTTTTGAAAGTTGAAAAACAGGCTGATATACATCATGTATACGCTGATATACATAGACGCTATACTATAAATACGTGTAAAAAATGTGAATTGCAGGTTAACGTACAGGGATGCCGATTTTAATTAAAATACGGGATTAGGAAATGAATACGTGCATAGGGTACAGCCTTTATACAGTGGTATACATTTTTGGGCAGTGATATACATTTGTTAAACAGGTTAATAATGATACAGGTACAAATACCCAGAAACAATGCGGGAAATACAGGGTGAATAGCGAGAAATGCATATTCGAACCAATGTAGGGCTGATAAAAAGAGTCCAAAATGGATTCAATATGCATCGTATACAACAGTATACATCATTTGTATACTTGTTATTTCTTACAGGAAATGGGTCAGGGCCCTTTTTCAGCAAAAAAATTTTAACAGGCCCAAAGGCCATTGTTTGTTTTGTAGGATTTTTTTTAGGAAAAATTAGTAAACTAGTCAAAATAAATAACATATTTAGTAAAAATATTCATACTTTATAAATATTAGCAATAATGTCAAAAATGTCATTATTTTTAAAAATTTATGTGTCTCAATTTTCTTCCTATTTTATCTCTCTTTTTCAATTAATTCTATATATCCTTTTTTTTAAAAAAAATTATTCTCTCTCATATTTATCTTTTCAAATTGTTAATTCTCTCTCCCATTTAATTTTTTTTCTTTCTTATGGTTATGTTTTCTAATTTTCCTCCAACATTTAAGTTGCAAATATTTTTTTGTCATATATTTTGGTTGTTTTTTTAATCCAAAATTGAATCAACAAGAATCCCTTTGATTAAGGTATCCTTAATTTTTATCCTATTTTCAGATTTCTTTTCTAATTTTATTTTTGTTTAAATCTTAAAAAAATGTTGTTTGTATTTTTCAGTTTCCGGTATGATTTACTCTCCAATGGCTGAATCCAAAAGGCTTACTAGAGGTATTCATCTTAATCAACCAATTTCTGGTGATTTTTCATCCTTTAATTTATTTATTACTTAACAAATAGTGTATAATGTATGATCCGCTGCTAAAATGAGGGAAGAGGGTAAGAACATTTACAAGACTCATTGGTGTGCAAAACCTTCCTCAAATTCAGAACACAAATGTAAAATCTTTGTCTACTCGTGAGGATCTTGAAAAAGACGACGAAGATCACGAACAATTTTCTATTAGTTTGTTTTGTATTTATAGTTCTTTTTTAGAATTTGGTATGCTTTTTTAATTTGTATTCAAATCACTATGTATACTATTAATATTTGTATTTATTAAAAATTTCATGTTGTATGGTTTATGAATCTTGTATTTTCCCCTAATTTGTATTCATTCAAATGTATGTCAACTAGTTATGTATTTTATTTATAAGAAGAACAACTTTCTATTAGTTTATTTGTATTCGAATACAAATACAAATAATAGACATATTAGAATGAATACGACTTAGAAAATGAAACAAGATTTTGAAAAGAAAAATAAATACACAGTGAAAAATATATACGAATACAAATGTATTTCTTAAATAGCTACATTTTATTTGACATACATATTGGAATGAATACAAACTAATAAAGGTATGTATGTGAACTGAATTTGATATTTTTTTCTAATTTGTATTTATTCTAAATGTATTTCAACTAGTTATCTATTTTATTTAAGAATGAGTGCACCAAATATTCAATTATTTCTTTTCAATTTTATATTTCATTCACTTTTTCATCATACTAATTTTTTGTATTTTATATATTATTATACAAAATTCTAAATAAAAACTAGAATAAATAGAAATACAAATAAAATACATATTGAAATGAATACATATAGGATTTTTGAAGAAAAAAATAACTATATAGGAAAAAAATATATAAAAATATAAATATATTTCTTAAATGACTATATAGATAAATTCGGCATACCTATTGGAATGAATTCAAACTAATAAAAACTATAATAAATATAAGAATATATTGTGGAATGAATATAATTTTAAAAAGGTAAAAATTCTGGAGAAAAACAAAACAAAATTTAAATTTTATTTGAAAATATAACTGATGAGAAAATTAAGGATGCTTGTCTTTTTTTGAAATATTTTCCCCCTTAATTTTCTCTTTTTTGTTATTAAATAATTATATTCTTTAAATAAAAATAAATAATAAAAACATACATAACAAACTAAAATGACATTTTTACTAAATATTGAAGTTGTTGCTAATGAGTCATCTTAAATGATAAAATATTGACATTTTGAAAAATTTCCCTTTTTTTATTATTAAAAGGGCACAAATTAAAGAATTAGTTTAGGACAGGTAGACCAAAACCCAAATGAATGAATTTGGGCAATCAAGTCCAAGTTCAACTATTTCTCTCTATTATTTATTTGTTTGAATTATTTAATATTTTGGTAGAATTTTAATAATCTCCTAAAGAGTAGTCATTTTTCATTATTTTAAATTTAACTATTTTTGTTTTATTTACTTTATCACCATTTAGTTTTCCTTAAATTAATTCCATCTAAATATTTCCCTTTAGAAGTAAAAAAAAAATGAAATAAACAAATATCAAAATGAATTTTCTCTTTACTTAGCAAAAAATATTATTTTAAAAGTCATTTAGTCAAATCGCCGGTCAACCGCAAGTTAGCGGGCATCCCGAGGGCCTAATACCTTCTCAGGATGTACATTGAACTTCGAACTTTTTCAATTATTTTTTTAATCTGTTTTTAAATCTTTTGCGATTTTTTCTTGATTTTATCAAAAATCAAGTGGCGACTCCGTAATTTGGAAGGTCGATTTTTCTTAAATAATAAGATTAATTGATATTTCGAAACTTAGTCAATTCACACCATTTTTAAACAAATAGTAGCATTTTTTAAAGTAAAACAGAAATGACGACTCCGCTGGGGATTAATTAAGTTTTAACCATAAGATTTGACTGTTTGATTATTTGTTTTGATTGTTAAAATATTATTTGTGATGAATGTGTTTAATTTTTTTATAAACTGTTGCATTTCATGGCATTCTTCTGCCAAACGGCAAATAGTATGCATTAGGAAAACGAAAGTTACGTGGCTTTCCACGGCTTTCTTAAGAAAAACCCAAGAATTCATTTGAAAGTATCAAACAAATAGTTGGAATGCGGTCATCCGATGTTGTTTAGTAGCTTCACCCCGATGTTTGTCCGACTCGGGTAACCGTCAACTTGAAAACTATCCTAGTCAACTAAGATAGAGCGAAACCCAATCCCAAAAATAGCGCATTTGAACTAAGATGACCCAATACCCAAGGCGTGTTGGGCTCATTAAAAGACCACCTTGAGTCCAAAATGGCCCACGACCTAAATGAACGTTCATACTTATGTGTTTAAATTTGAAGGATGTATACGTTATTTGAGAAAATCATTGTCTCATAGAGTAAGAATTAGATTATAGTTTATATAAGAGCTTTAAAAGCTACTGGTCCATCCAAAGACGTTGGCACTCGAAGATTGCAAAAGTGAAAAAAAGAAAGAAGGATCTTTCGTGGAGGCATAGTTTAGGGTCGTACCCCTACGTGGGACTGATTATTTTGTATACCTTTCCCTATTATGTATCCCCATTAAGTTTTATTCATGAAATTTGTATAAATTTGAGTATTGGGGCAATAAAATATTTCAAATGACGTATACATCCCTCAAATCGCTAGGCCCACCCTTGGCACAAAAGGGTCACATATCTGTTTCAACGCGCAATATTTGTTTATGTGATATAACTGCTTATGTGAATATGTTGCTTTATCTGGAGATACTCTGGCTCACACTTCTTCAAAATTGTTTTAAAGCCCTAGGCACAAATATCAAGTCACTATCAAAAGTGCGTCCAAATACTCTTCGAATCTTTAGTTTCCCCCCCAAAAAAAGAGGTTGAACTTCATTTTTCTTTAGTACTACTCTCATATCAGAAAAAGATTCATCATTTCAAATCAAAAGAATTTTGAGAAATTTTATCTTTTTCGACTCTTACAAGGAAATTAGAGTTACATCTCCATTAAAAATCAAAGTACGGTAATGAAAAATACCGTCAACTTTGTCTCGACTCAAGTCGACATTTTTTTATTCACTAGCCCAAAGTCAAGTAGACAAATTCCTGTCTATTTAACCATTTCTCTATATTGGTTTCTCTATATTTGTGAGCCAATTTATCTCCGAATAAAGCAACTCTTATGTGTTTACACCTATATGTGATATCTTGTATTATTTACCACCTCCAAGCACTAACACATTTGTCTTTTGAGTTTTTTTTATTTGTCAGGTATTTAAAACTGATTTGTGTTGATAAGTCGGTTGATCATCCGTATTTCACAAGGTCTAAGGACCCTAAAGATTCCTTCCCCGATCAAATTTGCAAAAAGAAAAGACAATAATGGGGGATAACAATGATGAGATTGACATGAATGATGTTGTCGTGGCTCAACCCGCCGCCGCTGATAAAAATGAACTGATTATGCAGTTGATGCAACAGATTGACGAAATGAGGTTCGAAATGCAAAGAATGCAAAATTTGTCTAATCCAATTTCATCCTTCAACCCTCAAAGAGATGGAAGACCTTCACTCCACTTTTCTCTCCCAAGCACGGAACAGGTTCTGAACCTTCTCTCTAACCCCACCCAAAATCCTCCAACCATTTACTTAACTACCCCCGATCCCCGTCACGCCACCACATCGTGTCAAGCACCACATCATCCTCAAAATACTAACCTTCAAATCCTCCATCTCCCTCAAAATCAAAATACGAACAATGCTCAAACCTTCCCCCATCTTCAAAACCAAAATACCGATCCTCAAACTTTCCCCCAAAATTATCAAGCCACTTAGAATACCCAGAATCCCTCCATTGTTCCACCCATACCTCAAAAGACTACTTTCCAAATCCCAACTTCAAATGAACCTTATCCCAACTGTTCCGAGCTTGATCACTATAAGGAACATGAGAGAGAGTGGAGGTCAAAAGAAGATGTAGTCAAGGTGAATATGAAAGAAGAGATTAGGAAAGCCATGGAGGAGTTGCACTATAGTTCTGAAGTCGATGGATTGAGCTATAAGGATTTATGCATCCATCCGAATCTCAACCTCCCAGAAGGGTTCAAAGTGCCAAAGTTTGTCACTTTTAACGGAACAGGAAATCCTCTAGCACATCTGAAAGTTTATTGTGATCAACTCGTGGGAGTTGGCAAAAATGAAGCATTATTGATGCGTCTATTAGTCGAAGTCTAAGTGGAGAAGATCTGGAGTGGCTTACATCACAAGAGCTGAAACGATGGAAAAGTTGGAATGCACTCGCAAAGGATTTCACGGAAAGATTTGGACTTAACATAGAAGATGCCCCAGATCGCTACTACTTGGAGAAGATCAAACAGAAGTCTACAAAAAATTATCGAGAGTACGCTCTTCGTTGGAGAAAAGAGGCCGCAAGAGTTCAACCTCCCATGTTCGAACGTGAAATCACTGAAATATTCGTTCGTACTCAGGAGCCTGAGTACTATGAAAGAATGTTGTGTATGATGGGACAAATATTTGTCGAGATTGTCAAAGTGGGAGAAGCTTTGGAAGATGGTTTTAGGACTGGAAAGCTCACCAAATTTACCTCATTGCGATCTAATGGAAAATCCACTAGAATTAGTGATATGGATAAATCAAAAGGAAAAGTGGAGGAGGTAAGTATGGTCACGGCTACCTGTATGAGGCCAGCTTCTCAAAGAGAATATCAAAACCATAATGCCAACCAAAAAAAATTTCCTCACCCAAAATTTAGGAAGGCTAAAGTATTTACACCATTAAGGGAATCTCAAACTCAACTTTATGAAAGGTTGAAAGCAATGGGTATGCTCTATCCTATGGAAGGAAGACCAGCCAATCCTTTGCGAAAATTTTACAGAGCTGACCACAGATGTGCTTATCATTCAGGAGCCGTTGGACATGACACAGAGAATTGTTCAACTTTGAAGCACAAGATACAAAATATGATCAATAACAACTTGATCAATATTGAGGAAACCACCTGAATGGATGACATATTGGATGCTCAAGAGTGAGTACAAGACATTTATGAACTGAGTCATTTGAAGATGTTCATCATCAAAGGTCGAGAAGAAGAATGCCCAACATTAGCCAAATGTTGCATATGAAGTTTTGTTACCTTTATTTTGAAATGTATTTAACCCCTTTCCCCCCATTTTATCGCACATCTCTTGTTTGAACTACGTTCGACCTGATTTCTCAAGAATGAGATACGTAGGCGGCCTATGTCGGCCTCGTTCGTTTCTTTATCAAAACTTCCTATTTTGGTTAATCCTTGAGAGGAGAACTACGTTTGACCTAATTCCTGCTCCAATGGGATACGTAGGCGCCACAATGGCTCGGTCATATACCCAGTAAGATTTCCATTTCTCTTCATAATGGAAACTGGGACAGAATTTTTGAGAGGATATTAAAAATTCATTTGAAGTTGGACTTCTTTAACAAGTCAAAACAAAAGACCAAAATTCTACGGAGTTAGCCTTGGATGGATCTCAAAAATTATGATAATCTAGTTTGCAACTGGGACAGAATTTTTGAGATAATCTCAAAAATTCCACAAATGTCATGTGTTACTTATTGAAGTAAACTGGGAATTTTTTTTTTGAGGAGGAGCCTCAAAATTCCAGATTGAGCAACCTCAGAGTTAACAGAGTAAGTTATGAGAGTTCATCCATATTGTAAACCGGGACAAAGTTTAGAGGAGGGTCCTCAAAAATTCCATCATATATGTCATATAAAGGACGGGCGAGCGTATAAGCCAACTGCAAGAAAGAGCATGGAGACAAGACCAACACAATTCAGTCTTTCAAACTAATAATTTTTCTTTGAATGCAGGAACATTGAAGTCACAAAATGGTTATATAAGGCTATCAAGAATGACAAAAAAACGTCACTTGTACCCGTGGACTCATCAATAAAACCTAGAAAATCTTCCATCTAATTTTATCTATATTTCTTTATATTACCTCAAGTGATTTATAAACAAGTTTCTTTTTATCTTGCAAGAATATTATCGAGCCATTCACCTCGTTACAGTTGGAATATAATCGAGCCATCCACCTCATTACAGTTGGAATATTATCGAGCATCTATATCGTTACAGTTGGAATATTATCGAGCCATCCACCTCGTTACAGTTGGAATATTATCGAGCCTCCACCTCGTTACAGTTGAAACATTATCGAGCATCCACCTCATTACAGTTAGAATATTATCGAGCCATCCACCTCGTTACAGTTGGAACATTAACGATCATCCACCTTGTTATAGCTGGAATATTATCGAGCCATCCACCTCGTTACAGTTGGAATATTATCCAGCCATCTACCTCGTTATAGTTGGACTATTATTGTGCAATCCACCTTGTTACAGTTGAAATATTTATCGAGCATCCACCTCGTAACAGCTGGAATATTATCGAGCTATCCACCTCGTTATAGTTGGACTATTATCGAGCCATCTACCTCGTTACAGTTGGAATATTATTGAGCATCCACCTCGTTACAATTGGAATATTATCGAGCGTCCACCTCGTTACAGTTAGAATATTATCGAGCCATCCACCTCGTTACAGTTGGAATATTATTGAGCCATCCACCTCGTTACAGATGGAACATTATCGAGCATCCCCCTCGTTACAACTAGAATATTATCGAGTCATCCACCTCGTTACAATTGGAATATTATCGAGCATGCACCTCATTACAGTTGGAATATTATCGAGTGTCCACCTTGTTACAGTTGGAATATTATCAAGCCATCAACCTCGTTATAGTTGGACTATTATCGATCCATCCACCTCGTCACAGTTGGAATATTATCGAGCCATCCACCTCGTTACAGTTGGAATATTATCGAGTCATCCACCTCGTTACAGTTGGACTATTATCGAGCTATCCACCTCGTTACAGTTGGAATATTATCGAGCATCCACCTCGTTACAGATGGACTATTATCGATCCATCCAGCTCGTTACAGTTGGAATATTATCTAGCTATCCACCTCGTTACAATTGGAATATTATCGAGTCATCCACCTCGTTACAGTTGGACTATTATCAAGTCATCCACCTCATTACAGATGGAATATTATCGAGTCATCCACCTCGTTACAGATGGAATAAAATCATGCATCGTGGAAAATCATGCATTGCGAGAAATCATGCATCACGAGTCAATAATTATGCTCCACGAGAAGATTTCATGCCTCGTCAATTTATGTATCACGAGAAGATTTCATACCTCGCTGAAATTTATGCATCGCGAGAAGACTTCATACCTCGCTGGAATTTATGCATCACGAGAAGAATCCATGCCTCGTTGAAAATCATGCATCGCGGAAATCATGCATCGCGGAAAATCATGCATCGCGAGTCAGTAATTATGCTCCACGAGAAGATTTCATACCTCGTCAAATTTATACATCGCGAGAAGATTTCATGCCTCGCTGAAATTTAGACATCGCGAGAAGACTTCATACTTCACTAAAATTTATGCATCACGAGAAGAATCCATACCTCATTGAAATTTGTGCATCGCAAGAAGATTTCATGCCTCGCCGAAAGTTATACATTGCGAGAAGATTACATACCTCACAGAATTTACGTATCGCGGGAAGATGTTCAGGCCCCGCAAGAAGGCATGCACGGATAAAGAAAGGGAAATCGTGTATTCCAAGAGGAATATTTATCCATCGGCCTCAACTGCATTCTTTTATTTTTGATAAAAGTAAACATCAAGAAGAGCATCTAAGATGACGTCAAGAGAAATACCGGCATCACATCAAATTTTATTTATTTTATCATCAAATGAAGAGTACATTGAAGATTATACTGCAAACACCACACATAAGCTTTATTGCTGTATGTTAGACCCGATCGAGTCGACGTCGAATATGGATGAGAACAATGAAGTGTCGACATGGTAAAAAGACACTGTTTCCCATTAGTTGTATTTTTAAGCTGATGAGTTTTATCTTAGTCTTTGTCGAGAGTATCCAAAAGGATGAATTCTCCAAAAACCACAGGTGCAAACGACATAAAAAAGGATGCAACACAACGTGAAACTTTTTCTTGGCAGCGAATTGGGACACAGTCCAAAGAGGAATGTCAAACTCTTAGAACGCGAGCAGAGGAGCGACTTCCACCACAATCAAACCACACCCCTATATTAAGGCATGTGGGTTTTTCTTTAGGTCTGTCAGTTTCAGTCTCGCATCCGGAAATTTCGGTATATGTCGGAAGCAAGTTTTCAATCTAAGTGACAATGCGCCAAGAGCTTTAAAAATTATGTCCGTGTAAGCTCTTAATTATGGGTGTGAAGCGCGCCACATTCATGGCTAAGAGGTTAGAAGCCTCCTTTTCATACTCGTTTAATTTGTCACTTGTCCAAAACCGAAGGTTATCTAGCATAATAGTTTTTCTTTTCATTCGATCGAGTCGAACTACACACAG